>NC_083114.1:4493438-5178177 GCF_949774975.1 Lagenorhynchus albirostris
TCATCTTCCAGAAACTCCCTCCTGGTCAAAAAATTTCATTAATTCACTATTTGCCTTGCCATAGTCTGTCTGTATTTTTTTTCCTGATGTTATTTTCTGTGATTCCTTCCTTCATTTCCTGCTCCCCAGTTTACAGTCCGTGCCTGCCTGACTCTGATACACTGGCTCATGCTTTCTGGAATGTTCTCCTGTTGTCCTTCCCTCCTAATTTCTCTGCAGGTCGTCATATTGTGACCCTTTCAAGGCCCAGTTGCAGCGCTGTGTCTTTAATAATCCCTTCTCCAATCACTCTAATCACTCTGAGCTACCCCACCCTTCTCCAAGCCCTTTGTGACACCTGACAATTTCTTTGTTGTTCTTTGTATACTAGCTATTTATATACTAAACTTATATTCCTAGATTGCAGTTTCCTTAAGCGCAGGACTGGTTTCACTCCGGGACAGAAATCGAGGCAGACCCGGGCACTGTGATGAGGACACAAGGGAAGGCCAGGGTCCAGCTGTTACGGCACCACACAGGCCCCTCATTTCACTGGAAGAACAGCTTCTCCCCCTCCACAGAGAAAGACTGAGGGCGAAGGACTCACCTTGTCTGTGTTTACATTTATATGTTTTTCCCGATTGGACCATTTTGCCACCACGCTGTACAAGTGCCCCTACAGGAGGTGTTCATCAGAGATCACCCTAGACGCTCCACACACAGTTGCTTTGAACCAAGCACTAATCCTTAAGTGAATCAGTGGTGATCAGGGAAGTCCAGTTGGCTTTGTGAAAGTTTACTTTAGCCATAGCAGCTTATACAGAAAATTCCTAGCGAGGGTCATTTTTCTTCAAAGGTGTTAGATTCCTTCTCTTGCCCAGCACAATAGAATCTGCTTTCCATCAAGGCTGCATGAACAAGTCCTGGTTCCCAGTTTTGCATTTCTCTATATTGTGGCCAAACATAAGCAGGATGTCGAGGATCAAAACACGAGGGTTTGGCCTGTCCCCACTGCCTGTTCAACATCTTGAATGGCTAATGAATGACTCTTCTGACCTGTTTAGTCTTAGGCTGGAGCTTAAAGTACATTATGTCTGCTAGCTTGGGCTACAGCCAGTCATTCCTGCCCCCTCCATAGCTCGGATCGAGAGCTCTTTTATTGCCCGGGCTGGCTTGAAGAATACAGGTCAATCAGAAGTTCCTGGGCCTGTACCCATCACACAGCTTTGTACAACCAACCAACAGGCTCACGCACCAGTGGTGTGCTGGAACTGACCCCTACTGGCTCACTAGAGCCAACAGCTTGCATCTCTTCCCAGCTGCATGGACACCACATTCAGTGATGTCATGCTGGTACCTTGAACTCAACCATGGTGAGAGTATTTATACTGTGGAAATTGGCAAATGCTACAAATACGGTCTTTCTTTCCCCCTTCCTTCCTTCCTTCCTATCTTTCTTTCTTTCTCTTTCTTTCTTTCTTTCTTTCTTTCTCTCTCTCTCTTTCTTTCTTTTCTTCTTTCCTTCCTTTTTTTTTTTTTCCTGAGGGAGCTGGTTTACCAAATGCCCCTGAAGCAAGCCCATCACTACTCCTAATGACAAATAGAAGACAGAATACCTGCCCACAGGGACATTATCCCATTTCTCCTAACACAGAAAACATATCCTGTCTCTTTGAGGCCAAGTCCATATGAGGAAGCTGAGGCACACAGCTGATTGCCCCAAGGGAAAGGGCACTAAATGGAATCCCAGAATCACCTAGATTGGCATCCTTAGTTCCACCCAGGTCTGGCCTTAAGGTACCAAATTTTTCTGCCCCAAAGAGTCAGATGAACCTAAGCCAGATGGGGGGGGGGGTGAAAGTCAAATGGACTGATTAACTTTTTTGAAAGGATAAATGAAGTCAATAAATGTTTAGAATAGAAAGAGCTGCTTCCACTCCAGCCTCTAGTACATTTCCACATCACACTGGCCCTAATGGGGAGTGACAGCTGATGAAAGCTGCTATTCATGGTCATCCGAAACAGCTTTTCCTCCCAGATGAAATTCGGTGTGGCGTGAGTCTAAACACGCAGACCGAAGGCTGGGCGAATGTATTCCCCAGGTCCCCGAGGGCTGGCAGAGGCCACTCTGTTTGCGAAGGGGGCTTCCTGACTGGGCATCAGACAGTGTAAACAATAGGGGCCTTTGTGCCCCCCTATGCTCAGGCCCGAGAGAGCGGTCCTGGCCCTAGACTCTGCCCATGTCAGGCCCTCCTCTTTGTTTATAATCAGCAGCAGGCACTCAGGGGGGCTTGAAGTTTGGTGACTAGTATTTGCCACCACCATATGGAACAAAGCCCGGATTTATCCTCACTGCCTTCCAGGTGAACTGTGTCCCTGCGGGGAGCAATGTCGGGGTGGGCAACACGATGCTTCAATTCTGAGATGGCTATTCTGCCTTCTTGCCTGGAAGAACCAAGAGCACATGCACGTCTAGCAAAAGGACTTCTTGTACAGAGTACAGGGCTGCTGGGCTATCCCAGCAAACTGTAGGACTGATCTACAAGCCTAAGGCAAGCAAAGACCCCTTGGAACAAGAAGCCATGGCTTCTACTCCATGTCTTGCCATCTGACACTGACATGAAGTTACAAACATATGGTTTCCATCAAAACAGAGTTGGCAATACTCCATCAGCCTCAGGGAGCCAGGACTTAGAAACCAGGGCAGCTAGTAGCTTAGGAGCGAGAAAGCTGGGCACTTGGAAGGCCTCTGGGCATCTGGGCCAGGAGGGAAGTCCTTCTGGAAGAACCAGTACACAAACCCCAAGAGGGTGAGCACTGGGCAGAGTGACAAGATCAAGAGTCTAGGGTTGAAAGAAATCTTATTTAGTCCCATAACTTCTGCCTCTATCCTGAGTCACCTGTCAAGATGGTTCCCCTTCTTTCTTGCTCTGAGGTTAACTACCAAAAAGATGGCTGCAGGGCCCAGCAAAGAGAGATGAAGCATATTGTGCATCATGCTGGCAAAATCAGGCCCTCGAGCTAAGTGAACCAGAGCAAAACATCAATGTTTCTCTCTTTGTGTTTCCTGACTCCTGCCCCAGCCCCAAGACCCCTGGGGAATGAACACCAATCTCAGGCCACAAACTCGCCTTTCAAGACATTCATTACCTTATTATCTCTAGCTGATCCTATTTTCTCTTTTAAGATCCTGTGCCACTGGGTGGGACAATTTTTTCTATTCCTTTCTATCCCCAGGAACCTAAAACGATGTATAGAAACTCAAGAAACAAGTCATTGAATGTGTGAATTTGGGGATTCTCCCAATTCCTATAGCATTTTGTATTTCAGTTTCTTGCCAAGTGCCAAGGGGTGTGTGTGTGTGTGTGTGTGTGTGTGTGTGTGTGTGTGTGTGTGTGTGTGTGTGTGTGTGTGTGTGTGTGTGTGTGTGTGTGTGTTTTGAGGATGGAGTGTCTGTCCCTCCGTTGCTGTTGGTCAGAGCTGGCATTCATTGTCTTATCTTTCCTTGGTCCCAACATTTCTCCAGTTACCTGACCATTCAGCCTGCTGCTTCATCCTCCTTGCCCCAGACAAAAGGCCTCTTCATACACACCTGTTTAGCTCCCACTCAGCCTTTTCTGTGTTTCTGTGGCAGAGGGGAGAGGGGTGCAAGGCAGACATTCAGCCATTCTCTGGTGCCATTCTTGAGACTAAAGACTCTGAGTCCTTGAGACACACCTCACGGCCATTTCTACTCTACAGCTCCAGCGTTCTGCTGAGCACCAGAGGGCAGGGTTTTTATCTCCCCAGGCTCCACAGGGAAGAGACGCAGATGTCGCGGCCTTACTTCTCCAGCTTACCTGGCACGATTACCCTGCTGACCTGCCTGAGGACCAGGTGAGCCTCTAACTTCCTTTCTCTCTTCTAATGAACCTCTCTCCTCCCAGCCTTTGAAATCTGCCCAATACACAGGCAGGATAACTCAGCTGTTTATCTACCTCTCATTTCAGGGAGATATATGAAAACATCTGCTGGACCATGTATGCTCTTGAAACTCCTAATTTTGAGGTCCTTGTGACTTAAAATTCTTTTTCTAGTAGACCACTGTTCCTGCCAGGAGTTTCCAGAATCAATTTTGATCCAAAGCTGACTCAGTTCTTCTTCCTTTTGGCACAGCTGCTGACATATCCCTGTCCTGATACACCGAAGTGGAATGTTCTATCTGTCCTGGGGAGAGGAAGTCACACAGTAAAAGAGGAGAACCTTCGTCTGGTATTTCAAAATCTCATCCTGCGTTATCTGCTGCTTTCGATCAGATGGATGCAACAAGCTTCCTAAAGTTAATTGTCTGTCCTGAAGCTGCTACTCCTGTGACCCCAAGGGTCCCTCAGGTACATTTAGGGCAAGTGACATATATTAGCTATGTTGTGAGAATAAAGGAGACTGAAAAATTAGGATCCTGCCAAAAAGTTTGGACAAAAAGGAAATAGGCTGTTTATCTGCTGTCTTTCTGATGGGAGCGTCTTACAACGTACAATGGCACATTTTACTGAGGAACACCGGCAGGGTCTCCCGGCTGTCCGTCGTCTTTGCATATTATGGTACTTAAAACCAATAGGGAGGGGGCTTAGATCCAAGAGATATTTTGCATTTTTCCAAGGTGTGTGGATTTCAGGGTCTTGTCCCAGAGGTGGGGAAAGGAAATGCAGAGGTTTCTGCCAGATTTCCTTTCTCTTAGAGCTTCGGAGCGGTTCAGCATAAATAACCAAGGTTTCGCCCTGTATTTCAAACCCCTTACATGTCATTTATTACTGTTGCTGTCTTGCACTGTCGGGACATCCATCCTGTGCCTTGATGGCCAAGAAAAGGACTTAAGTGTCTCACCAAGGAGTTGCCCAAGTGTGTCAACAAGACTTTTTTGCCCTGATATTCCAGAGCAGGTGGGATATGGCTCTCAAGACACATGTGGGTGTGTGTGTGTGTGACTGAGTGTGAGTGTATGTGGTGATTATACCTTGATGGCAGGAAAATCACTCTTTCCAATCCTCCCAGAATCTCCTCAACACTACTTGACATTTTTCACTTCAACAGAAAGGCTGAATGCATCTGATTTATTTGATCTAACAAGAATATGCAATAAATAAATATATATATACACACATACATAGAAAGTATAAAGTAAAATTTCAGCCATTTGTATTGTTGTATGAATTCATTTTTCAGAAAATTCCCTTAATGTACAATAGACATTATACACTAGGTAGCACGGATGAGAAAGCTGAAGCCAAGGGAATGGAATTACTTATCCAAAATCTTCCGCTAGTTAAAGGCAGCAGACTGACTTCCATGGAAATTCTTTTCCCACTTTATAAGTTTAATCAGATTTCTGGTAGCCGGAATAATGGGAGCTAATAGAATAAGGATTTTAATATGGCTTTTACATGAGAGCCAAGAATGAATCTGAGTGGTGAGAGTTCTAATTTGGGTGCAAGGGTTAAGGTTGTAGAAAATGCCAGAAGGAAGCTTGAAGCCACTGGCTACCAGGAGGTTCTAGAGGGGTTATGTAAAGAGGAGTGTGGGTGGGGAAATAGCAGAGATAAATTTTTGTGGGTTTTTTACTCAACAGTTATTTCAACTATGTTAGTTACACTCCAGGCATTTGTGATGGGAATACAAAGATGAATAAAACATGACCAAGTAAAATTCAGATGTAGCAGCGTATGCATGTTTCACCCATCTTTTACAAAGTTCAACTTGATTTTTACTGTTTTCCTTGCTTCACTAGAAGGTTTCATCTGTCTTACTGGGGGCTGGGGCTTAAGAAGGAGGATCAATTCCTGCCCCACAGAGAGCGGGGACTTGGAAAGTAAAGCAGTTGTGTGTGTGTGTGTTAATGGTTTAGGTAGGATAAGACAGATGGAATATTTATCTATTTCTGATATGCCACCAAAAAAAGAAAAGAAAAGAAGGCTATTGTGTGGCAGATGCAGATGTGTGGGCAGGAACCCAAAGGAGAGGGGAAGAGTGGGAAAAGGTGAGGAAGAAACCGAGGGTGAGGGTGAGGGTGAGGGTGATGTTTAGTTTTAGGGTTAGGGCTCTATGAGCAGACCCTACAATGGAATTTTAAGTAGGAGAGGTTTGCTGGGGCAAATGCTGTTTCTCTTTCTATAAAGGCAAGGTGAAGCAAAATTTATTGAGGATAATAGCCTTCAGATCCGAATGCAAGTGTGACATTTATGAAAGGAATTACGAAGGGAAGGAAGAGCCTCAAACTGCAGTGCAGCCCGGAGAAGGTCCTCGGATGGGGAGTCCTAGAGCAGAGGCTGCCCATTACAGGGGCTCCACATTGGTAAGAAATGGCTTTCTTTGAGCCCCTCTCCTGCCCCTGGCCACTACACTCCTTCCTCGGTCGGAAGCAGCCTGGGAAGAGGATGGCCTTGGCACACA
The DNA here is from genome assembly GCF_949774975.1 of Lagenorhynchus albirostris. Classification (NCBI taxonomy): domain Eukaryota; kingdom Metazoa; phylum Chordata; class Mammalia; order Artiodactyla; family Delphinidae; genus Lagenorhynchus; species Lagenorhynchus albirostris. Next base: position 4,499,844 of record NC_083114.1, read on the forward strand.
TGCCACAGTGGATCCAAGGTGTGGCAGCTGAAGGCCGCCAGTCCCCCGCTCTCCACTTAGCAGGCTCCCCCAAATCACCTGAGCCATGCACCTCCATGGAGACCACACCTGCTGGTCCTCAAGCCAGGAGCGGGGCCCAAGCATAGACTATCCCCTGGAGGGCCTGGGTGAGGAATCCAAGGGCTGCTCTTGCTTGTGGACGCTGCTCAAGTGCTTCAAAGCTGTGTTGGATCAGAGGCTGTGCTAGGCAGCCACGCAAACCTCACATGAGGGGAACTTCCCACCCTCTGCACCAAGAAAGCCCTTGACGAATCCAAAAAGGAGTGGAGATGTACGTATATGTGTATATATACGTATATAATGTAGATGTATATAAATATGTATGTATATATAACTGATTCACTTCGCTGTATAGCAGAAAGGAACACAACATTGCAAATCAACTATATTCCAATAAATTTTTTTTAAAATAAAAGATAAAGAAAGCCCTTGACAGGTGTCTGGAAGAGGAGTAATTCCTGGCCCACGTGACGTACCTTCCCCTAGTCTCCTACTAAGTGAGCACAGCAGTGGGGCGGCCGCTGTATACGCACTGGGGGATGAATGAACTCCTTGGAGAGCTCACACAGTAGGCTGTGGACAACGCGATTTCAGCTCTTCACACTTTCCACATAGACCTGGGAAACCAGGTTCTCTGATCTGACAATGGGATGTGATGGATGTAGAGTTAAGCTGAAGGAAAGTCAGTTTAAAATACCTTTAAATACCTTTGAGAATCATGCCCTCACTAAGGTTAGGGTAAGCAGTGATGCCTGAGAAGATGTCTGCTCCCAGGGTTTAATTAATGATGTAGTGACGCAGTAGTTCTGTCCTGGGGGTAGAGAGAGGGCATGAGATTCCTGGTGAATGAATGCACTCCTGATATGCATCTGTCACAGCTCCTGGGTTTCTGAGTACAGGGCACCATGGGGATCGGATGAAAAGCGTATATGGTCAACTAGAAATCCTTTATCAAATGCACAGGTTACCACAGCGCCACGTGCTTCGTGAGAGTACATCCACCACCATCAAAAAGAAAATTACATGTTTTAGAGTAATAACAGCAGTCATGCCGTGTGCACTCAAAAAGCTATACTTGGAGACAGAGAGTTCTGAATAAATAATTGATGATTCTGTCTGCTGAATGCACAGTGGATTTTTTTGCATCATAAATAAATGAGCAACCTTTTATTTATCCAGCGAGACCTTCCTGAGTGCATGCGGAACATCATTCTTGTATCATCGTGTTCATTTACGGGCTAACCAGCTGTTTGCGCTCTGTGGGACAGTGAAATGGTTCATACAAATGAAAAGAGCAAATAAGTGTCAGCCACAGGTACTGCGAGGGCCTTGATCTGATGATGTTTTATGGCATTTTCTTAAACTTCGCACGAAGAAACATGGAACATTGTTTCCTGGAAGATGGGTTTTGTGTATCTGTATTGGGAGTAGCAATGTTTTGTGAAGTTCTCACTTTGTGCGTGGGCTGCAAATGCAGGACTCAAGAAGTGCATCGTGTTTCCTCCTGGGCATTCTGCTTGCCACCACTGGGTGGCAAGTTTTGCTTTGCTGCAGCTCTATGGGCCACACAACGAAGCTCATGCTTCAGTATCGGGGAATTAGATTTTCCAATCAATTAAATAAAATAGTATTCAAGGATTCAGTCAAGCAAATTGTAGCGGTTTGAAAACAGTCCTGTGAGTTTTTGATTCTCTTGTCCCGGAGAAATAGGGTCCACATCCCCTCTGTTGAATCTGGCCAACCTTCATGATGGGTCAGTCCACAGGCTATGGTGGAAGTGATGCCATGTGACTCTGGAGGCTGTCATATGAGAGGTACAGCTTCACCTGGTACCCTGGGCACTCAAGCTCTAAACAGCCGGACACAAAGTCCTTCCCCTGGGAGGACACCATGTCATGAGGAAGCTCAAGGCAGCCCATGTGGGGAAAACACATGGAGAAGCTCTTTAGACTAAACCAAGACAGAGAGATGCCTGGCCAGTTCCTGTTTGACTGAAATGAGAGACCTCAAGCCAAGACTGCCTATTTGAACCTTCTCCAAATTCCTAACCCACAGACACTGCCAGAGATAATAAAATGTTTACTCTTATTTTAAGCCACCAAGTTTTGGAGTGGCTTGTTAGGCAGCAGTAGAGGACAGGAATACAAATGAATCTAAACGCACAGAGAATTATAGACATAGAAATTACTCACCAACTTATTTTAACTTAATTATCATCTACTGCACAGACCTTGTTCACGATTATCCATGCCATGGTGCATGAATGACAGCACTCACCTGGGATTTTGTTTTGTTTTGTTTTCTTCCAGTTTTATTGATATATAATTGACAGAGAGCACTGTGTAAGTTTAAGGTGTCCAGCATAACAATTTGCTTTACATACATCACGAAGTGACTATCACGGTAAATTTAATGATCATCCATCATCAAATACAGGTGCAAAATTAAAGAAGTAGAAAAAAAAAGTTTTTCTTGTGATATAAACTCTTAGGATTTACTCTCCCTTAACAAATTTCATATATAATGCATAGCAGTGTTAATTATATTTATCATGTTGTACGTTATATCCCTAGTACTTATTTATCTTATAACTGGAAGTTTGTACCTTTTTAAAAAAATGTTTTTTTATTGGAGTATAGTTGATATGCCATTGTATATGTTGTGTTAGTTTCAGGTGTACAGCAAAATGAATCAGTTATACATATACATCTATCCCACTCTTTTTTAGATTCTTTTCCCATGTATCGCCTGGGATTTTGACGCTTCACCATGTGTCAGGGTTTATAGCAGTCTTTTTTTTTTTTTTTTTTTTTTGCAGCCTAAGGCCTTCACAGAGTCTTTTCAGAGATTTCTTCAAGCCTATAAGAAAGTGTGCATTTTCCTTTCTAATTTCCCTGCTTGCTATTCCTGTATCCATGTAAGACGTAGAAATTGCAATCTTTCCCCTTCAATCATGTGCCCTCCTTCACCAGTATTCTAACTGGTAACTATATTATGTACTAGATTAATTTAATTACTTAAGAAAGAATCCCTCCATATCCATCCAGCATTATATTAAAAGGGTTATACACCATGACCAAGTGGGACTTATCTCAGGAAAGCAACGGTGGTTCAGTATAGGAAAATCAACCAAAGTAATAAGCATATTAGTAGAAAGGAGGGGAAAAAAGCAAACGATCTTCTCAATTGATGCAGAATAACCTTTGACAAAATCCAACAATTTTTCATGATAAAAACACTCAAAGAATTAGGAAAAGAAGAAACCTTCCTCCACCTGGTAAAGGGCACTTACGAAAAAAACACATTTAACGTCATACTCAATGGTGAAAGACTGAAAGCTTTTCCTCCGAGATCGGGAGTAAGACAAGCAAGTCCATTGTGTCCACCTCTTTTCAACATAGTACTAGGAGTTCTAGTCAGAGCAATCAGGCAAGCAAAAGAAATAAAAGCATCCAAACTGGAAGGCAGAAGTACAGCTATTCACAGATGCCATGATGTTATAGACAGAAAATCCTAGAGAACCTATTTTTAAAAACCCATTACAGCTAATAAACTAATTGAGCAAAGTCATAGGATATAAGATTAACATGCAAAAATCAGTTGGATTTCTATATCCTAGCAATGAACAATCCAGAAAGGAAATTAAGAAAATGATTTCATTTACAATAGCATCAAAAGAATAAAATACTTGGAAATGAATTTAAGGAAGACATAGATATTGAAATTGACAAGACACGCTGAAAGAAGTTAAAAAAGACCTAAATAATTGGAAAAACATCCCTGTTTATGGATTGCAAGACAATATTATTAAGATGGTAATAGATCCAAGGCAGTCTATAGATTCAATGCAATTCCTATCAAAATCCCCATGGCTTTTTTTTTTTTTGCAGAAATGAAAAACCAATCCTAAAACTCATATGGAGTTGCAAGGGATCATAAATATCCAAAATAGTCTTGAAAAATAATAAAACTGGAGGACTCACACTTCCTTATTTAAAAATTTACACAATCCTCATCATTCTCCAAGGCCTCTAAGGTGCTTTTCATCTGGCATCTTTGATTACCATCCTAGAAGTGGTCTCCCCACCTATATCCTCAGGTACTCTGAACCTTTCCTAGAGCCTCTGTCAAGTTTTACCTACTTTTATGATCACTTGTGTACATGTCTTTTTATCTATCAGGCCAGGGTGTAGCGTAGTATGAAATTCAAGGTCCCAGCATGACTTGGCATTAAGCAGTATATATCCTTGCAAACAACACAACTTCTCTCTGAGCCCTAGTTCCCTCAACTTAATGCTGGTAAAATGGTGCAAGGCAGGAGGTATATCAGAATTACCTGTGTTGCCATGATTCTATGAAAACCGACCGAATCAGAACCTTCAAGGTGGCGTGAAGTCCTGGCATGGGCATCTTATAAGCTTTTCAGGTGCTTCTAGAACATGCCCCTGGATCCCAGGAACCAGAGATCTTGCCTGTCTTGGCTTATTGCCATCTCTTTAGTTTTCTAGAGGGAAGCAAAGCTCGGCACATAGTGGTGACCCAGTATTTATATGAATGAATTAATAAATGATCCCTAAGGCCCTTTCCATCACAAGTATTTATGTCTCTCACCTTGTTCATGTATATATCCTCAAGGTGCTTAAACATAGTGTCTTGGCTGTATTAGGTGATGATTGAGTATCTGTTGAATTGAACTAAAGTCAGAGAGTTAATCTGAGGCACAGAAGCAGAATTCTGGGAATCCATCAGATGACAGCAGAAACTTTTCCACTCCATCTGTAAGAGAGACACTGTGGAGGCATAAAAATCCTCCACTGAATGTTTTTGGAGATGTTTTTTAAAGAGAGTGTTTTAGTGCAATATGATTTCAACTCTTACTCTCACTAATTTGATTTCTGCCACGTTTCAGTTGGTTTCACGCGGAGTCCTTCTGTATCCACATTGTCATGAGGCCTCCTGGAGCTGCTCTGTCTGCACTTTATCTCTACACCAGTCCTTCAGGCTGAGGCACTGGAATAGATGTGGGATGCCTGAAAACCAGAGGACCATACAGTGGTGGGGAAGGCATGGGGGGGTATGTGGTCCAGCTTGGTCCATACTGTTTCCCTCCCCAAGATGAAGCAGACCCGCCCCAAGCATTGCTCCCCGCAAGAATGCCCAGCGAAAAGGATAACTTAGAATAGGCATCCTTTGATCCAGCTATTTATACCGCCTCATCTGCTAGACTACGACCGACCGTTCCAGGGCTTTTAGTCCTATTTCCAACACGCCCTGTCTTTAGACTACAGCTTGAGGCTTTACCCTTTAATAACCTCAGCTTGTTATCTGTCTTTCAAAGGCCCTGGGAGAACCTACTTGATAGACTCAGGTTTCACAGAGAGTCTTTTCAGTTCAATCTCTGCATTTTAGGGAGGATACATTAGCAGGGGAAAAAAATTCATAACTTCCATTTGCTTCACGTTATCTGATTAACAGGCAAGAGAACCTGCACACATTAAGAAATATTAGACACGTGTCTAATTTTCATCATCAGTTTGAGAGATCAGGGAGCTGTGAATTCAAACTGTAAATATAAGCAGTCTTAGCAGAGTTGAAGCCGGAATGTGCCCTGAGGGGATGGCTGGATGAAGCTCGCGTTTGTTTGCTGGGTTTATGGATTTTGTTCATTTGCTGTTTGGTTGCTGGCAGCTCTTTTATTACAAGCAGCTGCCTTTGTATGGAGCAGACCTTCCAGTGTGCATTTGCTGACTCCCTGACCTCAACTGCTGACCACGCTGCTGCCAATCGTTGGGCTCTACACACCTAGAAAGAGCCGCTGTGAATCGAGGAACCGAGGCTTGAAATTTCTGTCTCCCTCACAAGCCCCTGAACTTCAGGATTTAGGATTGTGCTAAGTCGCTGATAGTCAGCCACCCAAACTACACGCTTCTTCACTCACTCAACAGTTACTCACCGAGTGTCAATCACACGCCAGGTACCACTACCCCGAGTATTGGGGATGTATGAACCGAAAGAAAAGACCTGGTCTCATGTCCTAAGTGGTTTTACCACATTCAAGGGAGACACATGACAGATATGCAAAATAAGAGTCTAAAATTAAGCATCAATTAAATATGAATTCAGACTCTACTGATTCGAAACTTTGAGGTTCTAGATGTGGGATAAACTAACATTTAACTGAGGACTATTTGAAGAATATATAACTTACTTATGAGAACTCATGTTTCGAATTCTGTCCCCAAAATCCAAACTAGTTATTCTTAAAAGTTTGTTTGCACTTAGATTACTTCACCTGTTGTCACCTTTCCATTTCTATGGATCTTTTTTAAAATTAATTTTTACTGGAGTATAGTTGATTTACACTGTTGTGTTAGTTTCTGCTGTACAGCTAAGTGAATCAGTTATACATATACATGTATCCACTCTTTTCTAGACTTCCTTCCCATTTAGGTCACCACAGAGCATTGAGTAGAGCTCCCTGTGCTATGCAGTAGGTTCTCATTAGTTATCTATTTTATATATAGTAGTGTATATATGTCATTCCCAATCTCCGAATTCATCCCACCTCCCCGCTTCCCTCTTGGTAACCATAAGTTTGTTCTCTACATCTGTGACTCTACTGCAAATAAGTTCATCTGTACCATTTTTCTAGATTCCACATATAAGTGGTATTATACAACATTTGTTTTTCTTTTTCTCACTTACTTCACTCTGTGTGACAATCTCTAGGTCCATCCACACCACGGCACTATTTCGTTCCTTTTTACGGCTGAGTAATATTCTGTGGGTCTTTTGAGGTTTGGGCAGAAGGGGAGGTGGGGCTTCTTGCACTTGTGTCTGTTGTTTCCTTAGTGAAAACAACCGTTCTAGGTCCCTCTTCTCTTCCGCAAAACTGATTGGCACCACAATGGAAAGGCTTGGAGGCTTGGAAAGCCCTGTTTGGTGCTTCTGTATGATGACAGCACAGGGTCTCAGCCTGACCCAGGAATTTCCATTCAGAGCTGGAGACTAAAGGAGTTTTCGCCTAGCGGGTAACGGAAGTCCCTGTAAGCTGGCTAAGAAAATGAGGCCGAACATGCCATGTCTTTCCACCTTCTGGGCTGCACTGGCTCTGAATGAGTGCGAAACAGTCTCAGAGAAAATGAGACCAGTGATCATAACAGTCATGGAGATTAATGCGCTGCTTTCCTAGAACGAGACTGCAAGCTGAGAGAGTGATGAATGGATGGGAATGTTCTTGAAGGCGGAACATTTCGTAAGGTCGTTATCATTAACACGGCATCATCCTTTCTGTGAGTCTCATGCTGAACAATAACGTTCTCATTCCCAAATGCAGCACCATAAAAATGTATCTTTGAAATTTATGCCATTATATATCAAATTGATGACGAGACCCAAACAAAACTCACCCACAATCACAACACTTAATGCCTTTTAAATGCAGTTATGGAAACAGACGGAAAACAGCCAGTGTCTGCTCAGCACAAGGATTTTCAAATTTGATACAATAATCATAAGTTTACGTTTCTCCAAGCACCCTTCCTAATGTATCAAAAGCCACACAGAATTTAAATAAGAGAGTCAATCATCTAGCAAATCTGATTTGGAGGGAAAGGTTTTTCATTAGATTGTTTGGGGAGATTTCAGCCTGATAAAACTCCCATTCTCTAGATTCAAAACCCAGACAATGTTTTGTTGACAAAACATTCAAGCAGCAGGTTATTACAAACAACATCAAGGAACTCATAATCCAGCACTGAAGAACTTCTCGGAAGCCATAACAACAACAGAGGCAGGAGTTGCAAAGTGTGAAATCGTTGGTTTTCGGAAGCAAAATCAAATGGTAAACACTCAGGAGGCTCTTTCTATTTGGGTCTAATTAGGCAGTTTTCTGGGTGCCATCAGAATCTGGGGGAACAATCTGCTCCAGAGAGATTCAGAAGAGAAAGTTCTACAGAGCATCACACCAACTCATTGGGCAAAAGCCTTTAGTTGACCAGAACACTCACGTGAGACATGCTCCAAGCCCCTCCCATTCACAGACCCATCACAAACATACAACTGATTCCTGACTTGGTTTGCCAGAGGTCTTTGTGTTAGATAATATTGGAGATCATGGTCAAATTCTTATTCTCTATTTCCTACTTCTGGACTTCTGGTAGATTGCCATTTTTAACAAGGATAGCAGGATCAGTAACAGTAATAATAACAGTGGTACCAGCAGTAGCAGACAGCAGCAACAACTGTGGCTCTTGAACAATACAACATATGACTACCATTAGCAAAATTAAAAATAAAACCAATGGACCAAAGATGATGAGGTGGGAAAGTTTCACTGTCCTTCAGTGAACCCGTCCCCACACAGTGTCTCAGCTTGCGGGGGTGAGGCTCTGGGGTACAGAAATGGGACAGGTCTTTTGAACCCCGAAGGATGAGAACCGTATCTGTCCCATGTCCAGGGAGCAAGCCTGTGAGTGCCGCTCCGTGGCTGGGGCACTGGGCTGTAGGGCAGGTGACCTGCTCTGAACACAGGATGCACACCTTGGGATCCTGATAGCCAGCTGTCCAGCCTGTGCTGATAACATCCCAGTCAGGAGGATGGACCAGTGTTGGCAGCCGAGGAAGACAGGGAACGGTTCACATTGCCTTGGGGGACCTGGGGTCACCTCCGTGTTTCACAGGTAGGATATAATTCCTCTGCCCATGGTTTACTTTACACTACTTGCTGTAGGAGATATCAGCATTTGTTCACCACTCCATTTCAATTTCCTTTTGGAAGAGCACTTCATCCTACTCTCTACTCATGTAGCGTTGTCTCTACCCTCAGGAGAAGACCATGCCCTAGGCTAGGTCAGTCAGCACATCTTTGCCCCCATCCCTCTCTCCCCACTTGTTGGTCAGTTCCAGGACGGGGATAACACAAGTCAGGTTAAACAGACCTGGAGATTCTCAATTGTGAGGCTTTCGTCGGATCTATGGGAGAATCAACTCTTCTCCACTTCGTCTGAGACTGAAGCTGTGGGGACTGCCACCTATAGCTGAGCCCGGAGCCCCAAAGATAAGCACTGTGATTCTGGCCATGTGACAACAACACTGAAATAAACAACACCTAAAGCTCGCTCGACCTCCCAAATTCCCCAGCCTCAGAGGAGGCCAGGCCCCCTCCCAGCTTAAACCAAAGTTAGGTTGGGGTGGGGTCTCCATCCCTCATAATCTAAGGGCTGTAACTCTGCCAAGGAAGATGTGGGGTTGTCTTTCTCAATTTGTCACTAATAGAAATGTTAACGTAAACAAACACAAAGAAGTTGTAGTATGTACTTCTTTTTTTTTTTGCCACACCACGTGGCATGTAGGATCTTAGTTTCCCGACCAGGGATTGAACTCATGGCCCTTGTAGTGGAAGCGCGGAGCCTTAACCACTGTACCGCCAGGGAAGTCCCTGTACTTCTTTCTCCTTCATGTATCCTTAATCAATGGAAATCACTCTCCCTTACTAGAGTGTAAGCTTCTGGAGGGCAGAAAGCAGGTAGTCTTTGTTTCCCTCATAGAGTGTACTCTCCAATAGAAGTTAAAGGGTTTTGTTTGCTAAGCACCGTGTCAGGGAGACATGTGCAAATTTAAACGCAGAAGCCAGTTGAGCTGAGTTGTTTTGGATATTAACACACTACAATTTTCTCTTTTGGGAAGAGAGATGGTGAGAAACTCAGAGATGGAGAAGAACAGACAGAAGCCAGCAAAGGTGGATACCCCTTTCTGTAATATCCCTTTGCAACCCCCCAAACCTTAGTAAGATTGAAAACAGTCTATGTTTCATGGGAACTGGAAGCCGTGTGGAATTATAGGAATGAGAAGACAGCTCCACGTTGGGTTGTATTTACCTGTAAGATTCTACAATACTGGATAATTCCTGGACTTAGATTATGAAGTACTTCTTCCTTTCGGGGGCTGGACCTCCATGATCTGTACAGCAATTACATTACCAGCTAAAGCTGCAGGGAAAGTGACTGGGGAGAGGCCCCATCCATCTACAAGAGTTTACTTTGGCAAATTACCCTCCAGGATGGAAAATAGCCACAGGCCAAGAGGCTGAGAGAGCCCTTAGTTATTGTTTCTGCCGTTGACCTCTGTGCTCCAGAAGACATCCCAGAGGAAATCAGACTCCCGGGTCAGCTCAATTGCTTTTTTGAGCCTCACCCATTTAAGTGATTACTCCTGTTCCATGCCACAAATCACAGATGAAACAGAAACGAAGAGAAACTTTTGTCGTCAACGTTTTTCTGAGAAGAGTGTGTTCTCACAGTTAGAGACAAGGAACAAATCAAGGCTTCACTTCCGTTAGTCAGGGCTGATCCCCTGCCCTAACAATGCCCTTTCGTGTCTACTACCTTTTAAAATATGCAAACCTTGATTTTTCTTTTTTTTTAACCAGAACAATCTGATGGCTCATTAATAAACTACAAGCCCAGGGAAGGGCTGAGTACTTGGAAAAAGATAAATCGTAATTAAAAAAAAAAATACAAAGTCTGCCTGGCAAAGGGAAGTCAATGGGGCCAGAGGCAGACCTACATCCCGCCACACGGAGTTAGCGTCTCTCTAAGGAGCCAGGTCGCACCGTTACAGCCAGCCAGGTTCAGGCAAGGAGCAGAGAGGTTCCTACCTGGGCAAAATAAACAGGTGCCACTGGGGCCGGACACCTCAAAGAATGAAAGCTAGACATTAGAAATCATCCCTTCCCAAGCTGAAAAAAAAATAATGCGAAAGAGGACATTTGGGGGACCATTGGGAAAATGTGAATATTGACTGCATGGATTAAAACAATGTAAACTTTCTTAAGAATGGTTTCTATTGTGATTATGTAGGAGATTATGAGCATTTTTAATAGATACATACTGAAGTGCTTAGAGTAAAGTTTTAAGTTGTTTATAACTTACTCTCAATTCAAGTGCAAAAAAATTCCTACATATGTAAATATAAGGTAATATAATATGATATAAATACACACACACATACAGTCATACATATGTAGAGCGAGAACGAACCCAGGAGAACTCAAGAGCTTCCCTTCCAGAATTAAAATATATATGAAATGCTGGGGGAAGGCTCATGTGAGTGAAATTAGTATTGTTAAAATTAAAGGAAAAAATTCAACTCCACTTATGTTCAAATCTACACAAAAGACAATTCTCTTATTTGTGAGATTTATAGAATTTAAATTTTTCTCCATGTTGCTTTTAATCATATTATCCTACTCTTGGGCCAGTAGTAAACACCTTAAAAATAAAATTGTAATGGGATTTTTAGATACCTGTTTCAGGCAGTGAAGCTCACGGAGCAGTCTTAGGACCGGTTCTGATTTGCTATATAGTAGGAGATTGTGAACCAGTCAAAAATAACTGGTAAAAAAAAGCAATGAGATCATTTCAAAAAAAAAGCCAGGCAAAAACAAAGGGAAGGACAATCTCTGTGTGCATGTGTGTGTTTAAAAGGTAGATGAAGCAGTATTTGTTAAAGTTCCTATTATGTGCAGAGGATTTTACCTCATTCATTCATTTTATCCTTAGACTATCCATGCAAAGCTGGCTTTATTGTACTCAGCTTACACATAGGAAACTTAGGCTCAGAGAGGTTAGGTAGCAGATCATGTATTTAAGAGCCAGGATTCAAAGCTAGGATGGTGCTCATGTTCCTATACCAGCTCAATATTAAAGGCATTGTCCAAAGGCCCGTAATTCAGTCCCTCAAGTGGCACTTGAGAGTCACTCAAGGGAAGGGAGAACAGAGGAGCAGAATGGAGCCTGCCTCTGTGCTTAGGCACCTCTGTTTGTATGGGAGGGGTCCTGGCCACCCAGGGGTGGGCTGTTGGCTTTTTCTCTATCCCCCATCAGATTCTCTGTTCTTTCAACATAGACAGAAAACTTATATGCTAAACAAGCCTGATACAAAAAGGAAAGAGGACAGTTGATCTTCCTCCTTTAGGTCCTAAAACATATCCATCAGTTGTCTTTTAAACCAGGCCTCCGCAGACCTCGTTTTTGTAAATAAAGTTTTATTGGAACACAGACACAACCATGTTTGTGCTATTGCATGTGGTTGCTTTCATGCTACTATGGCAGAGCTGCGTATCTGTAACACAGACCGTAACACCCACTTTCCCTTTACAGAAAAATATTCACTATCTTTCCCTTTACATAAAAAGATCTAAACATAATGATCAGTCTTTCCACCTCTAATGCAGAGACTCTGGTGGTTTCCATTTCTAAAAAAATACAAGTACCCTTGGATTACCAAAAAAAAAGTCAATACATTTTTAAAGGCTGATATACTACAGATACATTCTCTCATCGTTGTCCAATAAAACTGAAAATTAATATTTAAAATGAAAGCAAAAAACCCCTCCAAATCCATCAAACACACATCCAACTACCTATAAATCTATCACTACTTTTTCTTTTAAACACTCCTGAGTCAAAGAAGAAATAAAACTATGTGAACGAGAGTTTCCTGAGACAAATGGTAACCAGATTAAAGAAAATGTCCCATTAAAATAAATGAAGAGGGACTTCCCTGGTGGCGCAGTGGTTAAGAATCCACCTGCCAATGCAGGGGACACGGATTCAATCCCTTGTCCGAGAATATCCTACATGCGGCAGAGCAACTAAGCCCGTGTGCCACAACTACTGAGCCTGTGCTCTAGAGCCTGCAAGCCACAACTACTGAAGCCCGTGTGCCTAGAGCCTGTGCTCTGCAACAAGAAAAGCCACTGCAATGAGAAGCCCGCTCACCGCAACTAGAGAAAGCCCGCAGGCAGCAACGAAGACCCAACGCAGCCAAAAATAAAAAAATAAATGAAAATAAGTAAATAAAATAAATGAAGATAAGATAAAGATAAGCTACCAAGGAACGGTAGACCAAGATAAGCTAAAGATAAAATATTTTGGAATAAACATAACAAATATGCAGACAAAATTCTTATGAAGGATCTAAAAAATGCTTGAAAAAATGGAAGCATTTATTTGTTCTTCAATAAGAAGACTCAATATGATTGTAAAGAAGTCTATCTCACATACATAAATTTTGAAATTTAATGAATTTCTTTAATTTTGATACAATTATACAAAATTTCAACTGTAAACAAACCTGAGACTATCTAAGAAAATTTGAAAATAAAATGTAATGAAGGATAATTACCTCCACCAAATAATAAAACATATTATACAGCTATAATTGTATCAGGCAGTGTCCAATCAGGAAAGAGAAACCAGTTATTTGAATGGAAAAAGTTTGTTATATGTCAAACCAATAGTCCTTCGCACACTGTGTACATACAAAGACATTTCTTCAGAATCATGTCTGTAGTTATTTAAAGAGCTTGTTTTGCTTTTGCCTCTATCTTTGAAATTCTTGTTTGGTCTGAAACCCTTACTAATAAAAAGATAGTCTATTCTTTAAAGTCATACACCAGACTGATGATTCAGTGGTTCATTTATTTCTCAGCTGTATACTGTTGTGCTTTGTTGCTCAGGAATTTTTTATGTTTTACAGTCACCTGATGGAGTTTAAAGAAATAAAAGGACAAAGAAAAAACCTTTGGAGACAAAAAAAAACAAAAAAGAATTAATAACTATTACTGGGCAATGGCATAAGAAAGGATTGGCTAGTAAGAAGTAAGGATAAATGTAAAGAATATAAGCATAGTGCTTCCCTGGTGGCGCAGTGGTTGAGAGTCCGCCTGCCGATGCAGGGGACACGGGTTTGTGCCCCGGTCCGGGAAGATCCCACATGCCGTGGAGCGGCTAGGCCCGTGAGCCATGGCCGCTGAGCCTGCGTGTCCGGAGCCTGTGCTCCGCAACGGGAGAGGCCACAACAGTGAGAGGCCCGCGTACCGCAAAAAAAAAGAATATAAGCATAGCAGATATAAGGAACGCCCACTACCCGTAGAGCTCAAGTAGACTGCCCAAGAAAGAAGTATCACCGCTGTCTCCACCTTACACATACATAATCATACTGAGCTGAGATCCAAACCTTCTTGAAGAAAGCACTAGAAAAGGACAGATCAACATCACCCACAAAAGTCCATGCAAAAATCCTAAACATTACTTTAACAATATTTAAAATGTATAATACATTGTGATCAGTGGGTTTATCCCCAGAATGCAAAGTTGGTTTAACTTTCAAAAATCAATTAATGTAATTCGCCATATCAACACTCTAAAAAAGAAAAAATATATGATGACGTCAATAGACACAGAAAAAGCATTTGACAAAATTCAACATCCATTTCTGGCAAAAATTTTCTAGAAACTAGGAATAACATGGCATCTATGAAAAACCAACAACATCATACGCAGAAGTGAAAACTGAATGTTTTCCCCTAAGATGAGAAAGAAAGATTTCTGCTCTTATCATTTCTATTTCACATTGCACTGAAGGTTCTAACCAATGCAGTAAGGCAAGAAAAAGAAGTAAGAGATATCAAGATTGTAAAGGAAGAAGTAAAACTATATTTACAGAAAACATAATCATCTATGTAGAAAATCCAGTGAAATCTACAAAAAGTCTACTAGATCTAGTAAGTGAGGTTGGCAAGGTTGCAGAATGTAAGATCAATACATAAAATCAATTGCATTTTCGTATACCAGTAATAAACAATAGAACATTAAAATAAGTAGTACGTATTTATAACAACATAAAAATATGAAACACATAATGATAAATCTGAGAAAAGATATGAAAGAACTGCATCCTGAAATCTACAAAATAAATCTGAGAGAAATTAAAGACCTAAATAAATGGAAATACATACATTGTTCATAGTTCAGAAGACACAATACTGTTAAGATATCACAATTTTCCATATAGTGATATGTAAATAGATTCAATGCAATTAAAGCAAAATCTCAACATTTTCCTTAGAAATTGATAAATTTGTTTTAAAATATATATAGAAAGGCAAAGGATATAGAATAATCAAAACTCCCTGTAAAAAGAACAAAATTGGAAGAATAACACAACCTGATTTCAAGACTTATTAAAAGCTAAGTAATCAATACAGTGGAGGATTGTCATCAAGATGGGCAGATTATTGTAATGGAACAGAGAATCTAGAAATAATTCCACACATAGAGGGACAACTGATTTTTGACAAAAGTACAAAGGCAATTCACTAGAAAAAGAATAGTCCTTGCAAAAGATCAATTGGTGGTAGATCAATTGGATATCCAAATGAAAAATAAATGAACATGAACTCTAATCTGTACCATGCACCATATAGAAAGTTAATTAAAACTGTATTATATTCCTAGGTATAAAACCTAAATTTTAAAATGTCTAGAGGAAAGCATGTGAGAAAATCTTTGTGTCCTTGGACTATGCAAAGATTTCTTAGATACAACAAAATCATAATCCATGAAAGAAAAAAAACGATATCAGACTTCATCAAAATCAAAAACTCCTTTTTGAAAGATATCGTTAAAAGAATAAAAAGACAAGCCACAGATGTGGAGAAAATATTTACAAAGCACAAGTCTAATACATCTAAATATAAAGAATATACAATATTATAATATAGTCTTGTATTCAGAATGTATAAATGACTCTCAAAACTTAATAATAAGAAATCAAACCAAAAGAAAGAGAAAAGAACAGAAATCAAACAATCCCACAAGTAAATGAGCAAAAGATCTTAGTAAACACTACCAATGAAGATATGTGAATAGCAAAGAAACACAAGAAAAGACACTCAAAGTGACTAGTCATTAGTGAAATGCAACTAAAAACCACAATGAGATCAATACCTATTAAAATGACTAGAATTAAAAAGACTGACCACACTAAGTGCTGACAAGGATGTGAGGAAACTGGAGCTCTCATACTCAGCTGCTGGTGATGTCACATGGGATAACCACCTTGGAAATCAATTTGAATCAATTTGAAATTTCTTAGAAAGTTAATCCTACACCTAAGAGAAAGGGAAGCATGTGGCCAGACAACAGTTTGTCACAAATGTTCATAAAAATGGAAACAACCTAACTGTCCATCAATAAAGGAACAGATAAACAAGTAGCAGATAGTATGATGAGTGAAGAAGCTAGACAATAAACACTACATTCTGTACTTTCATATTTATAAAATTCAAGACAATGCATAGTAATATATGATAGAAACCATCATAGATAGGCACTGAGGTGAGGGAGGGACAATTACCAAGGGGCACAAAGAATGTGATGGGCGTGTCCATTATCTTGACTGTGAGATGGTTAACAGTATAAACAGATGTCAAAAGCTATCACATTGTATACTTCAGACATTTGCTGTTTACTGCATGTCAATTAAAGCTGTTAAAAATATCATAAACAGGGCTTCCCTGGTGGTGCAGTGGTTGAGAGTCCGCCTGCCGATGCAGGGGACACGGGTTCGTACCCTGGTGCGGGAGGATCCCACATGCCGCCGAGCGGCTGAGCCCGTCAGCTATGGCCGCTGAGCCTGCGCGTCCGGAGCCTGTGCTCCGCAACGCACGGGAGAGGCCACAGCGGTGAGAGGTCTGCGAACCGCATTAAAAAAAAAAAAAATCATAAACAGAGCCAGATACAAAAGATATAACCAGTAAAAAATTTTGCAATATATGTGATAGACTATGGGCTATTTTTTTGTCATTTACAAAGGTCATAGGAATCACACTGGTAACATATTTCTAAGAAACTTAAAGATTGTCTGAAAAAAATAAACAGGAAGTTTTAAAATAATCATCAAAAATAGCTGATGAAAAGATGCTTATCTTCACCTAGAGTTAAAGAAATGCAAATTGGACAGGAGATAAAATATCACAGTTTACCTACTAATCTGGTAAAAGTTTGAAATTTTGATATATCCCATGGTCTGGGATAAAACAACCTCTCATGCACTGTTAGAAGCAATCTATTGATAAAACATTATTTGAAGGACAATTAAGGCCTTATGTATTAAAATTAAAAGTGCATCAAGTGTAAACCCAACTATTTTGTGTGAATTTTCTCTATGCATATACTGGCAAATACATGTTGAGTATAATGATATTTGAGATGTGAAAACAATCAGCCATTAAATATAAAAACAGCCTTTGTGTTTGTCAGCAACGAGAAGGTGGTATAGGTTATAGCACCACACAGCTTTCAAAAGAAAGATGTTAAATATGCTGGTTTAGACAAGGTGTGGGATGTATATTATTGAAATGAGTGAGGTGTAGAACACTGTATATCTAAATGACTCAGTTTGTGAAAAATTACAGAGTTTTCATAGACACATACACGGTATGACCCTGTGCATAAGAATCTTCACAAAGGATGACAGAAGAACAATAACAACAAAAAAGCAGTTTAAAGTGATTAACTTTGGATCAAGGTTAACTCTGTAATTCTATGTATGGTTTCAAGTTTCTTTCAATTTTTTTAAACCAAGTTCTATTACTACTAAAATAGTAATAATAATTTTATAACAAAATTAGAAAAATGAATACTTGAATCTTAAGGTTAATTCATACCAAACTTCAGATAGTTGAATTAAAAATTGTCATTCTTGATATTTAAGATTATAAAAAGAAAATATCTGGATAATATGCAGAATGGTTCCCAAACCTGATTGATGTCAGTATCATTATTTCGAGGCTACAGCCGTAACATGGTCTCTTTAGGGATGTTATGACTGTTTGGCTACTTCCCTGCTGTAGTGGGAAGAGGGTGATGGCCTTTGGTCTGAGCACAAGTCCCAGCCCTGCCCTCACAGGCCATGAGACCTTGGACAATACCTCTCAAACCACAGGTGCCTCACCTGTAAAGTGGGAACAGTAATCTCTGTCACAGGAGCGTGTGAAGATTGCACAGAAAGGATGAAACCTATTTTTACTCAATCAACAGGTCAGGTAAGAGATGTTCCTGGTTGCCTAAGTGTAGTGTCTTGGGAGGATGGCCCTGGACGAACTGTCCTATTTTTTGTTCTCTGAGTTGTCTTTTAGAAGAGTGAATGTAGCTGTTTGGTCAGTGTTTGTGTGTATGCTTTTTTTTTCCTGGGCAAATATTGATTTTTCCTGCTGGATCACTGAACTCCCAAGAAAAACTCTCCATTTCATAAGAGACCATTTGTAAGAGAGTAAATAGTAGTCATATCCATAAATACCCGATGAAATAAATTTTATGCATGCTTGGGCTTGAGTGATGGAACAACTGGTGTTACGATGCGGAAAGGAAATCAGAACAGGATCATGGAAACTGAAAGGGAAATGCCATTAGAAGTTTCCCAACAAAGTCCCCAAGAGAGGGATGCTGGCGACCCATTTTTCAAGGTTGCCTTTTCCTTGGGGACCATTCAGCATGTCACCCAATCTTTCGGTCTGATGCACGAATGGGACTAGCTAGATACACCTCTTCTTGCAAGATATTGGGGATATCTGTATCAACAGTAGCACAGTGCATTTATAAACATCATCAGGATGTATTATTCACTAGGCGTTTATCGCCTGGATGTTTTCTTAAGACAGAGGAGGAGAAAGATGCTTTCCATGGGTTACGGGAGGAAAAGGCGTGGAGGAGAAGCAGCAGAAGGCTCTCCTGAGTCCTGACCTTGGGGAGAATTTCTTCCAAAATAGGGGCCTTCGGAACGCAGCAAAGCACTGGTTTCTTTAATTTGCCGGGAGAGAATTTTCGTATTTCGAGAACAAAGAAAACCAAGTGTAGGCTACAAATCTGAGAACAAATCAAGAAATACATCTCAAGGAAAATCCCCTGGGGGTGACTCCTATCGGGTCGCTTCACCCACCAGGCGGAAAATCTGAGCAATTCACTGATAAGAGTCCCTCAAGTCGCAGCACAGGTTAATCCATTCCTGATGCTATTCCGTGGAAAAGGACATGATTATCCAACATGTCCTGCCAAAGGCATGATTCCTGCAGACCTGGATGCTCACCTCACCACCCCGGCCAGGCGAGAGGCCCTGGTTGGGACCCCAGATCTTTCCCACCAAGTGCAGAATTCCCCCTGGGTTGGCTCAGCTGTCTTAATTCCTGCTAACTGATGGTAATTTTGACCAATTTTGTGAGTTAACAGGACCGGCCCTTCGAAATTTCTTCTGGCCTTCATGCAATCTATTACGGCACTTAAGCTTCTGCCTTCTACATAAAGCACTCCAATTTTTAAAAACAAACTTTTAAGTAAAAAATGACAGGGTTAATTATTCTGAAATATGCTGTTTGCAGCACAAACTCCATAAAAGAGAATACATGATTTAGTACCCCATCCAAGA
This sequence comes from Lagenorhynchus albirostris, assembly GCF_949774975.1. NCBI lineage: Eukaryota > Metazoa > Chordata > Mammalia > Artiodactyla > Delphinidae > Lagenorhynchus > Lagenorhynchus albirostris. The sequence continues at coordinate 4,519,173 of NC_083114.1, forward strand.
CAGCACTGGTTTTCATTTCTGCACAATCAGGGCCTAAATCTGTCACTCACTCCCCTATGTGCGCTGGAAATGGTTTTATGTTCCATCTTACTTTAAATTATACACATCAAGCTCATAATGGGACACAGTCTACTTTGTTGCCAAAACCTGCTAGGTTAGATCATCTATTAAACTCTATTTATTTTTCATGACAAACAAGAAAAATGATAAAGCAGCTACTGAATGCCCACTAATGAACACCAAATGCCTCCAGAGGTCTCCTCCCTATATCACACTCATTTGTCCAGGAGTCCAGTTAACTTCCTCTTTGATGCTTTACCTCCCCAAAATAATCCTAAGAAGAAGCAGGTTTTCATAAGCTACCGGGGACTGAGCTGGTTACCATCTGCCCTCACGTTCCGACTCTGGGGTCAAAAGTTGGATTCCGCTTTGACATACATCATTTTGTTAAAAGGAGAAAAATCTCACGTCCCATTGAAGCTCTTAGGGGCCAAATGAATGAAATGAAATATCAATCCTAAATTAGTAAGAATCACCTTTGGATCCACAAGCAGTTCTAGAAAGGGTTGTAGATGAAAATATCAATAGGAAATAGCCAAGATAAGGACAGAGTTTCCTAAGAATCATACTCAGAAGATGCAAAGGGGCGTCTGGAGTTAATCTGATCAACAACTGAGACTTTGACAGCACTGCAGATTTTTATGTGTTGTGTATTTTTGTATTTGTTTGGAAATCTTTCTAAGTTCTTTTTTTAAAATTAATTTTTATTGGAGTATAGTTGATTTACAATGTTGTGTTAGTTTCTGCTATACAGCAAAGTGATTCAGTTATACATATATATATATTCACTCTTTTTTTAGATTCTTTTCCCATATAAGCCATTACAGAGTATTGAGTAGAGTTCCCTGTGCTATGCAGTAGGTTCTTAACGGTTATCTATTTTACATATAGTAGTGTGTATATGTCAATCCCAATCTCCCTATTTATCCCTCCCAGCCTTCCGCTTGGTAACCATATGTTTATTTTCTACATCTGTGACTCTATTTCTGTTTTGTAAATAGATTCATTTGTACCATATTTTTACATTCTACATATGATATTTGTCTTTCTCTGTCTGACTTACTTCACTCAGTATGATAATCTCTAGGTCCATCCATGTTGCTGCAAATGGCACTATTTCATTCTTTTTTATGGCTGAGTAATATTCCATTGTATATATGTACCACATCTTCTTTATCCGTTCATCTGTGGATGGACACTTAGGTTGCTTCCATATCCTGGCTATTGTAAATAGAGCTGCAGTGAACATTGGGGTACATGTATCTTTTCGAATTGTGGTTTTCTCTGGATACATGCCCAGGAGTGAGATTGCTGGATCATATGGTAGCTCTGTTTTTAGTTTTTTAAGGAACTTTTTTACCTTTTTGGCACCAGGGACCAGTTTTGTGGAAGACAATTTTTCCACGGATGGGGGTGATGGTTCAGGCGGTAATGTGAGCGATGGGCAGTGGCAGATGAAGCTTCACTGGCTCTCTCACCCGTTGCTCACCTCCTCCTGTGTGGCCCAGGTCCTAACAGGCCTCAGACCTGTACTGGTCTGCAGACTGGGGGGTGGGGACCCCTGTTCTATACTGTTCTCCATAGTGGCTGCACCAACTTACATCCCCACCAACAGTGTAGGAGGGTTCCCTTTTCTCCACACCCTCTCCAGGATTTGTTGTTTGTAGATTTTTTGATGATGGCCACTCTGACTGGTGTGAGGTGATACCTCATTGTAGTTTTGATTTGCATTTCTCTAATAATTAGTGATGTTGAGCATCTTTTCATGTGCCTCTTGGCCATCTGTATGTCTTCCTTAGAGAAATGTCTATTTAGACCTTCCACCCATTTTTGGATTGGGTTGTTTTCTAAGATCTATTTAAAACCATCCCTATCGTGCCATGCCAGGCACAGCCCAGTCAAGGTCAAATCCCAGAAAGCACTGGTGGTACCCGCTTCCCAGCTGCCTTCTAGAATTAGATCTCTGGATGTAGAAAGATGTCGATGGGACACTGAGATTTTAAAAAGCAGTGTCCTACCTTTTCCATAGCATAGCACAGAAGAGATGGAGAAGAATGGCTGTCTAATCCCCTGGTCCCTGTTAATACAGACCCTAGTCAATGTGGCAAACAGAGAGGGAAACACAGACTGATTTTCTTGCAAGAAGATGTCGGGAGGACACAATGATAGAAAAGTTGAGTAAGTTTTTAAAAATCAGCTCTTTTGCCTCATTCCCCAGATGCTAGTTCGTTTGTCTCTCGGTCTTAGGCTGTTGGTAGTGGTGAATGTTTTATTCTTTTTCTTCATGGGTCTTTAAACAAGAAGTGATGGGTGTGACAGCCAGTTGCCATTTTGAACTGGAAATTCAGAATGCTCTTTTAGCAATAGCACACTGATTTCATTTGGAAGTATGGGTTTGTAATAGATCCTTTGGTGCTGGAACGATCTAGGCAAAAACATAGTGCAATTTATCTTTTGATGGTATCGAGTGAATCATGAGACAGAAGTAATGGAAAAGGCAAAGATCTACAGTGCCTAGCCAGACAACATGCATTTTCTTACCCTAATTGAAAATATGAAAAAATGTTTTCGTGGGTACTAGATGGGCTTGGGGTGTTTGTGTGTGTGTTTGCAGCGTGAGGATGGCAGACAGTATGAAGCAAATAAAGCGCTTCTATAGGCTTGGAATATTCTGGCCTCGAGAGAACATTCAGGAAACAACCTTTCCCCACTGGCTTTATCATGCAGCATAAGTCTGTTAAAATAATTCCTGCACTGAACTCTTTCATGCATTGCTGACTGGGCCTCCTGCTTTCCTGTCCATTCCTCACACAAGGTGAGCCGAATGATAATAGCCCAGATGAGGCTATGGTCATGGCTTACTTCATGAGACTCAACACGGAAGATGGTTTAATTGAGCCACATCCTGCTCTTAATTTGAATTCACAATGTTCAGGACCATTAGGGAATTTTTTTCTATTTTAAATCTTTGTCAGCCAGATAAGTTTGCCAGATACATTGTAGGACACCCAGTTAAACTTGAATTTCAGAAAAACAACAAATAATTTCTTTTAGTGTATGTCTCAAATATTGCATGGGACATACTTATACCCAAACTAGTTATTCATTGTTTATCTGAAATTTAAATTTAATTGGGTATCCTGTATTTTTTGCTGTTGTTGCTAAATCTGGCATCTCCACCTATAGGGCTCTGCATTTGTCAGTTGCTTTTAAATATCAGTAAGGAATAAACCAGGAAACTGTGTTTACCTTCCCCATACCTAGCAAAAAAAACCCTTCATATTTTCTGTAAAAAAAAAAAAAAAAAAAAAGGCGTATGACCAAATGGCAAACATGAATTTAATGGGCATTTAGCCACAGTATAGATTCTGCATATGACATCTATTTTAGTGTCAGTTGAATATTACTAATGAAACGCTATTGACAATTTCTATTTTTATTAGAAAATAAGATTATAGAGGTTTAGGCTACATTAAAAATCAGAATTTATTACCTTAAAAGTATTTCTAGTCACACCTCAATTTAGTAAAGTGAAAGCATATTGGAAATGTGTCTCATGTTAATCTCTTAAGTTGAGGAAAGTCTAACTTTAATGGGAAAATCAACTGGTCACTGCCCTGAGACAAAGCCATCATAGTAATTCTCTGTAGGTCATCATCATATCCTGTGAAAAGACAGGAAAACCATGCTCTGGCCTCTTACATTGACAAGACTGACAAGAGCTTAATGGTTATGTGGGTTTTTTTCCTATGCAAAAGCTAAATTGGGATCACAATGATTTGCAAAGTTCTCCCTAAGAGTAACTGCATAGTCATAGTTCAATATATTATATCAGGAAATTACCTATTGCAGCATTTTCACACGTATGCTTCAATTTAATCCAAAAGTCATCAGGGTTCAAGAAAGTTCCTTGTGGATTTCAGTTCCTTCACAAGGAAAGGATAAGTGGGTCCAAGTCTTCCCAATTTAAAAATGAAAACCTGAGTGGCCGTTTTACAAAGAGCTGACCAGGAAAGAGGCCTGAAGTTGCAATCTGCCATGTTTTCCTGGGCAAACAACGCACAGCCCTCTGCCAGCTAGAACCACAGTGACAGGACTGGCTGAGCGCCCGCCGGACAAGCTGTCAGAGCCATGCTCCGTTCAGGCTTGAGGCCCCTCCCGGGGTGAGTGTGGTGTCCAGATGCTGCCCAACGGGCAGTGGTTAGGAGGGGGATGCAGAACACGGACCAAGTTGTCCTTCAATTGGGGGAGATCTATGAAATCTGTGGTCAGAGATATCAAATCCCTCTTCCTGAAGGAAAATGTACCTGAGTGCTTAAGGCTCCTAGTTCTTTTTTAGTTTCTCCTTTGCTCATGCTTTGTGTATGCATGTGTGTGTGTATGGTAAAAAATATATAACATGAGATCGAGCCTCTTAATAAACGCTTCAGTGTACAGTGCAGTATTTTAGCTCTACCACAATGTTGTACTGAAGATCTCTAGAATGTTTTTCATCTTGCATAACTGAAACTTTATACCTATTGAAGGGTAACTCCCCATTTCACTCTTCCCCTAGCCTCTGGCCACCACCGTTCTACTTTCTTCAATGAGTTTGACTGCTATAGATACCTCTTATAACTGAAATCATGCAGTATTTGTCCTTCTGTGACTGGGTTATTTCACTTAGCAATATGTCCTCTAGGTTCATCCAGGCTGTAACATGACAGAATTTCCTTCCTTTTTTATGGCTGCATAATATTCCATTGCATGTATATACCACATTTTCTTTATCCAATCATTTGATAATATACACTTTAGGCTGTTTCCAGCTCTTGGTGGTTGTGAATAATATTGCAATTAACATGGGAGTGTAGATATCTCTTAAAGATCCTGATTTTAATGCTTTTGGATAAATACACAGAAGTGGAATTGCTGGATCATATAGTAGTTTTGTTTTTAATTTTTTTTATCAGATACACCATTTTGTTTTCCACCAAAAGTACATAAGGGCTTCAATTTCTCCCCATCCTCACCAATGCTTCTTGTTTTCTGATTTTTTTGATAATGACCATTCTTACAGATGTGAGGTAATATGTCACTGTGGTTTTGATTTGCATTTTCCTGATGATTAATGACGCTGAACGTCTTGGCATATACCTGTTGACCATCTGTATGTCTTCTTTGGAGAAACTCCTATAGAAGTCCTTTGCCTATTTTTTTTAATCAAAGCAATTTGGGTTGTTGTTGTTGCATTATAGGAATTCCTATTTTAGATATTAATTCCTTTTCAGATAAATGATTTCATATATTTTCTTCCATTTCATAGGTTTCCTTTTCACTCTGTTAATGGTTCCACTGCTGTGCAGAATCTTTTTAGTTTGCTGTACTGCCCCTCACCCTTTTTTTTCTTCTGTTGCTTGTGCTTTTGGTGTCATATCCAGGAAATCATTGCCAAGACCAGTGCCATAAAGACTTTCCTGTTTTCTTCTAGGAGTTTTACAGTTTCAGGTCTTAAATTTAAGTCTTTAGTCCATTTTGAGTTGATTTTTGTATATGGTGTAAGATAAGGGTCCAACTTCATTCTTTTGCATGTGGATATCCAGTTTTCCCAACATCATTTATTAAGAAATGTTTTCCTCATTTCGTATTCTTGGCATATTTATCAATGACTAGTTGACTGTATAATCATGGGTTTACTTCTGAGCTCTCTATTCTGTTTCATTGATCTATATGCCTATCTTTATGCCAGTACCATACTGTTTTGATTCCTGTAGCTTTGTTATGTGTTTTGAAATCAGGACATGTGAGGTCTCTAGCTTTGTTGTTCTTTTTCAAGATAGTGTTGGCTATTCTGTCTTTTGTGATTCTGTATAAATTTTAGGAATTTTTTTATTCCTACAAAAAATGCCATTGGAATTCTGATAGGGATTGCATTGACTCTGTATATTGCTTTGCATACTACAGACATTTAATCAGTATTAACTCTTCTAATCCATAAACACAGGTTATGTTTCCATTTACTTGTGTCATTTTAAATTTCTTTTAGCAATATTTTGTAGTTTTAGTGTACAAGTCTTTTGACTCTTTGGTAATATTTATTCCCAAGTATTATATTCTTTTCTATGCCACCGTAAATAGGATTGTTTTCTTAACTTCCTTTTTGGACTATTTGTTGCTAATATATAGAAATGCAACTTATTTTTGTGTATTGATTTTATATCCTGAAAGTTCACTGAATTTATTTATTAGTTCTAACAGTGTGTGAAATCTTTTAGGGTTTTCTACAATACTTATAAGATTATGTCATCTGCAAATGGAGATAATTTTACATTTTCCTTTCCAGTTTGAAAACCGTCTATTTCTTTTTTTACCTAATTGCTCAAGCAAGAACTCCTAGTACTATGTTGAATAGAAGTGGTGAGAGTGGGCATTTTTTGTCTTGTTCCTGACCTTAGAGGAAAAGCTTTCAGTTTTTCACCACTGAGTGTGATGTTATCTGTGGACGTTTCAAATATGACCTTTATTATAATGAAATAATTTCCTTTTAGTCCTAGTTTGCTGAGTGTTTTTATCATTAAATGGCCTTGAATTTTGTCAAGTGTTTTTTTCTCTGCAACTATTGAGATGACTGTGTGATTTTTATCCTTTGTTCTGTTAATATGGGATATCACATTGATTGATTATACATTGATTGATTGCAGTCCCCGTAAAACTAAGGCCAAGTACACAAAAGAGAGACTATTACTGGGATGAAGGGCAACTGTTCAACAGTTCATTCCTGGGATCTGTCTCCTTTGCTTTATTTATTTTCTAGATTCCTAACTCACAATTCCTGATTCTAAAGTTTAACGATGTATGAACTCTGGCCAAAGGTTTACATGGTGAAGCTAGGAGTCAAGGCTGCCTGGCTCCAAAAAGCTCACATGAAATTCACACTTTATGTGAATTTGAATTAGGCAAATTTGAAACAGTACAGTACAAAATATTATTTAATATTCATGGTTTATACCCCCAAAATGTACAAATCTCAATTTTTAAAAAACTGCTAAGAATGGCAAAATTTTAAATCTGACTGACAGACTCAATTATAACTTTTTCTGTCATTGCCACAAGACAACAAAACTTTGTCTGATTAAAAAAAATCATCATTTTTGTCAGTATTTTATGAAGTGTGTTACAATTAACATGCATCAGTATTCCTCAGCAATTTTGGTAACCATTTTATTGCTCTTAATATGTATTACTACTATTACAATTTATCATTTAATATGCATTATTATTACTAATGGAGTCCCCCCAAAAAGATCTCCTTTAGCAATATTATCCAAACATTTACTATGTTGTGGTACTAGAGCTGCTGCTGAAAATTGTACCTGGAAATCACTAACTTCTAGAAACATGTAAGTTGTGATAAAACACTATGAAGTAGGTCAGACTATTAACATGTGCTCTGCTGTTAGTTTTGAGAGAGTATGAAGAGAAGCACTGGAGAGATTGCTGAGGAAATAAAAAGCAGTCTTAAAGCAAAAATCTGTAATAACGGTTGAAAGAGTATATGGTCCACAAATTAACTTTGCTCCTCCAGTCCACTTGTGCATGTGTTCCTAAGGGAAAATTAGCCTTGAATTCTGCTAGGTTTTCAGGAATGCAGCTCTTACACAAAGTGCAACCACCCCACATTTTTCATTAAAAGCATCTGACAGTATTTTGCCATCTTGTCCAGTTTTACGAAAGAGTCCTGTGGTTTATCAGCAAGAATGGAATTTCCATGAGGATGAAGATTAATGTAGTCCCAGAACCTAATACCACGTTTGCCTGGAAAATAATAGTATCTAATAAAACTTTGGTGGATGAATAAATGAATACATACACAACCTCAGATAATTTAGCACCATCACCAATCCCAAAGAGTTCACTCTACACATTTCCCTCCAGATCATTTATAAGGGTTTTCATTCCTGGAAAGATAGTTTTTCATTTGAAGAACTAACAGTTTATCCCTAATCTTGCCTGCCAAGTACCAATTAAACCATTTAACAATCCTTTAATAACCTGAATAAATAAATCTTTGGCACAAAACTGTTTCAAAGGTATCAGAGTCTACCCCCTCTGGGAATTTTTTATACAATGCTTTGCTCTGATGCTTTCCATCTATATTGAGAGTAAATGTAAGAAATAGGTTTTTGAAACTCAGTCCTACGTTCACCATAATAGATGATGAGAATTTGCTAGTTACATTACACAGGGTCCTCTTTACAAGAACTCTCAGAATAAATTCCTTCCTGCTAGTATCAAAAACAAAGCAATTCTCCTGAGCAATTGATTTGCTTTAATCTCTTTGAAACTGTAAACAGTGCAATTGACAATGTTGTTTTTGTTCGTGTGTTTGTGTGTGTGTGTGTGTGTGTGTGTGTGTGTGTGTGTTGGACCAAGGTGATGAGGGTTTAGACCGATTTCTGGCCATAGTTTTTGTTCCTATCTTTGCATTTTTATTGCTTTCTCTTTTAATTTAACTTGTGTTTTATTCATCTCTCCTAAGCCTCTTTGGAACAAGGCAAGATCTCAAATAACATCAAAATAAATAATGTCAAAATCTATCAGAGCCATCAGCTTTTTTTTAACCCTTTGGGGTGAATTAAAACATGCAGCTCAGGACTTCCTTGGTGGCTCAGTGTTTGAGAGTCCACCTGCCAATGCAGGGGACAAGGGTTCGAGCCCTGGTCCTGGAATATCCCACACGTCACGGAGCAACTAAGCCCGAGCGCCACAGCTACTGAGCCTGCAGTCCAGAGCCCATGTGCCACAACTACTGAAGCCCGCATGCCACAACTGCTGAGGCCTGTGCGCCTCGAGCCTGTGCTCCACAGCAAGAGAAGCCACCACAATGAGAGGCTGGCGCACTGCAGCGAGGAGTGGCCCCCGCTCGCCACAACTAGAGAAAGCCCGCAGGCAGCAGAGAGGACCCAGCATAGCCAATAAAAACCCCAAAAAACATGCATCTTGCGCTGGCTGATGAGATAGGCAGGTGTTGCTTTTTTACTAACCATGGGGTGGCTTTTTCTAGGCTGGATGACATTTTGTTAAGTACCCAGTAACTAACTTTGGTTATAGGTGGCCCTAACTTATCTAGTATGAAATCTAAGCTCACTGCTCTGTAGTTTCCTCTGGGTTTACGTATTCAGTATTTTGGAGGTGGGGGATGGGTTGGGGCTGAGGCATAGATCACATTACCCATCACTCTAGCTTGGAGGCTGTGTGTCAAAACCACCACAATCTTTCAATGACCCCCTCAGATAGTTGCCATCTAGTCTTTACCTGCTGTATTTATATCTGGGGCTTGACCATTTACCCTGTGTATTTTCTAGGAATTGACCCAATAACTGATCTGTTTGGTAATCCCCTAGCAAATTCTAAGGCACAGAATACACACAATCTAGACTCAAACCTGCATTCATATCTCAAATCTGTTACTTACCACCTGTGTGATTTTGGGCAAATACTCAACATCTCTGTGCCTCAGTTTCCTCATTTGTAAAATGAGATGAATATCAGGAAGTTGTGGGGATTAAATGAAGCCATGTATATAAAATACTTGTAACGGTGCCTGGCATATGACTAGCAGTTACTGAAATGGTTTTCTTGTGTTATTGTTTATATCGTTTCTATGAGTTCTAACTTTGCACAACACCCATTTAACCAGCTCCCAGAGATTCTAGCTGACCTCGCCCTTTCTGTGAATATAAAGAGTCTATTATATTTATCCTTGGAGTCCTTTACCAATACTCTCTTAAATTCTTTTTTTTTAAGCATGTCTAATTTCTAGTGTATGCCTTCCTGTTTTCCTCAGTTAGCCTGCCTTTCCAGTTTTGAAAAATGGCAGGAGAAAAACCTATTTTATTTTGCCAGTTGACCATGAAGAGCTGTGTGTGTGCTTTTGTTGTTTTCTTTAAAGTGCCAGGTCTTTTGCTTCCTTGGCATGCCTTTATCCTGGACTTCTAGCAAGCTATTCGAAAAGAGTCACCAGGCTGTCTTAGCTTTTAGACTCTTCCTTTCAATTTTTCCCCTAACAAATGTTCCCACTTGGCCATTAAGCTCTTTTCATGAATAATCACATGAGGCATTTCTTTGGTTTTCCTTCTCCCTCTGGAAAGTAGAAATTGCCCTGACAACTGCTCACTGATGTTTCACCATCAATTCCTTCCTATAAGGCTCCTAAGTCTTGTCTTGGGGCCAAGTTCCACCTATTTCTTTCCATCTGGATTATTCTACAAAGCTGCCTTCTCAAAAACTTTACCTCTACCTGTCTATTGATCAGTTTTTCTACCAACCTAGTTGGATCCTCTTACTGCCAGTTTTTTCATCCACTCAATGAGTATTTGTATTTGACTATTGTAAATAATGCTGCAATAAACATGGGCATGCATACGTATCTTGGGTGACCCGTTTTCATTTCCTTTGCATATCTACCCAGAAGTGGGCTTGCTGGATTGTAAGCTAGTTCTATGTTTAATTTTTTGAGGAACCTCCATACTGTTCTTCATCGCAGCATTTTTCACAATAGCAACAATATTCACAATACGATATGGAAACAACTTGAGTCCATCAACAGATGAACAAAGAAATATATATATGAGATATATTTATATATCTCAAATTAATCCATTGTACAACTTAAACTCACACAATATTTTATGTCAAAAGTAACTCAAGAAAAAAAAAAAAGAAACCAACCACGTATTTGAGGAGCCCCTATGGTTTGTCAAATTCTCTAAGTGAAGGAAACTTGGTACACAAAATACTATTCCTGCCCTCGAGGAATTTACATTCTGGTAAGGACTAAAGTTTGTGGTGGGTGAGTACAGGTGTTACAGATGCATTTAGTAGAGAAGAACTCCACTCAGTTATATTGATTTAGGCAAGGCTTCCCTAAGGAGATGATATACTAGCTGAGATAAAAAAGAAAAAATAGCAATTGCTACACATGGTATCCCACAGTAGTGCCTATTGGGAGCAAAGAGACAAAGAAAACTGAGTCATGTTTCTATAGACTGAGTGCTAATGAAGTAGAGACAGCACATTAGCTAACTCTCACCAGAAGACTGGCCACGCAGGATGGGAAAGAAATAAGGTGGGAGAAGGAAAGCCTAGGAGGGAACGGATAGAGACAAAGTCACTAGGTACATCAAGGGACTGGTGGTCTGGACACTATTCCCTGAGAAGTATCGGTGACAGCTGAGGGAGGGAGCAGTAAGGAGAGGACGTGGTAGCCACGGGTATGAGTGGTCCTGAAGAGCTGAGGGTGGGTCGTGAGAACTGAGGAGACACATGGCCATTGCGTAGATTTTCCACGAAAGCTGAAGCTGCTCAGGCGGCCCTGGGGGTGGGGAGAAGTCAGCAAGCCCTGTCTGTACCAAAAATCCCAGTCACCGAAGAAGAGCCCTGGAGAGTCAGCACACTTGAGAAGCAATAGGGAACAGCAGCATCATCAAAGCCCAGGCTTCAAGTCCAAGGAACTTAGTTTAAAGTCCAGCTTTGTCCCTTCCTGTGTGACCTAGGACAGTTTACCTTTCTGCCCTCTGTGAGTGGGGAATCATCACAATGCCAACGTCCTAGGGTGGCAGAACCAGGATCTGAGAATAATGTCACATGCTAAATGCTAAGAGGTCAAGACCTTTAGACAATAGATACCAGATTCCAAAGTGAGGAGTCTGAGGGCGTGTAACATCTCAGACAGACACAAACACTCACAAGTTAGACTCAATTTAGGGGTTTTAAACCCTTTACCGACATGGAGGGAATAAAATGAAAGGATCAGTTGTTGGCTAGAAGGAGAGATGGCTGTTAAAGAGCTTTCTCTGGAGAAAATGTTGCTTGAAGGCCTCCCCAGCGCCCTCCCCATGAACAAGAGGAGGGTGGCTTCAGTGAAGCTTCAAGAGCCTGTGGTAGGAGGGCTGGAATGTGCTCGGCTCTCACTTCCTTCTGAGAAACCCACAGGGCTAACTGCTGATGGGCTGCTCAGAGGAGAGATGTCTGCCTCGGGCCCAGCTTGCACTCCTGGAGTTGGTCAGGGCAAAAGCTGCGCCGGTATTTCTCACGGAGCACGTGTGGTCCCACCAAAGGAAGAGCTGCTGTGTGGTTGTTTTAGGTTCCGTCCAATCGTATGGGCCATGGCACCGGGGCAGACAGGAGCTGGAGGAGGGGCCCCAGATTCCCGGGAGCAGCCCAGGTCACTCTGGTGGGAGAACCATCTCCAAGAGCCTGCCGTCCTACAGCAAGCGGGGCGGGAGTCGAGTAAGGAGGGTCCCTGTGATAAAGACGGAAGCTCTGTACATTATGCAGACTGGGGAGTCCAGTTTCTGCACGGAGGCCATATCTGGTAATTTACTGTGGCTCCTCAGGATAAGATGCTACCTAGACTCCCCCCTTTCCTAGCACCTCCCGGGCTCCAGCACAAATGGCTATGTGGAAACGTGTGCCAGGATTTGGTACTTCCCGGAATTAAGCCAACTCACAGGCGAGGTGTGCTTTTGAGGTGTTCTGTTTGCTTTAGGGAACTACATTTTATATGTATGTTACTAATGTGTGCTTGCTTTGTATTTCACCTGGCAATTTCCCAAACACTTTCATGCCCAGTGTCTTAGGCATAGTGCTAAAAATGTCTTCAGCAGAGACAGACTTGAGTTGGGGTCTGGCTTCTCAACTTGATAGCTCTGTGACCTCAGACCACTGAGAAAATCTTTATGCCTCATTTTCCTTTGTCTGAAAGAGGTGTTAGTAAAATAATTTCCCTCATAGGATTGTCTTAGGGACCAAGTGAGATACTCTATATAAAATTCTTAACCCAATGACTAATATTCAGGAGAATGTTAGTTATTCATAATCATGGTACTATTACTAAAAAGGGCTACATGCTGATCTCTAGTTTATAGATAAGACAGAGTAGGCTCAGGAAGTTAAGGGGCTGGTTCTAGGTCACACAATGAAGCACTGATCCCAAGAAACCAAACTCAGAGCTCTTCACTGTTATGATTGACTCACATTTCAGTATTCAGTGCCAGGTAATGCTGGCCACGATCTATCTGTATCTCTCTCTCTCTCTCTCTCTCTCTCTCTCTCTCTCTCTCTCTCTCATATCTATCCATCCACCAATCCATGTATCTGTTATGTATCAATTATCTATTCATTCATCTATCTATCTATGCATCCATCCAACTATGTACCTATTATCTATCATCTATCCACTCATCACCCATCCATCCATCCTTCCATCTGTCCATCCACTCACCCATCCATCTCTCCACTCCATCCATCTATCTGTTGTTTTTTTAATCATACAATGATTAATTTTTTAATAGCATTAACCACCTGCTTGTTTGTCAGGCAAACCTGATCCAAGTCTAACTGGTCTTTACCATATTGTTTCTTAAAAACAGAATTTGTTTTGTTTTGGTTTGTTTTTCCTAAACTCGCAACATTAGGAAGAATCAGTGGAGACTTCTCCCTTCAGAGATTAACTTAGAAGGACTCGGCATTCGATTCACTTCTTTGTGCTTTAGACACTTTATCTGTCAAATGCAGTAGCACAGGGAACTCTCCTCAATGCTCTGTGGTGACCTAAATGAAGGAAATCCAAAAAAGAGGGGATATATGTGTACGTATGGCTGATTCACTTTGCTGTACAGTATAAACTAACACAACATTGTCAAGCAACTACACTCCAGTAAAAAATTTTTAAAAGCACTACTTGCCTCCTCCAAAAGGAATATGGGGGGTTTGAGCATGTATTTGCTTGTGGTTCCTGTAGGACGTGATGTCGTGTTGACTTCCTAAATGGAGGGCTGCTCAGAAAGGGAGAGACCTCATCGCAAGAACACAATCTAAACACTCTTTAGTCAAATGTCAGGCGACAGCTTGGATTTCTGTATTTTCTGAGTGTGATCTGAGTAATGGAGTCTGGCCTGCCACCCACGTTTTTTGGCAAGTGATGAGGTTTACAACCAACTGTCCTTCTTCATAGACTCCTGTGTATTTTGCAGGGCTTCTGCAAGGAGCCAAAAGTGACCTCAGCTCCGCTGGTATCAGATGGAATGAGATCCTTACTCCGGGACCCTGGGTTTGGGCTGCTTGGGTTTGAATGGAGGAAGGGAAGGAATCTCAAGTGCACCCTTTGTACTAGGTAGGTGCTCAGCTAATATTTGTGGGTGTGACCCACCGACTTCGGAAACCAGCTGAATGTCGGAACCTGCCGTTCATTCTATACACAGCTCTTTTATTCTCTCGGTGACGAATGAGTCTGGCTCCCTCTTTCCAACACCCCCTGCGACATCCGCCACTCGTGGAAGTCTGAGTGCTCCTCTGCCAGGCACACCTCATTTGGGAAAACGTATCTGATGAGCTCATAATGTCAATTCAGGAAATGAAAGACACATTTAGCTAAGATGGCTTTTGCTTAGACAGGATGCTTATCCCACCTTGAGATACATGTATTTCACTTTATTTATTTGAGGATCTTGTTGTCAGTCTCAGTTTTTACTAAATTCTGCACACTTTCCCTGGGTGTGGCCATCATTCTATTTCTATCTACCATCTCCATGATGAAGACTGTCACATCTATAACTCTAGGCCTGGTTCGATTTTTGCTCTCATTTCCTGTAACAGATATTTCAAACTTTCACTCTCCTCCCGCCGTGTCACCTCTGCTCTCATTCTTAGCCGTCTAAATCTCCTCTTGTTTCCCAGAGACATTAAAGTCATCAGAAAGAATAACCTTCCTCTGCTGGGATGGGCTGCATTTAAGCCCAGCCGTCATCACTGCTGTCACATGCAGTGGTACCTGACTAGTGGTCCTCTCTCTACCCAAATACCCTGGATCAATTCCATCCTGCCTTCTCTCGGCCTGCCCCTTCTCAGTTTTCTTTATGGTCCATACGTTATGTGATCATCCCCAAAAGTCTGAAGTCCTCTTTTCTTTTCCTTCTAAACACTCCCTCTAGTTTTCCTCAATGACTCACATGACTTTAATCAGCCCCTGAAATATGGAGAGATTCAAGATGCTTTCCTCCTGATCACCTCTTTGCAGAGCTTCAATCCGTATACCCAATGGGCATCTCCATTTGGAAGACTTTTCCAAATCAGTATGTCTGAGCTGAACCCACCCGACCCCTGCCCTCATGTCACCAGTCTCAATGAATTGTATCACCAGCCTTACAGTTGCCCAAAAGCCTGATTCTTAAACCACATCTTTGACTCTTGATTCTTTCTCCTTCTTGTAATCTCCAAGAACTTTTGGTCCAGCTTCCAAACAAATCTCAGTTTCATCTACCTCTCTAATCTTTAAAGTAGATACCTTAGTTCAAGACAACAGCATCTTTCACCAGGAGTACTGTGAAGCGGTACTTGCAATTCTGTCCTACATATCTGGAAACACAACAGGAAGGACTGGAGGTTATATGCCAGCTTGGGGATGTCCACCTCTTCTCTTGTAGAAGAGCAGACTTGGGGATTGTGAGAACACAATCCAAGCCACAGAAGGGACAAGACCACCACATATATCACAGGAAATTCAGAGCTGCTAGGTGCCCCTGCGTTTTTCTCCTTATTGTCTTTATCAGGCTACTTTAAGACCTGTGAAGAGAGATGCAAACAGATGATGCAGTGAGAGAGAACTCAGTGAGAAACTTCCCTGTGAGATTCGGAGAGAAATCGGGATGGTGGCTAGAGATGATGACGGTGACTGGGCAGCAGTGGGACATAGGAAGAGAGTTATTCAAAGGAACAGTGACCAGAAGGCTGGCTAACACCTGCCAGCAGCCACTCATGGCCTAGATGAGGACCAGAGCAGGGTAGTCCCCGAGGATGTGAGGTTGTATTAACGTGGCCTCAATTTTCCTCCTCCTGTGAGCCTTCCTAAGGGCAAGGAGGCATCTAGCCCCTGCTGGCCCACCTGTACAGATAAACAATGGGGACCACCTCTTGCCATTGGCTGGTTCTGTTCAAATTCCAGAAGCTCCATGAAGCAAGGCTTGAACCAGTTGGCACCAATGACACTGAACATGGTCTTGGACTCCTCACAAGCTGTGTGCAAAGACAGCATCATCACCAATGCTGGTCTTTTACTTCTCTGGAGATTGAGTATCAGTTTTGCCGATCAGATCAGAAAGACTCAAAGGGAGAGAAAAGAAGCATCTAGAAGCCTGCATCCCTCTGGGTTGGAGTCTTTCCATCTCACAGCAAAGCAGTTAATACAAGGGCAGTGAAGGGGCTTGGGAGAGCCTGGGCCATTACAGAAGCGTTCAGATCACAGTCTTCCCTTGCTTTCCAGCGAAGCTGGAGAGAAAGCAGCTGTTGTCCTTGTGGTTGAACCCCATTTCCACAGCCCTATCATTCAGTTTCTAAGAACCACCATCCTCACCCTCTTAGTTGGAACTGATCAGAAAGTCAGGGACAGAATCAAGTCCAGACACTAGAGGTATAGATTATTCTATCTGTGCTGTTTTATCTCCTCCCTGAGAATGCAATGAGGACGTGGTCATGTCCAATTATTGCCTAAACAGGAACTCAAAGATGTGTTCCCTTTCCATTAATTATCTCCTTTTAGAGTTTTCCTAGACAGATCTGTGTAGACATTTACACAACTAATTAGAGTTCTCAGCTCTGGACACCCACATTTTCTGGAGTGATCATACCCGGTCACTGCAGAGTGTGGGGCAACGGCACTTAAGATGCGTGGATATAGTCAAGAGCCGTGATTCAGAATCTTCTCCCCAAGGGTTGTGTGGATTATGGAGAGTTAATCTTCAAATCTAAATTTCATTTGTTTATGGGGAAAATGATGCATGTGTTTTCAAATACCCAATGCAAATAATTATCCTCTTTGAATACTGCCCCTTTTCTAAACTAGAGAAGTAGGCTTATAACTGTTTTTAATTTTTTTTAGCCCTCCTCTTTCCTTGAGTTTACCTCTGTACTTTTTCCATATATATAAATATATACATATATACATATTTAATGTAAAACATGTTCATCCTCTGCTTAATGGCATTTGTCACCCACAGGGTACAATTAAATATTCTGAGCTTAGAACACAAAATTCACCAGGAGTTAGCAAAATGTGTCCATAAAAGGGCCAGACAATAAATACTTTAGGCTTTGTGGGCCAGGAAGCAAAATCGAGTAACTGTTCTCACGGAAAGGCTAATAGTCATCTTTGCTTTTTACACTTAAAAATGTGGAAACCTGGCCACGCTCCCTTTTGATCCTCTGCCCTCCCGATGGTCCCCCAATTTCTGCCTTCGGGCAGGTCTTTTGTCTCCTTAGGTAGGTTTATTCCTAGGTATTTTATTCTTTTTGTTGCAATGGTAAATGGGATTGTTTTCTTAATTTCTCTTTCTGATCTTTTGTTAGTGTATAGGAATGCAAGAGATTTCTGTGCATTAATTTTGTATCCTGCAACCTTACCAAATTCATTGATTAGTTCTAGTAGTTTTCTGGTGGCATCTTTAGGATTTTCAACACTGATGAAAGAAATCAAAGATAATATAAACAGATAGAGAGATATACCATACTCCTAGATTAGAAGAATCAATATTGTGAAAATGACTATACTACCCAAAACAATCTACAGGTTCAATGCAATCTCTATCAAATTACCAATGGCATTTTTCACAGAACTAGACCAAGAAATTTTGCAATTTGTATGGAGACACAAAAGACCCCGAATAGCCAAAGCAATCTTGAGAAAGAAAAACGGAGCTGGAGGAATCAGGCTCCCTGACTTCAGACTATACTGCAAAGCTACAGTGATCAAGACAGTATGGTAGGACATCCAGGAAGATGGTGGAAGAGTAAGATGCGGAGATCACCTTCCTCCCCACAGATACACCAGAAATATATCTACACGTGGAACAACTCGTACAGAACACCTACTGAACCCTGGCAGAAGACCTTAGACCTCCCAAAAGGCAAGAAACCCCCCATGTACCTGGGTAGGGCAAAAAAAAAAAAAAAAACAGAGACAAAAGGATAGGGATGGGACCTGCACCAGTGCGAGGGAGGTGTGAAGGAGGAAACGTGTCCACACACTAGGAAGCCCCTTCGCGGGCGGAGACTGCGGGTGGCGGTGGGGGGGAGCAACAGAGCAGCGGAGGAGAGCACAGCAACAGGGGTGCGGGGGGCAAAGCGGAGAGATTCCTGCACAGAGGATGGTGCCAACCGGCACTCACCAGCCTGAGAGGCTTGTCTGCTCACCCGCCGCAGTGGGCGGGGCTGGGAGTTGAGGCTCGGGCTTCGGTCGGAGCACCGGGAGAGGACTGGGGTTGGTGGCATGAACACAGCCTGAAGGGGGTTAGTGCGCCACAGCTGGCCGGGAGGGAGTCCGGGGAAAAGTCTGGACCTGCTGAAGAGGCAAGAGACTTTTTCTTCCCTCTTTATTTCCTGGTGCGCGAGGACAGGGGATTAAGAACGATGCTTAAAGGAGCTCCAGAGACGGGCGCGAGCCGCGGCTAAAAGCGCGGACCCCAGAGACAGACATGAGATGCTAAGGCTGCTGCTGCCGCCACCAAGAAGCCTGTGTGCGACCACAGGTCACTATCCACACCCCCCTTCCGGGGAGCCTGTGCAGCCCGCCAGTGCCAGGGTCCCGTGATCCAGGGACAACTGTCCCAACAGAACGCAGGGCGCGCCTCAGGCTGGTGCAATGTCACGCCCGCCTCTGCCGCCGCAGGCTCGCCCCGCACTCCGTGCCCCTCCCTCCCCGAGGCCTGAGTGAGCCAGAGCCCCCAAATCAGCAGCTCCTTTAACCCTGTCCTGTCTGAGCAAAAAACAGATGCCCTCCAGCGACCTACACGCAGAGGCGGGGCCAAATCCAAAGCTGAGCGCCGGGAGCTGTGAGAACATAGAAGAGAAAGGGAAATCTCTTCCAGCAGCCTCAGAAGGAGCGGATTAAAGCTCCACAATCAACTTGATGTACCTGCATCTGTGGAATACATGAATAGACAACGAATCATCCCAAATTAAGGAGGTGGACTTTGAGAGAAAGATTTATTATTTTTTCCCCTTTTCCTTTTTTTGTGAGTGTGTATGTGTATGCTCCTGTGTGAGATTTTGTCTGTATAGCTTTCCTTCCACCATTTGTCTGAGGGTTCTATCCGTCCGTATTTTTTTTTAACTTTTTTCTTAATAATTACTTTTTATTTTAATAACTTTTTTTTATTTTACTTTATCTTCGTTCTTTCTTTCCTTCCTTCCCTCCTTCAGACAACGAAACATCCCAAATTGAGGAAGTGGACTTTGAGAGCAAGATTTATGATTTTTTCCCCTTTTCCTCTTTTTGTGAGTCTGTATGTGTATGCTTCTGTGTGAGATTTTGTCTCTATAGCTTTGCTTCCACCATTTGTGCCAGGGTTCTATCCGTCCGTTTTATTGTTTTTTGCTTTTTTTTCTCTTAATAATTATTTTTTTATTTTAATAACTTTATTATATTTTATCTTACTTTATTTTACTTTATCGTCTTTCTTTCTTTTGTTCCTTCCTTCCCTCCTTCCTTCCTTCCTCCCTCCCTCCTCTCTTTCTTTCTTTCTACTTCTACTAATTCTTTCTTTCTACTTTTTCTCCCTTTTCTTCTGAGCTGTGTAGATGAAAGGCTCTTGGTGCTGCAGCCAGGAGTTAGTGCTGTGCCTCTGAGGTGGGAGAGTCAACTTCAGGACACTGGTCAACAAGAGACCTCCCAGCTCCACATAATATCAAACGGCGAAAATCTCCCAGATATCTCCATCTCAGCACCAGCACCCAGCTTCACTCAACGACCAGCAAGCTACAGTGCTGGACACCCTATGCCAAACAACTAACAAAATAGGAACACAACCCCACCCATTAGCAGAGAGGCTGCTTAAAATCATAATAAGTCCACAGACACCCCAAAACACACCACCAGACGTGGACCTGCCCACCAGAGAGACAAGATCCAGCCTCATCCACCAGAACACAGGCACTAGTCCCCTACACCAGGAAGACTACACAACCCACCGAATCAACTTTAGCCGCTGGGAAGACACACCAAAAACAACAGGAATTACGAACCTGCAACCTGCAAAAAGGAGACCCCAAACACAGTAAGATAAGCAAAACAGGAAGACAGAAAAACACACAGCAGATGAAGGAGCAAGATAAAAACCCACCAGACCTAACAAATGAAGAGGAAATAGGCAGTCTACCTGAAAAAGAATTCAGAGTAATAATCGTAAAGATGATCCAAAATCTTGGAAATAGAATAGACAAAATGCAAGAAACATTTAACAAGGACCTAGAAGAACTAAAGATGAAACAAACAATGATGAACAACACAATAAATGAAATGAAAAAGACTCTAGATGGGATCAATAGCAGAATAACTGAGACAGAAGAACGGATAAGTGACCTGGAAGATAAAATAGTGGAAATAACTACTGCAGAGCAGAATAAAGAAAAAAGAATGAAAAGAACTGAGGACAGTCTCAGAGACCTCTGGGACAACATTAAACGCACCAACATTCGAATTATAGGGGTTCCAGAAGAAGAAGAGAAAAAGAAAGGGACTGAGAAAATATCTGAAGACATTATAGCTGAAAACGTCCCTAATATGGGAAAGGAAACAGTTAATCAAGTCCAGGAAGCACAGAGAGTCCCATACAGGATAAATCCAAGGAGAAATACGCCAAGACACATATTAATCAAACTGTCAAAAATTAAATACAATGAAAACATATTAAAAGGAGCAAGGGAAAAACAACAAATAACACACAAGGGAATCCCCATAAGGTTAACAGCTGATCTTTCAGCAGAAACTCTGCAAGCCAGAAGGGAGTGGCAGGACATATTGAAAGTGATGAAGGAGAAAAACCTGCAGCCAAGATTACTCTACCCAGCAAGGATCTCATGCAGATTTGATGGAGAAATTAAAACCTTTACAGACAAGCAAAAGCTGAGAGAGTTCAGCACCACCAAACCAGCTCTACAACAACTGCTAAAGGAACTTCTCTAGGCAAGAAACACAAGAGAAGGAAAAGACCTACAATAACGAACCCAAAACAATTAAGAAAATGGGAATAGGAACATACATATCGATAATTACCTTAAATGTAAATGGATTAAATGCTCCCACCAAAAGACACAGATTGGCTGAATGGATACAAAAACAAGACCCTTACATATGCTGTCTACAAGAGACCCACTTCAGACCTAGAGACACATACAGACTGAAAGTAAGGGGATGGAAAAAGATATTTCATACAAACGGAAACCAAAAGAAAGCTGGAGTAGCAATACTCATATCAGACAAAATAGACTTTAAAGACTATTAGAAGAGACAAAGAAGGACACTACATAATGATCAAGGGATCAATCCAAGAAGAAGATATAACAATTGTAAATATTTATGCACCCAACATAGGAGCACCTCAATACATAAGGCAAATACTAACAGCCATAAAAGGGGAAATCGACACTAACACACTCATAGTAGGGGACTTTAACACCCCACTTTCACCAATGGACAGATCATCCAAAATGAAAATAAATAAGGAAACACAAGCTTTAAATGACACATTAAACAAGATGGACTTAATTGATATTTATAGGGCATTCCATCCAAAAACAACAGCATACACATTTTTCTCTAGTGCTCATGGAACATTTCCAGGATAGATCATATCTTGGGTCACAAGTCAAACCTTGGTAAATTTAAGAAAATTGAAATTGTATCAGTTATCTTTTCTGACCACAATGCTATGAGACTAGATATCAATTACAGGAAAAGATCTGTAAAAAATACAAACACATGGAGGCTAAACAATACACTACTCATTAACGAAGTGATCACTGAAGAAATCAAAGAGGAAATCAAAAAATACCTAGAAACAAATGACAATGGAGACACAACGACCCAAAACCTGTGGGATGCAGCAAAAGCAATTCTAAGAGGGAAGTTTATAGCAATACAATCCTACCTTAAGAAACAGGAAACATCTCGAATAAACAACCTAACTTTGCACCTAAAGCAATTAGAGAAAGAAGAACAAAAAACCCCCAAAGTTAGCAGAAGGAAAGAAATCATAAAAATCAGATCAGAAATAAATGAAAAAGAAATGAAGGAAACGATAGCAAAGATCAATAAAACTAAAAGCTGGTTCTTTGAAAAGATAAACAAAATTGATAAACCATTAGCCAGACTCATCAAGAAAAAAAGGGAGAAGACTGAAATCAATAGAATTAGAAATGAAAAAGGAGAAGTAACAACTGACACTGCAGAAATACAAAAGATCATGAGAGATTACTACAAGCAACTCTATGCCAATAAAATGGACAACCTGGAAGAAATGGACAAATTCTTAGAAAGGCACAACCTGCCAAGACTGAATCAGGAAGAAATAGAAAATATGAACAGACCAATCACAAGCACTGAAATTGAAACTGTGATTAAAAATCTTCCAACAAAAAAAAGCCCAGGACCAGATGGCTTCACAGGCGAATTCTATCAAACATTTAGAGAAGAACTAATACCTATCCTTCTCGAACTCTTCCAAAATATAGCAGAGGGAGGAACACTCCCCAACTCATTCTACGAGGCCACCATCACCCCAATACCAAAACCAGACAAGGATGTCACAAAGAAAGAAAACTACAGGCCAATATCACTGATGAACATAGATGCAAAAATCCTCAACAAAATACTAGCAAACAGAATCCAACAGCACATTAAAGGGATCATACACCATGATCAAGTGGGGTTTATTCCAGGAATGCAAGGATTCTTTAACATATGCAAATCAATCAACGTGATACACCATGTTAACAAATTGAAGGAGAAAAACCATATGATCATCTCAATAGATGCAGAGAAAGCTTTCGAAAAAATTCAACACCCATTTATGATAAAAACCCTGCAGAAAGTAGGCATAGAGGGAACTTTCCTCAACATAATAAAGGCCATATATGACAAACCCACAGCCAACATCATCCTCAATGGTGAAAAACTGAAAGCATTTCCACTAAGATCAGGAACAAGACAAGGTTGCCCACTCTCAACACTCTTATTCAACACAGTTTTGGAAGTTTTAGCCACAGCAATCAAGGAACAAAAGGAAATAAAAGGAATCCAAATCGGAAAAGAAGAAGTAAAGCTGTCACTATTTGCAGATGACATGATACTATATATAGAGAATCCTAAAGATGCTACCAGAAAACTACTAGAGCTAATTAATGAATTTGGTAAAGTAGCAGGATACAAAATTAATGCACAGAAATCTCTGGCATTCCTATACACTAAGGATGAAAAATCTGAAAGTGAAATCAAGAAAACACTCCCATTTACCACTGCAACAAAAAGAATAAAATATCTAGGAATAAACCTACCTAAGGAGACAAAAGACCTGTATGCAGAAAATTATAAGACACTGATGAAAGAAATTAAAGATGATACAAATAGATGGAGAGATATACCATGTTCTTGGATTGGAAGAATCAACATTGTGAAAATGAATCTACTACCCAAAGCAATCTACAGATTCAGTGCAATCCCTATCAAACTACCACTGGCATTTTTCACAAAACTAGAACGAAAAATTTCACAATTTGTATGGAAACACAAAGGACCCCGAATAGCCAAAGCAATCTTGAGAACAAAAAATGGAGCTGGAGGAATCAGACTCCCTGACTTCAGACTATACTACAAAGCTACAGTAATCAAGACAGTATGGTACTGGCACAAAAACAGAAATATAGATCAATGGAACAGGATAGAAAACCCAGAGATAAACCCACATACATATGGTCACCTTATATTTGATAAAGGAGGCAGGAATGTACAGTGGAGAAAGGACAGCCCCTTCAATAAGTGGTGCTGGGAAAACTGGACAGGTACACGTAAAAGTATGAGATTAGATCACTCCTTAACACCATACAGAAAACTAAGCTCAAAATGGATTAAAGACCTAAATGTAAGGCCAGAAACTATCAAATTCTTAGAGGAAAACATAGGCAGGACACTCTATGACATAAATCACAGCAAGGTCCTGTTTGACCCAACTCCTAGAGAAATGGAAATAAAAACAAAAATAAACAAATGGGACCTAATGAAACCTCAAAGCTTTTGCACAGCAAAGGAAACCATAAAGAAGACCAAAAGACAACCCTCAGAATGGGAGAAAATATTTGCAAATGAAGCAACTGACAAAGGATTAATCTCCAAAATTTATAAGCAGCTCATGCAGCTCAATAACAAAAAAACAAACAACCCAATCCAAAAATGGGCAGAAGACCTAAATAGACATTTCTCCAAAGAAGATATACAGACTGCCAAAAAACACACGAAAGAATGCTCAACATCATTAATCATTAGAGAAATGCAAATCAAAACTACAATGAGATATCGTCTCACACCAGTCAGAATGGCCATCATCAAAAAATCTAGAAACAATAAATGCTAGAGAGGGTGTGGAGAAAAGGGAACCCTCTTGCACTGCTGGTGGGAATGTGAATTGGTTCAGCCACTATGGAGAACAGTATGGAGGTTCCTTAAAAAACTACAAATAGAACTACCATATGACCCAGCAATCCCACCACTGGGCATATACCCTGAGAAAACCAAAATTCAAAAAGAGTCATGTACCAAAACGTTCATTGCAGCTCTATTTACGAGAGCCCGGAGATGGAAACAACCTAAGTGTCCATCATTGGATGAATGGATAAAGAAGACGTGGCACATATATACAATGGAATATTACTCAGCCATAAAAAGAAACGAAATTGAGCTATTTGTAATGAGGTGGGTAGACCTAGAGTCTGTCATACAGAGTGAAGTAAGTCAGAAAAAGAGAGACAAATACCGTATGCTAACACATATATATGGAATTTAAGAAAAAAAAATGTCATGAAGAACCTAGGGGTAAAACAGGAATAAAGACACACACTTACTAGAGAATGGACTTGAGGATATGGGGAGGGGGAAGGGTAAACTGTGACAAAGCGAGAGAGAGGCATGCACATATATACACTACCAAACGTAAGATAGATAGCTAGTGGGAAGCAGCTGCATAGCACAGGGAGATCAGCTCTGTGCTTTGTGACCGCCTGGAGGGGTGGGATAGGGAGGGTGGGAGGGAGGGAGATGCAAGGAGGAAGAGATATGGGAACATATGTATATATATATATAACTGATTCATTTTGTTGTGAAGCAGAAACTAACACACCATTGTAAAGCAATTATACTCCAATAAAGATGTGGAAAAAAAAGTTCTTTCTAGATCTAGTAACTTAATATTCCAATGTATTATCCTTTTATTTCCAAATAAATCTCATTTAAATTGAAAAAAAACCAAAAAACGAAAAACAAGAGATGTTCATGTTTAAGTGCAGTTCAAATATCAGGTATAAAGAACCACCAGTAAGAAAAAGAATCCTATATCTCTTGCCAGAATGTGGTCAGCTCTGGGGTGCTCTGCTAGCTGAAAGACACATTCATTATTAAGAGGATAGAGGCTGTTTAAGAGGGATGAGAACCAAAAAATTTTAACTACATGTATGTGTTAAGAAAAGTGCTAGGTTATCTCATATTCTATATCAGTCAAGGCTCACCATTTTACATTTTTTCGTGAAAAGCGAAGTTAAAAGTATATTAGTAGGGCTTCCCTGGTGGCGCAGTGGTTAAGGATCCACCTGCCAGTGCAGGGGACATGCGTTTGAGCCCTGGTCCGGGAAGATCTCACATGCCACGGAGCAACTAAGACCATGCACTGCAACTACTGAGCCTGCGCGCTAGAGCCCGTGAACCACAACTACTGAAGCCCACGCACCTGGACCCCGTGCTCAGCAACAACGAGAAGCCCCCACAATGAGAAGCCCACGTACTGCAACAAAGAGTAGCCCCCGCTCACCGCAACTAGAGAAAGCCTGCGCACAGCAATGAAGAGCCTACGCAGCCAAAAGTAAATAAATAAGTCTATTTTTTTTTTAAAAAAAAAGGTGTCTTAGTAACTTACTAAAAGACACGCAATCAGTAAACGTGAGCAAGAATTCAATCCCAAATCTGTCACACTGAAGTTTAAGCTAATACTTGAGATTAATAAAAACAGCACTAAATTAAAAGTTCAGAGATATGTTTTATTTCATACTTTCACTAATGCTCTTTGGAGATAAATCATTTCATTTATATGGGCCTTAGTTTTCACAACTATAATAGTTGGAAGCTTGACTAGATGATCTGTATGTAGTCTTCCAATTCTAAAATGTTCCACTAATTTGGATTCCTACAATAATTGCCCTTGCAATACATGCATGCTGCCACCAAGTAGCAGTAGAGACTACTAGTTCCTTTTTTATCCCTAGTGGGGAGTGCATTTTGACATCAGACCTATCCGTCAATAGTACAACCTGTTAGTATAACTATAAAATAACAAAATAATCTGGTATTCTTTCCTGTAAAGCAGAAGCTTTACATTGTGTCTGTGAATCGTATCACAATCACCTGTAGGTTTTTAAATATAGAGGAAATCCTGAACCCATTGAATGAGAATCTTCAGAGACAGGACTTGGGCATCTGGAATTTTGGGCTCCCATCATTTGTATATTTTATTTCATTTTATTTTTTGCCTATGTACAATATTTGTCACATCCTTTTGAATCTTTAAAAGTTTCTTTTTGTTTTAAATTTTAGAATATTCCATAATCTTCACCTACTTTTCATAAAAAAATAAAAGACAGTATGGTCCTGGCACAAAAACAAAAGAAATATAGATCAATGGAACCGGATAGAAAGCCTAGAGATAAACCCATGCAGATATGGTCACCTTATCTTTGACAAAGGAGGCAAGAATATACAATGGAGATAAGACAGCCTCTTCAATAAGTGGTGCTGGGAAAACTGGACAGCTACATGTAAAAGAATGAAATTAGAACACTCCCTAACACCATACACAAAAATAAACTCAAAATGGATTAAAGACCTAAATGTAAGGCCAGACACTATAAAACTCTTAGAGGAAAACTCTATGACATAAATCACAGCAAGATCCTTTTTGACCAACCTCCTAGAGTAAGGGAAATAAAAACAAATGAAACTTAAAAGCTTTTGCACAGCAAAGGAAACCATAAACAAGATGGAAAAAAAACACCTCAGAATGGGAGAAAATATTTGCACATGAAGCAACTGACAAAGGATTAATCTCCAAAATATACAAGCAGCACATGCAGCTCAATATCACAAAAACAAACAACCCAATCCAAAAATGGGTAGAAGACCTAAACAGACATTTCTCCAAAGAAGACATACAGATGGCCAAAAAATACATGAAAAGATGCTCACCATCACTAATCATTAGAGAAATGCAAATCAAAACCACAATGAGGTATCGCCTCACACCAGTCAGAATGGCCATCATCAACAAATCTAATCTACAAACAATAAATGCTGGAGAGGGTGCAGAGAAAAGAGAACCTTCCTGCACTGTTGGTGGGAATGTAAACTGATAACAGCCACTATGGAGAACAGTATGGAAGTTCCTTAAAAAACTAAAAATAGAACTACCATATGACCCAGAAATCCCACTACTGGGCATGTACCCTGAGAAAACCATAATTCAAAAAGAGACACGTACTACAATGTTCATTGCAGCACTATTTACGATAGCCAGGACAGGGAAGCAACCTAAATGTCCATCAACAGATGAATGGATAAAGAAGATGTGGCATATATATACCATGGAATATTATTCAGCCATAAAAAGGAACAGAAATGAGTTATTTGTAGTGAGGTGGATGGACCTAGAGTCTATCATACAGCGTGAAGTAAGAAAGAGAAAAACAAATACCGTATGCTAACACATATATATGGAATTTTAAAAAGCGGTACTGATGAACCTAGTGGCAGGGCAGGAATAAAGATGCAGACGTAGAGAACGGACTTGAGGACGTGGGGGGAAAGGGGAAGCTGGGACGAAGTGAGAGAGTGGCATGGACATACATACACTACCAAATGTAAAATAGATAGCTGGTGGGAAGCAGCCGCATAGCACAGGGAGATCAGCTCGGTGGTCTGTAACCACCTAGAGGGGTGGGATAGGGAGGGTGGGAGGGAGGCTCAAGAGGGAGGGGATATGTGGATATAGATATGCATATAGCTGATTCACTTTGTTGTACAGTAGAAACTAACACAGCATTGTAAAGCATTTATACTCCAATAAAGATGTGGAAAAAAAAAAAATGTGGAAACCCTTCCTAGCTGGCAGGCTGGACCAGAAGAGGCAGGGGCCGGTACTGGCCCCGGGCACAATGTACAACCCTGGCTCTTCGTGGCCCCGCTCCTCCCATCATTGTGGCCTCAGCTCTGGCTCTTCTCTCCAGTCGTCCTCACTCCAGGCTGTTTCATGTCCCTCCTCCTAATGTCAGCTCAGAGCTGTATCCACTCTGTAACACTTGCCTCCCCATCATGTTCTCTGTGGGGAGGGCTGCTTTCCATCGTCTTTTCGTGACTCTTCTGTACTACGTGCAACTTTCTAATTTTGCTCTATCACAAAAATTGCAACTTTGCTCACTTATTTGTCTCCTGTGTGAAATTCGGAAATTCTTGAGGGCGTGGATGATTTTGAATTATCTTTGAATTCCCCAGGGACAGCAATGGGCCTGGGATATTGTAAGTGGTCAGGCAATGGTGCACTGGACTGGCTTTCGTTGTAAGGAGAATAGAAACACAAGTTTGATAGGAAAAAACTGAGGAGATTAAGTAAAATCTGGGACAACTGGGTTTGGGGAGGTTTTGGCTCTTTATTTCCTATTTTTCCCCCTGAATTTTTCCCCTAAAATAAACACATTCCTGTGGAAGCTTTATAGCATAAACAGATCCATTCACAAGGATGCTGTCTCGAGGACCGTATCCAGTCTAAGGTTAAGGTCAGGTCTTGGTGCCAGTTTCAGCAAGTTCTGGTACTCAAAGAGGTTCTGATTTGACCTGAATTTAGTTTTGTACCTCTTATTATTTTTTTAATGCAAAATATGCCTGAAAAAATAAGGCAAAAGAAAACACCTCAATTAAAAAAATACGAATTAAGTAGTACAAGGATTTTTTTAAATTAATAGACTTTTAAAATTTATGTTTTCATTAAAAATTAGGATATTATACCTATGAAAGTTGGGAAAGATTTTATTTTTTAAAATTTGATAATTTTCTGCGTTGGCAAGAGTTAGCAAAAGTGTGAGTAAATAAGAACTCGCAGAGTATAATTTAGCAAAGCAGAGCAAACATTTAAAAAATTTTATCTGTAAACCAGAAATTCCATCTCTGAGAATTTTTCCTTGGAAAATATTAAATATATTCACCAAGTTTTGTCTTTAAGACTGCTCACTGCAGTACTGTGATATTGAAATTTATGATAAGAAATGCATATTTGGTCCTAAAACCCTTGGAATTTCCTGAGAGGAGAGTGAGCAAGGTGTCTTTTGTTGTTACTGCGGTGACTTTTGGGAAGTCCCTGGGTAAGCTAAGGATGAAGGCTGGTTGCCAGGGGAACCAACCAGGTGATTAAAGGGTTGGAACTTTCAGTCCCACCCCCTGACCTCGGGGAGGAGAAGGGGCTGGAGGTTAAGTTCGATCACCAATGGCCAAGGACTTAATCAATCATGCCTGTGTAATGAACCCTCCATAAAACCCCAAAAGGACAGGGTTCAGAGAACTTCCAGGTTGGTGAACACTTGGAAGTGCTGGGAGAGGGATGGACCCAGAAAGCATGGAAGCTCCATGCTCTTTCCCACATACCTTGCCCTGTGCATGTCTCCCATCTGGCTGTTCCTGAGTTATATCCTATTGTAATAAACCAGTAATCTAGTGAGTAAAATGTTTCTCTGAGTTCTGTGAGCCACTATAGCAAATTCATCAAACCTAAGGAGGGGGTCGTGGGAACCTCTGATCTAGAGCCAGTCAGTCAGAAGCACAGGTGACAACCTGGACTTGTAATTGTCATCTGAAGTGAAGGGGGGTGATCTTGTGGGACTGAGCCCTTAACCTGTGCGATGTGACACTCTCTCCAGGTAGGCAGTATCAGAATTGAGTTAAATTTGGGGCACACCTGGTCAGTGTCTGCTGAGAGTTTGAGAGTTGGCTGGTGGTACTGGAAAAACTATATACTGGAAGGACTATTTATAATAGTGAAAGTTTATATTGCAAAAAAGAAGTCAATGTGTTAAAATATTATACAACCATCAAAAATTATGTGGTAAAATATTTAATAAGACATGATATTATTGTTTTTAAAAAGCAGAATATTTATATTTTGTAAAAATAATTAGTATTACTATCACGAGACAGGAAAGATATTTAAGAACCAGTGGTTATCTCGAAAAGGCAAAATAGTGTGAGATTAGAAATGTGATTGCTACACTTCTCAGGTTATTCTAAGGGATTTCCTTCTTCTATAATTGAATATGATTTTTATGTCTTACTCTGCCTCCCAGCTTGCTTCCCAACAGCCAGAGGCGTGTTTCTAAAGGTGTGAATCAGATCATGTCATTTTCCTGCTTCTAATTAGAACAAAATCCAGACTCCTTCACGTGACCTAAAACGCACTCCAGCTCTGGTCCCAGCCTTCCTCTTGCTTCAAACCACATCTCGCCCACCCACTGACTCTAGGACATCAGTTTCTTCCTGTCCCTTCCACATGCCTCCACCTGTCAAGGTTTTGTGGGCTGTTGGTTCCTTGTGCTGAATGTCTTCTCTGTTTGCGGGACTGGTGGCCTTTAGTCCGTCAGGATTCATCTTTCACCAAGTCACAGAGGCCTCCTTCCCTCTCCCCGTTTCTCTCTAACTCATTTCCTACTTCCTGCTTTCACAGTACAATCAGTGATCTTATTTAATCATTGCTTATGTGTCTGCTGTCTGTCTCTAGAACGTAATTTGCATAGGGCAAGAACCATGAGTGTCTTACTCTCTGCTGGAACCCAGGGTCTGGCCTGTGGAAGCTGGTCAATCAATATCTGTTGAATACAGATATTGGTGGAATATCCAGATATTGGTGGAATCCTGGCCTGTGCTCTTCAGAGCTCTGTAAAAAGGGAGCAAAAGCCCAAAGGATTCTCTTGGAATCCACAGATTCAAGCTCACAGAGGCAGAGTTTCTGAATGGAAGCTTTGTCTGGGTCGATGTTCTTGCTGGTCTCTAACCCTCTCTGGTGTCAGGGACCAAGCTCCTTCTCCTCTTGTAGCCTTGATGACCTCTCTGCTTTCCTTCTTGTCTGAATCCCAGCTCAAAAGGCCTGCCTCCTGGTCTGCCATACGGCGTCACACACATAGTAGTTCCACATATGCATTTTTATTTCATTGGATCAACCCCTATTATATGTCATTGCAGATAAAAAAATTTAGTGTGAATAGGAAAGGAAGGGAAGAAACTTCTTCCTAAGGGAAGAAGCCTGGCTTTGCATCACACAGCTTTGCCACTTTCTGAATGAACTTGACCAAATCATTTAATTTCTCTGG
The DNA here is from genome assembly GCF_949774975.1 of Lagenorhynchus albirostris. NCBI lineage: Eukaryota > Metazoa > Chordata > Mammalia > Artiodactyla > Delphinidae > Lagenorhynchus > Lagenorhynchus albirostris. The sequence continues at coordinate 4,550,703 of NC_083114.1, forward strand.
GCTCATGGGCATCGATGAACATTGCTTATTATGAGATTAAAGAACATGGCAGGCAAAACTGCCCCCGAAACATGCCTGACACATCACAGATACTCAACAGTGAGTGACTGTTCATTCACCTTAGTCTTTCCACAATTAGTGGAAAGGAACAGAATCTGTATAGAGGATTTTGCTAATTTCAGTGTATCCTGCTTCCAGGGAAAGGCCTATTTGAGTGTCTGGCCAAAGAGGAACAGCTTATAACTCACTATTACCATTAACTGCTGGGGTCCCAGGACGAAGGCTGGTCAAGAAAGAAGACTGTGTTTCCAGAGCGGTGAGGAATCTGGGATTCTGTAAGTTAAGTAACCACTACACCACTGCACTATGGGAAAGCGAGGCTCAAAATGGCAATGAACATAATAGACTTAGACTTTTTATAAACAGTTTACCAATTCATGTTGTTAATAGCTTGGTTTCCACTGACCTTTATGGTATTTCTGCAAGAGTCAGAGGAAGCCAGGAAAGAGGGATGCATTTTGGACTTTTATTCATTGGCATATCCTTTTGCTTTTGGCCTCTTTCCCTCATCAAAACTTTTAGTCCTGAAATATGGGAAGGAGGTTGATATAGTAGGAAGAGTTAAGAATTTAGAGGCAGAAGGATTTATGTCCAAATCAGGTTACAGGCTATATTACCAAGGGCCAGTTTTCCAGCTGCTCTATTCTCCCCCATGCCATGCTGCCGTGTTGGATGTCCGTACTAACCTTACATCTCACGGCTGGGGGGAGGGGGGGACGCGAAACACTAAGAATGAGGTATCTTGAACGTGAGGCCGCCCTTGCCTCCCTGGAATCTTACGTGACTCCTTTAGGGAACAGGAGTCAATAAGGACTTGAGGGTGGGAGGTTGGGTGTGGTGTTGAGAGATTCATGTCAGAGGTCAGTCTTCCTGAGTGAGGAGTCCGTGGTTAGAATTAAGTGCAGGGAAAGACAGTAGGGGAGTTCACATCTCTGTTCTTATTAACATCAGCTTCATAGTCTGCTGACTTGAAGGATTCCTCTCAGGGGTAGAAATGCCTCTATTTCTAAAACAAATGGCCATGGAGTCATTTAGCTTTGGTTTTTAGCCTGACACTAAATGGAGGACACACGTACATAGTCTCATGCAGTTCGCATGCAAATGGAAAAGCTCTCCTTCGGACCATTCTGGGAGACACAGTACATCTGAGATGTTTAAAAGTCATCCTCATCTGAATTTTGCTAGCACCTCTTATATGAAGAGGTGCTGTTCGAGAAGGAATCATCATGACATATAACAGCTAACCTGTGGTGTGTTGCAAATGAGAAATAAAATAGGCTCCGGTTGCTTACTATTCTCATCAAGATGAAAATGTGGTCAGAGGTGTGGGTGATTTTGATCAGCATGTGATTGGGTGGTGGCATTATTATTTTATTATTATTTTTATATTCTCCAGCAGCAGTTTAGTGAAGACACCCCATAACTCCTCTTCTTTGGGAGTAAGAAAGTCACCTTGGTTGGGGGACGGTTAAAAACACCACCTGTTTTTAAAAGGTCCACAGGGATTTCTCAACCATATAAATCCAATGAACAAATAGAGTGGAGACCATTTGTGCCGTGGGTGTAATTCCCATTGTGATTCTTTGAGGTTCTTTATTGCTGGTGTATGTCTATCCTCTATTTGCATAATTAACCTTACTGGGGAAAGTAGGAAGGAATCAAGGTAATCCAACAATTTCCTCCCATCCCAGCATGGCCTTCACTATTTTTTGCTTCCTCAGGCACCCTCTTCCCTATGCACCCTCCCAAGCACCACATCTCTTCCTTCCCAGTTTTGTTTCGGGCTTTGCTTTCCCATGTAGGTAGACAAGGTAAGTCCAGATCCAAGAGTGAATCACCATCAGTCTAAGCTACCCATGGCAATTCCATCCTCCTTGACAGCAACTGGTTTAGGCATGGCCATGGGCATAAAGCCCAAGAAGAAGTCTTCAAAGAAGCTTTTGGTAAAAGTTTTCCTCTCTGCTAGATAGAGAGGCATGGGAGAAATACTCCATTTCTTTAGTGGACATCTTTAGTTTGTGTGTGATGCCTGGAGGTGCTGCAGCCATCTTGTGAGCTGAGGGGCGACTGCCCCATATGCTGAGCTGGCATAGTGGAAATAGGACACAGCTGTGCTAGGGAATTAAAATTCCCCAGACCGCCCTGTCTCTAGACATGTTATACAAGAGAATAAAGCCCTTATTGCTTATGGTACTTTTGTTCGGTGTTGATATCTCTTCCTTTACTCCTTAGAAAGAAAAAAGGTTTAAGCAGAAATGAATTTTTTCAGGTAGACAAGGTTAAGCTGCAAAACACAGAGTGAAAGTTTCCAAGATAAGTAGGGTTGCAGCATCATTCTGTTCCTTTCTTCCTGCCACTCCTCTTGATCTCGGCTGGGAGAGCCTGTACTGATGTGTTTAAGGGCCTGAGGTCTGGCATCGAAGAGCTCGATGTGACTCTTGCTTCTGCCACTTACTGCCTGTGTGTGTGTACGTGTGTGTATACCTGTGGTCAAGTTACTTAGCTAGAAACCATAGTTTTCTCATCTCTAAAATGGTGATAATAATACCCTTTGGAGCTGTTTTGAGGATTACACGAGATGATGCATGACAAGCACTTAGCACAGCGCCTGATACATGGTGAGATTTCAGTAAATCCAGTGTCATTATCATTTTCATCAGCCCTAAGTGCTTTGACTCATTTCCAGTCATCAGCATCTCTGTCACTCCCACGCTTGGCATCCACGCCCTGGCATCCATTTTTGCTTATCCCTCTGGCCTGACGTATCTTACAACAGCCACTGCCTGTGACGGAGGCTCTCTCTTGCTTCCTAAGTAGCGCGTCCCGCCCTAGACTGGATGCTCCTAGCTCCACAGCTACATCTCTCTCCCCTATGGTTGATGCTTGTGGCCTCTCACACAGGGCTTGTATGTTTTTCAGTGTGGGTTCTAATGACAGTTGGCATGAGGAAGGCAGGAGGTACTCTCTATGAACAAGGGGACACCAGTTAGTGACCCTGGACAAATCACAAGGCTGAGGAGGACAGACTCTTAAGATAATAGAAAGCTTAATGCTGCTGACTGTGACCTTTTGTGGCAGGGATGCAAACGGGCTGGTACTAGTGACATCCATGAGAAAATCAGAGATGGTTACCTTAATGGTAATCTGCAGCACAGGAGAACGTGGCACATCTGCAGGAATGTGGTCAGGTTTTCAGGGAGAATGAACTGGGGATGGAGAAAGAACACAGATGATAGATTTCTTACTTTTCTAGAACCTTCCAAACTAGGGAGGCGGGAATGAATAGATGGGTAAATAGATGAATCCCCATTTTACAGAAATGGAAACGGAGATTGAGAATTTAAGTAACCTTGCTAGTCAAAGACCCCACAGGCAGTATGCGTTGGGTGGACTGATTTGTAGATCACAGCATGTTCTACGGCGTAATGAAAAAGAAACTGTATTTGTTTGGTGTTCTTAAGCTTTTTTCAGGAGAATCATTTGTTAGAAAAATATGAGTGCATAGACCTTATCAGCAGCCTGCAGAGATGTGAATTCGTAAAATAAAGGAGCTGCCTTCCACCTCCAACCTCGAGAGTGGCTTGCTGTCTCTGCTACACAGTTTGACTGGGGGCCATTGTGTGCTCTACCCAGGGCAGCATTTCAGCTCCATCAACCACTGGGCATCTGTATGTAAATGTAGATTAACAAGCAGCCTCGGCGAGGTGATACTGTAGCTATTCATAAACTCATCAGCATTTGCCGGAGAGATGCGCGACCCACGTAGCGCCAATGTTTACTAATATGATTGTCAGAGCAGATGACAGTATAATGACATCTTCAGTTGGAGGAATACCTTGGGACTAGATGATATGACATTCATCTGAGTACAGAACAAAACACAAAACACAGACTTCAGCTCGAAATCTACCCTGCGTGTTCCCTTACTTTTTTCCCCATGCTCAGACTGAGACGATCCCATCTTCCTTCCTTGTGTATAAGTATATTCATTCAGGTCATTCCAAGTAAACGGGGCTGCAAAATGAAGTGTTGGAAGCAAAGATGATTATGTTCGTTTCTTGGAAATGTATCTGTATGTAATACTTAATAAACCGTAACTTAAAAATCACCTTGTATGCAAATTTCTAAACTGGTACTATTATCCAATATACTTTGTTTCTTGTTTTCTAGGCAGAATGTGTCACCAGTCCACCCCCTAGGAAAGTAAATGGATGAACACATGTAGTTCTAAAGGTTGACTGATTCCACTGGAGAGAACAGACATGTATCAAAAGGAATTTTATTTCCCTTCTTCAAGAAGAGGCTGGCATTCAATCTGCCTCTTCCATTCATTTTTTAAGGGGGCAGTGAACATTGAAAGAGGTAGGTTTATATTTATATCTTGAAAACAAAGTGCAAAACCACACCTGAAAGAGGAATGGCCGTCATCTGGGGCACACCATGTCTTTCTCAGAGTGGGGGTGATTTCCAAAGTAATTTTATATATTGGCGTTGAAAGGGAAAACTTCTATACACCAACTACAGGAAAACTTCTTTTTCCCCTCTTTCTATCCACACCACTTCCGGTTGTCGTGGTCCAAATGCGGGTTGGAAAAGAATTTCCAGACACAAGGCAGAATGTAAAGAAGACAGAACTTATTAGAGGGAAGGGTCGCTGCCAAAACAGCAGGCCAGCAGACTTCCTAGTAGTCTGGGAGAGTCGAGCCCAAACATGTGCTATTGATCAGTTTTTATAGCCAGAAAACAAAAGCAGTGGTCGGAGGTGAAAACTTCGTTTACTAATGGGTCAAGGCACATATACCTTCCTTCTGTAGGGTGGGAGTGGGACAGGGCAGATGCCTTTCCTTATTTGGGACAGGTCCCATTGCCCAGGTGGGTGTCACCCAGGTGTGCTCAGGAATTTCGTAACGAGGGGGAGGGGGAGGAGGAGGAGGGGGAGGGGAGGAGGGAGGAGGGAGGGGAGGGGGGAGGAGGGGGAGGAGGGGGAGGAGGGGAGGAGGGGGAGGAGGGGGAGGAGGGGGAGGAGGGGGAGGGGAGGGAAGGGGGAGGGGAGGGGAGGGGGAGGAGGAGGGGAGGGGGAAGGGGAGGAGGGGGAAGGGGAGGAGGGGGAAGGGGAGGAGGGGGAAGGGGAGGGGGAGGGGGAGGGGGAGGGGGAGGGGAGGGGAGGGGGAGGGGAGGGGAGGGGGAGGGGAGGGGGAGGGGAGGGGGAGGGGAGGGGGAGGGGAGGGGGAGGGGAGGGGGAGGGGAGGGGAGGGGAGGGGAGGGGAGGGGAGGGGAGGGGGAGGGGAGGGGGAGGAGGAGGAGGGCGAGTAAGAGTCCGGTAGCAGGTAGAACACTGAAATTTTTCAGTCAGGGTCGTCCTTTGTCCTTGGAGCCCCACACCCGTCACCAAACCTGTGGGTTTCTCCCACACTGACTAATTCTGCTGGTGTCCTAGAATTCAATTCGATCTGATACTATGTATGTGGAGATAGCATCAGACCCCACAGTTGGTAAGGGGAACAGAATATGCCAACCCAAAATATGCCTCCTGGTAAGGATTCTTTTGAGATGATTATTTTTGAGAGGCTGCAAACACAGGAGAATCTCTGAAAACAGAGTAAAAGTTGCCCTTTCAGTGAGGGAAATTTACATGTATAAGGGAAATCTCCATTTGTAACCTTACCCTTGTTTACTGTGTTTTATCTGGTCACTTCCCATAACTGACTTCCCACTCCCAACATCTTCTCTTGTCTTTAAGGTGATGGCTTGGGCCATTTTGGGGAGCTCGTTTTCCTGGGTATCTCCTCTATATACAGGAGGCATACATGTTATTAAACTTCTGCTTGTTTTTCTCCTGTTAGTCTGTCTTCCATTACAGGGGAGTTCTCAGCCAAGAACCCAAAGGGTAGAAGGAACGTTATTTCCTCCCCTGCAGCTCAGTCCCACCAGACCGGCTCCACTTCAGACACCAGTCACAAGTCCCGGGCCTCCTGTACTTCTGACCAACCAGCAATAAACCAAGGGTTCCCACCACCCCCTCCTCAGGTTTGATCATTTGCGAGGATGGCTCACAGAACTCAGGAAAGCAGTTTCATTTCCTAGATGACCAGTTTCTTATCAAAGAATACAGCTCAGGAACAGCCTGATGGGAGGGATGCACAGGGAGAGGTGTGTGGGGAAGGGCGGGAGCTTCCACGCCCTCTCCAGGTGCACTACCCTCCCAGCACCTCCACCTGTTCCCAAACCCGGAAGCTCCCCAAATCCCTTACATTAGCTTTTTATGGAGGTTTCATTAGGTAGGCATGACCGATGGAATCATTGGCCATCAGTGATTAGCTCAACCTCCAGCCCTGCTCCCTCCCTGAAATCTGGGGGTGGGGTGATGGGTGGAGGCTGAAGGTTCCAACCCTCTAATCATGTGGTTGGTTTCCCTGGCAACCAGCCCCCATCCTTACAGGCTTTCCAAAGGTCACCTCATTAATATAAACTCAGGTGCGTCAGAAAGAGAAAGACAAATACCGTATGCTAACACATATATATGGAATTTAAGAAAAAAAAATGTCATGAAGAACCTAGGGGTAAGACGGGAATAAAGACACAGACCTACTAGAGAATGGACTTGAGGATATGGGGAGGGGGAAGGGTAAGCTGGGACAAAGCGAGAGAGAGGCATGGACGTATATACACTACCAAACGTAAAACAGATAGCTAGTGAGAAGCAGCCTCATAGCACAGGGAGATCAGCTCGGTGCTTTATGGCCACCTAGAGGGGGATAGGGAGGGTGGGAGGGAGGGAGACGCAAGAGGGAAGAGATATGGGAACATATGTATATGTATAACTGATTCACTTTGTTATAGAGCAGAAACTAACACACCATTGTAAAGCAATTATACTCCAATAAAGATGTTAAAAAAAAAAAACCTCAGGTGCGGTTGAAAGGGTCTTATTCTATGAATAACAAAAGTCACTCCTCTCAGTTTTATCACTCTTTTATCACTTAGGAAATTCCAAAAGTCTATGCCAAGAATGAGGACAAAGACCAAAATATTTTCCTTATTATATATCATAACAATCACAGGTGCCATACAACTGCCAGGTTCAAACAATTTTATAGGCTCTTCTATCGAATTCTGGAGTTAGGTGGGACCTTACATCCAGTCCAACACTTATTTTGCTAAAGAGTAACTGGGGTGCAGACAGTGAAAGTGACTCATGGTTTTTAAATGTAACAATGATGCACCCCCAAGCAGGCATCTTCCCTGCCGACAGGAGGAGGCTCTGTCCACAGCCATGGTCTCCCACTGCCCATTTCCTGTCTGTCATTATCCTGGATGGTGGGAAGTAGGTGGTCATGAGAAGTCTCACAAGAGAGGGGGTTAGAAAGTGCCTTGTAGATGGTCGGGATTTTATAGATGAAGGGGGGCAGGCACTTCAGTGGTGCATAATGCCCCAGGTGCAGGGCCACAGAAAGGGTGTTTGTGGGACAGCAACTAGACTCTCTTTCCCAAAGGGTGTCTTTATAAAGAGGGAAGGCGTCAACATGGAATTCAAAATTAAAGGTAAACTAGGGATAGGTCATAGATGACCTTGAGTGCTTTCCCTGAACTATCTCTAACACAGCTTTATTCATCAAGCAATGGGAGGTCTTTGAAAGATATTAAATATGGGAGAAATTCAGAATAGCAGTGAGCCAGGAAGATTAACTGAGCATCGGTGTGGAGAATGGTTCAGGCCAAGGGCCTTCTTGCCTTAATGTTGCCTGAGGTGGACACTGTTAGTGTTTGTTTAGCACACCAGCCCCACCTCTTCCAGCATCAGAAGTCCTCTGCCCCACCGAGAACACTTTTCTCATGGCTAGGATGACTTATCTTCCACCACAGTACCACCATCACAGAACTAGGTAGCGTAAACCCCACCTCTGGCCATAAATTCTCATCTACGAGTAAACATTTGTCCCAAGTCAGGACAATTAGAGTCTTCCCTGGTGCTTTTCTGCCAGAACTATTAAGAAACTCTTCCATCATCAAAAAAATCTACAAACAATAAATGTTAGAAAGGGTGTGGAGAAAAGGGAACCCTCCTACACTGTTGGCGGGAATGTAAATTGGTGCAGCCACTATGGAGAACAGTATGGAGGTTCCTTAAAAAACTAAAAATAGAACTATCATATGACCCAGCAATCCCACTCCTGGGCATATATCTGGAGAAAACCACAATTCGAAAAGACACATGTACCCCAATGTTCATTGCAGCACTATTCACAATAGCCAGCACATGGAAGCAACCTGAATGTCCATCGACAGATGAATGGATAAAGAAGATGTGGTACATATATACAACAGAATACTACTTAGCCACAAAAAAGAATGAAACAGTGCCATTTCCAGGGACATGGATGGACCCAGAGATTGTCATACTGAGTCAAGTAAGTCAGACAGAGAAAGACAAATATCATATGCGGAATGTAAAAATATGGTACAAATGAACATATTTACAAAACAGAAATAGAGTCACAGATGTAGAAAACAAACTTACGGTTAACAAGGGGGGGAAGGGATAAATTGGGAGATTGGGATTGACATATACACACTACTGTATATAAAATAGATAACTAATAAGGACCTACTGTATAGCACAGGGAACTCTACTCAATACTCTGTAATGACATATGGGAAAAGAATATTTAAGAGAGTGGATATATGTATATGTATAACTGGTTCAGTTTTTGTACAGCAGAAACGAACACAACATTTTGAATCAACTATACTCCAGTAAGAATTTTTTAAAAAAAGAAACTCTTCAGCTGGAACTGCTAAGGAGATATATGTGATTGAGGGGTCCACAGCAGCCACTTTGCACAACACAGTGAGAAGGATTTCCTGGTCAACAAGCTTAATACAAGTCCTTACAAGTTACCACTTGTAATTTCTAAGATTTAGTGGCAAAGGGAGGTGGCCCAGAACTGAGTTTGAGAGTTGAATTGTTCTGCATGAGAAAATGGGAAGAATTTGTTTTTGTATTTCTTAATGCCTGCTTTAAAAGACAGAAGAAAGGAATCAGCAAGAGAAAATGCAGGAACTGGGACCTCATTTTTGAACTTGGAAACTGAATTGGAGTCAGAAAGAAAACTGAATTTGAAAATGAAATGAACCTGAAGCGGTCAGCGCAGCCTGAAAGAAGGTCAGTGTGATGCAAGGCAGGAAGTCCATTCGTGGATGAAACCAACTCATGAGGAAATAAGAATCGAAGCTCGCGGGGAATTCTCAGAAAAGTTCCTCTTAGGGACTTTCCACAAGTTGTGAGAAGAATCTTCAGGCTAGTCTTTTCTAAATTAAGGGGCATTATAATCCTGTGAATTTACAGGGACATGTCAAGGTTTAGTGGAAGGAACACTGGCCTCGGGGTGAGAAGGCCTGGCTCCAGCATTAATTTTGTTCTATGTCAAGTTGTCTGAACTTTCTAACTCAATTTCCTTCTCTACAAAAGGATGGATTTGGACTGAAGGAGCTTAAATACCCCTTTCAGTTTTAAAACACTACTATCTGTGATTACAAACAAGCTGTGGGATGCCTGCATGGAACAGAAAATAAGGTGGAATCCATGAAGATATACATTTCATAGGGGGACAGAGAGCGGTTTTGTGGCTTTCTTCCAATTTGTCTGGAAAGATCCAGGAATAAGACCATTCTGAAAGTTCAAGTGGTTCAATAGATGCGGGAACCCTATACGGCTGGATAACAGCCCCAATAGGGCCTGTTTATGCTTGCTCTACACCAGGCACAGAGAAATATGCTTTACATGCATTAACTTTGCAACACAGCTTTAGGGCAAGGACTGGCAGCATCCCTTTCCCAGGGAACGGAGAACCAGTGATTAAGCAGCCTTCCAAGTTCACACCTGCTGAGTGTCAACGCTGGTATTCTCATCCTAGTGACCTGAGTCCAGAAGCTGTTTCCTAAACTGGTGCATCACCCTGTCACACAGTGGTGGACGGGTGGATGGCGATGCCACTTTCCACGCATGGGCATGTTTTGTTTACCACGCGAGCCTCCGAGCACCCCTTTATGGAAGCAGGACCAGGGTAATGCTGTTGTATAGTTGAAGAAATGGAAGAATGTGCCCACACCTCATAGAGGAAGCTCCAGGACCCAAATCCAGACTTTCTGACAACAAAGCAGTCTCCTGTGGGGGCACATACCAGGGTCGTAAACAAATGCAATAAAAGCTTCCAGGTGTGCTTTGAGGAAACTGAGATTTGGGTGCCCTGAGCTCCCCAAACTGGAGGAGCTGAGAAGGACCTGCGCGTCTTGAGGCTGTGGATCAAAAGTTCCACTGTGTGCATGATGAAATTTACCCACTCACTCCCACTCTACAAAGACTCTGGGGCATATAACGAGCAGCCTCCGGCAAAATCTCCTACCAGCATCACTCTCCCTTTCAAACCCAGAATTCATAGTGCATCCTGAGTTTTGGGGTCAGGACCAGCATGCTGGGAGCTGGTGGATGGGCAAAGATGACCTACAGGAGAGTGTAAGGGTGGCTCAGCCGCTGGTGGAGCTTGACAGTGCTGGGGGGCACACACAGGCTCACACATACGAACACGGCCATCCTGGCCGACTCCCTGAAGTGCCCTGTCTCTATTGTGTCTACCTGGGGTTAGAAGTGCCTGCCTCACCACCACTTTCCAACCAGTGTTTTGCACTGATGTTGACTCAGCTGTTGTAATGAGACCAAAATACCAGCCAGCTTTCCACCAAGTCCTCAGATTAAAGGGCACTTACTGCCTCCGCCTGACATCAGCAATGTCAGTTACAACTACCCTAATTTTAGCCATGGTTATCAGCTCCAGTCTGTGTAAATTCAGCTGGATGATGTCAACAGTGGCAGATTTAGCTCCCTGGTATTTATTGGGGTTTTCAGAAGGAACGGCTGTACCTAAGGGACCACTTCAAAACTGCTGGAACAATAGCTGATTTCAGTCTTGATTTGCATCTTCCTACCATTACAGAAGTCGGGGGTGGGGGGCTGATTCTAAGGCTGAACCAGAGGAAATACAAGATGAGCCTGGAAGGTGATGTAGTGCCAGAAAGCAGTGAAGTGAAAACAGACAAAGGGATGGATGGATGGATGGATGGATAGATAGATAGATAAATGAACGGACAGATAGGTAGGTAGGTAGGTAGGTAGACAGATAAATGAAAGGATAGATAGATCAAAAGATAGATAGATAATAGACAGGTAGATAGATAGATAAAGGCAGGTCAAAAAGACGTAAGAATTAACCCAAAAGAGATCCCAATGGCCAAGGTGGAACAAGAGGAATAACAAAATAGATGATAGCATTAAGTGTTGGATTACAGGCCCAAGAATGAAATAAATATCCACAAGTCCACACTCATATAAAGGGCCAACTGAAAAAATGAACAAGTAGAGGAGAAGGAACAAATATTTCTTACAGAAGAATTCCAATTAATAAATGTAGAAGGAATGAGGGAATTAAAATATCACCATTAGAATATCACAGTAATAATTGCTGGAGGCAAGATCCACTGATGAATGCTAAAATTAGTGGGTGAAACTTTAAGGACATTTTTTTAAACAAGGTATTTGCATAACCTCCAAGTTTTCCCACTGTATTTATTAATTACTGTGGTGGCTTTAACATATGTCTGCAAATGATCTAGGACTCCTCCCTCCAGGAGATGAAACTTCATTTCCTTCTCCCTTGAATTTAAGCTGGATTTAGTGACTCCTTCTGATAAATAGCAAACAGAATGGGAAAATATTGACATATAGGGCAGAACTTGGCAGACACCATCTTCAGCAAGTTACCAAGTATAATATCACCAACGATGTCATGTTGATGCCATGTACTTCTTGATAGCATGTAACGAGTAGATACTTTCTCTGTAATACTATCCCCCCAAAATGTATAACCCGAGTGGAATCATCAGAAAACATGAGACAAACCTAAATTGAGGATTATTCTACAAAACACCTGAAGAATACTCTTCGAAAGTGCTGACATGAAAAACAAGGAAAGATGAAGAAACGGTCACAGATTTGGGGAGACCAAGGAAACATGACAACTAAGTGTAATGAAGTATCCTGGATAAGAGCCAGAAACAGGAAAAGAACATTAGTGGAAGAACTCGTGAAACTCTGATGAAGTATTAATTTAGTTAATAGTCTTGTATCCCCCATGGTTACATAAGATGGTAAGATTACGGGAAGCTGGGTGAAGATTGCACAGGAACTCTCTGTAACCTCTTTGAAATCCTCTATTAATCTAAAATTATTTCAAAACATTTTTTAAATCACAAGCATACTTTCAGAATTTCAGCTATGTGATGAATGTAAGAAACACATACCCAAAACAAAGTGTCACACAAAAAATTATACACACGTGTACATATATGTATATGTGTATATATAAAAATATTTAATGCTAATGGTAATATAATATGTATGTTTATATATATTATATATTAGGTAAGTTTAAGCAAGAAAGAAAACAAAGTGACAACATTACCATTAGCATTAAATACTGGGTAAAATGTGTTAAAGGGGAAATAATTCATTTCAGTTTGATAATAATTACTAACCTCAATAAAGATATAATTGCATGAAACTTTATCCATCAAATGAACTGTCTTCACAATATACAAAGTAAAAATTCTTGTAAGTGCAGACAGCATTAACAGAAATATGAATGTTGATGATTTTAACACACCACATTTGGTCAAGTAGACATAACATGCATAATTGGATAATAAAAGAAATAAGGTTGATTTACTAGATATGTCAAACTTTTTATCCAACAGAGAATACATATTCTTTACAAAGCCCCAGGGGAAATTTAAAAATTGATCATAATCTACGATACAAAAAACCTTCAAAGATTTCCAAAAGGAAAGAATGTATAGGCTATCTTATGTGGTTACAATGCACTAAAACTAGAAATTGACAAAACTTAAACAACAGAAACAAAATCTTAAATACTTAGAAATGGGGGGAAAAAGAACCTAACATTGTCCTACAAATATTGTGCAGAGAGGATAATAAGAATTCAATGACAAAACATTTAAGCAAAAGCATTACACATAAAACCTCAGAATTTAGTCAAAACCATAGTCAGAGGCAAATTATAGATTAAATGCTTTCATTTCAAAAAAAGAATAAGGAGAACTCAATTAAATGATCAAGTCAATAAGATGGAAATTGGGCACTGAAACTACAAAATGCAGGAGAAAGAAATTAATAAATATAAAATCAGAAAAATAATTTTTTTAAAAAGGAAATAAAATCAATAATTTAAGGCTGGTTCTTTAAAAAAGTAAATAAAATTGGTAAAGCTCTGCTTATTCTAATCAAAAACCAAAAAAAGAGAAATAGAATTACTAGTAAGAAAGAGGAAGTAACCATAGGAATAAATATAGAAAAGATTTTAAATATTAAAATCAAATCAAATGGATAATATACTGAAAGAGTATGAGTGGAACACTCATACTGAAGAAAAAGTAAAGCTCAATGAAACAGATGTGTGGGAAAAAACATACATTATGAAAATTTACTCAAGAAAAAGTTGAAACATAGATAACAAACTTATGGTTACCAAAGGGGAAAGGGATGGGAGAGGAATAAATTAGGAGGTTGGGATTAACATATATACACTACTGTATATAAAATAGATAACCAACAAGGACCTACTGCATAGCACAGGGAACTATAAATATTTTGTAGTAACCTATAAAGGAAAAGAATCTGAAAAAGAACACATATATATAAATGAATCACTGTGCTGTACACCTGAAACTAACACAACATTGTAAATCAACTATACTTCAGTAAAAAAGAAAAAGTTGAAAACTTAGCCAGACCACAAATACAATTAATGGAACATACACATTATATACACATATATATATTCATCAGGAAGGAAGAAGAGAGAAGAATTCAGTATCACCTATTCTTATTTTACCAGTGCATTTTTAATCACGAATATACAGGGAAACTATTGAGATGATCACAAAAGCTTTTCTTTTGGGGGCATTAAATTGATACATTTCCCAGCTGTGGACTAATCTTATGTCCTATGAAACACTGATTTGTTGCAGTGTTTTTGTCTCTGAGAATCATTCATGCTGTTGTGTGTATCAGCAGTTCATTCATTTTGATGGCTGAGTGGTATTCATTTCTGTGAGTGGAATTCAATTCAATTCAATCCAATCCAATCCAATTCTACCCTATTCTACTCTGTAGAACTCAATTCAATTCTAAGATATACCACAGTTTATCCAGTCTGCAGTAATGGACGTTTGTGGGTCTTTCCCCTCCCAGTTTTGGGTTTATACAAATAAAACTTCTATAAACATTCTTGTACAAGAAATTTTCAGAGTTGGGACCCCTTACTCCAGGTTAGGTCCTGGAAGCAGAGCCTGATACCTGGATCCTGGTGGAGATAATTTATTTCAGGAGTGCTCTCAGAAGAAACCTATAGGGAGGGAAGCAGCAGAGTAAGGATGAGGTCCTAGGTCAAGTCTTGGATTACCCTTGAGGCGAGGGGGGCTGCCTTCTCTACGCTGTATCAGTCATCTGTCGTGCTGACCCATTCTGAAGGTGAGGGTATGACTTCTTGAATGAGGCGGCACCTGTCAGCTGAGGACAGTTCTCTTGAGAGGGAGCAGCTGTGAGCCATCAGCCACCAACACTAACAGCAGATGCAGGAAGAGTTCCTTGACCTGGTAGAGTCTTTCTGTGGACGTATGTTTTGACATCTCTTGGGTAAATACCTCAGAGCCAGATTGCTGGGTCACAGGTTAGATTATGACTTAAAACACATTTTCTGAATTAGTTTTACCATTTCACACCCCCACCAGTAAGCATCAGAGTTTCAGTTGCTTCATTTCTTCACCAACATACGTGGTTGACATTCATTTTAATATTAACTATTCTAGTGGATATAAAGTGGTATCCCACTGCAGGTTTAATTTGTATTTTCCTGATAATCTTATATGTCTTCGTGAAGTTTTCTTCATGGCTTTTGCCCATTTTTGAGTGTCTTATTATTAACAATTAATAATTCTATATATGTCTTTGTGATATGAAAGTATTGTGAATATTTTCTCCTAGTCTCTGGCTTTCCTTGATGGTGTCTTTTTATGAGCAGATTTAATTTCGCTGAATTCATATTATAAATTATTTATGGCTAATGTTTTCTACATCTTCTTAAAGAAATCTTTGCTTACCCCAAAAAGTCATAAAGACATTCTACATTTTCTGCTAGAACCTTTAGAGTTTTGCCTTTAATGTTTTAAGTCTATGATCCATTTTAAACTAACTTGTGTGTATAGTATGAAGAAAATGTGGAAGTTCATTTTTTCCCCACAGGAATAGCCAGTTATTCCAGCATTCTTTGCGAAAAAGATCTTTTATCCCCACTGAAATTATCTGGTACCTTGTCATAAACAATTGACTGTGTGAGTGTCTATTTCTGGACTCTATTCTGTTCCACGGATCTAGTTATCCTTTTTTACAGCAACACCACTCTGTTTTAATATTATCACTTTATAATACATTTCAAAATCAGGAACTTTAAGTCCTCCAACTCTTTTTCTGTTTCAGACTTGTTTGGGTTATTAAAGGTCTTTTTCATTCCATTAAATTTTAGAATCACCTGTCAACTTCTACACACACACACAAAAGCCTGCTGTGATTCTGATTGTCACTGTAATGAATCTATGGATAATTTTGAGGGAAATGAACTTCTTAACAATATTGATATTTCCAAACCAATGAATAAGTCATAACTGTCCATTATTTAGGTCTTCTTTAATGTCTCTCAATTTTTTAACATTGCTTCTCATTTTAAGTATACAAGTTTTGCATGCATGTTGTTAAAGATACCTCTAAATACTTTCTATTTTAGGGCAATTATAAATGGTATGTTTTAATTTTATTTTCCAAATTTTTTGTTGCTGGAAAGTAGAAATATAATTTATTTTAGTATATTGACTTTGTTTCCTGTGACCTTACTACTTATCAATTGTAGCAGTTGCCTTTTTTTAGGATTTTCTACATAGACAATAAATTCATTTGTGAATAAAGACAACTTTACTTCTTTGTATTCAATACGTATGCCTTTTATTTTTCTTGCCTTATGGCACTGGTTAAAACCTCCAATATGATGTTGAGTAGAAGTGATGAGTTGGATATCCTTGCCTTATCCCTGATCTTTGGCAGAAAGTGTTCAAAGTGTCACCATTGAGTATGATAGTAGCTGTAGGTTTTTCAAAAATATTCTTTATCATATTGAAGAAGCTTCCATCTATTTCTAGTTTGCTGCACTTAAAAAGAATCACATATGGGTGTTTTGACAAATTTATTTTATGTCTACTGAGATGACCTGATAGCTTTTTCCCTTTATTCTGTTAATGTGATTAATTGCATTGATTGATTTTCAAGTGTTAAACTGGCTATGCATTCCTACAGTGAACCCATATGGTATTATCCTTTTCATATATTGCTGATTTTATTAGCTAATATTAAAGATTTTTATTTCATGTTTGTAAGTGGTATTATTCAGCATTTTTATTTTCTAATAATACTTTTGTCTGGCTTTAGTATTTGCATTATGCTGGTCTCATAAAATGAATTAGGAAGCATTCCTCCCTCCTCTATTTTTTAAGAGTTCATGTAAGATTGGTATTACATTTTCCTTAAATGTTTGATACAAATGGAGTTTCTTTTGGGGGGAAGGTCTTTGATTATTAATTAAATATCTTTAATAGAGTTAAAACTATTCAGATTTTCTATTTCTTCCTGAGTCAGTTTTGGTAAATTGTGTTTTTAAAAGAATGGGTCTATTTCATTTAAGTCATCATTTATACTGGCATAAAGTTGTTCATAATTTCCCCCATAATATCCTTTTTAATATCCATAGGTTCTGTAACAATATCACCTCTGTCATTTCTGATATTATTTGTGTCTTCTCTACTTTTTCCTGATTAGTCTTCTCAGAGGCTATATTAATATTATTTAATCTTTTCAAAGAACCAAGTGTTTGTTGATTTTCTGTATTTTTTTCTATTTTATTGATTTTTGTCTTAATTATTTTATTCTTACAACTTATTTAGGGTGTAATTTGTTCTCCTTTTCATAGTTTTTTATGATAGAACTAGATTCATGGTTTTAGATCTTGATTCTCTTCCAATATAAAAATTTAAATCTATAAATTTGTCTTTAAACACTGCTTTAACTGCATCCCACAAACTGATATGTCATGTTTGTAATGTAATTTACTTTGAAATGTTTTCTAATTTCTCTTGTGATTTCTTCTGTGACACATGAATTACTTAAAAGTGTGTGTGTTTAATTTCTAAATATTTTGAAACTTTCCTTGGGTACCTAATTGTTACCAATTCTAATTTAATTCCACTTGGATCATAAAATGTTATTTGTAAGATTATAATCTTATAAAATTTATTGAGATTTATTTCATGGCCTAGCATATGGCTTATCTTCATAAGCATCCTATATGCATTTGAAAAGAGTACAATCAACAGTTGTTGCATATAGTACTTTTTTTTTTTTTTTTTTTTTTGCGTTACGCGGGCCTCTCACTGTTGTGGCTTCTCCCATTGCGGGGCACAGGCTCCGGACGCGCAGGCTCAGTGGCCATGGCTCACGGGCCCAGCCGCTCCGCGGCATGTGGGATCTTCCCGGACAGGGGAACAAACCTGCGTCCCCTGCATCAGCAGGCAGACTCTCAACCACTGTGCCACCAGGGAAGCCCGCATATAGTACTTTTAAATTGTCAATTAGAACAAGCTTTTCCAGTCTTCTTCACCCTTGCTGATTTTTTGTCTAATTAGCTTATCCACTGCTGAGAAATTTAATACCTGTGGAGAGAATATTAAAATTTCTAACTGTAATTGTATATTTGTGTTATCTTCCTTTTAATTTTATTATATAGGGTTTTTTTCGTGTATTTTTAGCATCTTTATTGAGACATAATCCACATTAAAACTGTTACTAGATTTATATGCATCCGGGATTAGAAAGTCAACCTGATGATTTATGTTATTTATCATGATGAACTGTCCCTATACATCTCTGGTAATATTCCCTATCTGAAATCCACTTTGACATTAATACAGTCACTCCAGCTCTCATATGCTTAAAGTTTGCATATTATAATCTTTTTTCTTCCATCCTTTGGTTTAACCTATCTGTTCTTTAACACTTAAAATGCATCTCTTGCAGGCAGTACAGAGTTGAGTCTTGCTTGTTATCTAAACTGATAATTTCTACCTATTAATTGGACTTCTTTGTCCATTTACGTTTAATGTAGGTATTGATATGACTGGGTTTAATCTGAATCTTATTAAATGTTTTTTTTTCCCTATTTGTTCCATCTGTTGTTTTTTTATTCTTCTATTTTCATTTTATCCTGTCATTTGGGGTCAACTGAATATTTTTAATATTTCATTTTGTTTATTCTTTAGCTATACTTTTGTATTGTTGTTGTTATTTTGTACTTGCTCTAAGGATTACAAAGTCCTTCCTTAATTCATCACAGCCTATTTAAAATTAATATTGTACCACCATAAACTGTGTAAGAAACTTACAACAGTATAATTCCATTTTTCCCCGTTCTTCTGTGCTACTGACATATATTTTACCTCTACATAAGTATAGTCAGTTGTCTTTTATTTTCCCACATACTTACTATTACTGGTGCTCTTTTTTACCTTCCTCTACATGCAGTTTAGCATCTGGTATCATTTCTCTTCAACCCAAAGAGCATAATTTAGTCTATCTTGTAGTTCAGGTCTTTTGTAACAAATTCCCTTAGTTTTCATTTGTCTTTATTTCACCCTCATTTTTAAAGGATATTTTAAAAATATAGAATTCTGAGGGGGTTATTCTTCTCAGAACTTTAAAGATGTTCTGCTGCCTTCTGACCTTAGTAATGTGTAAAATAATTCTTTTTGATTAGCAGTTATTCTCCATTGGTTTCATTTTTCCCGGTGTGTGGTTTTTTTTTTTTTTTTTTTTTGTGGTACGCGGGCCTCTCACTGCTGTGGCCTCTCCCGTTGCAGAGCACAGGCTCTGGACACGCAGGCTCAGCGGCCATGGCTCACGGGCCCAGCTGCTCCGCGGCATGTGGGATCCTCCCAGACCAGGGCATGAACCCCGCGTCCCCTGCATCGGCAGGCGGACCCTCAACCACTGCGCCACCAGGGAAGCCCTGTTATTTTTAATATACCATTTACACACAGTTGCAGCAGGAATTCCACACCTCCTTGTCTGATCATTCTCCCTTGTTGGGGAGTCCTCACCACACCTCCCTCTGTTTGCCCTTGCTCTCATCATTTATTGCTGTGCTTCTCTAAATGTTAGGTGCCTGACATCCCTCTATAAGTTCTGGCCATGATATAGAATGTTCTCTAATACATTGATTTGGTCATTTTCATTGGGAACTGAGCCCAGTGTAGAGTTGCAACTGAAACAATATTTTTTGGCTTGGAATTCTTTCCAATTACTATCTTTTAACTATTAATATTCTGAATACTATGTTTTGTGATATTAATATTGTGGTACCTGGTTTCTTTTAGCTTGCATTTGTCTGATAGGTTTTTATATCCTTTTCTAGCTTCCTTTGCTTTCAGTGAGTTCTTGTAAACAGAACACAGTTAACTTCTATTTTATACTACAAGCTGCTGGGTTGTATGTTTTGTTAAACATAAAAAGACAATTGTCTTTTTATGTTTAACTAGTTTCCAATTTACATTTATTGTCCACATGCCATCTTGCTTTATTCTTTCTTCTATATGCTTGTATATTGGTTTTCTTTCCCTATCTTTTGTTATATGGGTTATGTGAATTTCTTTATTTTCTCTAGGGAATTATAAATCCTGTTTTTAATTCAATTACAGTTTAATTTTGATTTTTTTTTAAAAATTGCATCCTTTAGCTCTTTAATTATCAACCTTAAGAAATAATATCTACTGATTCCCTTCAGTTCAGAGAAGAAAATTCCTTTTTTTTCCACTTTCTATTTTGTTTATGAGATTTTAGAAGGTGGTTATTATTGTTTTACTCATTTTTAAGACTTTTAGTCTTTCAAAATTACTTATGAAATTTTCATAGTGCTTTGCAACTTTCTTTTAAATTTATTGACTTAATTATATATTTAAACAATTTCAAATTTTACCTCTAGTCTTTTATTCTACTTCCTCATTACAGAGTCTGAGTTTTTAAAAATTGTTACAGTTTCTGATTACATTTGGGTTCGGCTTTGGGTAACATTTTTCTGAATAGATATGTGGGTTGAATACTTTGAGTTTTTGCATATCTGGAAACTCTTTCCATTATCTTCACACATGAATAACATTTTGTCCAGGAATTTGGAGGTTACTAAATTTTCTTCTCAAAATTCTTTACAGATTTCTCCAATGTCTTCAAGCATTCAATGTTATAAAAGAGAGATCTCAGCCCTGCCTAGTCCTCATTTTCTCTGCAAAAGAATTTACTAGATAAGTCCCTTTATATAATTAGCTGCCCACCCTCCTTATGAACTTTATAATATAATTTTAATTGTAAAAGTTTAATTTAGATTTTAACTGATAATATCATAAAAATCAAGAAAAACCAGTTTAGAGAGATTTTCTCAAAGGATAGAGTAGGACTGTGATAGAAACTGTAGTATAGTTTAGGAAAGGAAGTTTTCTGCCATGGAACTTGTAGTAAACAGGAAAGGAGAGAGGGGGAGGGTAGCAGAGAGTAGAGAACAAGGAAACATGGTGGAGATGACAGGCTACAATTGCTGCACCCATTTTTAATCAGTTTATGAGTTTAGTTCCAGTTAAAGTGCTGAAAGGAAGATCCCAATAAAATTTCATAATATTTATTTCCTATGGAAATCGGTCTAGAAATGTTTCTGAAAATATGTGTATTTTACCATTTCGTGAACGTTGTCTTTCATATTCTAATTTATGTCTAGAGGCTTCATATGTTTTAGAATAACCTTTGCATATTATTAAATGTATTTGCTTATTGGAGTAATAATATTACATGCCATTTGTTATATTGCTATGCTAGTGAAGACCTTGTATATTTATGATAGGTAAATACAAGACATTATTGTATATCTGCAGAACCAAAAATAATACAATTGTTGTGGTCCAAAGTGTACTGTATGCTGTAGAAATAATAACTTTTTGAGATAAATATAAATGATGCTCTTTCTGTGAACTCAGCCACTTCTCCCCCTAACACACACACACACAGAGGAGGTAACAATCTTTATATTTACTATGACTTTCTTACAATTTCCAGATTTCCACTGAACCTAAACCCTGCTGGGATATTTCCTCTGGACTGACATTGGATTTAGAAAGACATAGTGAAACCAGCTCTTGATAAGCCTGCATCTTTGTGCACTGAATATCTGAAAGCTGCCGTCTCAAAGTCCTGCTCTCCCATGTTCTGCAGGGAGCATACGACATTGGGGTGGTGGGGTAGGGAGAAATGTCTCCGTCTATACCCAGCTGGTCCGGATTATCCAACCTCTGAGCTGTATCTGCCGGCTGCCCCTGTATCCCATTATAAATCATCTCCTTGTTGAGCATCAGGCCAGTTTGGGGTCTGATTCATTGGCTGAATGCTGCTACCTGGCTCCAGGAGAAGCCTGTCTCTCAGTCCTGTAATAGTCATCATGCTTTAAGAAACCTTCGCATTTTTGAACAGTTACATAGTGTCCTCAGCTGAAGAAAGAGGAAGTCTGGAGTCCATTTCCAGCAGCTAGCAGGGAGCTGTTTTCCTCTCCCTGACATTAGCAAAGTTTGTCAGCTTGTTAATCTTTAAGGGGATTTGGGGTTAAAATTTGTGGGGGGAGGGGCTTGGGGGTGGATAATATAGTCAAAACTCTTCAAAATTGTTTGAGGGAATAAAATAGATGCCCGTGTTTTTTATGGCTATGATTCCCACTTGGCCTTGCATTTCAACTCCCAAGTTTATGTGAAAGGAAAACCACAAGCTATTGGAGAGCAGAAGCACTATAATAATAGCCTCTACCTTCTTTCTTGATGACTTCCAAGTCTGTTTCCATAATTCTGAGGTAGCAGAAGCAATCAATAACTGTAATATAAATTACACGCGGATGGAGCATTGCAGAGTCTGGGTATCCAGAAGGCCAATGTGAGCTGACTAGTTTGGCCTGAACACATTTTCCTCCTGTTTCATTATTTCTCTGTCTGATGCCCAGGAGCCCATTAAGATTTGGTGGGAAAAGCAGAAATAGGGCATCGCTGGACTCACCCCCTTTCCTGGAAAAGCTTGATTTTGATAAACTCCCCTAACTTGCAAAGACCATATTTGGGATGAGATTAAACGGGGGGCGGGGGGGCAGAATGTCTCCCACAGAGAACTGGCTCTAGCAGCCTTACTTACTAATTACTCTCTGACAAATGTACATGTATCTATTTGCCTTAGACAAAATGATGGAGATGGCATGCATCTGGCAAACATCACTTGAGGCTTCTGTATGGCTGGAACAGTAATGTCATTGTTTCTCATATTAGCTGGTAATGAGGTGGTCAGAATGACATCTGCCTCTGTAGATACTGTGTTCAAGTTCCTTCCTCCTTGGGGCCAAGAGAGAAATCTTCTAAGAAGTGTCCTCTGTAGACTCTTTTTTTTAGAGGAATGCTGCGCTTAGACTGTCATGCACTTTCCATGAGAAAAGTATTGAAACTGTTCTCCATGAACCATTACGGGTGCTGAGGCGTTTAAGGGCCCTCGTGGAACGGTAGAGGGGCAAAGAATTCAGATCTCTAATTTGTATTCAAACTAGAGCCTCCCTGGTTTCATCTCTTTAAATATCAGCTTCCTACATAAGATCTAGTATGAATAAACAGTTCCCCCTGCTTTAAAAAAAAAAAGGTGAGGGAGATCTGAAAATCAGATCTATGATAGGACACTTACCTTACAGGTTTTTGTTCCATCCTAGTGGGGGCAGTGGCATTCAACACCAACTTGTGGCATGGGATGGATTTCTAGCAGAAGCCTCTGTGACTGCTTTGAGAAGTTTCTACAAGGTTTGAAATGTAACAAAGAAAAATGCCAGTGCTCCCGACTATACAAATTACCAACTGAGTCCCCTTGAAAGAGATAATCAATGAGACTTGTAAGAGAGACATTTTTCTCCTACAGCATTTATCATCATTACATGATCCTGAAGAATGGAAATTGGTCCAAAAGACTTCACAAGGATAATACACACTCTTTTCAAAAAGCTGTTTTTCTATTTTTTTTTAATGAAGTTCAAAAAATATTGGAAAACTTTCTCTCAATGTTTATTCTTTTAGTCTGCCTTTGCTGAACTTTTAAGAAGAGGCAGGGAGTTACAGTAGAATGCATAGCACACTTGCAATCAGAACTGGGTTTGGGTCTTAATTCTGCCCCTTATTATCTACATGTTTGGGGATAAGTTGTCTAGCCTCTTTCTATTCGAATGTATTCATCTATTAAAACAGAAATATTTGTGCAGCCTACTTCCTGACTGTTAAATGGAAAAAAACACAGAATTGGTTTCAGCGGAGTCCGAAATGGAGGTCTGCATTCATGTTTTCTTTTTTTTCCTATCATTTTTATTCAAAATGCAATTGGTTATCATTTTAATACCTGCAAGAGTTGGGTGGTCCAGAATGATGAAAGAATGCAGGCTTCCATCAAGTTCAAAGTTGTTTAGCGGTAGACAGAAAATACACCTACATAACTTAAGATCCAAGGAAATAGAAAATCGAATGAGGTAATCAACCTAGGTTCAAGTTGCAGATGTCTGTGAGTAGAAAAAAGAATTAGGTAATGTGTGAGATATGAATCGAGAGGTCTCGTGCCATGTGAAAACCTCCTTTGAGTTATAGAGTCACTGACATAAACAATCACCAATACAAGATAATGCATCACATCAAAGCCGCTGACAAAACACAGTCAGCATCCTGGCTGAAGTTTTTCTTTTTGCAACCCCAGACATGCTGAGAAAGCAACCCATGTTATATGTGGCATAATATAATAGCGTCCTTAATTGGCTGAAACAGTTGTCCTGAATGCATCTCACACTCATCAGAAACCGCCTGTCAAAATTCACATCAGATATTTACTTGAAGTGGTAAATATCTTCCTTAGTGGTAAGCATCTCATACCCCCTAGGAGAGTTAGAATTCAGCCTTTAAATGTGCAGGAAAAGGAATACCAGGGTTTTAATATTTGGTATTTTAGGACTTTTTTCATGTTTAGGAAAATCTGGCCAATTAGAGTGACAGCTCAGTAACCGAAAATTAAAATGTGTTAGATATTTAATGTACTCTTGTGAGTTTAGTTTTAAATCTTTCCAAGTATATATCCTCTATTGGGACATTTAAGAGGACTCAAAGTTCATTATATTTATGTTTGCTTATTAGATTTATAAAGAATCGTTTGTTAAGTTAGACAATTAAAGCACTTAAGAAGGAAATCAAACATGTCAAATTGAAATACGCGGTCTAAAATATTTGAAGGAATTAAATTAGTTAAGTTTATAATCGAGACCAAGCATTAATGAAAAGAACTTTAGAAGCAGCTGTTAAAATTTGCTAAGAGAATAATACCATTTATAAGCAGAATTTAAAAGCATAGGGAAGAACTAGGGTTTTAACTTTGTAACTGTAATGTATCTAATATTAATTTTAGAAACTAAATAAACTTCTGTATGGTCTCTTCTGTGCACAAAAACTACCCTCAAGTTAATTTAAAAAAAAACTTAAATGAACAACAATAACTCAAGAAAATTATCCTGTCAATTGAACAGACTGGGCTCAATGGAGTGTAGGCTGAAACCCACCGTATTCTTTTACACCGCTTTCCATTAAACTTATTCTGTGGAAAAGTTCTTAATCTACCCTTCGCTCTCATCTCACATGGCTCTTTTCTGTCACTCTCATAAAAATAAAGAACCCAATCCCTTTTAATAAACACATAATTCCCGTTCTGAGTAATTTTAAAACCCCGAATTCCATTCATGTTTAAAACTTTTCTCCTCCCTCAGCTTGGGCTGCTTCAGGCCCGGAGCCCAGAACAGAGGGTGGGGTGGGGAGGTGGGGATGGGTAGTGGGTTTCTTCACTGGGTCCAGCTCCACCCCTCCTCACATTTCTGAGCTGCAGCTCTTGGCCCCTGCAGTGCTGGACCCAGGAGGAGGGAAGAAGGGGGAGGTTCTTTCCTAGGACCTGGACGGCACAGGTAGGGTGTGTCTTGGTGCCCTCTAGCTGGGGCAGATTCCATAGCTTGGTTCCCCAGCATGGCATTATTGTTCTTCCACAGAGCCTCCTCTGGGGTCTTCCAGCTGTGGTTTCCCATAGATTTAGGTAGCCTGGGCTTCATGTAGCCCAGCCCTTTATTGGAATTCTCCACCCCAGACATCCTCTTGGATACAAATCCTTTAAAAGACAACCCTAGGGTTGTCTCCCTTCCATTGTATCCATACCTAATCCCAAGGAAAACCTGTGTTGTTGCCTCTGCCACCAGTAGAAATGCGTGCCCCGCCCAGTGCATTCATCTCTCTTCTTTTCTGTCAGCTGCATCTTCTCAGGCTTGTGACAACACTGGACTCTGTGTCTCCAATGTCTGAGAACACACAGGCAAGTCTTTAAGTATTTTTATTTGCCTTAAGGTGCAGGGGAGACACCCTCCTCCTTGCCAACTTGGGGAAAGAAAAGGAGAAAGGATAATTGCCACCATTTTCACAACTGTCTCCGAAGCAATTTTCTTGCCTGTTTTCCTCCATGTCAACTCTTCTACACCCTCAGGTTGAGTGATGGGCTAATGCTGGCAGAACTTACTTTGCAAACTTTTGGTGATCCCTGGATCTTGATTTAGGAGTCAGGATACTTGGGATTTATTATATTTTTATTAGCTTTTGGGATCCAAGGTCAGGCGTCTCATGTTGATATTCTATTATATAATTACTGTGAACAAATGTTTTACAATGTTAATTTATAGCAGGAAGATATTTTCAGAGAATGAGACTTTACTATCATTAAGTAATTATTTCCCAAGTTGAGAAATGTGTACCCTTGCAGGTCCATTGGCATATTCTCTGAGATATGTTATAAATGTTTTGTTTCTTCTTTGAAAGTATAAGAAGATAGGATTCTACCACGCTTTCAAGAGAATGCTTTCAAGAGAAATTCAGAACGCTTTCAAGAGAAATTCAGAAAATATAAATGAGAGGACAAACTCTGAGATGACCACTGTTAACATTTTCATACGTGTTTATGTGAAATGGATATATTTCTCACAAGTCTGGGATGATACTGTTTGTACTGGTTCCTTTGTAATATATTATCTACATCTAAATATTATTTTACAAAATTATTGGTATGTATTTCTTTGGTATTTAATGAAATTTAGTTATGCATATAATAAAAAATCTCATTATACAAACAGTTTATGCTAAAAAGCACAAAATCTTCCACTCCAATCTTTCCCAACCCACATCCTCCACTTTTAACAGTTTCTGTTTTAGATACTTCTGGTGGATCTTCCTATTTTAAATCAGAGGTTCTCATTTCTGACTTCACATTAAAATTAGCCGGGAGTTTTCTGAAGTTCCCCATATACTTAGTCTTTCTCCAGCGTTAACTGATCTGAGTTGGAACTGCCTGAGTTGGAACTGCACAGTGGTATTATGTTTAATGCCCAATAGGTAATTCTGATGCATCTTGAGAATTAAGAATCACTGAGTTACATATTTACCCAGTAATTGCTTGACTTACCCATTTTAGATGGTTCATTATGAGAAATGAAGATTTAGTATACTTGTACAACTCCCATCTTCTCCTTTCCCTATGCTCCCCACTTTGGGTAGTGATATAATGTTTTTTTTTTCTATTGATTGCATTTCTAATTTAAAACAAAAGCTTATACCTCTATGTCTGGTTCATCAAATTTACACATCATCTCATTATTACCCACTATGCAAGATAAGAATACTACCCTCCTTACCTCGTCATTTGTCTTCCCCATCCCACCTATCAAGTTCCACTAGCCATATATGTGTTTGTACATGTGAGATTGCTAGCATTAGCATTCCGTTCTAGAACGTCATTCCATGATTTACCCATAAATTGATTCTAAATGTCATAAACCAGAAATACTATATATGTGTATGTATTTAAATATATGTATAATATTACATATATATATATTTGAACACAGACAGCATATAATGATGTTTAAGAATCTTGCTTCACCACTTACTAACTTTGTGATCTTGGACAAGTCACTTAACTTCTTCTCATCTTAGTTGTTTACCTCTAAGAAGAGGAAAAAGAGGAAAATGATATCCATCTTTTGAGGTTGTTGTGAGGGTTATGTAACTAACCCATGGTACATGTCAAAAACTCATATGTTAGTTATTCTTCACTGCTAACCCCAGGCATGCGCAAGCCTTACATTTCTTTCTATAATGCATCAGTACGATGATCTCAGGACCACATAAAGTAGAATTCTTCTTGCATCAAAGTTAAGTAAATTTCCTTTTCTTATGCTCTAACAATAGCTTTTATTAAAATGCCATTTTCAAATTTCGTTTCACATTCTGACCACAGATTTCCTGTATAGTTTTCTCCTCACCTTGCCAGAGTGTCTAAATGCCTTCCTTTTTTCTTTTCTTCTTCTCAAAAATGTAATCTGCCCCCATTATGTCTTCAAAACATTTCAGCCTTTCCACTATGTGGTCGAATACTGCATGGAATTCACTTTCTTCCTGAGGACATGCACCACCCCCTGACCTCTTGCCACCATCCAGACCAGATGCTTTCTAGGCTTCATGGATACCACTGGGGTCTATCAGCGTTTCGTGCATTCCACAATATCCTCTCTTTGATCTCTCCCTATTTTTGCTGGTGTAAATCCTCAAATAATTTCCTCAGAATGGTACATGAAAGGCAAATTTTCTTAATCTTTGCATACCTAGAATCCTTATTATTTGCCACCATGAATCACAATGAAACTCCTAGCAGTACTTTTTACTTGACAGGATCACTCTAAAACCCACAGGAAACACAAAAAGCAACCAAAACAATTCTGAAAAAAAAAAAAAGAGCTAGTGAGGGGCTTCCCTGGTGGCGCAGTGGTTGAGGGTCTGCCTGCCAATGCAGGGGACGCAGGTTCGTGCCCCGGTCCGGGAAGATCCCACATGCCACGGAACGGCTGGGCCCGTGAGCCATGGCCGCTGAGCCTGCGTGTCTGGAGCCTGTGCTCTGCAACGGAAGAGGCCACAACAGTGAGAGGCCGGCGTACCGCAAAAAAAAAAAAAAAAAAAAAAAAAAGAGCTAGTGCTACTCAACTTTGACATTTGTCTTAAAGCTACAGTATTCAGGAAAGTGTGATATTGGCATAAAAACAAGTAGCTCAATGCCGGTGGTATCTCGTAAATCTCAGCCACCCTAACCTGTCACTTTTTTCCATTAGAGGATCACAAGGCACACCTGTTCAACTCATAACTGGGCATTACCATCCACAGTGACGCATCTCTAGTAACACGTGTTCTAGATTTCAGCAGCCCTGTCAACAGTATAGATCCAGCCTCTGCAGAGGAATCTTCTTGCAACTAGGATGCTGTTAACATCGGGCAGTGATGTTGGACACCGTGGACCCTGCTACGTCTGTTCATGAAACTCCTGCTAGTTTCGTTCAGACAACATCTTCCTGTCTAGGTTTGGGTGCCAGCCTCCCAAAAGTACCCGCCTGCAGTCCTGTACTCTCCCATCAATTCTGCACGCTGCAGTCATAGTGCTTTGCCTGAAATACAAATCTAATAAGTTCACTCTTCCATGTAGTCCCTGACAACACACACACACAGACCCCAGATTCCTTAACATGCCTTCATATAACCTAATGAGTCTGCTCCCTCTTTTCCCTTTCCCATAGTCCAGTGTTTCCAATGTGCCATGTCCTGTCTCACGTTCATATTCATGCGCAAGCTTTCCCGTACCTGGGCTGTTCTTTCTTCCTGGGCTCTCTCCTCTCCATCTTTCGTCACCATTTAGGCTGCACTTACTCTAGCCAGCTGGCCTTGACCCCTCACAGTTAGATCAAGTGCTTCTCTGTGTGCTCCTACAGCCCTTGCCCTTATGCATCTTTTGGTAGCACTTTCCTTCTGTTTCCCCCACCGGACTGTAAGCTCTCTGAGGGTGGGTACGATGGCCATCTTGCTCACCAGTTTCCGGTACATAGCAGACAACCACTAAATACTTATCGAAATATTAAAAGAAAGAGAAAACCACTAAATACTTATTGAAATATTAAAAGAAAAGTGAAAAGGGGATAGCTGTCTTAAATCAACACTTATCCTCTTTCTTGGGCTGTTGTTGGGGAGTACGTGGCATTATTTTAAAGTAGTTCCAAAGCCGCTGGGCTGGTTTACGTTACTCTTTCATGAGGGCTAAAAAAGGAAAGCAGGCTGTTGGCTGAATTTTCTAAATATGCTATTAGGGATGGTCTCTTTTTAATGACGGCCACCTCCTTGCCATTTGGAACACAGAATGGGGAAGTCTGATAGCTATGGCCTCGCGGTCTTCGCATGCGTTCTTTGCTGCCCAGACCTCTGGGGAGAAAATGTGCTGTTGCTTCAGAGGATGGCGCCTCTTCGTCACGAGACAGCCAAAGGCTGGTCGATTGCAACGTGCCTGTGCAAATCTCTGTGTGATGATGTTGGCTGTTTGTGCTCGGAGAAGATGGTAAAACCATGAGGTTCCTCGCTGCATTTGTAACTGATATTCACAGTGGAGGAAGGATCTGAGAATCCAATAGCGAATTGGCCCTTTTTGGAGAAATTTATAAGAACTCTCACTCCTTCCCAAGCCACATTTGCATTCCTGCTGAATGGGCTTTTTAGATTTTCCTTGTGAACATGCATAAAATCAACAGCCAAAGAAAATACATTTTGGAGATGGCTGTGTACCAGGATAAATACAGGTTGATTTTATTCAAAGATAATGACATTGGGTGTTTTTTTTTCCCCCAATTTAGGTAGGTAATGATTCTGATTTCTTTTATCAAACATACCAGATATTATGAGCATAAGTGAGTTCACGAATCTTAAGTGTAGGGTCCTTGGGAAGCTGAGCACTTGAAAGAACATGCTCCTGTCCTTTCTGGAGCCCTTTGTGGGCATGGCTCCTGAGTCTGCGACACCTTCTTTCGGAAAGAATCAAACATC
This sequence comes from Lagenorhynchus albirostris, assembly GCF_949774975.1. NCBI lineage: Eukaryota > Metazoa > Chordata > Mammalia > Artiodactyla > Delphinidae > Lagenorhynchus > Lagenorhynchus albirostris. The sequence continues at coordinate 4,581,012 of NC_083114.1, forward strand.
ACTCAGAACTACAATGGTGAATAGGGTGGGGAACTAAAAGGCATACTTCTCTTACAGACTGAAGAATGAAAAGGAAAATGGAAAAAGAATGAGAGCGCCGTGTGAGACGTAACTACAGTGCCATGAGATGATTTAGTGCATGGTTGTGTCTTAACTTGGCTGTGTAAGTTTGAGGTTGGTCCTTTAGTTAGAAATTGGCTCAAGGTGAAGTAGGTTTGTTGGTTTAAAGTAGCCAGTTGAAGCTCATTCAGCATCAGTCAGGACTCACTATGTCATAGCAAGCTTCAAATTGTATCCTTAAAAAAAATCTAAAGCAAGGAAAGCATTAAATCCTTATAAATATTTATCTTTCCATTAGCATACAGCTCTGATAGTCTCGGAAAAATTCGTAAGCACCAAGCCCCACCTCTCTCTTACTGGCCAGAGCAAAAACAAAGGCACAGACATACATTTGGGTAAATTCATGAGGTGAGTGCAGGTGGGACTATATGCCAGTCTACCTGGGTATAGGACAGCCCATGACGGCAACTTTGGGGTCCTCTACTTCTGCCAAAGCAAAACGAACACAACATGTATATCTACCAAGAGGTACCTTTTCTGAGTTCTTACTCTGCTCCAGGCAGCTTTCTAAGCACTTTACACGGATCACCTCATTTAACCCTGACCACCTCCCATGCTATTACTCATATAAGATGTTCCTATTTTACAAGGCACAGAGAAGCTAAGTTACTTCTCCAAGGCCACAGGGCCACACTCAGGCAGACCCCAGAGTCCGGGATCTTGATTAAGAATGTGCATTATCTAAACTGAATGCCTGTGCATTTTATTCCTCATAGTTTCCCTTGTGGGGCTGGAAATCTTTATCTACATTTTGCAACTAGGGAGCTTGGCACAAGCAAAAATAAATAACTCATGAAACACCGTCCATGGCAAACATTAACAGACTTTGATGATTAATTGGACCAAGAGCATGAACTAGGAAGAAGGAAATATGACTCTCGGGTTTCAATCATGTGTGGCTTCATCGAAATAGAGAAGGCTGGTATAAAAAACATCACGGAGTCTGAAGTAGGATGGACTAACCACATGGGAAAGGCTTGTAGAAAATGGAGCTCCTGCTTCAGAGAAAGTTACAGTGCTGCACTGTCAACAAGCAAATTGAAGACGAGATTCGGACAACACCCAGTCAGGGAACAAGAAGAGGAAAGAGTAATGGGGAGCGTGGAAGGGTTATTTCATTTGAGGTTACCTAGGAATCATCAATCAAACTGTAGGTTTCCATATTCATTTTTCAGGAGAAGACACTATGGCAATGCCTGCAAGAATCTAAAGTTTCATGAGATGCTTCTCCAAAAACATGATACAGATGATACTGAAAGAAATTGAGATGTAGAAGTAGAAACAGATGATATAGATACACAGACATTTAGATATAAGGTGGAGGGGCCAGGATAAATGTTTGGATAAGTTAAACTAGAATACAAGGTATAAATAACCCTTTTTGATCAATCCCAAACTACCTCTGTATTACTTAAGATATTTTGTCCTAAAACTGACTCTAAAACAGTACCTTGTGATATGTCATCTTATTCTTCCAGTCTACGTACCACTTAATTGAGTGTTTTAGCTAGTTTTCTTATTTTAGATCAATCCTCTCTTATCATCTGGATTGAATATAACTTGTGGTCAGTATTCATGGCTTATTCCTTCCACACAGTGACTGCACAGCAGTGAATTGATAGTAGAAGGACAATCATTCATTCAAATACCTGTATTTACTGAGAACATTTTTTTGTGCTTGACACAAGGATAAATGTCATACATAAAATGCTATTACAGCCAGTCACAAAAGACCACATATTGTATAATTCTATTTATATGAAATATCCAGACTTGGAAACTCTAGAGACAGAGAGTAGGCCAGTGATTGCCTAGGGTTTGGAGAAGAGTGACATAGAGTTAGATGGACTCAGAGATAAAGGATATGGGAGGGTCCTTTTCGGGGTGATAAAAATGTTTAAAAATTATGTTGATGGTTGCACAACTCTGTGGATAATACAAAACCATCAAATTGTATACTTTAATGGATGAATTGTTTGATTCATCAATTATGTCTCAATACAACAGTTACCAAAAAATGCTGTTATGTAGTTTATTCTCTCTTGAGGAAAATATTGTATTCAGATGCAATAAAGGGTGGAAAGTGTAATGTTGGGGGGGGTGTTTGAAGAACTTTGGCTACAAAGAAAAAAGAGGACGTTATTTTGTTCAAGAGTGCCATTTGCAGCAACGTGGATGGACCTAGAGATTGTCATACTGAGTGAAGTAGGTCAGACAGAGAAAGATGAAATCATACGATATCGCTTATACGTGGAATCTAATTTAAAAAATGATATGATACAAAAGAACTTATTTACAAAACAGAAACAGATTCACAGACCTCAAAATCAAACTTACAGTTACCAAAGGGGAATCGTGGGGGGAAGTGATAAATTGGGAGATTGGGATTAACATATACACACTACTATATATAAAATAGATAAATAAGGACCTACTGTGTAGCACAGGGAAGTCTACTCAATACTCTGTAATGACCTATATGGGAAAAGAATCTAAAAAAGAGTCATTGCAGCACTGTTTACAATAGCCAGGACATGGAAGCAACCTAAGTGTCCAATGATAGGTGAATGGATAAAGAAGATGCGGCACATATATACAATGGAATCTTACTCAGCCATAAAAAGAAACAAAACTGAGTTATTCGTGGTGAGGTGGATGGACCTAGAGTCTGTCATACAGAGTGAAGTAAGTCAGAAAGAGAAAAACAAATACTGTATGCTAATGCATATATATAGAATCTAAAAAAAATGGTACTGATGAACCTAGTGGCAGGGCAGGAATACAGACACAGACATAGAGAATGGACTTGAGGACACGGGGGTGGGGAAAAGGGGAAGCTGGGGTGAAGTAAGAGTAGCATTGACATATATACACTACCAAATATAAAACAGATAGCTAGTGGGAAGCAGCAGCATAGCACAGGGAGATCAGCTCGGTGCTTTGTGATGACCTAGAGGGGTGGGATAGGGAGGGAGGGAGGGAGACGCAAGAGGGAGGGGATATGGGGATATATGTATGCATATGGCTGATTCACTTTGTTGTACAACAGGAACTAACACAGCATTGTGAAGCAATTATACTCCAATAAAGATGTTTATTAAAAAAAAAGTGGATATATGTATGTAACTGATTCACATTGCCGTACACCTGAAACTAACACAACATTGTAAATCAACTATACTCCAATAAAAACTAATTAAAAAACAAAAAACTAACCCTAAAGCTTGCAGCTATGGGGAAAAAAAAGAGTTTCAGGGAGGCTCGATAACCATTTGCTAACTGATTGATGGCTCACTGTGCCTCCGTCTCGCTCTCAGCACCATACTGCCTCTAGCCTCAACAGCTCTTGGCTTTCTTGGAGTTGGATATTAATTCATGAAATCAAGTCCTGGTCACAGGAGAGAAGAGCATGCCTTCTAGCCGCCTGGAGTTCCCTGAAACATTTGCTTTACATTCAAACCGAAACCCAGAAGAACAGGAAATCAAGCTCTGACATGTGGGCCTTTGGTCCAGTGGCCAGAGCTTTCTTTCCTTCGAAGATTAATGAAGCACAAAGATGCCAGCTCTTTCCTTTCAACTCCCCACAATAATCGGCTCTCAGCAGCCTGCCAGTTTAATATTGCTTCACTTCAATGCTCAGGAACAGTCCCAACTGGAAAAGGCCAGGAAAACTTGATCCAAGAGTTTTTATGAAGAGCAGCTTAACTAACCCTCTAGAACATTCCATAAGCAATATTACAAGCGTTCCTTTCTTTTTGTATCTAGGGCTGGGGAGAGGAGTAGGGGGAAGGGCGTTGTAATCATGAGTTAAATTTCAAAGTCCATAAGTTGAACCTCTGCAAGGCCCTGGATATTTTCTAAATTAATTGACCATCAAATTCTTACCCTCTACATCTGCATTACATTAGAGATCTTAAAACTATTTGGGGTTTTTTGCTACTTAAAGGAAAGATTGTGTGGGCATAATGCTTTGAGAGGGCCTGTTCCTTTTCAAAAATTATTTTGAATTCATAGGAAGAAACAAGATTATCTTTTGTATTGATGCATTGCTTTTCCCCTCTAAGAAGCTCAAAGGACTCTGCATAGTTTTGTGGGTCTTGATAAGGGAAAATGGAGACAGACTTCTCTTCTAGCAACTGACTGTCAAGGAGCACTTGGATTTCCTGCTAAGCCTTTCCGTGTTCTCTGTTTCATTTGAGAAATTTTGTAGGAGAAGCGCGTTCCTTTAGCCCATTTATTGATCTATTCACTTATTCATTCAACAAATACTTACTGAGGATTGTGCCAGATACTGCATAGATGCTGAAGGTACTAAGAGGAAAGAAAATGAGCCCCTACTCTCAGAGGGTTTATAGGCTGGTGAGAGGAACAGGCAATCTAGAAGTAAATAAGTAACTTAGGGAGAGATAAACTAGCACTGTGACAGGAGATTAAACAGGAGGTAAGGTTACCTACTTCACTTAGGATAAGGCCAAAAACCTTCAGGAGGAGATGGTAATTGAGCTGAAAAGAGGAAGAGCGAGCAGAAATCAGACACACAGGGAAAGAGTCAGGGAAATATGCTCCAGGCATGGGGAACAGCTAGTGCAAAGGCCCTGAGGCAGGGAAGCGTTCATATTTGGGGAATACATAGGCTAACCTGGCCAGATAAAGCTAGTGGGGGGGAAGATTGGCAAGACAGAAATATGAATAGCTCTTTGTATATGAATTGTTCTTACTATGCTGTATGCTGACAAGAATACTGGCTGACAAGAATAGTGGCTAACTATATTGACCAACTGTTATACTGACTGTTTTCTAGGTAACCCCCCACTAGGCTGAGTCATCCACAGGCACTACCTCACTCCAAGCTTATAAGCTAGGCATCATTATCATCACCCACATTTAACAAAAGAAAGAAGAGAGAGCAGAGTTGAGTCGACTGCCTAACACAGAGGTAATCACACAGGTTGGGAACGGAGGTCTGAACCCAGGAGTTTTGATGCCTGAGTGCAGATGCCTGCTCTGTGTGTTGCCACCTGGGTTTTATGTGGCAGGTGAGGAACAGGGGAGCCAGAGGAGTAAGCAGGCCAGAGGAACATGAAGTCTTGGCTCAAGGGATGCTCGCAGAGTCTCTGAACAGGGCTAAGGGTCAGCCAGGGTTTGCTTAGGGAATGAACCAGGGGGAGAAGGTGAGGTGGGGCCAATGTCCCAAGACAGAGACCGGAGAGTTTCAAAGCACATGAGTCGCTCGGAGGACCCAAGCAATTGTGTGTGATGGAAACACAGGGGCAGGGAGTGGTGGGGCTCGATGCTGGACCAATAGGCAGGTTCAAAGCCACAGCGATCTGAGCCTCCTTGCTGACCCCTACAACAATCCACATCACCCCTAGTGTCAAGGTGGTCATCTGTGTCAGAAGCCAAAGCAGCATCTTTTTCTTTATGTTTGGAGGCAGGTCAAGGGAAACCAATGAAGTGAAACTGCAAAATGACGTGATTATGAGGCTGCATGAACAGTCTGCTATATCACGGCATCTGTACAGGTGAAAGACCACTGAATACCCAAGCCTCGTTCAAGCTTGGAAAGCCATCTGCTCACTCTCCTCAGCCAGGCAGAAACCATTCCAAGCTTATGTCACTCTGTGTCAGACAAGCCCCACGCAAGGCTATCTCTGAATCTTCCTTCTTGGGTTCAGAGATCTGTAGTTTGAGTTCTTGGGGAAACAGCCTTTTTCTAACGATAATGCTAAATCTAGCCCTGGGCCAGTGTATGTGAAGCAAAGTGAGAAGCTAAAAGGTCAAGAAGGAAATGTCAAATTGGAAACGCCCTGGAAAGTCCTTGGAGTCATGCTCTCTCTTCATTGGGATATAAGCCTATGGCTGTTTTCTCATCTTTCTTCATTGTGCTCTGTTTGGGCCCAGGAACACACCCTGTGGAGGCAGGCTGGGCCAGCAAGCCCGGTTCCCACAATAGCATCCCCTGTGTGAAACATCCGAACCTAGAGGCCAAGGAAGCACTCCGAGGGCCTTCAGTCAGAGTACTGAAAGCTCTGCTCCCCCTCAAATTAAAGCGTCTTGAGAAAGCCAGAGAAAGCGAACAAAATTAGGTGGCAATTCATCCCATTGTTCGTAATCCTCCTAATTTCTACACTTTTTTTTTCTCATTCCCGAAGCAAAATCCATTTATTGCTGAAAAATTCAGAAGATACAGAAAGATAAAAAAGAAACAAATAAAAATCACCCATGATCCTATGATTCTTTTACAATTTGGGGTAGATCTCTTCAGTTATTTTTATTTAATATGTTAATTTTCTTTTTTAACAGAAAGACATTAGTTTTACAAAAAGCATGTTTATACATATAAATACACACATATACATGTGTAGATCACAAAAAGTAGACCACGTTGCATATATAGTATCCATTTCTCGTTTTTCCAATATATTTTCTTAGCTATTTATGAGTCCTTTACATATAAAGAGGTTGAATCCTTTGTTAGTTATGTATGTTGCAACATTTTCCCAATTTTTAATTAGTTTTTATTGGTTAAAACTTTTTTACATGCAAATGTTTTATATGTATGTAGTTAAATCTACTGTATTTTCCTTTATGATCGATACCATTAATATTGTCCATAGAAAACTCTTCAGCTGCCCTAGATTATGTAAATAATCCCATCTTTTCATATTAAGCTTGTATGATTTTCTTTTCTAAGTCTAAATCATTAACCCCTCTGGAATTTATGCTGGTAAAAGAAGTGAAGAAAGAGCTGGCTTTGCGTTTTTCAAATTGGTGAGCCAATTTACTTCAGTATCGGGTATTGGCAAATCCATCCCTTCCCCACTGAATTAAATGCCACCTTTATTACGTAGTAATTTTCCTGTGCTCATAATCTGTTTCAGGACTTCACGTGCTGCCCTATCCATCAGTCTGTCTGCAGATACGCTATCTCACTCTTTTAATGCATACCTTCTAACTGACAGGGAAAGACCTTCTTCATTACTCATTTTTAGTGATTTCTGAGTGTTTATTGCTCCAACTTAAGAATTATGTTGGAAATTCCAAGTAAAATCCCCTTGAGATCTTTCTGGAAATGGATGGAATCTGAGCTGGAAGCAGATAAAGCTTTGGGACTCATGTTCTTCCTCCCTCCCTCCCTCCTTCTCTCTCTCTCTCTCTCTCTCTTTCTCTCTTCCTCTTTCTCCATCCTCTTTGGCCTCCCCTCTTCCCTTCTGGCTTTAGTAGTTACTCCTCATGGCTGTCCTGGTCTCACAACATTTTTGTTCTTTCATTGCAGATCCTGGTCAGGTTTTTTAGCATTTCTCAGTTGTCTTTTCTATTTGTCCATATTGTCCCTCTTTGTATCAGATGCCTTCCCCAGTTCTAATCAGCAGGGGTGAGGGGTGGAGGAGTGATCTAAATATTAGGGTCGACACGTAGGATGGATTTTCTCAAGACGGGTGTGGGCAATACAGACATTGGGGCACTTGTCTGGACTAGATCATAAATGTAAGCAGAATACATAGCACATAATAATTTTCAGTACGACTGCAAATTTTAAATATATAAAATTTAAATCATATGTATATTTATAAAAACATTTACTGAGTGCTTAGAATCAGCTAGGCACAGTGCTAAGTGCTTCACAACCATTATCTTATTAAATTGTCCTCAGTCGTATTAAATATTATTCTCACCATTTTACAGCTGGGAGAACTGAGACTAGAGAAATATTTTTTTTAAAACATACTCAAATTCATAAGGTTGGTGTCAAAACCAGAAATTGAACCAAGCTCATTTTGTCTCCAAAGAGCAGTTTTCAATATTATACTCATATGCCTCCTAAAGGGCTGGAAGGAACTGCACAGAGAACTAACAGGGTTTGCCTGTGCTCAACACAATTGGCACTGATGGGATTTTCACAGAATAGCGTCTAGTGTTTAAAAGGCTACATAGGCTTCAGAATATGACCTGCAGTATTTAAATCCTGACTTTGCTGTTCACTTGCTGTGTATCCTTGGGCAAGTCACTTAACCTCTCTAAGTTTCACTTTTTCAGCTATAAAATGAAAATTTTAAAACATAATTAAAATGTAAAAATCTATGTCAGAAGTAATTATAAGAATCAAATGAGATAATTCATAATAAAGAGCCATAGTGCACTGTCACAGAGCAAGTTCAATAAACAGTATCTTGGGTAGTCTTATATTTTTCAGTATTTCCCAGAATTTCTCAGTAAGTATATATCTCACCTCTACCTAAGTGGAAGGTGAGGGTAGAAGTTTGTTTATCTATAATAATGAATAAATACATTTTGAGGCAATATTGAATTACATTGAGCCATTTTCCCATTTCCCTGATGACTAACGCTGTGCATGTTTAAGAAAGCTATCAAGATTTTTGTTTGTAGTTGAAGGTCCAGAAGTTCAACAGCAGAACTTTTTAATTTCTGGGAAAACCTAACAGAGCCAGACGGACACTGCTTCCTCTAGCTCTCTGCTTTTACCGGTTCGGTTACCCAGGCACTCTCTGAATGCTGACCACTGTTCTATATTCTGTAAATGTCCTCTATGATGGTGTTTTTCAGAGTGAATTACTGAACCACCAGCTTCAGAATCCTTTGCTCTAAATACAGTTTCCGGAGCCCCAACTCTAGCCTACTGAGTCAGAATCTCAGGGGTGTGTCCCAGAAACATTAAAAAAAAAAAACAAAAAAAACCCACCAAAGACTAATTCCCTGGAGACTATATGTCCCCTGACATTTGATAATCACTACTCCAGGAGACCAGAAATTGAGGAAAGAAAATGGGAGGTGGGTTTTAAGTTCAGTTCTGACCTTAACTAGCTGTGTGTCCTTGAAAAAGCCCCTTCAACTCAGCCCATTAGTTTCTTCATCTATCCAATGGATCAGAAGTCTTCTGCAGTCTCTTCTAGGCACATTATTTTTTCCATCCATGTAAAAATGTATGGCACAAAGAGTAGTAGGAAAATGTTTCACAGAGAATATGGAACTTAATAAAGTATCTGAATTGTTTTTTAAATGGAGAACTTACTTGACAAAGTCTATCGAATATTCCAGACATCAATGTACATAGGTTAGAAGGATAATGAGACAGTATTCCTAACCTGAACCATTGCTTTCTTGTTGGAAAGTAGCCAAAGGAAAGTTATGGACAAATACTGCAAACAGCCTTGAATGTCAATATAAAAACTTTTGATTTGTGTAAGTAATCCATTGTCACTGACAGCTGATGAGCAGGACAGTGACATAATGGAAGTGATGTTTTGGATGTCAGGAAAAATAAGAGGTTTGTGGCAGAATGGGAAGTTAGGAGATTCCTAGGAATCCCTGGATAAAGAATAATCAGGGCATAAATGGGAGTAATATGGAACACATGAGAATCAGAAGTGATTCAAAGCGTTAAAAGCTTCCAACTTCAGCACTGACATAGAAAGAACTTGAATGTTGTCACTCCCATCCTTAAAAGAAAAACCTGGGTAAGCTGAAAATTGATGCCTTTTCATGGACTTTTATGGACTCTCTGAGAGAGCTGAGGTCACAGAGAAAACCCCCAAACCTGGAGAGACACATTCTAAGAGTCACAGTCCAGAATGAAGAGTCATAAAAGAGCCCCTTTGGTGTCCCAGGCAGGGAGAGGGAAAGAGTAACTATTGTCCAATAAACCCAAGCAGTCTTAATAACAAAGGCTCAATCTCAAAGGGAAAGACTTTACCAGAGCCTAATCCCACCTGGGCATGGGCATTCCTGCCACTCTAGCCTCAGGGAGGAGGGAAGAAGCTAGAAAAAAGATCACAGCCTAAGGACGGAAGCACACCAGAAGGATGGAATTTAATCATAGTATCATAGAACACTTTCCTTCACCCACATTGTGACACCACGCCAATTGGGCTCTGGTATAATAGCAGTGGGTCACAACTAAAAGAGCTGCAAGACACATAGTCTATCTAAGTAAGAGTTCTTAGGAAAGCCCAAAGTCAACAGGGGAGACAAAAACAAGAACCTAGAGGAGGAGATTGAAACCTCTAGCATCTGAGGGTACAGCAATCATTAACAGCTCAGTATGTAGCCAGATTAACTTAACACTTTACACTAAAAACCTACTTGCTTCTGTTCCTATTATCTCCATTCATATTATCAGTCTGGCTTTCAACATAAAAATTACTTGACATGCTAAAAATCAAGAAAAAACACAGCATGAAGACACTACACAAGTATCAGAACCAGACTAAGGTATAGAAACAGAATTTGGAATTATCAGACTGAGAATTTAAGATAATTGTGATTAATATCAATAAATTAATACATAGATGGAAACATTAAGAACCAAAAGGAAATGACAGAAATCAAAAACACTGTACCAGAATGAAGAATCTCTTTGATGGGCTCCTCAATAGACTGGACACAGCCTAGGAAAGAATCAGTGAGTATGAAGACATGTCAATCGAACACCCTACACTGAAATGCAGATTTCAAAAAATGAAAAAACAGAACATCCAAGAATTATGGGACAATTTCAAAACATGTAAATATGCATAATTATAATACCAGAAGGAGGAAAAGAACAAAGCAAAAAAATATTTGAAATAATAATGGCAAAATATTTTCCAAAGATATTGACAATCATAGATTCAAGAAGTTCAGAAAATACCAAGGAAGATAAACATCAAAAAATCAACACCCAGGCATATCATGTTCAAACTGCAGAACACCAAAGACAAATTGAAAACCTTGAAGCAACTCGGGGGTGGGTACTTTTTCTATAGCGGCACAAGGATAAGAATTGTGGTGAGCGTATCAAAAACCATGCAACCAAGAAGAGACTGGAGTGAAATATTTAAAGTGTTAAAAGTAAACATAAACAAAATCAACAGCCTAAAAATTCTAAATCCAGCAAAATTATTTTTCAAAGGGGAAGGGGAAATCAAGTCCTTCTCTGATGAACAAAAATTGAGGAAATTCATCACCACAAGGCCTGTCTTGCAAGAAATGGTATAAGAATGGTATGTAAAGGCAGAAGGACACAGGTCAGAAACTAGTAAGATATACAGAAAAAAAGGAAGAAGGGCTTCTCTGGTGGTTAAGAATCCTCCTGCCAGTGCAGGGGACACAGGTTTGAGCCATGGTCCAGGAAGATCCCATGTGCCGTGGAGCAACTAGGCCCGTGTGCCGCAACTACTGAGCCTGAGCTCTAGAGCCTATAAGCCACAACTACTGAAGCCTGCACATCTAGAGCCCATGCTCCGCAACAAAAGAAGCCACCGCAATGAGAAGCCCGTGCAGTGAAACAAAGAATAGTTCCCATTTGCCACAACTAAAGAAAGCCCGTGTGGAGCAACAAAGACCCAACGCAGCCAAAAATAAATAAATAAATTTATTTTTTTTTAAAAAGAAAGAAAGGAAGAGCATCAGAGAAGGATTGTATGAAATAAAATATTTTTCTTATTCTTAATTGAACTTAAAGCTATCTGTCTAAGTAATGTATTAATGAAATAATATATTCAGTTATTACAGCATGTGGATAAGTGAAATGAATAATAAGAAGTCATGAGGAACAGAGGGAGGAATTGGGAATACAGTTGACCCTTGAACAAGACGAATCTGAACTGCATGGATCCACTTATACGTGGATTTTTTTCACTAAATACATACTATAGTAATACACGATCTGTGGTTGATTGAATCACGGTTGTGGAACTGTGGAAAAGGAGGGCCAACTGTAAAGTTATACATGGATTTTTGACTGCACGGTGGGCTGGTATCCCTAACTCCCATATTGTTCAAGGGTCAACTGTACTCTGTTACAAGTTATCTGTAATACATGTGAAGCAGTATGGTGTTATTTGAAGGTAGATTTAGATTAATTTAAAATATATCTTGGAAATTCTAGGGCAACCACTAAAAAAAAAAGTTTAAAGAAGTATAATTTATATGCCAGGAGAGGAGATAAAAATGGAAGCATATAAAATGCCTTCTCTAGGCAGAAAAAGAGGGGTAAAATAGAAAAAAAAAAAAGAGCAAATACAATGAAGAGAAAACATTTACAAACGTGCTAATTATCAATCCAACTATATCGATAATCACCATAAATGTGAATGATCTAAATTCACTATTAAAAAGACAGAGATTGTCAGAGTGGATAAAAAATAAGGCCCAGTCAGATGTTATTTACAAGAAACCCACTTTAAATATGAAGACACATGTATAGATTAAAAGTAAGAAGATGGAGAAAGATATACTATGTTAACACCAATCAAAAGAAAGCTGGAGTAGTTACATTAATTTCAGACAAGTAAATTTCAGATCAAGGAGAATTATGAGGGATAAAGAGAGACATTATACAGTGATGAAAGGGTTAATTCTCCAGATCAATTAATCCTAAATCCACATGCACCTAACACAAAGCATCAAAATATGTGAGGCAAAAACTACAAGGAAAAACAGATAAGCACTACTATGGTTGGAGACTTCAACACCTGCCTATCATTAATTGATAAATCAAGCTGGCAGAAAATCAGTAAGGATATAGCTGACCTGAAAGCACTAGCAATCAAATCATTCTAAGTGACATTTATAGACTATCCTACCTAGCAACAGCAGAATACACATTCTTCTCTAGCTTGCATGGAACATTCACCAAAATAAACCAAATTTTGGGCCATAAGACACACCTTAACAAGTTTAAAAGAATAGAAATCCTGCAAAGAATGCTCTTAGACCATGATAAAAATTAGATCAGAAATCACTAACAGAAAAATATTAGGAAAATCCTCAAATTTTTTGAGATTAAACAACACACTTCTAAATAACACATGGATCAAAGAAAAAGTCTCAATATAAATTTTTAGCAATATTTTGAACCAAATGAAAATACAACTTATCAAAACTTATGTGATGCAGCAAAAGTAGAGCTTAGAGGGCAACTTATAACATCAAATGCTTATATCAGAAATCAATCATTTAAGCTTCCATCTCAGGAAATTAGATACAGAAAGTCAATTAGACCTAAAACAAGCAGAAGAAAAGAGGTATTAAAAAATAGATCAATAATCAATAAAGTTGAAAACAGGAAAACAATCAAGAAAATCAATGAAACCAAAAACTGATTTAAAAAAAAAAACTCCATAAAATTGATAAATCTCTAGCCATGCCAACTAAGGATAAAAGATCAAGGGACTTCCCTGGTGGTCCAGTGGTTAAGACTTTGCCTTCCAATGCAGGGGCTATGGGTTTGATCCCTGATCAGGGAGCTAAGATCCCACATGCCTCGCAGCCAAAAAACCAAAACATAAAACAGAAGTAATATTGTAACAAATTCAATAAAGACTTTAAAAATGGTCCACATTGGGCTTCCCTGGTGGCACAGTGGTTGAGAGTCCGCCTGCCGATTCAAGGGACACGGGTTCGTGCCCTGGTCCGGGAAGATCCCACATGCCACAGAGCAGCTAGGCTCATGAGCCATGGCCGCTGAGGCTGTGTCTGGAGCCTGTGCTCCACAACGGGAGAGACCACAACAGTGAGAAGCCCGCGTACCGCAAAAAAAAAAAAGGTCCACATCAAAAAAAATTTTTAAGACAAGTTTTAAAAATAAAATAAAAGACACAGGTAACAAATATCAGAAAAGAAAGAAGTGTCATTGTTACTGATCCCATGGACAAAAAGAATTACAAGGGACGACTCTACTGGATTTCGTGAATGGCTTGACCTATTAAGTGAAGAAGAGAAAAGAGCCTGTGTAGCTGACAGATGAATGATTCTGGATAGAAGGAGGACTGTTCCTAGGAGAACATGTCACATCTCAGGCGAGTGAGTAGGTACTCAGGAACCATCAATAAGGGGATGTATGGGAAGGGAAGAAGGTGGATAAACCAGGGTCAGGATTGGCGGTAACAGCCTAACTGCAGGGTTGTGTCACCCCCCGACAAAGAGGAAAGTGGCTAATATTTCGCAGTTGCTTGGTGGCAGGTCTTCTTCCAAAGAAGAAACAAACACAAGCAATTTATGTAGAAACAATATACTTGCTATCCATATGCAGTTTTTTGTTTGTTTGGGGTTTTTTTTGGCTGTGTTGGGTCTTCGTTGCTGCATGTGGGCTTTCTCTGGTTGCGGCGCGCGGGGGCTACTCTTGGTTGCGGTGCGCGGGCTTCTCATTGCGGTGGCTTCTCTTGCTGTGCAGTGTGGGCTCTAGGTGCATGGGCTTCAGTAGTTGTGGCACATGGGCTCAGTCGTTGTGGCTCGTGGGCTCTAGAGCGCAGGCTCAGTAGTTGCGGTGCACGGGCTTAGTTGCTCCGCGGCATGTGGGATCTTCTGGACCAGGGCTTGAACCTGTGTCCCCTGCATTGGCAGGTGGATTCTTAACCACTGCACCACCAGGGAAGTCCCCATACGCAGTTTTAAGGAAAGGCCCCTATATATACAAGCTCCCTCCAAGCAAAAAGCTGACTTCAGGGCCCTCGTGTGTAGAAATTCTGAAGTGACCACCACAGCCAGTGAACCCGGGTATAATGAGGAACTAGTTTCAGTCCCCAGAGGAGCTCTCTGTGATGATGGGCTGTAGCTACAGGAGTGTGTAGAGTGATAGACATTGGTGGAGACAGGGAACTTCATCACGGTTCCAGCTGAGCAGTGAACCACTCACCTTCCGGGGAGGCGAGGAGAGTCTATGCTCCCAGCAGGAGTTGTAAGCGTCAGGCAGTGTGCTAGGGCTCTACTACACTCAGGACAAGGCTGCATGGGGGGAGCTGGGGGTACAGAAAGGGAGAAAATCCCAGTGGTGTGGGCACAACAAACATGCCTTCATGCCTAAAGCAAGAATTGTGTTCCAGATACCAGCTTCAAGTAATTTAGTTATTACTGTATTTTTCATTTTAAAGATAAGAAAACAGGTCAGAGCAATTAGTTAACATAGCTAATAAAGTCACGTAACTTAGTTAAGTGACAGAGCTGGTACTTAGGCTAAGATTCTCTGTCTCCATCACCAGATGGACTTCCTACTATTAATTTATCGTGCCCAGTCACCTTTGTCAGCTGCCACCTACCCCAGCACCAAGGTCCTCCAGCCAGTAAACTGGAACTTGTACTAATTCCCAATCAATCATGAGCAGGTGCCTATTAACTTCTCTGGAGTTTATTCTAAACATGGGAATAATAATAACAATATCAACATTAGCATTGTTGAGAAGATGATGCGCGAGTCACTGGGTTAGTTGTAAGTGAAGAGTACTTTTCAAAATCTAAAAGGCTGTACACATAATTGGGTAAAAGATTTTGTGAAGATGTGTATCTTGGGGGCATAAGAAACAAGTGGATATGCAATGGAATATTATTTAGCCATAAAAAGAAGGAGATCCTGCTGTGTGCAACAACATGGATGGACCTTGAGGGCATTATGCTAAGTGAAATAAGTCAGACAGAGGAAGACAAATACTGTGCTATCTTACTGATATGTGGAATCCAAAAGTAAACAACAAACAAACAAATGAACTCACAGATACAGAAAGCTGACTGGTGGCTGCCAGCAGCGGGGTGAGGGTTGAACAAAATGGGTGAAGGTGGTCAAAGGGTACAAACTTCCAGGTATAAAATAAACAAATCCTTAAAAAAGAGAGAAATACATGGAATAACAAAGCCATAAATATCTGAACTCTTCATAGGAGAAAATTTAGTGTGTGTAGTATAGAGAAAAAATAAAGAAGCAAGAAATTCAGTTGCAGTTAGGGGGTGGGAAAATCTGCAGTCTATATTGTCATAGAATCCAAGGACAGCCAAATCCCAAGAAAGCATGGAAGAATCAATGTTGCCAAAAGGCCCAGAAAGTTTAATTAAAGTAAAGTAACTGGGGACTTCCCTGGTGGTCCAGCGGTTAAGACTTTGCCTTCCAGTGCAGGGGCCCCAGGTTCAATCCCTGGTCGGGAAACATGAGATCCCACATGCCATGCAGCGTGGCCAAAAAAATTTTTTTAATTTAAAAACATAAAGTAACTGGAAGTAGTTAGAAGGAGACCATTGGTCATCTTGATGAGAGAATTATGGGGGAAGTTGTTGGAAAGGACACCACGATGAGTGAGTCAAGGTTTGCTTGAAGTAAGTGTAGCAGATGGCTTGGGTGATACAAAGATTGAGTCAGGGACCACACACTATCTGCTTTAGAATCTGGGCAATAAAAGGAAGAAACAGCAGTAGCTAAGGTAAGTAACAATTTTCTTTATAGCTAATGAGATCTGAGCAGAAATGGCGGAGAGATATGAAAAACAGATGGGCTTAGCGTTGGAAGCAAAGCTCCCAGGTGTCGAGCGTGGCCAAGAGCATGAGCACGGTGAGAGGTATAAGATAGTCACCTAGACGCAGGGCTATGTTAAGATGGAGAATGGGATGGATAAAGTTACAGAGATGGTTTCCCTTATGAGATGAAACTTTACATCAGATTTTTCATTGCATAAATATTTCAGGAGTAAGATGTATTCCAGAGACCTCAGACCTATCAGGGCCAGGAAAGTAATAGCAGAAGAGACCTAATATGACATGCTATTATTTAAGAATCTTGAATTTCCACAAAGCAATGTGCTCTCTCACATTTTTCTTGAAGAAGGTGACCCTCTTAGTTTATGTCTCACTTTCTCCATTTTGATAGAGACAGGGTCAAAGAGAAGGGTAAGAAAACCAACACTCTATGGGTGCTTACAAAGCAACCCTCACTTGTTCTCAGGATGGAGGAGATAATACAAAGTGGTGAAGTCTGAGGGGAACTAGGGTGCATGTTGTAAAGGGGACAGTTACTGCTCAGTTCCTACTCACTGTTGTCATGTGTTGGGGGATGGGGGTGGTCAGGAACTGTCACATCTCCCAATATTTTAAGAAAAGCCAGGGACTTCCCTGGCGGTCCAGTGGTTAAGACTTCACCTTCCAATGCAGGGAGTGTGGGTTCGATCCCTGGTCAGGGAGCTAAGATCCCACATGCCTCACAGCCAAAAAACAAAACATAAAACAGAAGCAATATTGTAACAAATTCAATAAAGACTTTTTAAAAAATGGTCCACATCAAAAAATCTTTAGAAAAAAAAAAAAAGAAAGAAAGAAAAGCCAGAACACTAGATGTTTATGTGAAATATCCTGATTGTTGTATACTGGCTCAATCAAAAAAAACAAGAGTGGGTCAGCCATCTGGGCGGCAGACCTGCATCCCCTGTTGTACACATTCAATTCAACCTGTCATAAACCTGGGAGACAGCTTTTGATACCTGAGAGTCAAAGTTACTTGTGGTTTCCTTTGGTTGCACTGATTAAAGGGAAAAGGAAAAAAAAAAATCCTTCAAAGCCAAGTGAGCAACTGGGATTAACGGTTTACCAGGACAGTTGATACTGGGAAGACGGACAAGAGGCTTAAGCTAAACAGGTTCTGGAGAAGCTGAGCAGTTGTTTGGTTTTGATGCTATGGGGCATTCTCGTGGTCCTTAAATCAGGTTAAGCTAGGGTATGCTTTACCTACAATGACGAAGCTACATGTACGTGGTAATCCAATCGAATTGGTAAAATGAATTATGGTGAAATGCCATTAGGCATTAAAAACATAATGATTTAGAAAGATTAAGAGTTTCTCACTTTACACTGGTTACTGTTCCAAACATTATTATCAAATTTTTAAGCCTTAATACAGATTAAAATATTTTGTACAGCATGATTTCATAGGTCCATAAATTATTATTTTTTCTTTTCATTTTCTAAAACAAGATCCTCTTTTTCCTAAAGTTGTGTTGTTTAGGTTCTGGCATAACATAAATGAACACTATAGGGGGCTGTGACTCCGGCTGGCAGGATGTTAGGAGATTTTAGTTTGTATCATTATCACACTCACACTAAAGGAGCCAAGGAATATCCCCTTCTATGTTTATGTCAGAGAAGATTTCACAAAGATATTTCCAAATCTCACAGTATAATACCCGCCCAGATCTCCTCCCTCTAATTCTCCATCCCTTTGTGGTGGAGTCTGCTGCTTGTCTCCAAGAATCCATTCCATCCAGGATAGTAGAATTTTAGCTGGGTACCAGGTTCCTCAGGAGAAGACAAAATTCCTGGTACTCGTGTACCCATGCAACTAAAAAGTGACACAGTTTTGGTCCATGTGATGTAAGAAGAAGGCAAATTTCCAGAACCTTTCTTTAGGGCTGTTGGCCTATGAGCTTTGCCCTCTTCTTCTTAGTCTCTTTTTACATCTTACTGCCTAGCATGTAGAGGCCACCATCATCTTGGATCAAAAGGATGAGGCCATATTCTCGGGATGACAAGATGTGACCTGGAATAAGATAGAATAGTTTGCAGCAGAGGGCTCTTCCTACTTCTCTGGGCTGTATGCTTAAAGCTGAATTCTACCTTAAATAATGTAACTTCCTACCTAATTATAACTACATCTAATGTTTGTGTCAGGGTAAGGCAGCCAATAAATCACAACCCTGCCTTTACCCTTTGTCATAAGAGGTCTAATATCATCCTTTACACTCTAAACAAACCATGACCAGAATCCTTGATACCTCATTTAAATTTTTAGAAGGCTAAGCTGATACGTTGGCTAAGCTAGAATATCGATTCTCTACCTTTTTCATCAAAACTTTTGCTTACAGTTTTAATTACCAAAATTCATAATGCAATTGGAAATCTGGCTAGAGTCCTTCCATAACCCCATTTACTTTAATTTTTTTAAATTACCTTTTCTTAGTACTTTATTCCATCAAGTAAACATTAAAACCCTTATATTAAGTTTCCCCAAAAACCATGCTGAATTTTTAATTGACATTTCATTAAATTTATGTTAATTCCAAGAGAATTGATCACTTTTCTACAGTAAACCTTTCCTTCCAAGGAAGCATTTCCATGTACTTATTCAAGTTTTCTTTTCTGTCCAGTCATAAAGCCCACATATTTCTCATTAAGTTACTTCCTGGATATTTTTATAGATTTTGTTGCTTTTGAAATGCCAATTTGTTGTTAGATATTTTGATCCTAATACATCATAAAACTAAACAAACCGTTGAAGGAAAAACAAAATTGACTGGATAATAAACTTACAAATTTTTAAAAACCTGAGGTGAAAATCCCACTATAAATGTTCCAGTAACTCTACTACAAAATAAAAAAAAATAGGGAAGTTTTATTTAATATGGAGGGAAATCATACCCAGGTGTATTTTCTGAATGCTTTGTCTCATTTTGGTAGTCGTTCACTTCTTTATAACGATTACTGTTATAAAAAATGACATTGCCATTTCTATTCCTCTTTTATGAAATTGGAAGACTTATGAGATAAAAAGAATGTTTATGATTATTTAGTTCTTGCCTCTCATTTTATGCCCCATGAAGTAAGAAAGATGATAATGGCTTGGCCAAGATCACCCAGTTATTTTTTTTTTAAGTGATGGCATCAAACAGGTACAATGAGTGGAACAGTAAAAAGAGAAGTGTTTTATTGTCCAATAAACATGGGTTTTAGGGAATTCCCTGGCAGTCCAATGGTCAGGACTCTGTGTTTTCACTGCTGAGGGCATGGGTTCAATCCCTGGTTGGGGAGATAAGATCCCACAGGCTGAGCAGTTCGGTCAAAAACAAACAAAAAAACAAAACAAACGAACAAAAAAGCATGGGTTTGAATCCTCGACTCCCACATACAAACTGGAAAACTGGCCTCTTTCTGTCTCAGTAGCCTGCTCTGTAAAAATTGTGGGCCATTACATCAAACTTGTAGGGCTTTGATGAGGATGAAATAACAGATTGCATTAAAAACACTCAGCTCACGGCTGAGCACATGACATCATCTGTGCTTCAGGAGTGCTCTGTCCCATCTACATCTAGGGATAGGAAGGCTTCTGCCAACAGCTACAGAAGGGAATTCTCGGGACTTCCCTGGTGGTCCAGTGGTCCAATGGTAAAGAATCTGCCTTGCAATGCTGGGGACACCGGTTTGATCCCTGGTCAGGGAACCAAGATCCCATATGCCCGGGGGTAATTAAGCCCACGCGCCACAACTAGAGAGCCCACAAGCCGCAAACTACAGAGCCCACACACTCTGGAACCCCCAGGCTACAACTAGAGAGAAGCCCGCACGCCGCAATGAAGAGCCCAGGTGCTGCAACGAAAGATCCCGCATGCCACATCAAATATCCTGCATGCTGCACCTAAGACTCAACACAGCCAAAGATAAAAAATAAAATAAAATATTAAAAAAAAGAAAGAAGGGACTTCTCTATGAAGCAAAAGGGATTACATTATTCCAACAGCTACAGGGAAAACTGGGAAAATAATCTTCATTCCAAGGACCAGTGGAAATAAAATAATGAGGCTGCCCCCAATATAGCAGAAGGTATTTGAATGTGTAGCTCTAAAGATGATTAGTGGCAGGTAAGCTGGCGTGGCCATGAAGATTCCCGTTGAGTTTGGAGCTTGTTTCCATCTGAGGCAGAGTGCCCCTAATGTGAGGAGTTTTAATGACTTGAGTTTGGAGCCACTTTAATATTTGTAACTGTGGATTAGAATTTCTGTCTCCCTATTTTTCCAGGCCAGTCGCTGGAGAGTATATAATTTACGTCTAACTTTTATCCATAGAGGGTCCAGTAGTCGATTGGTGTTTTCTCCATACCAGGTACCACCCCATACAAATCTGTGACATGAATCTTAGGTTTCTTTTCAGGTATCCAGTCCTGGAAGGACATAGAATATCAGCACATGCTGCCTGAAGGGTAATATCCTGGCAGGCAGTGACTCGGACACATGCCAGGTCCAGAAAAGCACAGCATCCGGCCAACTCTTAAATAATCAATTCCGACAATTACAGACGGAACAGAATTTACACACAGGAAATGTCCATCAGAGAATGTCTCTGTGTAAGATCAGGAAGGTTCACTTTGCTGACCCAGGAACTTCAAGTGTCACTTGTTAGAAGAGGCTGATTATGTTTATGTTTGTTGTTTGTCTACGTGATAATTTCCCTTCCCTTTATGTTGCGTTCAGGTCAGATTACTCCTGAAGAAATCTTATTTTGCTGATTATCTGGACACTAAAAGGATTATGCTACTCAACTCCACAATGTCACAAACAGTTCTCAAAGAAATATTTTATTGGTTTTGACATGACGTCCAGAAATAAATAATCACCACGAGAAGCATGGTTTCAGAGTTCATTCGACAGGGACTGTCCTGGTGCCTGAGAAAGACGTAGAAGGTTAAGAAGCTATGCTTATAAAATGCTATCTCACCCTATCAAAACAAAATTACGTATGTTCTTAAAAATTCAGGCAATAATTTTTCTTACATTAAGTATTACCTTTCACATACATTTTTGCTTCCTATTCCATTTAAGAATATTGAAGTTATTCACTATGTGTTCCTTCATAAAAGTCCCTCTTCCCCTGAAAACAGCTTTGTAGTCATATTAACCTATATCCACATATCCAAATAAAATAAGAATCCAATGTAGGAAAACTATTAAGGAAAAGGCTAATTTATAACTGCACGAAAAGTTAATGTTTCTAAGTGTCCAAAACCCCACAAGAACACTTAAAAGTAAAATATAAGCAGGAACAAAATCAAGGCTAATATCTTTAGTAAATATACTTCTATTAAGACACAAATAAAAACTGTTAACCCAAAAGAAAAATGGGCAGAGAATACAAACAGGGAATTTACAGATGAAGAAACAGAACTGGTCGTTATGCATAAAAAATGTTCACACTCTGCACATATGGTCAACTTATCTTTGATAAAGGTGGCAGGAATGTACAGTGGAGAAAGGACAGCCTCTTCAATAAGTGGTGCTGGGAAAACTGGACAGGTACACGTAAAAGTATGAGATTAGATCACTCCCTAACACCATACACAAAAATAAGCTCAAAATGGATTAAAGACCTAAATGTAAGGCCAGAAACTATCAAACTCTTAGAGGAAAACAGGCAGAACACTCTATGACATAAATCACAGCAAGATCCTTTATGACCTACCTCCTAGAGGAATGGAAATAAAAACAAAAATAAACAAATGGGACCTAATGAAACTTCAAAGCTTTTGCACAGCAAAGGAAACCATAAGCAAGACCAAAAGACAACCCTCAGAATGGGAGAAAATATTTGCAAATGAAGCAACTGACAAAGGATTAATCTCCAAAATTTATAAGCAGCTCATGCAGCTCAATAACAAAAAAAACAAACAACCCAATCCAAAAATGGGCAGAAGACCTAAATAGACATTTCTTCAAAGAAGATATACAGACTGCGAACAAACACATGAAAGAATGCTCAACATCATTAATCATTAGAGAAATGCAAATCAAAACTACAATGAGATATCATCTCACACCAGTCAGAATGGCCATCATCAAAAAATCTCGAAACAATAAATGCTGGAGAGGGTGTGGAGAAAAGGGAACACTCTTGCACTGCTGGTGGGAATGTGAATTGGTACAGCCATTATGGAGAACAGTATGGAGGTTCCTTAAAAAACTACAAATAGAACTACCATATGACCCAGTAATCCCACTACTGGGCATATACCCTGAGAAAACCATAATTCAAAAAGAGTCATGTACCAAAATGTTCATTGCAGCTCTATTTACGAGAGCCCAGAGATGGAAACAACCTAAGTGTCCATGATCGGACGAATGGATAAAGAAGATGTGGCACATATATACAATGGAATATTACTCAGCCATAAAAAGAAACGAAATTGAGCTATTTGTAATGAGGTGGATAGACCTAGAGTCTGTCATACAGAGTGAAGTAAGTCAGAAAAAGAAAGACAAATACCGTATGCTAACACATATATATGGAATTTAAGAAAAAAAATGTCATGAAGAACCTAGGGGTAAGACAGGAATAAAGACACAGACCTACTGGAGAACAGACTTGAGGATATGGGGAGGGGGAAGGGTGAGCTGTGACAAAGGGAGAGAGAGGCATGGACATATATACACTACCAAACGTAAGGTAGATAGCTAGTGGGAAGCGGCTGCATAGCACAGGGAGATCAGCTCGGTGCTTTGTGACCACCTACAGGGGTGGGATAGGGAGGGTGGGAGGGAGGGAGTCACAAGAGGGAAGAGATATGGGAACATGTGTATATGTATGGCTGATTCGCTTTGTTATGGAGCAGAAACTAACACACCATTGCAAAGCAATTATACTCCAATAAAGATGTAAAAAAAAAAAATGTTCACACTCCATATTAACTGAAAGACGTGACGCAGAAAGGAAATCAGATGATTACAAATTAAAACATAACTTTATATCTCATTCATAAGACCGATAAAAATTTTAATGTTCTGCAATATCACTTGCTGGTAAGAAAGTGGAGAAATGGGTTGTACGAGACTTTGCTGGCAGGAGTATAATAAAGTGGTATGACTAACCAAATGGCATTTTGTCAGTAGCTTGTAAAATTAAAATGCACATATCTTACCACTCAGAAATTCCACTTTCAGTAAACATCTTCCAGAAATATTTGCACACAAACATGGAGAGACAGGTACAAGGATGTGTACAAGCATTGCTTGTAATAGTCAAACCTTAATAGTCAAACCTTAGAAACGTGATAGAACATTATTTGGCAATTATGGGGTTTTCAATAATCAAGTACACATGTGGAATGTTATATAGCAGTTAAAAGAAATTTTAAATATATATATTTAACGTATATAAAGGAAAGCTCTAAAAAGCATATCGTTGAGTAAAGAAGCAAATTACAGAATATGGGTATGGTATTTTATCACTTATATAAACTTAAAACACACACACATGAATAATATACTACTTAGAGTTCATGGGTACTGTAGTTATAAAGTGTACTTCAATTTTATCTGCAGTGTTTTATTTCTTCTATTAAAAGCACATAGAGAAAATACTATAAAATGTTAATCATCATCATTTTTAGGCATGGAGATGGTTTTCTTATTCTTTTTACTTTAAGAAAGTGAAGGAAAATATTATTACAAAAAGTCAAGAAAGAGACATTGGCCAAAGATATGAATAGGTAATCTACAGAAGAGAAGTACAAGTAAAAATGTATTCAACATCACTATCAGACAAAGGCCTGCAAATTCAAGCCACAAGTGGCACAGATTTTTGATAAAGCACACAGTGCACAGTGGGCATGCTGCCCAAGGAAGCCTAGGGCGGGTGGAACGGGCTCTTTTCCTATAATCCCGCTTTCCCCTTCACGGACCTTGGGGAGCCAGAGCACTGGATTGAGGAGAGGAAGAAGGATTAAAAGAATAAAGAGAAATGGAGTAGAATATACCCCTTCCCTCTTCTGTTCCCGAGGGCCAGAGTCAGACCTGATTATTAGGGAGTGGAAAAGTTTTGAATTACATAAGAAGTTTTAAACTTGATTTTAGGACTTTTCTACCCATGAATATGTGACTTAATAACCTTAACAAGACTATTCTTACAAGTGAATGTGTCAGATTCAAGATGACATCATGAGGCTTAGATAGGAGAGTTGAGTCCATAGAGTTGAAGCAATGATAGACAAATTGAAACAAGACACCAACTTAGATAAGCCACAGACCAGAAATTTGGAAGACGAATCACATTTTGATAGAGTAACTGTATGTCTGTTGCCAAGGCGAGTCCCTGATTCTGTTTGTTTTTCCAGAGTAATTACTAACAACACTCTCTTTTATTCTCAGAAGTGCCCTGGTTTGGATAACAACGAAAAGCAGAAGGATTAACTCATTTGTTCAAGGATAATCAACTAAAAAGTGGCAGCACTGGAATTCAAGCCAGGTCTGTCTGGCTCCAAACTCTGTGCTCTTTCCACTGCTATTAAATATTACTAATATGGACTAGTAGGCTGAATCAGTAAAGCTCTGCAAATAAGGTTTAAGAAAAATGAATTATAACTATTACTTTCAAGACTATACCAGACATAATACTTAAGCCAATAATTGTTGGCTCATAGAAGCCCTTGGGGATTGCTCTTAATGAATAAATGAGTAAGATGTGCATACAACGCAAGCATCTGGTTCTAAAGAGACTGAAAAATATATTTTCTTAAGTATATCAAACACTTAGAGTTTACATTTTCTGCTTGCCTACACGTTTTCCCCATTAGCCAAACAAAGGTAAAGGTCTATGTTTGAATGGTCATGAATTTCAAATTAGTAGGGTTCATAAAAAATTGTTTTTATGTGCATTCATAAAACTAATGAAATGGGATCACTATTCATAGAAGCTTAAAATATCAAGCAATAATTTTAATGCCAAGTAAAACTGTAAATTGTGTAAAAATTATATGTCACTTCCTTTCAAGTATCAAATTACAAAATTGTGGCCCTTTTTAAAGAGAGAGAAGTTTGAGTGTGTATTTGCAAAAAGTTCATCCTTAGGGACATATTCTGAAATATTAAAAATATTAACAATGTTTCTGAAAACTACATACAACTCATGGTGTAAGCCACATTACGCATGCTTATACATGAATGTTTGCTGATATATTTAATCTCACAGTTTATCTGTAAATACGCTATTATTTTCTTTTAGGTCAAAAAGGAAACCTCCCAAACTAGGAAGCAATTTTTCAATTTCTGTCCCTCTAAACCATGTACTGGAGGGAAATTACCAAGAGATCTGCATTGAGATGGAATGGTAGGGAAAATAGAAGCTTTGTTCCCCTCTCTGCCCATCCTCAGCTGTGTGACCTTGGGTAAACTGTTCAACCTCTCTGAGTCTCAATTTACTCGCACGCAAAATCGGAATGTTACTCTCTCACAATTTTTAATAGGCTGAAAACTCAAAGTGAGATATCTGTATAGCAACATTTTTCAAAGTACCTTTAGAAACAATAATCTCCTTTGTCAAAGGATAGTACAAATTCATTATATTAGTAGTATTATTGGAATAGATTTCTTCCAAAACACACTAACCTCAAGAAGCAAAGGATACTTCCTAACATGGGGGTCTCAGCATTCCAAAAGGGCAGCAAAGAAAAGGGGGGAGGGCAGTCTAGGAATGGTGGGAGGGGGGATTAGGAGACGCCACAGAGGAATGAATCAACTCTCAGCAGATCCCTGCTTTTCAAAACGTGCACATGTTGGGGTGGATGAATCCCTTGAAAGCTCCTGGCCTGACAAGTCCACTGGCAGTTGTGCAACCCAGCCCTCTGCAGCTTCGGGGGGAAGTCCCACCTCCGCCCGGACTCACCACGTTCTGCAGCTGACCTCCGCCCGGAGCCCTATCAGGAAGGTCCACACTTGGCAGACATGGGGAGCAGAGGCACAGGCTTTTAACGAGCTCTCATTCCTAAGAGGCTCTGTCATCGCAGGAACCTTTGTCCTGCCACGTGCTTCCTCCTGCTATCTGCCCTGCTCTCCAGGCGCTGGAGGCTGCAGTTAGCTACAGGTAGAGATGCCATGTCTGGCTGGAGACCCTGGGTGTCTCGTTGCCAGGGCTTGGTTGGGGCGGAGAACAGGCAATGCTCAGAACAAAGTCCAGGGACCCTTCCTGGACTGGGCACTCTAAGTATCTTCTGCAGAAGAAGTGCTGGCTGGGCAGCAACAGAGCCAGCCTCTGATGCGCACCAGGTCACATGTGAGAGCCAGCCTTCTGTGTCACACCCTGAACATCGTGTTATTTCCTCAAGGAGGGAGCATTCCCTCATCCCAAAAGTCTCAACCAGTGGCTGCCTGGGTGGCTATAGTTCTGAAGTTTAAGGGCACGATAGGTTTGTAACTTCATTCATTCAAGCCATGAGGATAAGGGCCCACGATTGTCAGAGACTCTTCTGTCTATTGTACCTGTATGGGCTGCAGTGTCAACAGGGCTGCGGTTGGCACCTTGCAGAGACTGCATTCTACCAGGAGGAGACAGATAACAAGCCATTACATCAACATCATCTTTATGGAGTGTGCTTAGTATTTGAAGAAAACAGAGGTGATATGAAAACACAGGGGGTCTAGGCGTTAGGAACAGCACTTACGAGAAGGTAGTCAGGAAGATCCTGTAGAGGTGAACTGAGATGTGCTGGGTGAGCAGGGTGCAGCCATGGAGAGAATTCTAAAAGGAGCATTCCAGACAGAGAGGTGTGATGTACACAGTGCCAGGGAGAAGCTTCTGCAAGGGAAGGACTGTGTCAGGAGGTGTTTTATAAACCGTAAGGCATCGGAAAGTAATGTCTTATCAGCACCATTATCTTTTGGGCGGTCCTTATCCTGCACCCTTCAGACAAGAAAGCTGGCTGGGCCTATGATGGGTGATCACCAACCCCAGCCCCGTGCTCATATGGATGGTGTCCTTTGTTTACCTTGCAGTGTGTCACTAGGGGTTGTCTTTCCCCTCTTCTCCTTCTGACGGAGAGTTCTTTGAAAGAGGATGTTCTGCCTTTTGTTTTTGTGGCACTCGTACCTAGTAGAGCAATTCAGCATAAGATAGGTGCCTTACAAATATGTGCCAAATAAATGAATGAACGAGTCATAGTTTGTGTACGTGTGGGAGAATGGGCTGCTTTCAGAGTGGCCCAGGGAGAGAGTAGCTGAAATTTTTTCCCCCAGTTTTATTGAGATGTAATCTACCTGCAACACAGAATAAGCTTAAGGTGTACAGCATAATAACTCGTGAAAT
Organism: Lagenorhynchus albirostris; assembly: GCF_949774975.1. Taxonomy (NCBI): domain Eukaryota; kingdom Metazoa; phylum Chordata; class Mammalia; order Artiodactyla; family Delphinidae; genus Lagenorhynchus; species Lagenorhynchus albirostris. The sequence goes on from NC_083114.1 coordinate 4,608,717, forward strand.
TATGATTGCAAAGTGACAGGCAGAGTTATTCCCAAGGGAGTCTGTCACCACATAGACATCACTGCCGCTTTCAGATTTGTCCTGTCTGCTTCTCCAGGCATGGATTAAATGAGCACTTTTTCAGTTACTTTCTTTTTTCCCACTTGGAAGGAAGGATCCCTCTCCTTTATATAGGCAAAATTCAATCTCAACTAGCTATAATACGAGGTGTAAGGAAATACATGCTAAGTAGAAGGAAAAGGAAAAGGAATAATGAAAAAAGAAAAGCTGAGAATATGTAAGAGAAAAAAGTAGAAATCCTAGCCCTTAGATGATAATATGCTTTTTTATAATGGCCGATCACTGATACCTTGATTTCGTGAATGAGGCTCCCAAAACAAGTCTAAAATGCAGGTCGTATCTAGGTTCTGATATCATATGGCAGTTATATTATTTGAAATGCCAATTGATTATTAGAAACACATTTCTTTAGCTTTGACTACCACGTAACAGACAGGTAACTATTATATCGTTGTTAAACCCCAGTAAATACTGCTTATTGGAAACACATTTCTTTCGATTCAACAATATGATTGTGTATGTATCTATTACAGAAATCTTGAAACTCTATCAATTTGTGCCAAAAACACATCTCTTTTCTTTTGAGTTCGTCAGTCTCAAGATATTGTCTCAAATGGAGTACTATTAAATCTCCAATAAGTATCTCAGTAATAAATGGTGACTGCAGCAGGAAAAGTTTGGCAGTTTGTTTAATCACTCAGAATAATAACTGGAAACAAGAGCACTCTGCACATTAAAAGCAGATTTGTTCAAAGCATGTTGGCCACTTTGTGTCTAGACTGAACTACTGCTGGATCAAATGTTTTGGACAAAAATTTGTAGCAGCAAAACCCTTTTCAGGGGCCAATGAATCACTCTGTGGGTTGGGTGCATTTTTCTACCCAGTGGATTTATTGTAGCATTCCTAACTTTTTTGGATTCAGGCTACACTCAGGAGCCCTGGGCTAGACCTCAGGCTGGAGTTGTGTAATTAAAGAAGAAAAAGGGACAGAGTTTAAAGAGATGAAAGGATGTAAACTATCACCTAGTCTAACATACTCATGCTATACAGCTGAGCAAGCCGAGGCGACTGGTTAGTTCAGGGCCATTTACCCAGGTTCTGGTCCATTTACCCTTTTGGGAGAATGTAATAGATACACAAAATCTAAACACAGTTCTGCATTACATTTTTTTTCACTAAAGGGAAAAAGTCTTTAATTCCTCTGGAACTGGGTGGAGGGTAAAAGATATTCGCTGTTTTATAATTATATTTATTTCCTGCTTCATTACGGATTAGGATAGTAAGAAAGAACATGATTCATATGGTAGTTGTGAAGCCAGGCTAACATTCAGTTTGCCAGTGGGGAAAATAATGAAAGACCTTTTTACAGGCTGGTAAAGAGATGCTTCCCAGAGCGCCCGAGCCCCAGCCTCTGCTGCCCCACCATGCCAGCAGTCAGGGGCCCCTTCCCAAGCCTTTCACAAAGTTAACACTAGACGCCCCTTTACAGCAGTGTCTGTCCTCTATGACCGGGTAGTGTCTGAATGTTACAGGTTATTACATATTTTGAATGTGACAATATACTTTTCCTAAAGACTACAGTCCCAAGAATTGTGAGAGATGGTCTCTGATATAGGTTACATAAACATAGTTAATAGAATGTACATAAATACTAACTATGACACTTCCACAGCAATCTATTCTTCCTATAATAATAGCTATTGAGTCCTTGCTATGTGACAAGTCCTCTTCAATGTTCCTGATGTGAATTAACTCATTTAATCAACTCAGTTAATCTTCAAGGCAGTTTGAAGGAGCTGGAGCTATTATTTTGCAGATGGAAGAACAGAGAAGTGAATTAATTGGCCCCGAACCAAAAAGCTAGCAAGTGGCAGAGATTTGGCAAGATTTGAGCCAAAGCATTATGACTCCAGAACCTGAGCTCCTTCTCTCCAGAGTGAACTCTCTTTGGGGCAGCATATGGATTATGACTTTAAATTTGTATCTATTGGTACTTTCTAGGTAATAAAAAATCAGAATAACTGACATTGTAGTTAGGGAGGGTTAGATCAAATTACTATTGTGACTTTATTCCCTGCTAAATGGCTCCAGGTCATGGCCATTTCAGGAACTGAAGACAAAAGACCAAATATTATAACAAAAGATGATCCCATTGCTCTTATGAATTAGGAAATTCTAAAGATTTGGGGAAGTCACAGTCAGGAATAAGGAGGTATACATGTTATTCAACTTCTGTTTTTCTCCTGTTAATCTTTTATTACAGGAGGGATTTCAGTCAAGAACCTAGAAAGGTAGGGGGACAATTATGCGTAGGATAAAATCAGTACTGTCTCTCCCAGTTCATTTTAGCCACTTTGATAATTCTGCCATTGGCACTCCCATGGAACACTGTTAAACATCTTCGCAAAGAAAAAAATCAGGGGTTTCATTACTTAACTTAAAATTTCACACTCAGTAATCAAAGGGTAATATTGAATACTCAATTCAGCACACGTTTGGAATCAGACAGATATGAGAATCCAGAGCCAATGGATATAGCTTTGAATCCAAGTTTTGCCAGTAGGAAGTGACTGAACACCTGCCTCCCTGGGTCTTATTTTCTTCCTCAGTATAAAAATGTTTTTTTGGAAGCAACGAGTAATACATGAGATGTCTAGAACAGTACGTGGTGCACAGTAGGTGTTCAATAAATCTACGTAGAGCAATGACCCCCGTGATGTGTATGAAACCCACAGCATAGGGTAAGAAAATGAGCTCGGGATTGGACTCCCATCTCTGCCATCTACCAGCTGTGCGACTTGGCCATGTACCTTAGCTTCTCCATGCTACAGTGTCTCTATCTAGAAAAATGGGAAACATCCTACGTGATGATTATTATGAAAATTAAACAAATTTTTTTGGTTAAAGTATTGAAAGCAGAGCCTTCCACATAGAAATTATTAAATAGGCATTATACACAAGTTCTGAAACCGTGTGTGTACACTACATACATCACAAATAGCTAAAACAGTTTTATTATAGTTAAATAATGGTTCAATTAGCTTACATTTCAAAGTTTAAGTTTTTAGCTTAATGATCACCTTGCAATTGAAGTCTTTTTAGATGCTTTCTTCCACTGGGGATGCCATTTCTTGTTAAGACACAAGGCGCAAACAAATGGCTTTCTGGGGCCTATTTTCCTATTGATTAACTTTTTTGTCCCAGGAATAAGTCAATGCAGTGAAAAGAGTTTTATAATTTGCCACGTGTTTGATTGGAAGGAACAGGAAAACTTTCCCTAGGCCCTCCAGATGGGTCCATCTATGAGAAACTAAGGCTGAAAGTGTGGCTAGTGAAGAGAAAGTCTAGTAAGACCAGAGGATGCTGCTGAATGCGCTTGTATGGTAAGCACATAGCAAAGCACTAAGGAGCTAGCCAAGAAAGGGAAGCACAAACAGGTTTATCAGTAGGGTCTACAGCATAGGATACATGAGTGAAAACTGGGAGTACCCCCAAGAAAAAGGCACGGTGAAACAGAACACATCTCTGTGGTTTCCCCTGTATGGTATGCGTGGCAGCGAAGAGGTGAGTGTCATATGGACCAGCTCTGCCCATATTAATGCAGGGATGGTTGTAAATGGTAAAATCACAACCCCAGAGTCACGAGACCTATTATTGTTCTCAGCGTGGACATTTCCTATCGCCTTATGCTCACGTACGTACAAAGACAACTATAATAATTTCCCTGCTTACTTCATAGGGCTGTAGGAAATGAAATAAAATAAATAATGCAAAAGAAAATAACAGATGTAAGATGCAATATGTTATTTAAATGTAAATTATTCTAAGTCCCCTGCAGGTCCATTTTGTAAATAAGCAAGGACCAACAGATAGATACCTGCTAACTGAATACATTTCTGTAACTCCCCATTACAAAAGTATATACTGCTGGAGGCAGTGAAAACATACAATAGTGCTGAGAAAGTAAAGAACAAAACAAAAAACAAAATCTGCCATCTGTCATTCTTCATACAGAATAATATATATACATGTATATAAACTGGGAGATTTGTTGTTGTTATTTAATATTTGAGGCTACAAGAGAAAATAGGTGCTTCTCCACCTACAGAAATCACTCTAGAATTTAGTAAATAGGAGATTCCGGAGATTTTGAAGAGAATAAAAAATGAAAAGCTCTAGGTTATGGCCTATTTGAAAAGATTCAGTTTGACGAAATTAAACCACTCTACATAAGAATGTATCAGGAATACGGAATGGAAAGAACAGAGAAAGGAGGGAGGTAGAGAGGCATGATGATTTAATTTGTGTGTCAGTTTAGCTAGGCTGCAGTGCCCAGTTGTTTGGTCATAGACCAGTCTGGATGTTGCTGTAAAGGTATTTTTCTTTTTTGAGTTCAATTTATTTTTTTGTATACAGCAGGTTCTTATTAGTTATCTAGTTTATACATATTTGTGTATATATGTCAATCTCAATCTCCCAATTCATCACAGCACCACCACCTGCCCCCCTCCACTTTCCCCCCTTGGTGCCCATACGTTTGTTCTCTACATGTGTGTCTCTATTTCTGCCTTGCAAACTGGTTCATCTGTACCATTGTTCTCGATTCCACACATGCGTTAATATACAATATTTGTTTTTCTCTGACTTACTTCACTCTGTATGCAGTCTCTAGGTCCATCCACGTCTCTACAAATGACCCAATTTCGTTCCTTTTTATGCAACGAAACTACTTTTATGGAACTTTTATGTCCTTTTATGGAACACCTACTTTCCATTGTATATATGTACCAATCTTCTTTATCCATTAGTCTGCCGATGGGCATTAAGGTTGTTTCCATGACCTGGCTATCGTAAATAGTGCTGCAATGAACATTGGGGTGCATGTGTCTTTTTGAATTATGGTTTTCTCTGGGTATATGCCCAGTAGTGGGATTGCTGGGTCATATGGTAATTCTATTTTTAGTTTTTTAGGGAACCTCCATACTGTTCTCCATAGCAGCTGTATCAATTTACATTCCCACCAACAGTGCAAGAGGGTTCCCTTTTCTCCACACCCTCTGCAGCATTTGTTGTTTGTATTTTCTGATGATGCCCATTCTAACCAGTGTGAGGTGACACCTCACTGGAGTCTTGATTTGCATTTCTCTAATAATTGGTGATGTTGAGCAGCTTTTCATGTGCCTCGTGGCCATCTGTATGTCTTCTTTGGAGAAATGTCTATTTAGATCTTCTGCCCATTTTTGGATTGGGTTGTTTTTTAAATATTGAGCTTCATGAGCTGTTCATATATTTTGGAGATTAATCCTTTGTCCGTTGATTCGTTTGCAAATATTTCCTCCCATTCTGAGGGTTGTCTTTTCATCTCGTATATAGTTTCCTTTGCTGTGCAAAAGCTTTTAAGTTTCATTAGGTCCCATTTGTTTATTTTTGTTTTTATTTCCATTTCTCTAGGAGTTGGGTCAAACAGGACCTTGCTGTGATTTATGTCATAGAGTGTCCTGCCTATGTTTTCCTCTAAGAATTTGATAGTTTCTGGCCTTACATTTAGGTCTTTAATCCATTTTGAGCTTAGTTTTCTGTATGGTGTTAAGGAGTGATCTAATCTCATACTTTTACGTGTACCTGTCCAGTTTTCCCAGCACCACTTATTGAAGGGGCTGTCCTTTCTCCACTGTACATTCCTGCCTCCTTTATCAAAGATAAGGTGACCATATGTATGTGGGTTTATCTCTGGGTTTTCTATCCTGTTCCATTGATCTATATTTCTGTTTTTGTGCCAGTACCATACTGTCTTGATTACTGTAGCTTTGTAGTATAGTCTGAAGTCAGGGAGTCTGATTCCTCCAGCTCTGTTTTTGTCCCTCAAGATTGCTTTGGCTATTCAGGGTCTTTTGTGTCTCCATACAAATTTTAAGATTTTTTGTTCTAGTTCTGTAAAAAATGCCATTGGTAATTTGACAGGGATTACATTGAAAGATTGTTTTGGGCAGTATAGTCATATTCACAATATTGATTCTTCCAATCCAAGAACATGGTATACCATCTCTCCATCTGCTGGTATCATCTTTAATTTCTTTCATCAGTGTCTTATTGTTTTCTGAGTACAGGTCTTTTACCTCCTTAGGTAGGTTTATTCCTAGGTATTTTATTCTTTTTGTTGCAATGGTGAATAGGATTGTTTCCTTAATTTCTCTTTCTGATCTTTCATTGTTAGTGTATAGGAATGCAAGAGATTTCTGTGCATTACTTTTGTATTCTGCAACTTTACCGAATTCACTGATGAGCTCTAATAGTTTTCGGGTGGCATCTTTAGGATTCTCTATGTATAGTATCATGTCATCTGCAAACAGTGACAGCTTTACTTCTTTTCTGATTTGGATTCCTTTTATTTCTTTTCTTCTCTGATTGCTGTGGCTAAAACTTCCAAAACTATGTTGAATAATAGTGGCAAGAGTGGGCAACCTTGTCTTGTTCCTGATCTTAGAGGAAATGCTTTCACTTTTTCACCATTGAGAATGATGTTTGCTGTGGGTTTGTCACATATGGCCTTTATTATGTTGAGGTAGGTTCCCTCTATACCCACTTTCTGGAGAGTTTTTATCATAAATGGGTATTGAATTTTGTTGAAAGCTTTTTCTGCATCTATTGAGATGATCATATGGGATTTTTCTTCAACTTGTTAATATGGTGTTGATTGATTTGCTTGATTTGCTTGATTTGCATATACTGAAGAATCCTTGCATCCCTGGGATAAATCCCACTTGATCATGGTGTATGATCCTTTTAATGTGTTGTTGGATTCTGTTTTCTAGTATTTTGTTGAGGATTTTTGCATCTATATTCATCAGTGATATTGGTCTGTAATTTTCTTTTCTTGTAGTATCTTTGTCTGGTTTTGGTATCAGGTGATGGTGACCTTGTTGAATAAATTTGGGAGTGTTCCTTCCTCTGCAATTTTTTGGAAGAGTTTGAGAAGGATGGGTGTCAGCTCTTCTCTAAATGTCTGATAGAATTCACCTGTGAAGCCATCTGGTCCTGGACTTTTGTTTGTTGGAAGATTTTTAATCACAGTTTCAATTTCATTACCTGTGATTGGTCTGTTCATATTTTCTATTTCTCCCTGGTTCAGACTTGGAAGGTTATACCTTTCTAAGAATTTGTCCATTTCTTCCAGGTTGTCCATTTTATCGGCATAGAGTTGCTTGTAGTAGTCTCTTATGATACTCTGTATTTCTGCAGTGTCCGTTTTAACTTTTCCTTTTTCATTTCTAATTTTATTGATTTGAGTCCTCTCCCTCTTTTTCTTGATGAGTCTGGCTAAAAGTTTATCAATTTCGTTTATCTTCTCAAAGAACCATCTTTTAGTTTTGTTGATCTTTGCTATTGACTTCTTTGTTTCTATTTCATTTATTTCTGCTCCGGTCTTTATGATTTCTTTCCTTCTACTAACTTTGGGTTTTGTTTGTTCTTCTTTCTCTAATTCCTTTAGGTGTAAGGTTAGATTATTTGAGATTTCTCTTGTTTCTTGAGGTGAGACTGTATTGCTATAAACTTCCCTCTTAGAACTGCTTTTGCTGCTCCCATAGGTTTTGGATCATCGTGTTTTCATTGTCATTTGTCTCTAGGTATTTTTTTATTTCCTCTTTGATTTCTTCAGTGATCTCTTGGTTATTTAGCAACGTATTGTTTAACATCCATGTGTTGGTGTTTTTATGTTTTTTTCCCTGTAACTGATTTCTAATCTCATAGCATTGTGGTCAGAAAAGATGCTTGATATGATTTCAATTTTCTTAAATTTACCAAGGCTTGATTTGTGACCCAAGATGTGATCTATCCTGGAGAATGTTCTGTGTGCACTGAGAAGAAAGTGTAATCTGCTCTTTTTGGATGGAATGTCCTATAAATATCAATTAAATCTATCTGGTCTAGGGCTTCCCTGGTGGCGCAGTGGTTGAGAGTCTGCCTGCCGATACAGGGGACACGGGTTCGTGCCCAGGTCCAGGAAGATCCCACATGCTGCAGAGCAGCTGGGCCCGTGAGCCATGGCCACTGAGCCTGCGCATCCGGAGCCTGTGCTCCGCAACGAGAGAGACCACAACAGTGAGAGGCCCGCGTACAGCAAAAAAAAAAAAAAAAAAATCCATCTGGTCTATTGTGTCATTTAAAGCTTGTTTTTCCTTATTAATTTTCTGTCTAGATGATCTGTCCACTGGTGTAAGTGAGGTGTTAACGTCCCCCACTATTATTGTGTTACTCTCGATTTCCTCTTTTATAGCTGCTCGCATTTTCCTTATGTACTGAGGTGCTCCTATGTTAGGTGCATATATATTTATAATTGTTGTATCTTCTCCTTGGATTGATCCCTTGATCATTATGTAGTGTCCTTCCTTATCTCTTGTAACAGTCTTTATTTTAAAGTCTATTTTATCTGATATGAGTAATGCTACTCCAGCTTTCTTCTGATTTCCATTTTCATGGAATATATTTTTCCATCCTCTCACTTTCAGTCTGTATGTGTCCCTAGGTCTGAAGTGGGTCTCTTATAGACAGGATATATATGGGTGTTGTTTTTGTATCCATTCAGCGAGCCTGTGTCTTTTCGTTGGAGCATTTAATCCATTCACATTTAAGGTAATTATTGATATGTATGTTCCTATTACCATTTTCTTAATTGTTTTGGGTTTGTTTTTGTAGATCCTTTTCTTCTCTTGTGTTTCCCACTTAGAGAAGTTCCTTTAGCATTTGCTGTAGAGCTGGTTTGGTGGTGCTGAATTCTCTTACCTTTTGCTTGTCTGTAAAGCTTTTGATTTCTCTGTCGAATCTGAATGAGATTCTTGCCAGGTAGAGTAATCTTCGTTGTAGGTTCTTCCCTTTCATCACTTTAAGTATATCATGCCTCCCCTTCTGGCTTGCAGAGCTTCTGCTGAGAAATCAGCTGTTAACCTTATGGGAGTTCCCTTGTAATGTTATGTGTCATTTTTCCTTTGTTGCTTTTAATAATTTTTCTTTGTGTTTAATTTTTGTCAGTTTGATTACTATGTGTCTCAGCATGTTTCTCCTTGGATTTTTCCTGCCTGGGACTCTCTATACATCCTGGACTTCGGTGGCTATTTCCTTTCTCATGTTTGGGAAGTTTTTGACTATAATCTCTTCAAATATTTTCTTGGGTCCTCTCTCTCTCTTCTCCTTCTAGGACCCCTTAATGCAAATGTTGGTGCATTTAATGTTGTCCCAGAGGTCTCTTAGGCTGTCTTCATTTCTTTTCATTCTTTTTTCTTTATTCTGTTCTGTAGCAGTGAATTCCACCATTGTCTTCCAGGTCACTTATCCATTCTTCTGCCTCAGTTATTCTGCTATTGATTCCTTTCAGTGTATATTTCATTTCAGTTATTATATTGTTCACCTCTGTTTGCTTTTTCTTTAATTCTTCTAGGTGTTTGTTTCTTTAATTCTTCCAGTCTTTGTTAAATATTTCTTGCATCTTCTTGATCTTTTTGCCTCCATTCTTCTTCCGAGGTCCTGGATCATCTTCATTATCATTATTCTGAATTCTTTTTCTGGAAGGTTGCCTATCTCCACTTCATTTAGTTGTTTTTCTGGGGTTTTATCTTGTTCCTTCATCTGGTACTTAGTCCTCTGCCTTTTCATTTTGTCTCTTTCTGTGAATATGGTTTTTGTTCCACAGGCTGCTGGATTGTAGTTCTTCTTGCTTCTGCTGTCTGCCTTCTGGTGGATGAGGCCTTAGGTAGTTTTAGATGAGATGTTTACTTAAAAATTGGAGAGTGAAAAATTCTATATCTTGGCTGGCTTTGGGTAGGGAGAATAGCATGAAAAGTTAAATCCCTAAAATTCTCAGGAATGCAGGATGGTTTGCAACCTCCCATTGTGTGATGGTTCATTTTATGTGTTTATTTGACCCGGCCATGGGATCTGGTTAGATGTTATTTCTGAGTGTGTCTGTGAGGGCATTTCTGGAAGAGATTAGCATCTGAATCAGTGGATCAGTGGAACAGATGGCCCTCCTCAGTGTAGGTAGGTATCATCCAGTCCTTTGAGTGCCTGAACAGAACCAAACCACGGAGAGAGGAGAATGTGCTTTCTTTGACTGCTTGACATGGAAATCAGTCTTCTCCTGCCATCAGACAGGACTGGGACTCACATCATTAGCCCCCTTGGTTCTCAGGCCTTCAAACTCAGATGGGTCTACACCACTGGCTTTCCTGCATCTTCATCTTCCAGAGGGCCAATATTGGGACTTCTCAGCCTACATATCGCACAAGCCAATTCCTTATAATAAAGGAATTACATATAGATTACATGTAAATATAAATATATAATCTCCTATTTGTCTCTTTCTCTGGAGAACACTGTTACACACCAGATATGACAGAATAGGCTTGAGTTAGTGTTATGTAAATTGAAGAATAATAACGGGGGGAAATTTTGAGAAGGGATCTAAAATCCCACAGTTATGTTCATGGGGTGCATAATATGGGTGTCAGCATTGCTATACGTTCCTTTGTGTTCTCACTCTCCTGAGGGTCGGGGCAACCAGGTTTCATAAAAATAGGATCTCCCATGTGTACTGCTTCATGACTTGCTTTTATCACCCAGCAATATCCTGTGAACATTTCCTAGTCCTTTGTCTTTTAGATCTCTAATGAGTACGTATCATCTTATTGTAAATAAATATTTGCCGAATGCATAGATAAAAGAATTCTATGTACATACTATAATTTATTTAATCTCTCTGGTATTTCTGAACATTTAAATTTGGCGCAAATCTTCAAGGTAATGAGACATAGCATAGTGATCATTCTTGCACAGATATTTTTATTTTATATACATCTAATCAATTCCTAAATGTGGCATTCCTTAGTGAAAAGATATGCACATTTTAATGTGTTTGAAATGCACTGCCAAGCTGCCCTCCAGAAATGTTGTTCCAATTTACATACTCACCATTGGAATATGAGTGTCCATTTCTCTGTACCCTGCCCAGCACTATAATTATTCCTTTTACTCATTGCCAATTTGAGACAAAAACAGTATTTCACTGTTGTTGTAATTTTCATTTCTTTGGCTACTAGTGTAGTTGAAAATTTTTTCAGCTTGTTCACTTGTCATTTATATTTCTTCACTGGAGACTTGCCAGTTCATGTCTTTGTCCTTAAAACTACTGTACTGTGTTTTTTTTTTCTTATTGATTTGTAAGAGCTCAATATATTGAGAATAACAGAATTTTTTCATTAATCTCTACCAAAAAAATCTTTCCTTATTGATAATTTATCATTTTTATAGTTTGGGGTAAAAAACATTTATTTTTAGGTAATCATATATATGAATACTTCCCCCTTTAATTGTTTAAAAGCTTTCTTTACCTTATTATGTAAATGTTCAAGTTAATACTTTTGGTTGTCATATATATTTCATCATTTCTCTCTATAATCCACCTGGATTATATTTTGCAGTAGAGTTCATGGTAGGAAACTATGTTAATTATTTTAGAAATATGAAATAACCATAGTTTTTTGAGTAAATCCATTCTTCATCTAATTTATACCTATAATAGTATCTTATAGTATAGTATTGTACATGAATATATAAATAATATATCCATTAGTCATTAGTTAATAATATATCATATTATATGTGAATTCTTATTACTCTCCTTGAGTAGTGCTAAACTTTTGTGATTCCTGTAGGTTCATGATAAATTATAAACAAAGTACTTAACAATGAAAGAGTCTCTCATTCTTATTTTATTGCCTCTTTTCTTCCATTGAGTCTTCACATCAAATTTGAAAAGAAAATAATCCTGGGGTGACATTTGTTCAACTATCATTAAAATTTTAAATTAATTAGGGAGAAGAACATTTATATTTCTGTCCCCACCCAGAAACAGAGTAATCTTTTCTTTTTTTTAATGTATTTTTATGTCATTCAAGAAAGTATTTTAGGACTTCCTTGGTGGCGCAGTGGTTGAGAACCCACCTGCCAATGCAGGGGACACAGGTTCGAGCCCTGGTCCAGGAAGATCCCACATGCCACGAAGCAGCTAAGCCTGTACTCCACAACTACTGAGCCTGTGCTCTGGAGCCTGAGAGCCACAACTATTGAGCACATGTGCCACAACTACTGAAGCCTGCACACCTAGAGCCCATGCTCCGCAACAAGAGAAGCCACTGCGAAGAGAAGCCCGTGCACCACACCAAAGAGTAGCCCCCGTTCACCACAACTAGAGAAAGCCCGCAAGCAGCAATGAAGACCCAACACAGCCAAAAACAAAAATTAATTAAAAAAAAAATTTTTTTTAGTATTTGCCATATGGTCATATGCATTTTGTTTAAGCATTCCTGCATACTGTTGTAAATGGAATATATTTTTATTTTATTTTAATTGGTAATTGCTGCATATAGGGAAATTGATTTTTTTGTACAATTAATTTTTCAATTTAATGATTTTTGTACAATTTTTCGGTAACTGACCGACATCAAAACTTCCTTAATCAAAACCATCTAATTTTAGGTGAAGATAATATGATTTACACACAACAAAGATTTTGTCTCTCCTTTTCCAATAGTAGTATCTTTTCTATTTTTCTTGACTTGCTGCATTACGTAGAATGTCCAGGAAAAAAACTTTTACATTATGATGGGAAGCACACTGATCTTTATTTTAATAAGAATACCTATGATATATCAGCATTAAGTATATTTCAGTATATATATTTGAAGTGGTTTGAAGTAGTTATGTTAAGGAAGTATCCTTTTAATCTTAGTTCTAAGTGGTTTTAGCTCTATTGGACTCATAGGTAAATAACTTAATCCAAGATAAAGGAAACAGCATGATTTCAAAGTCAAGTACAATGTCACCAAAACCAGTCAGACATCCTGTACATCATGGATTATTTTTGATTTCAAAAACAACTGTGTCAGGATGTATAACCATTCTACATTTGACTTAGATCTGACACTACCAATGACATCTGTTAGTCCATAATCTTCTCCTTGCCAGCAAGAATACACATTCACCGAAAATAAAATATGGCGGCCATAATAAAAGGCAAACATGTAAACAAGATTGGATGACAGTGGGCTGGGTTTGTTCACATTGAGTCCTGGGACTGTCGTGCCCTCATTTTTTTAATCTTATAATCGCAATCCGGGTGCAGTTTTGGACTTCAATGTGAGAAATGAATAGCAATTTAGGTTGTTACATTCTGAAATAATCACTCTGGAAAAGACCTGAGCATATCCACTGAGCCATCTAGTGGCTGCAGAGTGCACCTGAAAAAGATGTAACAGTGGTGTGGTCTTCAATTTCAGAATAAAAATGAATGGGACAACGTCACTGACCACTCCCCCATCCCCAGACTGTCCTAAATCAGCAGTCCAGGACTTAACTTTGCACACAACAGAAGTGCCATTACTTTTGATCTACAAGGGATTTGACCAATGAATTGAAGAATAACCGAATCCATGCTTAAGCATGTACGATTTAGAGATATGTTTATATTACCTGTGTAAAAACAGCCAATAACTAAAAAAAGAAAATGTAGGCAAAGGCAGTATAGTACCAGATTTAACTCAGGGGCCACCAACAAGGTAAAGAATAACACAAAGATAAGCAACTAGCATGTGTGTGTATATGCATAAACCATGACTGCTAAGGGGGAAGAATTTTAGTTAGTGAAAATGCATTCCTAATAAAGGTAAAATTCAAGGTTCTTAAAGTAACCCACCAGATTTTGACAGTGATAAAATTACTAAAGCTATCTTCCATCTTTTTCTTAAATTTCTGCTTCTGTCTACATAAAAACACACGACCATAAAATCAAGCAAACAAAAAGAGAGTTAGCTTGGATCATAGCTGAGAATGCTGAAGAACAAAGATAAAGTAAATTGATAGCTTTTGAATGTTAATAGGGTTTGTCACCTCCTAGAGTGTGTAAATTGAAGACATCTGTCTGGTCTAAAATAAATTCCAAAAATCCCAAACTAACTGTCTCACATACACAGTGAAAAACCTCAGAATTCCATGCAAAAATAAACCTTCATTTGGAAAATAAACTTCACACAATTATGACAAAAGGGGACCTGTCAATAAGCCAGAGCTTAATACAGAAGGATTATTTTGAAATAAACTTCTTCAGAGCTCATTAGAATTGGAAGGAACTGTGAAAACAGATCCCGATACCCAGGTCCTTAGGTATGTGATGGCGTTTGAAGGGGCTTAGCTGAAACTGATACACTTTTACATCAGAAGTCTTTGTTGAATTTTTGGCAATTATATTCATTTATAACACACAAAAAAGGAAAATAATGTGTTCCTTTTTTATCTGACCACTGAAAAATTAACAGAAATGCAGCAAAATCATTTCCAACATAAAGGCCAGACAAATTACATCGTAGCATCTCACGTCTCTGAAGAACTGTTCTTCCTTTTGTCTGTTCATTCCAAAGGGAGTATTGTTTGCAAAGGGATGTGAAAGAAAAAGCTATTTAAAATTTTTAACATGTGGGCAAACATTGGCAAACTTTTCTAGGAAGTATCTGAATGTATTAGGAATACTTTTCTATGGTATTGTAGGATTGAAAGAGAGAGGGAGAGTGGTTTCATTCAATACTGTTCTAATTCAAATACTCATAAGAGCACTGCAGGATCAGAACTCTTTAATTGCAAGCAAATGAGACCAAACTTAAATAAGCTTGTGAAACAGGAAAATGTACTGATTCACATAGCTAAGCTGCAGGAAGGGCAGAATCCTGGTGTCCTCAGGGATGGCTGAGTGATGGTGGGAAGATGGGAGAGATGTTACTCAGATGAGCTTCACCTTGAAAAGATGCTATTTAGCTACTTGGTGCGGTTCAAAAGATCTCAAGGAAGAACTCTTATTGGCTTAGCTGAGTTTTCTGCTCTTTCCTCCAATCACTGTGGCTCCAGGGGGAAGTCCATGCAGAAACTCAGTTACCATCCTGACCCTACGTTAGAGCAGGGTGAATGGGGTGGGGTGTCAACACTGCAAAAGAGAAGGGTGGCTACTCCCAGGAGAAGGGAGAGATACCGGGCAATGAAAGCACCAGTTTCCAGCCTGAGCACTGAGCAGCAGCAGAATGACAACAAAATATGGAGTCCACTGATTCACTGTTTTTGTCCCTGATAAGAAGGGGGTTAACAAGGCAGGTAGGAGCTGCGGTCCATTCTCCAAGCTAAAGGGGTATAATCCCTGCATTGAGGAAAAATGTTCCGGGTGGGCTTGATCACCTGGCTTTCCAACTCATTGTTTTACTCCAAAATCCTAGTTTGGATACTCAAACTGGAACTCTTTCATTCTCTTTTGTGTCCTTACAGAAAAAATCACCTACATCCCACCCCTAACTCAAAGGCAGATGGTTATTTTTGGAATTGGCCAAGGAGAAGGATTTGGACGCAGAAGTGCAGAAGAGATCCAATATGATTTTTCAAAACAACTTTGTTACACTTCACCCCCTCCTAGTGAGGCTTCATGACCCTTCAAAGGCACATACTTCTGCCTAAGAGCACACTCTACTGCACAGTAGAAGAACTGAGGTCTTCAACTAGAATCTGTGGTTGGTTTATCCCCCAGGCTCTCTAGATGTTTGGGTTAAGTGGGTATTGGTGGGAAATCTCAGAGATCTCCTAGAATAAGGGTTGTTTCTCATTCCTCTAAGATATGGATCCTTCTTAGAACTGACTTTCAGAACCCACTTTGGAAGCTCAACTTCCAGAGCCCCTAGGTGCAGCCAACACTTCCCTTGCACTGAAATAAACAAGAAGTGAGCAGCTGTCTCCACTGAAAGCTTACAGCAGATATGGGTGCACTCCAGCCCCAGGGTCCCTCCATGATTTCTTCTCCCACTGCCACTGTCTATTCTGCAGCTTCAACTGTCTAACCTGATGGGGAAGCAGGAGCTGCTGAGCTACTTGGGAGGTCAGCAAGGATCTTCTCTCTCTCTTATCAGGATCTTTCAACATGGCCTTCGACCTGGTCTTACTAATCGAGTGTTCTCTTCCTGGACTACTTATGAAACTGAAACTTTCTCTATAAAGCACAGAAGCACAGTCTCCCCAGTTACATCTAGCCACTGCAGTTATGACCTGGAGCAGCTAATGTCAGAACCAGGCTTTTTAGTCTTAGTCCTTCCAAAACTGCAGAGCCCGTGGGAGGTCTAAATGATACCTTTCCTTATCTCCTCCTGCCCTTTCATCTGATGCCTTTTCTATATTTGCCTCTATAAATTATCTTCCTCTCTCTTTCTCTCTCCCCCCCCCACCTCTCTGGGTCCTGTCCTGGTCTCAATAAAACTTGTCTCTTTAATTTTAGTCTTTTTAGTTTGTAATCAGTGTGTGATGCCAATTACAAGCTATACTCTGATTCTGTTATCTCTTAGGCAGGCCCTTCATGTAGCAGAATCACAGAATGACACAAGTTACAATACAGTTCAAATGGGCAAAGAAAATGGAGTTTCTTTGTTCTCTCAGATAGATCCAATCTTTCTTTAAAACTCTACCCACTGGCTAGCAAAAGAATGTGATACCTTTTAAGTATGATCTTCTGGTCTATTGAAGATGATGATGATGGTGATGGTGATGGTGATGATGGCAATGGGGATGGGCTTCCTTCTTTTCCATACTTCTGTTTGGAAATTAGTTCTCCCAGGCTTTATTCATACTTGCAGTCTCACCTTAACCCTGACATGACCACATAGTTGGCTTCTATGACAGGCTGGAAAGTGTGAGATTCAGTGTATCTTATTCCTCTAGATCCGAGTGGAGTGTGAGACCTGAGGAAGCAGCCTGGAGGTGAAGCCAGCACACCTTCTTAGAAAGAGTGAAGCCTTTTTATAACAGGCTTCTGTAAGTACTATGTAACTGTAAGTACTATGTGATCCTGTAGAAGTCACAGAAGTAAGTACTTCTGTAAGTACTATGTGATCCTGTAGAAGTCACAGAATCATAAATCAGAGAGGAGAAGGAAGATCAAAATGATATGATTATCTTCATAACTGAACTAGAGACAAGCATCTGAGAGTCATAAGCAGAGAGTAGCAGAGCTACAGGTGTGAGTGAGGTTACCAAAGAAAATCATACAGATTCAGAAGAGAAGGAGAGAAAACAAAATGTGTAGAACACTGATACTGTAGATGTAACAAAATGCAAATAAATAAATAAATAAGGTATGAGGTATATGCTAGTAGTGAAAGAGGCAGGAGGAGAGCTTAAAAAAGAGTAGCACCATACAAACTAAGAAAGGAGGGACTTTCTAGGAAAGAGGTCTCTACAGTGGCAAGTGCCACAGGATCTAGTAAGATGAGAACCAAAGATAGTCCATTAAGCGTCATAATCAGAAAGCCATTGAAGGGACAGTTTTCTAAGAATTGAGAGATCAGAAACAGCTTAGAGGGGCTCGAAATGAATTGTACTGTAGTATAAACTGTACACTGTACTTTCAGTTCTCTGTATTAGTTTCCTATTGCTCTAATAAATTACCGTAAGCTTAGTAACTTAAAATAGCACAAATGAATTATCTTCTTAACCAATTTGGGAAGTTAGAAGTCTGAAATGGGTCTCATGGGCCTAACATCAAGGTCACTGTATTTTTTCTGAAGGCTCTAAGGGAGAATCCCTTTCCTTGCCTTTATGTCTTCTAGAGTCTACCTGCATTTCTTGGCTGGTGGCCCTTTCCATCTTCAAAGCCGGAAGTACAACATCTTCTAATTTCTTTCAGATTCTGACACTCCTAACACTTTCACTTGTATAGACTTTTATGATTACATCAGGCCCACCCAGATAATCCAGGATTATGTTCCCATCTCAAAATCAGCTGATTAGCAACCTTAATTTCACCTACAGTCTTAATCCCCCCACCTTGTCATATAATATAACATATGGTTGTATGGGATCTGGCTCTAGGAATTAGGACATGAACATTCTGGGAGAGGGACTGTTATTCTGCCTACCATATTCTCCAACTTGACTTTTTAAACTAAACTGTAAGTCTTAGAGATCTGCTATATATACTATATAGTCAGGGATGATACTTAAGATATTTAACAACTAGTATGCAGGAGGCCAACAGACCAAAATAGATGCTCCTGTAGTGCTGGGGGCCCACTGTTACTTGGGGGCATTAACCTCCCTCATAACAAGTTGCTATATTATGAGGGATCTGCAGGGGCTTGGAGGTGGGGGCTTAGGATGGTGAGGGGTGGTCCAGCAACTGGAGGGTACTTGGGGAACTAGAGGCAGAAGCTCTCTGTCAAAGAGCACGGAAGTTTATCAATATTTTAATAACTGATAGAACCACATGATTGTATGCCAGCTAAACATCAGCCTTATATGTCTTTTGTGTCCTACATCCATGTAAGTGCATGTTAAAAAATGGTCTAGAAGGAAATACCTAAATTGTTCATAGTGGTTACTGCAAACGAGGTTGTTGGTGTTGGAAAGGATTATGAAAGTCACCTGGAGTCCTTTCTTAGCATTTTATTTTTTTTACAAAGAGAATCTATCATATATTGTTTAGTACTTTAAGACTGAGAAGGGTCTGAAAAATAAACACCAAAAATACTGGTTTTCTCTGAGGAAGAGCCTACAGCTAGGGCAGGAGGATATAGGTGAAAGAAGAATTGAAGTATTTATTAGTTCTACAGTCTGAGCTGCTTGAGTTTTCAAATGCATATGATTTTTCATGTAACTCAACAAATAAATTCTAAAATGCATCAGTCTATGTGTATCAATTCTTAAGTGGATAGAGCACATAATAGATTCAGTTTACATAAGGATTTTGGTATAGAACAATCTAGCCAGCAATTTAGATCACTGAGGAAAGTATGGGCTGTTGTTTAAATGGCTCTCAAATTATTGTATTTCTATTTATAAAACTGATCTTTGAGTTCCCACAGAAATAAATTCCAAGTGCAGTTAACGAGATAAACATAAAAGCAAAATCACATATAAATGTATACGTGCTTATTAATTTCTGGATAGGTGTGGTCTTCTAAAACATGACCCAAAGAGAGTACATATATGGAAAATATGACTCTATTAACATGTAAAATTTATTTATATGAGAAAAGATACCATAGGGAATGTTAAGAGGCAACGAAAGACTGTGAAAAAATACTTGACATACATTTAGACATAAAGAATTAACAACCAGATAAATATAGAAAATCTGCAATCAATAAGAAAAAGGTAAACCATCCAAAAGACAAATTAATAAAGGAAAAAGAAGAGGGAATGCAAACAGTCAATGAACACATAAAAAGATGCTCAATTTCTCTTGTATTCAGGGAATACAGCTTAAAATAGCATGGAATTTTTCCCTCTTAGATTGGTAAAATAAAAGAGGCCATTAATAGCCAGTATTGGTGGGTCTGAAGCAATCAATTCATACATAGTGTTACCATTAGTTTAGCCATTTTGGAAGAAAATTCAGAAATATGTATTATAGAATGAGATATAATTTCATCCTACTAATGTCAAAAACAAAATAAAATTATATCTCTAAAGGTACAAATATATGTATGGACTTGTACAGGAATGGGCTCACAAGGATCAATGGTTGCCTCTGAGGTCAGTGCTCTTGAGACAGGTCACAGAGCTTAGGAAGAGGTGCCAGAAAATCAAGGGAGTGCTTAGCTTTCCCTTAGTATTTGGGTTTTTAGAGCAAAAATAGAAGCCATATGTTTCTCATGAAATAAAAAGAACAAAATTACTATGAAATTGAAAATTCACAATTACATGTTTATGGAGGCTTAAGAAGAGAGTAGCTATTTGAATCCTAAGACCCCAAACTTGGGGTCCCAAGCCTGGCTCTACAGCATCTATTCCATGAGACCTTGTAAAAATCATTTAGCAACTCAGGATGTTAATTTCCTCACCTGGAAAAAATGGAAATTCCGTAACTACCACGTTATCATTTAACCACTGTTTTGAGAACTAAATGCACTAAGTTCTATGAAAGGGTATTACAATCTATAAAGTGCTATTCCAGCATCAGTCAGAGCTGTTACTACTTATGCAGATAATTTTCAGTTAACATCTAGCTGTTGATGAATGTTTTAAAAGCCATATTTCAAACTGAAATGAAATCTGCTTAAGGTAGACTATGGTAAATCTGATTGATTCTCTGTTCTGTCCCTCTCTCCTTTCCTCTTTCCCTTCTCTCTTCTTTCTTCCTTACCTTCTTCTATTTTTTTTTAATTTTTTAATTACAGTGAAAATTTTAAATGTTTTAAATATTACGAACAAATCAAAAATTAATAAAAACATCCTTGTTAATACCATCAGGACTTAGCAACTATTGATATTTTTCTCTTAACTGCTTGAAAAATAAAGAAAAGGTTACAATTCCTTTTAAGCACTATCTTTAGTCCATTTTCTTTCTCTGCCTTGCTAGAGCAACGATTATCATAAGTTTGGTTTATAAAACTCCAGCACTATTTCAAACTTCATGTACATAAACATTTCCACTAATGCTCTATGGCTGTCAATAATGTTCCTTGTAGATGTTTTTTAACAATCGTAGATGAATTATAATTACAGCCTCCAACTCTTTCTTTGAGTTGAATTTACAAGTACAAAGTTTGCAAAACCTGTGGTTCTCACGGTTTCATGCACCACTTTTTAGGTGAGAAGCTTCAAAACAGAAAAGAATGAACATTTATTGATCCCCTATTATATGGCAATAGACCTTGACCTCCATTATTTCAAGTTTTAAGATAACCAAGTACAAGTCTTGCCTTCTCATTGGCTAAATTGGCTAAAGATGTCAGGTTGCTCCAGAAGCTCTTCACTTCCCAGGCTGAACACCCAGGTCCAAGCCACCCTGGCTCCCCTGCACGGCTACAGAGAGTCTAACGGGTTTGCCTGTGTCCTCTCTTGCGTCCTCTAGCCTCTTCCCACACTGAAGTCAGAGTGAGGTCTTGTCACTTCTACCCAAGGCCCTTTTGTAGCTTGTCACCTTGCTGAGAGTTAAGAATCCATACAGTGGTTGCCAAGACCCTGCACCATTTGGCCCCTGTTACCTCCCTGACCCGTATCCTGGCACCTTCATTTCTGCTGCACTGGACTCTGTGCTTTTCCAAGGACACCCTGGGCACACTCTTGCCCAGAACCCTGTCGAGGTGCAACCAGTTTTTTATTTCTGCCTGAACATTCTGCCCTCAGATATCCTCAAGTCACGCTCTCC
Source organism: Lagenorhynchus albirostris (assembly GCF_949774975.1). Classification (NCBI taxonomy): domain Eukaryota; kingdom Metazoa; phylum Chordata; class Mammalia; order Artiodactyla; family Delphinidae; genus Lagenorhynchus; species Lagenorhynchus albirostris. Next base: position 4,629,998 of record NC_083114.1, read on the forward strand.
TTTCTTTCAGGTCTTTTCTCGACTGATACCTTCCCTGGGAGGTTCACCGTAACTAGCTGCTGCCTTCTGGAATTCCATGTATCTCTCCTTAGGAAGCATCACTTTATGACACAGTCACTTATTTTGTCTGTCTTTCTCCCCCAAAGATGTAAGCTTTATGAAGTTAGCGATTTTTTGTTTTGGTTTGTTCTGTTTTGTTTTTAAAGCCCTCGTAGCTAGAATAGTACCAGTCACATAGTTGGTGCTCAGAAAATATTTATTAAATAAATGAATGACTCTTCAAAGTCTATCTAACCAGTAAGGAGTGGGTAGGGAGTCCAAACAAATATCTGACATCAAACAGTGGATTATTTTGTGCCAAATAACCTCCAAGAGAAGCCCAAAGGGATCATAGTTCATCATGGGAACTGTTGCTGCAAATCTGGGAGAATAACTGAGTAATATCTTCTTCAGCAGCAAGAGGGAAAGAGTAGACGTGTAGAGAACCCAGCAATTCCACTCCTGCTCGCGGGGTTTGGGGGATGGAGTGGGAGTTTTGTTCAGCTCCCAGCACTTGAACCTGGAAGACTGCATCTACAAGCAGATAAACAGACACCTGCCCTTCACACTGTGAGACTGAGAACCAGATGTGGTCATTTTCATATCACTCAGAAAGACCTTATTTTTCTCCTGATTTAATTCAAACCTTCTCCTGCCTGGACATAAACTCAGAGAATCATTAGACGAGTACCAATACATCAGGAAAAGAGATCAAGGAAAGAAAATAAATAGCCAAATGTTTAGAAATACCTTTGATTCATATCAAGCTTGAATGACTTAAGCAGTTATTGGTCACATGGCATAGAATTATTTGGGAGTATCCTTTTTTTGTCTGAAGTCTCCCTTTTCCCTAAACCACGTACACTCCTCATTTTCAGGGTCACTCTGCTTCTTCCACAATGAGCTTTCTTTGACTGAAAGCTGATAGGGCAGAGTTTTGGCAGGTTCTGCAGATCCAGAGGGCAGAGTTAGAGCTCCTCTGGAAGCCCGCTCTGTTCTTCAGGAGGAAACATGGCTCATCTGCTGAAAGTCCCAGAAACCAGCCTTTAAATTATTCTCCAAGGCCATTCCCCTCTTATGTATCTAGCATCAACTACCATATTTCACTTCTTTTGTTCCTTTTATATATCAAGTTGTGACAAATTCAAGTGGAAACCTTCCAGGAAAAATAAGTTTATCTTCACAAAACTCTGTGGTACCCTGTGGCAATTCATTATCTTTCAATTAAATTTACTGCTCGTTGGCAGTTGCCCTAGTTTAATTTTCTGCTGTTTGTTTACCGAACAGGGAAACACATAATATAAAGCATAACAAAAGTCAGATTGAGTTAATTAAATGTGGAACCAGGAAACTCTAACTCTGCCTTTTGAACAGTTTTCTCATTAGATCTCCTTGAAAAATATCATTTTTAGCTGAAATTTATTTTGACATTTGCAATACTTTATTCATTCAGATCACATTTTCTTTTCTACAACCCCAGGAAAGGAGTTGTCATTAATTCACACTAGTTTGTCAGGGGATGAAGAGGGTGACAGAGTTGGGACACCCAAACATTTAGATCAACTTAGGGTTCTCCTGGGGCAGGAAGAGGTGGTGCTGTCATTTTCTTTCAGAAGGGCTGTGGTGAGTAAAATGACCAGGACACATCAGGAAGCATTAGAGAACAGACTCTGTAATTAGATTGTTTCATTTCAAGACATTTTTAGAAACTCTTTGATGCCACTTTGTGACTACGGTGATTTTTGTATGCAGAATAACAGCATTTTGAAAGCAAGAACAAAATACAAACCTATAAGAGATTGCTTTGGGGAAGCAGAGCAATGAATTCGGAAATTTATAAAAATTCAATGGCATTTCTTGGGTCACATCTGTCATGTGGATATAAAATGCATTTCAATCTATAACTTCAAAGGGCTTAAGGACTTATGATGGAAAGTTGAATAAACTTCTGTTCATCTTATGGGATTTAACCACATATATTCAATTAAAGTATATATTATTTTCCAGGCCCATGATTGAATTTTAACATGTGCTAGGGTTATTTAGAGATATAATTTTCAAGGAGAACCTTCTGGGAATCTCTAAGAAATTCTGTCACAACATATAGCAGTTCCATTCAAAGACAAAGGGAAGAGGAAAACCTTTTGGCCTATTATTTAATCAATGATAATAGATTTTAGTTTCTAGAACCATACACAAAGGCTTCTCCAAGTGTTATACATTTTTCACAAGATGTAATAGGCACTGCTGTTCGATTTTGAATCAAAATTACAATTTTTGTCCAACTATTAATGTCATTAAGATATTAAAAGAATATTTAGAAATTCCTTATTTACTCTTTATTATCTATATTTACCTGTATCAACTTTAAAAGTTTTCTTATTCCAAAGTAATATGTGTTTATTATAGAAAAATATGGAAAACTAGCAAAGTCCACATAAGAAAATTAAATCTACACTTAATCTCCCAGGACCACAAAGATAACTACTATTAGATTTTGCTGCAAAAGTCTGATATATGTTCACACATAAAGTTTTTTTTTTAGTTGTATCTATATTAGATTTAATTTATATTAACATAATGACACCTATGATAGATTTTAAAGATATCAAAGTTAATATTCTTGTACAATCCATTTCTCCCCTGCACCCTCCCTCCTCCACCCTAACCCAGACCCCACCTTGATTTCACAATTACTGCTAGAAATAACCAATTGTGTTTACTTTATATGTATATTTCCAGATGTTTTTATGAATAATTGCAAATATATATGCACATGTAGAAATAGTTATGTTTTACCTTACTGTTTTTTAAACATAATTATTATCAAACATATATATGTACAATTATTTACCTTTTTTTGTTTAAAACTGTGTCATGAATATTTTTCCATATTGGCACACAAAGTTTCAGCAAATCTTTTAACAGCTGCATAATATTCCATTGTAGCTATTCACGAATTATTTAACTAGTCCTCATAGCGACAGAAATTCAATTTGTCATGAAAATTTTCTACTTTGTAAATCCTTGGATTCAGCTCTTTCAGACAAGGGTGGGTATTTCTCTGGGGTAAATACCAAGATGTAGATTTGCTAGGTATAGCAATAATCAATAAAACAAAAACACTTAGTTATATTTAGACATCAAAAAACATAGAAGTCACAGGAAGAGAAAAACTGGAGTTGCTCATCTTAACTATGAAAAGTTTTCATTTATTACTTTGAAAATAAACTTTAATTTAGAAAACTTTTATTGCTGTGCTATTTATGTTTACTAGTACCTTTTGGAACCGTGACTAATTTTTAGGTTAGACATCGTTTTGAGATTTTTCACTTAATGATTTTCAAATCATAAAACTAATTTAAAGTGATGTCAGTAAAAATGGCAGAGTCAAGACCTCCAAAACTTCTCCTCATAAAAGCAATGAAAACACTTACAAAGTTGTCAGAATTAACTTTGCTACAACACTGACAATTAACCAAAGCTTTCAGCAATCAATGGAGTATTCAAGGAAAATGGCTGACTCTTGCTAAGAACACCAAGCTTCGTAGAATTTCAGCTGTTCATGTTCCCATCGCTTCTCTCCAGCTTTGTAGTAGCCCTGAAAATCAACAGACTACAATCACAGTGGAAGCCAACAGCCTGGCAGCCACAAAAAATGGCTGATCAGTGTAGGAACTTGTTCAAAACCCCATTCCCCGCCTGGTGGTTCCCTGGAAGACTCCACTTGAAAGATTGTTTTTATTTGACCTAACTCAGAGCTCTTCCAGTATTAATGGCTTTTGTGCCCAGAGGAACTTGTTGAAAACAGTCATAAACAACTGTTTAACATTGTGACTGACTAAGGTCAATACCAGTTGAGGCACACAACAGACCAACCAAAAAGCTTAAAAGGAAAAGCTACTGAATAAACTGTCCAGAGGGGGGTTTAGAAAAGCTCTTGCATACCGTTGGGAGTCAGAAAGGCCACTTGCACGCGTTGGGTTGTGTACATGGGCAGACTGTGAACATTCTTAGGAAAGAATTGAGAAGGCCCTAAGATCTCACCTCTGGACAACCTTGAGGATCTGTGCAAGCAGGCAGGGAAGGCTAAGACACAGTTGTAAACTGTGCCCGCAACACACACACAGGACACAATAGCAAACACAGGGAGACTTATTAGTCACAGGCATTTCAGGAAATCTCTGTTCTCATTAGCCAACCATTAAGCTTATCAAGCAAGACTTTCGAGGCCACACATGACAAAGAATGCAGATTATACAGAATTACTTTAGAAAACTCATTAAACAAATAATCAATAATAGTAACAACAGCAAAAACAGCCACAGCAGCAAAGCTGAAGAAGGAGAGGGAGCAGAATCTAATATCCAACACAGCTACATGTAACTACATTATTATTACTTAAAATGTTCAGTTTTTAACAAAAAAAATAGGGGTATAAAAAAAAAGACAGTATGACCCACACCCAGGAAAAAATAAATCAATAGAAACACAGTCCTGAGGAAGCACAGATATTGCACTTACTAGACAAAGACTCTAAATCAGATACTTTAAATACATTAAAAGAACTAAAGAGGGCCACCATACCTAAATAACCAATGGAAAGAATGAGAATGATGTCTCAGCAATTATAGCATATAAATAAGGATATAGAAATTACTTTTTAGAAAATAATCAAATAGAAATTCTGGAGTTGGAAAGTTTAGTAACTGAAATGAAAAACCCAACAGAAGTGCTTTGTATTAGTTTCCTGTTGCTGTTATAACAAACTGCCACAAATTTAGTAGTTTAAAACAATAAAAGTTTGTTACTTATAGTTTTTGAGGTAGAAGTCAGAAATGGTTCTCACTAATTTAAAATCATAATAAAAGGTACTGGCAGGGTTGTTTTCCTTTCTGGAGGCTCTAAGGAAGAATCTACTTTTTTGCCTCCTCCAGCTTCTAGAGGCTACCCACATTCATTCACTCATCGCCCCTTTTCATCTTTAAAGACAACAATGCAGTTCAAATCTCTCTCATGATGCTATCTCTCTTTCTAACTGTTCTGCCTCTTTCCCCGCATTTAAGGACTCCTGTACTTACAATGGGCCCACCAGAAAACCCAGGATAATCCCCTTATCATAAAGTTGGCTTATTAGCATTCTTATTTCCATCTGCAATCTTAATCCCTCCTTGCAATGTAACAATATAGTCACAAATTCTGGAGTAGAACATGGACATTTTGGGGGACCATTATTCTGCCTGCCACAGGATCAACAGCAGGTTTGAATCAGAAGAATCTATCAGAAAACTTGAAGATAGGTCAATTGAGATTATCCACTCTGTGGAAAAAGAATGAAGAGAAATGAACAATGTCTCAGACAACTGTGGGACACCATTATATGGACCGACACACTCATAATGGGAGTCCCAGAAGGAAAAAAAAGAGAAAGGGACATAAGGAATACTTGAAGAAATAAATAATCAAAAAATTCCTAAATTTGATGAAAAAAGTTCTCATCTTTTTCTCCTTGGGTACCAGGAAGTTAAAAAACTCTAAACTACAGAGACAGATTAGATAATTAAGTAAATAAACAAATAAAAAGAAATATACTAATTAAAAACTGGCATCTTAAAGTAGAAACCTATATTTCTAATATTATGTTTTCTTTCTGAAAGAAAGGAAAATATATTTTGACCTCCCATTTCCTGATTTTGGTGTTTCCCCCATATGCACCATCTCCTCAAAAACCTGAATCTGTACAAGTTTCATAATTTTCTTCTCAATTTATTTCCAATTCTATTTTTACTCATGTTATAATTACTTATTCTATATATTGGCATGTGGAGCCTCTTGGCTTTTTTATTTTACTTTTTTAACAACTTTATTGGAGTATAATTGCTTTACAATGTTGTGTTAGTTTCTGCAGTAAAACAAAGTGAATCAGCTATATGTATACATATATCCTCATATCCCCTCCCTCGTGTCTCCCTCCCACCCTCCCTGTCCCACCCCTCTAGATCATCACAAAGCACCGAGCTGATCTCCCTGTGCTATGTAGCTGCTTCCCACTAGCTATCTATTTTACATTTGGTAGTGTATACACGTCCATGCCACTCTCTCACTTCAGCCCAGCTTACCCTTCCCCTTCTTCCCCATGTCCTCAAGTCCATTCTCTACGTCTAGGTCTTTATTCCTCTTCTGCCCCTAGGTTCATCAGAACCATTTTTTTTTGAGATTCCATATATATGTGTTAGCATACGGTATTTGTTTTTCTCTTTCTGACTTACTTCACTCTGTATGACAAACTCTAGGTCCATCCACCTTACTATAAATAACTCAATTTCATTTCTTTTTATGGCTGAGTAATACTCCATTGTATATATGTGCCACATCTTCTTTATCCATTCATCTGTCAATGGACACTTAGGTTGCCCAGTAGTGGGATTGCTGGGTCATATGGTAGTTCTATTTTTAGTTTTTTAAGGAACCTCCACACTGTTCTCCATAGTGGCTCTATCAATTTACATTGCCACCAAGAGTGCAAGAGGGTTCCCTTTGCTCCACACCCTCTCCAGAATTTTTTGTTTGTAGATTTTTTAATGATACCAATTCTGACCAGTGTGAGGTGATACCTCATTGTAGTTTTGATTTGCATTTCTCTAATGATTAGCTATGTTGAGTACCCTTTCATGTGTTTGTTGGCAACCTGTATATCTTCTTTGGAGAAATGTCTTTTTAGGACTTCGGCCCATTTTTGGATTGGGTTGTTTGTTTTTCTGATATTGAGCTGCATGAGCTGCTTGTAAGTTTTAGAGATTAATCCTTTGTCAGCTGCTTCATTTGCAAATATTTTCTCCCATTCTTAGGATTGTCTTTCATCTTGTTTATGGTTTCCTTTGCTGTGCAAAAGATTTTAAGTTTCATTAGGTCCTATTTGTTTATTTTTGTTTTTATTTCCATTTCTCTAGGAGGTGGGTCAGAAAGGATCTTGCTGTGATTTATGTCATAGAGTGTTCTAGCTATGTTTTCTTCTAAGAGCTTTATAGTGTCTGGACTTACATTTAGCTCTTTGATCGATTTTGAGTTTATTTTTGTGTATGGTGTTAGGGAATGTTCTGATTTCATTCGTTTACATGTAGCTGTCCAGTTTTCCCAGCACCACTTACTGAAGAGGCTGTCTTTTCTCCATTGTATATTCTTGCTTCCTTTGTCAAAGAGAAAGTGACCACATGTACGTGGGTTTATCTCTGGGCTTTCTATCCTGTTCCATTGATCTATATTTCTGTTTTTGTGCCAGTACCATACCGTCTTGATTACTGTAGCTTTGTAGTATAGTCTGAAGTCAGGGAGCCTGATTCCTCCAGCTCCGTTTTTCTTCTCAAGATTGCTTTGGCTATTTAGGGTCTTTTGTGTCTCCATACAAATTGTGAAATTTTTTGTTCTAGTTCTGTGAAAAATGCCAGTGGTAGTTGGATAGGGATTGCATTCAATCTGTAGATTGCTTTGGGTAGTAGAGTCATTTTCACAATGTTGATTCTTCCAATCCATGAACATGGTATATCTCTCCATCTGTTTGTATCGTCTTTAATTTCTTTCATCAGTGTCTTATAGTTTTCTGCATACAGATCTTTTGTCTCCTTAGGTAGGTATATTCCTAGGTATTCTATTCTTTTTTGTTGCAGTGGTAAATGGGAGTGTTTCCTTAATTTCTCTTTCAGATTTTTCATCATTAGTGTATAGGAATGCAAGAGATTTCTGTGCATTAATTTTGTATCCTGATACTTTACCAAATTCATTGATTAGCTCTAGTAGTTTTCTGGTAGCATCTTTAGGATTCTCTATGTACAGTATCATGTCATCTGCAAACAGTGACAGCTTTACTTTTACTTTTCTGATTTGGATTCCTTTTATTTCTTTTCTTCTCTGATTGCTGTGGCTAAAACTTCCAAAACTATATTGAGTAATAGTGATGAGAGTGGGCAACCTTGTCTTGTTCCTGATCTTAGAGGAAATGGTTTCAGTTTTTCACCACTGAGAATGATGGTGGCTGTGGGTTTGTCATATATGGCCTTTATTATGTTGAGGTAGGTTCCCTCTGTGCTTACTCTCTGGAGAGTTTTTATCATAAATGGGTATTGAATTTTGTTGAAAGCTTTTTCTGCATATATTGAGATCATATGGTTTCTAACCTTCAGTTTGTTAATATGGTGTATCACACTGACTGATTTGCGTATACTGAAGAATCCTTGCATTCCTCAGCTAAGCCCCACTTGATCATGGTATATGATACTTTTAATGTGCTGGTGGATTCTGTTTGCTAGTATTTTGTTGAGGATTTTTGCACCTATGTTCATCAGTGATATTGGTCTGTAGTTTTCTTTTTTTGTGACATCTTTGTCTGGTTTTGGTATCAGGGTGATGGTGGCCTCGTAGAACGAGCTTGGGAGTGTTCTTCCCACTGCTGTATTTTGGAAGAGTTTGAGAAGGATAGGTGTCAGCTCTTCTCTAAATGTTTGATAGAATTCGTCTATGAAGCCATCTGGTCCTGGGCTTTTGTTTGGTGGAAGATTTTTCTTTTTCTTTTTTTTTTTTGCAGTACATGAGCCTCTCACTGTCGTGGCCCCTCCCATTGTGGAGCACAGGCTCCGGACACGCAGGCTCAGCGGCCATGGCTCACAGACCCAGCCTCTCCGCAGCATGTGGGATCCTTCCAGACTGGGGCACGAACCCGTGTCCCCTGCATCGGCAGGCGGACTCTCAACCACTGTGCCACCAGGGAAGCCCTGGTGGAAGATTTTTAATCACAGTTTCAATTTCAGTGCTTGTGATTGGTCTGTTTATATTTTCTATTCCTGGTTCCATCTTGGAAGGTTGTGCTTTTCTAAGAATTTGTCCATTTCTTGTGTGTGTGTGATAAATTTCCACCCTTAGAATTTAGATTCACTCTTTACCTACTATCTGGGACACTGGGTACAGTCTTTAGAGGTTGTCAATGTGGTGGCCAGTAAGCTTTTGAGTGATTATAATTTATAGGTCCTTTCACTAAGAAAAGAAAAATTCTTAGTGCAGTCACTTTGTCACAGGGTTACTGGGTAGGTTTTTAAGGAAGATTCCATCCCTCGGATGATAAAAAGCATTTCAGTTGTTTTTCTCCTGGCAGAAAATGGGTGATCAGCACAGTTGCTCCAGTTTAATAGTTAAGATCAAGTTGTAAATGTCATCCTGGTCAGTTAGAAATGGACGTGAAGATGCTGGGATATGAAACGCCCTGAGAGATTTGTCCAGTAAAAGTCTGGTAGAGAGTTGAGCAGCTCATGAAGATGGCAAGTTGGGGACTGAAAGCATTTTCCTCAGGCAGGGGTGAAGTCTGAGACAGAGTTTTCCTCCAAGGCACAATGCAGATCATGACTCCATTCATTTGGAGTATTTTTTAATAGAGCGTCTTAACATAGCTCATTATGGATTTATAAAGAGTTAGTTAAATATTATTTAATAGATGACTGTCCTTGTAAGAATATGACTGGTTTTAACAGAAAGTCTCAAGGCCTCAGAAATGCTCATTAAAAAAAAAAAAAAAAGAGTTCCACTTGTAGGTTTTAATGATTCATCTAATTCTAGGTGACATCATGAGCAGTCACAGTGTTGTTGATTCTGTAAAGCTTCATATACTTTTATTGCAATTTGTCCTATAAAGTATGTACCCTATTGCTATTCAGATAAGGACATTTTAAATTTGAGGATTAACTCCTTTAGAAGTATTCCATTGATAGTCAGCTTTTTACATAAACATATTTTCCTAAACAAATTAACTTGAATATGGTACTAGCTAATTGAAAAAATACTAAATTTTCTTTGAGAACCATGACTAGTTCATGTTTTACAAATTAAGCTTGTCTAATTAACTATAATTTTTGCTTTAATTTTCTAGTGACACTCAAATTGTCACAAATTGACCCGTGGAAACACCTTTTAATTTGATGTCTTGGGCGTTTTTAACATCATCTCTGAACTTAAGAAATCATCTTTGCTCCCTAGCAACAAGATATTCAAAATACGAAAATTATCTCTGCTCTAAGAATGCCTAGTCTTTTATTATTGTTTATTCTTGTTTTATTTTGTTTGTTAGTGGAGAACTTCACTAGGGCCACAATTCAGAAACTAGATCTAAATATCATAGGTGTCCCTGAGTTATGAAAGATATATTTCTATTCTATGCATTCTTTTCTGTTTGATAAAAACATCTTGAAATTAGGTTTCAAGTATGTACATCTAGTTGAGTCCACCTTTCAATAAAATACCAATTATCTAAAAAAAACCCTACAAATAAACCATTAAAATTAATAATATAGCTTCAGCAAGGTTGCTAGATACAAAGTCAACAGTAAGATATTGATTAAATTTCTATATACCAATAACTGGAAACTGAATTTTTTAAAAAATTACCTTATCATCAGAAGTAATCAAATAACTGGGAATAAATCTAACAAAAGATGTGCAAGACTTCAATGCAGAAAATTACAAAGTCCTATTAAGAAAACATAAATGGCACCTAAATGTATAAACAATATATCATAATTATTAGGAAAATTCAATATTACAAAAAAGTTACTTCTTTCCGAATTAATTATAGCTTCAGTGCAATCCCAATGAAAATTACAACTCTGTTTTGTGAAACCTGGTAGGATGATTCTAAAATGTTTACAGAAATGCGGGATACATGGTATGGTATTAGTGCGAAGATGGAAAAAACAGACCCCCAAAAATCATAACAAAGAGCCTAGAAAGGGGCCCACGGATATCTAACACTTGATTAATGGCAAAAATGGCACTGCAGAACAATGAGAAAACAACAGCCTTTTCAATAAATCGTGCTGGGACAACTGGGTATCACTGTTGAAAAAACATAGATTTGACCCATAATTCACACCATGTACAAAAGTTAAATCACATGGATTATACACTTATATGTGAAAGGCAAAAGCCTACAAGCTTTTAAAAGTTTTTGTATGGAAATATGCTGTAATTTGTCTTGGGTAAATATATGTAGATAGAATGGCTGCATCATATGGTAGGTATATGTTTACCTTTTTAAGAAACTGACAAACTCTTTTCCAAAGTGAACATATGATTTTCCACTCCCACCAACACAGTATGAGTTCCAGGTGCACCACACCCTCATCAACACTTGATGTGAGTAATCCTTTTTTAAGTTTTAATTATTATAACAGATGTGTAATGGTATCCCAATATGGCTTTAATTTGCATTTTCCTGATGGTAAATTATGTTGACTATGTTTTTATGTGACTAATTGCCCTCTTATATGTTCTTGGGTGATGTGTCTATGCAAATCTTTTGTTCATTTATTAATAGAATTGTTTTCTTATTATTGGGTTTTTGAGAGTTTTTTATATTTTTTGAAAAAAGTATCTTTTAGATATATGATATGCAAATATTTTCTTCTGGTCTGTGGCTTGTCTTTTCATTCTTTTAATGTTATATTTTGGAGAGCAGAAGTTCTTAATTTTGATGAAGTTCAATTTCTCAATTTATATTTTTATGAATAGTACATTTGATGTCATTTCTAAGTAATCTCAGCCTATACCAGGGTTTCTAAGATTTTTTTTCTATGTTTTTCTAGAAGTTTTACAGTTTCGCATTTTACATTTAAATCTATGATCCATTTTGAGTTAATTTTTTATATGGTGTGAGGTATAGATCCAAGTGTAATTTTTGCATATGGTTACCCAATTATTCCAGTTTGTTGAAAAGATGATCCTTTCTTTGCCAAACTGACTTGGGGCAAAAACAAGTTGTCCATATTTATATGGGTCTAATTCTAGACTTTCTGTTTTTGTTCTGTTGGTCCATTTGTTAATTTTGCCTCCAGTACTGCATGGATCAGTTACTTTAACTTATAAGAGGTCTTAAAATCAATGTAGTCCTTCAAATTTGTTCTTTTTTAAAGTTGATTTGCCTCTTCTAGAATCACCTTATCAATTTCTACAAGAAAGCTTGATGGAATTTTGTTTGGGAGCGTACTGAATCTCGAATTAATTTTAAAAGAACTGACATCATAGTGATATTGAATTTTCCAGCCAATGAACATGATGTATCTATCATTTATTTAGATCTTCTTTAGCTTCTTTCAACAGAGTTTTACAATTTTCAGTGTATAAGTCTTTCACATCTTTTTTTCAGATTTATCCCTAACCATTTCATATTTTTGATGCTATTCAAAATGATATTTTTAAAATGCAAAATCATACTGTCCATTGCTCTTGTACTTTGTGTGTCAAATTCTAGCTGCCTTGGTTTTCATGAACTTATTTTCACTTTCTCAACTCACAGAGTCTACCGGGCTACTCTTTGGTCCTACTCCCTGCACTATAACCTGAAAACCCTCTCAAAGCAGCAAGCCGGGAAATTATAGGGCTGGACCCTTGTTCCCTTTTCTCTGTAACCACTCTCCTTTATTGCCTGATTTACAGTGCTTTGAATATCATTGTTTCATACACTTTGTCTTTTTTTTTTTAAGGCTAACAGGTAAATCTGGTCTCTCTTATTCTGTCTGTAGAAAGCTGAAGTCTCTCTGAATGGATTTCCTGAGAGGAAAAGAACAGGACCCTAAGACACGGGACGCTTGAGCCTAAACTGATCAAACTTCTAGATTCCTCTAAAACCTACAGGCTGACAGAAGTTCTTAGTCTCCCTTCCTAGAAAATAAACCCCACCGACAGCAATTCTGCAAAGACATCACCTGAGGCAGGTGTCTCGCAGGATAATGCTTGTCTAGTTCAAGATCTGCACTTAATATCTTTTATTGCCTCTAGGCTTATATTTAACAAGTGTCAGTGCTCAGCATCTTCAACAAGATTGCTGCAGTTCCTGCTTCCTGTAGAAAGTGACTGAAGCAATTATAGCACCTGGTTAATACCCACCAGCAAGAACTGAGGGAGAACTGGTGAGAGGAGATCCTCAGAGGGTTGCCTGGGGAAGCAGGTAGTGCAATGTAAGACCAGGTAGGGGAAATTATTAACATGGATGTGCTCTCCTGTGAGTCAGTTTTAACATCCTAGAAGACTCTATGAAACTTGGTCAAAAAAATGACTTACAACATATGAAGCAGAGATTCTAGAACTGCCTTAAAATGCTGTTAAAGAAGATATCAGAAGGAGCAGGGAAGTGGAGATGTTAGAACAAAGTCACTGTATGAGGTCAGAAAGTTCACCAACTGAAAATATACTCCAGGGAGTTCAGAGGACACTTCCATCTCTAGGCCATGAGAGGGGAGTCAGTCCTTTGTCATGAGAGCTGACAACAGGTTTGGCCCTCTGTGTCAGTGGGGATGACAGGCTTCCATAACGGCAGCACCAGGTAATAATGGTGCTGAGCTGTCAGAGACAAGGTGAATGGTATTACTGTAGTGGGCAGCAAGGGAAGAGTGGCAACAGGAGTGCCCATCTCTGCCAATTGCTAGCAGGCCATGATGACTAGAGGGACAAGATACATAGACTGCCAACCAGAAAATTTACTTATATTGGAAAAGGAAAATGAAAATAAATAAGGAAGTGTTGAAAAGAAGTACGACATCAGCTGCAATGGAAAACTGCAATCCCTTACCCAGCTTCCAGACTAAGTCAGATCACAAACCCAGAATCATTTGTTAAAGTGAATACCAACCTTGAGGAAGAATTTTATAACATCACCAAAAGCATATTCAGTAAACATTCCCTAATACTTCCCCCAAATAAACTGCAGTCATTCAACAGAGTAACTGTATGCTGGGGAAAGGAAAATACCCAGATTTTAAAAGGACAGTTGAATAAGGACTCTTAACTGATGCTGACATCAGGGAATCTTAAGTGCCAGTATGGGCCTCCAATTAAAGTATTTTCCAGCACATATGAAAGCCTGATATAAATGGAATCCTGCAATGAGTCCTCAGTGGTTTTCTAATCCCCAAGTGCTTAACTGGGATAAATATATTTAGCAACTAGCAAAACTCTCACACTGGTTCTCTGAGTTATGCAATGAAAGTCATTATGATAATAGAACTAGTAAAAGACCCAGAAATTACCCAAGCCCTAGTACCCCAGCAAAGACTGTAAATCAGAGGAATACTGCATTCTAGGAAGAATTGAAGCGCTTATTACCAACATCAAAGACACTGAAAGAGGCAGGGCTGGTGGTCTCATCCCCTTCCCTTTTAATTAAACTGTCTGGCCCCAGCAAACATCAAATGAATCATAGTGGGTGAAAGTGGACTGCTGTAAACCTAAAATCAGCCCCAGTTCCAGCTTCCATGCCAGACGAGAGAGCTTTACTGGGACCGAGCAACACAGCTTCTAGCATTTGGTATGTGGGTTATTAACTTGGTGAATGTGTCCTTTTCAATACCCCTCAGTAAAAAAAAAGTAAAAAGCAATTTGCTTTTTTTCAGTTCTTTTTAAATTTAAGTATAGTTAATCTAAAATGCAGTGTTAATTTCTGCTGTACAGCAAAGTGCATCAGTTATACATGTATATACATTTTAAAGTATTCTTTTCCATTATGGTTTATCACAGGATATTGAATATAGTTCTCTGTGCTATACAGTAGGACCTTGTTGTCTATCCATTCTATATGTAATAGTTTGCATCTGCTAATCCCAACCTCCCACTCCATCCCTCCCCCCAACCCCTTCCCCTTGGTAACCACAAGTCTCTTCTCTACGTCTGTATGTTTCTGTTTCACAGATAAGTTCATTTGTGTCGTATTTTAGATTCCACATATAAGTGACATCATATAATATGTCTTTCTCTTTGTGACTTATTTCACTTAGTGTGATGATCTCTAGGTCCAACCATGTTGCTGCAAATGGCATTATTTTGTTCTTTTTTATGGCTGAGTAGTATTCCATTGTGTGTGTGTGTGTGTGTGTGTGTGTGTGTGTGTGTGTACACACACACACACACACACACCCCACATCTTCTTTATCCATTCATCTGTTGATGGACATTTAGGTTGTTTCCATGTTTGGCCATTGTGAATAGTGCTGAAAAAGCAATTTGCTTTTATCTGAGAAGGAGAGCAGTACATGTTTGCTCTCTTGCCCAGAGCTATGTTTACTCTCTTGCTCTCTGCCATAATATCATCTCAGGGACCTTGACTGTCTTGACATTTTATAGAACAGCACGTTGATCCACCATACTGATATCGTGCTAATCAGTCATGGTGTGCAGGAAGTAACAAGTTCCCAGAGCCCTTGTACAGATCCAATGCTGTGGGCATATGGATATATTTCTCCTAAGGTAAAGGACAAGTTATTGGAACTTGAACTCTCTACCACTAAGAAAGTGAAAGAGAATGGAATGAAATGATGTTGGAGAGGTAGGTTGAGGCCAAATCATATAAAGAATTATAAATCATGCTAAAGAGTTTAAAATGTTCTCTAAGTACAATGAGGAACCACTGGAAAGTTTGAAACAAGAAAGAAATAGGATCTGATTTATTTCACAAGTGTATTTTAATTGCTGAATAGATTGTGAGTGAAAGAGCAGCAAGGGGAAGACCAGTTAGGATGTGGTTGTATCATCTAGATGAAATAATGGTGCTTTAGCTTAGGATAGCAATGGAGAGATGGAAAGAAGGGACAGATTTAGCATATATTTTGGAGGTAGAACTTGCAGGACTTATTGAGATCTCAGATATGGTCATTGAGGGAAGGATACAAATCAAAGAAGCAGAATTGTGATAAGTCCTGAAACAAGCATTTGCATCTAAGACTAGAAATGTATCGGCATTAAAACCATGAGATATTAATGTAACCTCCTGGCGAGTTTACCTATAAAATAAGTATTTTATACTCCACCTATATGTTATTTTATTTCTTCACCTATAAAATAAGAAGAATACTTATATCATAGAATTGTTTTGAGGATTGAAAGACTTAATATATTTAAAAAACCAGAACAGAGCTTGGTACACAAAAAAAATGCTCTTTGAGTGTTAAGAGTGTTATTATTATTATTATTACTATTTGTGATTATAGCTCCTTTCTCTTTACAGATATTTTTGTTTTTCTACTTTTGTCTTCAATCATAGAAGTTTATTTCACTGCTTTTATTTTTTCAAGTAAGATTTTTTCTTTTTCCTTTCCTCCGTTTACTGCACTAATCTCACCTTTCCATTTTTCATGTTAGCCTTTTGTACTTAGCTTCATACGTGTACTCTTAATCGCACAAGAAGCCAATAATCTGTCACACTGGGGTTCTGAATGTTTGCTTTAAGTGTTGCCTATTTCTATGTTTTATAAACCAAAACAGAATTTCCAAAAAACAATGAAGGAAGCCAAAATAAATACTTCTGTATTTCAAAAAAAAAACACCACCACCACAAACACAAGCCTTCGCCATGGCTTCAAGATATTAATACTAAATATCTGACTTTCCCTAAAGTTCAACTAGTGCTGTTTGACCACAAGAAAATCGTCTTCTCATTTACAAGACATTATTTTGGCTTCTGAATTCTCAGATAACAGCTCTTCTCTGGGCTCCAGGACACCTGGTTTGATTCAAAGTCAAACATCTTAGTCCCTGAGGTGGGACTATTACGGGGTGGAGTATGAGAACGGCTCACCATGGATTATGTCTCCCTTCTGATAAGAATATCATCGCTGGCCTAACTGCCCCAGAAAAAAAGAAGAGCTTATATCTTAAAATCTCTAACACATGGAGGCTGATAGTTGCATAGCACTTTGAAGAAGAGCCCAGCTGTCCGTCAGCACAACTGATCAGTGCGTCAGATCCCTTCAGTTCTAAGAAAAGGTATCTGACAACAGATTCTGTGTGCCTAGGACTCAAGACAGTGTAAATCTGTCCATGGACCATGCCCTGCTGAGCTGGGGTGTCAGGCTGATCGTCTTCCCAAGGAACAGGGAGTTAGTTGAACCAGATCTCAGATGAGCTCCAAATGGCAGGATGTTTTTCTAGTACAGTCCTGATTCATGACCAAAATTTGTTCTTCTACAGTGCCATCAGAAAGAGTGTTTATCTCCCACTGATTAGTTAATGACTCTCTCTCGGCAACATATTTTAATAATTAACTATTCTACATGGTTAGATTATGTCTACTTATCGCAGTACATTTGATACTGTTGTTATTTTCTTCTGTCCTGCTCTTTTCAAATAGCACATTTGGTACTCAATCATAAACAAGGATAAATAATAATAAACAAAGCTTCCTAATGAGAGTTTGATACACCAATAGAAACTGATTCTCACAACTCAAGGAATATAAAGACTCTAGAGGCTCAAGTGAAAACTCTCCCAGACCAAAGCTGAGATGAGAGGTGCAGACTGGGACCATCACCAAAGGGAGGTTCTCTAGAAATAAGAGAAGGTACCCATTGATGCAGAGAGCAATTCAGTGGCACTGGGGATCCTGAACACTCTCGAAGGCCATGGGATGTTTCAGACTCCCTGGAAGTCCTGCTGGTTAGCAACCACAGGCACTGTCCCAGCTCAGTCCACGTTGCTACAACAAACAAAGGAAATCAGCTATTTGTCACTGCGGTGATATCCTATAGCCGGCTCCAGCTGTAGCTCCATCCTGACTCCTCACACACAGATGATACCCTCATCTGGCAAAGTAAAGCTAGCAGAAGTCCGAACTTTCCTACTGTCTTTTTTTTTTTTTAAATTGGAGTATAATTGCTTTACAATGTTGTATTAGTTTCTGCCGTACAATGAAGTCAATCAGCTATATGCATACCTATATCCCCTCCCTCTTGGACTTCCCTCCTACCCCCCCATCCCACCCAACTAGGTTGTCACAGAGCACCAAGCTGAGCTTCCTGTGTTTTATAGCATGTTCCCATTAGCTATCTATTTTACGCATGGTAGTGTATATATGTCAACCCTAATCTCCCAATTCGTCCCACCTTCCCCTTCCCCTCTGTGTCCACATGTATGTTCTCTACGTCTGTGTCTCTATTCTTGCCCTGCAAATAGGTTCATCTGTACCATTTTTCTAGATTCCACATATATGCGTTAATATACAATATTTGTTTTTCTCTTTCTGGCTTACTTCACTCCATATGACAGACTCTAGGTCCATTCACATCTCTACAAATGACCCAATTTCATTCCTTTTTATGGCTCAGTAATATTCCATTGTATATATGTACCACATCTTCTTTATCCATTCATCTGTCGATGGACATTTAGGTTGTTTCCATGTCCTGGCTATTGTAAATAGTGCTGCAATGAACATTGGGGTATATGTGTCCTTTTAAATTATGGTTTTCTCAGGGTATATGCCCATTAGTGGGATTGCTGGGTCATATGGTAGTTCTATTTTTAGTTTTTTAAGGAACCTCCATACTGTTCTCCATAGTGGCTGTATCAATTTACATTCCCACCAACAGTGCAAAAGGGTACTGTCTTTATCTGGACCTTCAATATTTGAAGAGAGACTCATGCAAGTTTTTAAATGAATTTCCCTTAATTCTGAATGCAAGACAAACAAAAACCTCCCATGTGTAAGGTGAGTAAAAAGAGAAAAATAGCAAAAGTATGAAAAATTTAGGTGTTTCAAAAGAGGGACTTTCATAAACGAATTAATTTCTAGCATGACACTATACTCCTTCTGAAGACAAAGCTCTAAGCTCTAAGCTCAAGCAACACTTCTGAGTGTTTCAAGACTAACAAGATGAAACTCACTGGGGCTAGAGCTAAGATCCTCTCTTTGGATCCAAGGGACTTATTTTACAAATGCAGCATCACTTAGGTGCATCTTGGAAAGAGAACATAACGTAAGTGGAAATTTTATGAGTTTTAGTCGACTATTGGTGAGTGGTATTAAAACAGTTAATACAACCTTATGCTGGATATATAGAAGTAAAATTGAGGCCACAGTCTCACTCTTCAGTGGTTTCATCATTGCTAGAGCACAAAGAAGGAAGGATGACCGGAAGGGTGAAAACAGAGCTTATGTGTTTTTTTGTTTGTTTGTTTTTTACTACTCTAACTACAGATAAGCTGACCAAGCTCCTTTTCTAAGGCAAACTCTGCTGCATGTAAACAAACAGACAAACAGCAACCTATTCTGTTTTTCACACTCACTGCTTCAGTAATTTTTCTTTCCCCACTAATGATTTTCTCTCTGTGAAAGCATGACAATCAGCACACAAACTTGCTGTTATTTCTCCCATCGTTTAAAAAAAACCTCTCTCTAATCACACTAATCACCACCATCCTATCTTCTGGCCCCCTTTAACAGCAAATCTCTTCAAGGGAGCTGTCTAAACTGACTTTGTCCAATAGCTGGCTCTTCTCATTCTCTCCAAAACTTACTCCAGTAGAATTTCACCACCACTATTCAACCAGAATTATTCATCAAGATCAATAATCTCCTTGTTGCTGTATTCAACGCTAATTTTCAGGCATCATCTTTTCCCTCTCACACTTGTCTTAGCACTACCATCTGACACAATCTTTGAAACACTTGCTTCACTTGGGTTTTAGAACACTTTACTCTCCTGGTTCTCATCCTACTTTAAAGACAGCTCTTCTGCCTCCCTCTCTGGTTCCTTCTAGTCTCCTTTGTCTCTTAAGGAAGAGAGGATCCTAAGGCTCAGTCCTCAGATCTCTGTTCTTTGTGTAAGCTCACTCATCCAGTCTAATGGCTCAGTACTACTACACAGTGATGACTCCCAAATACCAGAGCATATGTTTGAAGGAAGCATAATGCAAAGACGCTGTAGAACTCAGGTGTTTTGTGTAGCCAGTAGAGAACGTGAAACCTGTCTTCAACAATTTAAAAGGGTGGCCATGTGGAAGGAGGATTGTACTTAACTTTTATGGCTCAAGTGAAAAACTAGGTCAAAATAATGAGATATGTCAGTCCATGTAAGAGAGAACTTTCTATTATTAGCTATTCAAGATAAACTAGGGGTTGGGATTTGTATGTTACTGGAAGGATCTAAGAATAGGCTGGGTGATAGTTGCTCAGACATTGGAGTTGAACTTAATGGCCATTACAGCTGCTCTCTTTATATGATTGTTTGAGTCTTAATTATAAGCCCTTAGAGGGAAAGTGCTATGTAATGTATTTTTATATTCTAGAGACCCTTCCCCACTTTTAGCATATAAAACAGTGGGTTGATATTTATGGCTAGATTGTTTTTCCTTGAATCCTTGGGGCACTGAAGTTTTGCCAAGTTCTAAACAATTAGTTCCAAATAAAAAAGAGAAACTCCTAAAAGAAATATGAGAGCATTATAGGATTTGACAATAAAGTCAGCAAAATCTCGACTCATCATCAGACAGCGTCATAACCTTAAGAGATAAACATCATGATGAAACAGAAAAAAACTCTTTTTGTTGCATTTTATTATATGAGATGTTCATAAATCATTATCTTATAGTTTTATAATTTCCTTTAATTTATAAATTTATGTTTTGTAAATAAATTCACAGGATTTCTTGTGAAACAAATAACTTAATTAAAGGGCCTGACTGAACAAAGAATATGATTTTGATATTTTTAATATTTTTAAAACAAAGTATATCCCTTTGGTTACAATAATTCACCATAAGTTCAAACTGCAGTCTCCAATCTAAGAAGTAGCGTTTCTGCTCAGTTCCCTGAGCTCCTGGTTTGTTATCATAGAATTGCTTATGCAGATTAGCCTGATGGAAATAATTATCATTAAAAATTGCATGTATTTATAAGGAAAGCCAAATATTTAAAATTTTACTTTCTTAGGAAAACCCACAAAGAATAACTTACTTCTGTAGCCAAAAAAAAAAAAAGAAAGAGAAAAGAAAAGTAGATTTGGTAAAAATAACCATTCAAGTGTTCTTATTATGATTTATTCTCACTCTGTAAAAGAGGAGAAAGTGACCGCAGTGTCACAAACCAGAAACAAATAAGCTGAATTTGCTTTGCTATATAGTCTTTAAAATACTTCATAGTATTTTTAAACATTTGAATTTAATACCAGCATCAGAAAACCAGGAGACTTCATGATTTTAAATCTGCATTTTCACTTCACGTGAAAAATCAAAAGGTCTGGCCACACTAGGACCCCATTGCCTTATGGCTACAATGAACAGCAATTAAACTGCCCCCTCTTTAGAAAGAACACGTCCTTGCCAGTTTGCCAAACACTCCATGACTTTGTACTGCTTTAGACCTGGCCAGTCTCCCTCATGCACATACCTGCAGCTTTGCCCCTGCAATGACTGAATTTCTAAGCCTGAGCCCAACTACACACATTTATACGTGTGTGAAGCACCTGGATAGCCTGTACCCCCGTTATTCCACTAGCCAGCTGTGTACAAACCCTTCATCATGGAGTCTAGAGGGGGCTATATATGCCTTCTGGAATGAACATGATTCTCAAGGCCCACACGAGAGCCCCCCTGACGAACAAGGGAGAGATCCTGCACATTGGTAAGCAAGGCACTTGACCATCTGGCTGCTTGAAAGGTTTAAAGGTTTAAAATGACCCGCAGGATGCAGAAAACTGCTGTCCTCAGGAGTGCAGGGGAAATTGTATGTCCCACCTCTCAACCCTTCCACCTGTGAATAGCACAGGCACTGGATGGGGATGAAGAAGGATGATGAGAGGGAGACAATTACTCTGGTTTGGCAGTGGTGGAGTTGTGGGTTAACTATAAGGTTTGTCAGTGCCCTGAGCCATGTCCAATAAGAAAACACCTGGAGTTGAAAGAATTGGGCTTATGTCTCATTACACAAGGGAGAACACGCACCACAGAAAACTGGAGGTATCTCAGTAGAAGGGTGTTAGAAAGAACCCATTACAGGAACTAGCTTTGGTTGAGTGACTCAGGGAATGTTCTAAAGATTCAGGGGTTCCTTCTAGCTTGGATGTTGTCAGAGAGTGCGGCAATTGATTCTATGATTGGGCATCTTGCAAGTGTCACTGCGACCTTTTTATTATCTATGCTAGTACAAAATTATGAAGTGGCCTTGTTTTGTTTCTTTTTATCATGGTCTAAGGTAACCTTGTCTGAGGTTGGTGTTCCATGAAATTATGTGCTGCAGGTAAACAAAATGGCCTGCTGTGAACATCAGACAAGCTTATAATAATATTGAGGTCTACACAGGTTCGAGTCCTGATCTGGGAGGATCCCACGTGCCGCGGAGCAACTAAGCCAGTGCACTACAACTACTGAGCCTGTGCTCTAGAGCCCGTGAGCCACAACTACTGAGCCCATGTGCCACAACTACTGAAGCCCATGCGCCTAAAGCCCATGCTCCACAACAAGAGAAGCCACCGCAATGAGAAGCCCGCACACCTCAACAAAGAGTAGCCCCCGCTCACCACAACTAGAGAAAGCCCGTGCGTAGCAAAGACCCAACACAGCCAAAAATAAATAAATAAATGTATTAAAACATAATAATATTGAGGTCCAGCTGTGAAAGCTAGGTTAGTGGCGATGATGGGGGCTACTTCTCCATCCCACTCCTCAGGTTGCGTGAAACCCAAAGATTTTTCAGCCTTAGCTGGAGAATCACTTTTCTGAGATATTACCTATTAGTTAGCAAAGCTGGGATCTTCCAAAGGGCTGATCCTTATGCAATTACCCTGGCTTGCTAAAATTACAGTGCTGGCTTTGTCAATACCTTACCAAACTGGAATAAGAAAGGAACATTAATTTAGGATGGACATATGATTGAGGCCAACCAATGGATGCAGGCCTTTGAAAGAGAGATAAAGAAAACAATCACATCTCCACCTCACTCTTGAGCAGTGCTTTAAAGTATCCAAAATGCTGTCACAGATATTAATTGGCTTCATGGTAAAACAAAAAATATCTTCACATGTATTTATATCAGCAAGTCCTTGGATGTCTCTCATTCACTACTCAGTATCACGTGCAAGGGACCAAAGCTGACCTTCCTGCCCGAAGTTGATTTCAAGTGGAGGAAGTACTTGGACAGGTCAAGGAGGTTCTCTTAAGATATTGTTGGAACCACCGCACAAAGCCTTGCACATCTTCATGGGGTTACATAGTAAAGAAGCATCTCCTACCCTTTTCATGGCAAGTGACCTGTAATCCACTCCAGAATCAGTGTTCTTGCTAAGAACAGAAATTATTTCCCAGACGAGAGGGGACATTGTGGGGAAACTTCCATCACACAGACAAGTACAGAGAACAGTTTTGGAGTTTGGCTTCCATGACCAGCCTCCACAGACCGTTCTCAGCTCTGAGATCGCTGTTTGGCCATGGACGCAGGCAGTTTCTGGTGGGGCCAGGAAGAGGATGGGGAGGATGTGTAGAACGCGGCTGACCTCCTGCCTACAAAATATCAACTACAGTCAGGAGGGAACTCCACTTCTTTTTAATTTTTTTAGAAATAGGTTTAATCAGCAGAAAGTATTACTGTAACACATCAAGGTGAGCATCCAGTGTTGGTAGGTGGCTGTGCTCCATACCAGATGCTTTCCTGTGTTAGTACATTTCTGCTTCTAGGACTCAGAGAAGTAATGTAACATGCCAAGAGTCCCTTCCATGTTGAGTAGGAAGTGTAGCGACAGAATTCTTACACTAATGACTAAGTGTGAAAGATTCTAACACTAAGTCCCAAACCTTTCCTCTGACACCTTTCCACCCTTCTTCCACGGGGAGATGCGCCATTATATTTGAAAACACCAGAAAAGGTGTTTATGGAAAAGAAATGAAAACTGCTAGTAAGGGACGAGACAGAACATTGTAGAAGCCTAGTCATGGAAAAGATAAAAAAGATTTCATGCAGGGATTTCATCACGAACTGTGATGCTTCTGTGATTACACTGGTGGGAACTTTGAGATAGACAGTAGAGACAGACAAACCATGTTTTCTTTTAAGCCACTGAATTGGGTTGGGGGTTGGATCTACTTTTTATAACAGTCTGGTATTATCCTAACCAATATGCCTTCTTACATCAACATTTATCTAAAATGTGTAATTGGTGCCAGGGTGGAGACTTCTTGTGCTCCCTTAATCTCTCTTCCTTTCAAACACCAGTGGGGCTTATATTTCCCTAGATATTTCAGTAAATCAAGATCATGAAACCTTCTGGCCAACTAAATGTGAGCATATCACTTTTAAGCTGGAATATTCATTTGCAAATGTGAGATTCTCCTTCTTTCTCTGTCTCTACTATGAGAATGAAGAAGGCTGTATGCTTCAGATCGTTCAACCCCAAGATGGTTGAGCCTCTGTCAACCCCAGGGACTGTGGGGCAGAACCACTCCCTACTCATGATGGACATTCAACAAAGTGAGAATCAAACTTTTGTTCTGTTAAGCCACTCAAGTTTTGGGGTTGCTATGGTTGTAGCACATTATCAGCCTCTATTGATTAAAATAGATGCTCAAACCCTCTTGCACTGTTGGTGGGAATGTAAATTGATACAGCCACTATGGAGAACAGTATGGAGGTTCCTTAAAAAACTAAAAATAGAACTACCATATGACCCAGCAATCCCAATACTGGGCATATACCCTGAGCAAACCATAATTCAAAAAGAGTCATGTACCACGATGTTCTCTGCAGCTCTATTTACAATAGCCAGGACATGGAAGCAACCTAAGTGTCCATCCACAGATGAATGGATAAAGAAGACGTGGCACATATATACAATGGAATATTACTCAGCCATGAAAAGGAACGAAACTGAGTTATTTGTAATGAGGTGGATGGACCTAGAGTCTGTCTTACAGAGTGAAGTAGGTCAGAAAGAGAAAAACAAATAGCGTATGCTAACGGCTATATATGGAATCTAAAAATCCGGTACTGATGAACCTACTGGCAGGGAAGAAATAAAGATGCAGACATAGAGAATGGACTTGAGGGCACAGCGGGGAAGGGGAAGCTAGGACGAAGTGAGAGAGTAGCATTGACATATATACACTACCAAATGTAAAATGGATGGCTAGTGAGAAGTTGCTGCATAGCACAGGGAGATCAGCTCGATGCTTTGTGACGACCTAGAGGGGTGGGATAGGGAGGGTGGCAGGGAGGCTCAGAAGAGACGGGATATGGGGATATAGGTATACATATAGCTGATGCACTTTGTTGTACAGCAGAAACTAACACAACATTGTAAAGCAATTATACTCCAATAAAGATGAAAAAATTAAAAAAAATAAAATAGATGCTCAAGACTTCAACTATTTAGAGAGATATAATCAGGTACAATATTGCATAATTATTGCAATTAGCAAATACACTAAAAAATCAACTTCCAGGTAAAGATGGCATATTTAACATAAGTAGGTACTTTTCTTCCCTCCAGAAACCCCATTAAAAGGCAAAGAGAGTACATGTTCCAAACAGAAAGAGAATCAAGAATACAACGGGGAAACACATACTTTGATTAGTTAAAATGATGGCACCTAGTTCTGGTAACAATAACATATCCCATAATTCTTTAAACCATTTGTATCTGTGGATAGAAGAAAACATACAAAAAAATTTTTAAAGGCAAATAAAGGGAGATTTTATAAGACATACACTCACAAGGATATAGCAGGGGGGACAACAGCAACAAAATTTTGGAATCTGAAAAGCAGGTGGATAAGTACTGAGGGACATATTACTTAAGAAGGCTGAATCTAAGCCAGCAGTAGAGAAAACTGAGGTTATAACACAGAATCCTCAAAAGTCTAAGTGAGCATGCAAACCTGCTACTCTGGAAGTTGATGTAAAGGGAGGGGAGGAGGCTAAAATAAAAAGGCTGGGTTGAAAGCATTTTATTTTATGTATTTATTTGCTGCACCACGTGGCTTGTAGGATCTTAGTTCCCCGACCACGGTTTGAACCTGGGCCCCCGGCAGTGAAATCACGGAGTCTTAACCACTGTACCTCAGGGAATTCCCTGAAAGCATTTTAGAAATTAGTTTCTATTCATTGTGACTGGGCAAATGTTCTTCTCTTCTCTGGTGGAGGACTAGAGGGTTATGTTCTGAAGACAGTAAACCAAGAGTCTCAGGGCAATGGAATATAAATGAAACTTCTGGACTATGGAGAGATGGATTAACTGAGCACTTACACAGAAAATTCTGAGAGACACAACCTCTTCCTCATCCATCACCCTGGGCCTCAAAACTTGGCAGAGTCTTTGTTAAAGAGCTTGGCTAGTTCAAGAGGAAAGATATTGGAGATTTTCAATAAAACAGGGTATCTAGCTCAGAGCTTCCAATCAACTTGGAAGTTTCCCACTCAAATGTGAGCCTAGGATGAACACTAAACACCAAAACAGACAGATGGACAAAAGTAATTGGAGAAACTGAGACCACATAGAAAAAAATAAAGCTTCAAAAACTGTCATAATATCCTCACATAGATAAGAGAACATATTGCAATCATTAAAAAGGCTATAAAACTAAATATTCAGAAAAAAAAGTTCTGGGAAATTAAAAATAGAATTTAAAAAATCAACAGAAAGATAGGAAGATAAAGTTGAGATAGTCTCCTAGAAAAAAGATGGAAAAGACAAAGTGATAAGAATTGAAAAATAATAAGGAATTGAGAAAAACAGTCCAAGAGGTCCAATAATCAAATGATGAGAATTCTAGAAAGAAAGAACAGATAAAATAGAGGGGAGGAAATTATCAACAAAATAATTCAAGAACATTGGCAAAACAGAGTACATGAGTTTCCAGATTCAAAGGAACTATCATCTGAGTGACCAAGAAAGAGAATGAAAAGAGACACACATCAAGGCTTTTCACTGTGTGGTTTCAAAAGACTGGGAACAAAGAGGAAATCCTACAGTCTCCCAGACAGGGAAAAAAAAAAAAGAAAAACAAGTTTTATACAACACATCAGGAATCCCAGTAGCTTCAGATTTCTTAATAGCAAATATTGAAAACTAGAAGAAACGCAAAAAATATTTTCCTGTTCCTATTTCTGTTCTTAAAACTAGATACCTAGCATAACTGTCAATCAAGTGTCAGGCAAAAATATAAACAGTCTGAGAAATTGAAGGTCTCAAAATATTTACCTTTTATACATCCTTCCAAGGAAAGTCACCAGAAGACATACCCCACCAAAACAAAGGAGTAAACCCAGAAAGAAGACATGAGATCGAAGAAACAGGGTATCCAGCTCAAGAGAGAAGTGAATACAAATCCCCAGAAGGGTGAAGAAGATCAGAGAAGCTAGGATAACCCTTGCAGACGGAAACCTTTCCACACTGCAACAAGTCATGGAGAAACTTCTTCAAAAAGGTGAAAGTATTAGAATGCCTAGTGTGAACGAATTTACTGAGAAAAGATCCAGATAACTGCTGGAGAATATGAATCAAATTGGTGATAAATATATGGAAAACTGAGCAAACAAATGAACAAAAAGATAATTACTGATTCCAGGTAATGTAAAAAGTTGTGCAGGAAGGGAAAATTATCCACATTTACTAGGTTCGGCTCTTAGTGGCATTCACATGATTGTAACAATTTAAGCAATTTTTAAATTAATTTTTAGAATTTCTCAAATTCTTATTCATCATTTGCTTCATTTTCAAAAGAAGCTTTTGTTTCTATCTACCCATCTATCTATCCATCTATCATCCATCTATCATCTATCTATCTATTCAGTATTCTATCATGTATTTTTGATGATTCCAGTTGAGTAGCTAAGTTATCCTCTGGTGCCTTTGTTAATCTCTCAGAGACCACCTGCTCCACTGTGCCTATAGATGCTTCTCTTTAATGGTTTGCTTTTCCTCAATGCCTGCTTGTCCATCTGTAATTATTATTCAAAGATGAGAGTGACCACTGTTGGTCACTCCACTGACTTTCCCCAGCAATTGTGGGGGGACCATTCCTATCCCAGGCCTCTGCCCTGAATGGGAGCGTGCTTCAGTCCTCTTTGGGTGGATGGGAGGTGATGTTCCCACAAACGGACTTCTTTTCAGGTTGGGCAAGCAGAGAGCATATGCACAGGTTAAGGACTCATCTCAGTAAATCAGAGCAAGCCAAGCAGATATTCCTCTGGGAGCAGAAAGCTTTAGGTCATTTCACTCATCTACAGAGCTGCTTTCCTTTTATTTTTCCCTTTCTGGGAGACACAGCCTTCCCTTTATTTACAGAATTCATCTCATCTGCTACCTCCTAGGAGAAAAGACCACAGCCAGCCCTCTGTGTACTAGAACTGAGGACCAGTCCAGCTGGGCTGGCAACCCTTCAATTAATTATGCTGCTAATTGCCACACAGGCTGCCCATTCATTCAACATCATTCAACAAATATTTCCAGCTCTTGTTGATGACCTTGGAGTTTTTCCAGGGCTCTGTGGGGAAGACTGGTACTCGCTTCTTCAGTGATCCATTGCAGATGTCTCTATTTGTTTGTGATTTTCTTGGCTCTATTTTCCCTGTCAAACCAGTCTACTTTATAATTTTCCAAAATTCCTTAAAATTTCTGCAGATAAAACTGTCTCTGTTTTCCAGGACTGCTGAAGATTTAACCTCATTCTTATCCTTCTTTAGTCCTTTTCCTGGGACTTGAAGAGAAAATGGAGAGATATATACATGCTTAGTCTCCCATCTTGGTATAGAAGTTATGTTCCTAATATTTCTTAGTTTATTAGAGTTCTCAGAGTACATTCACAAGAAGTGTATGTTGGTTGCTATGTTTTCTGCATCCTTGCATTTCTGAGAATTTTTAAGCACCCTCTCACATAAACAACAGCTGGGTATAAAATTCTGGTCTCACAATCTTTCCATCTCAAAATCTGTAACAGTGTTTCCCCACCGTTGTCTGATACTTGGAGTCACCATCTGGTGACAAATTGTTTTTAGCTTCCATTTTAGTTGTTGATCTCCTTCTTTTTAGATACTTATTG
Source organism: Lagenorhynchus albirostris (assembly GCF_949774975.1). Taxonomy (NCBI): domain Eukaryota; kingdom Metazoa; phylum Chordata; class Mammalia; order Artiodactyla; family Delphinidae; genus Lagenorhynchus; species Lagenorhynchus albirostris. The sequence goes on from NC_083114.1 coordinate 4,658,864, forward strand.
TATTTCTTCTACAAAACATGACATTTTAATATATATATCTATAATATAACTCAACGTGGTTCTCCTTTTTCTCCATCATGTCTCCTATCTCATATCTCTTTTCAAGGCATGAGATGTAACACTTTGCCATTCATTAATCACCTCCCTTCCATGTACTTCTTTATACTTTCTCTTAAATCTCTCCCCTTTCTTCCAAGGAATTTCTGCTTTGCCAGTTGGAGCTCCTCTTCAATGAGAAATGGACTTTTCTAAATCCTCTGTCACTTCACCTTCATGCCATGTTTGAAACGCAGTTCTCCCCTTAGAACACCTTTCCCTGCTGTTTTTCCAAATACTTGGGTTGGGGGCAGGGAGGCAAACTTTACTTCATGTCATTTAAAGCCTCAATTTTTCAACCACATCCTGGCAGCTACCATCTGCCTAGTCTCCTGGTTGTGACCCCCTCATTGCTGAAAAACAGGTGCAGAGCCTTCCCTAAGACTCCAGTTGCAGGGATCATGCGCATCCTTTTAGTGGAGGGCCTATGAGTGCTTGGTGTATAAGTGGTAAATGATGCTGTGGGAGAGGATAACATTGGTAAAGAGGGTGAGTGGGGGAGCAAGAAAAGAATGATACTGAGAATGAGTTTCTCTTCCATTCTGAATATCATTCTCTTTTACTCTCCACTCTCGTAAGCAGTGTCATCCTCTCCCATGGCACCATTTATCATTTATACGCCAAGCACTTCCAAGGCCCTACCTCCAGCCTAGATCCCTCTTCCCATTTCTAGATCTGATTGCCTCTTTAATATCTCATTGACACATCAACTCAGCAAGTTCAAAGTGGAACAAATAATACAACCTTTTACGCAAGTTCCCATCTCAGGACACCTGGCTGTCATCCTTGACTCCTTCTTCCTGATACCCACATGCAATTAATTTAAAGTTGATTCTACCTCTTAAAAACTTCTTGCATCTACCTACTTCTCTCCATTCGTATTGGCCACTCCCCTAGTTTAGATTCCCTTTCCCTCCTTAAATTTCCGTGATGGCCTCCACTATTCATCTGGCTCTTCTGCTGCTCATTCTTCACTTCATCACTAAAGAACCTGTTTTTTTTTTAAAAAAAAAGATTTATTTATTTATTTTATTTATTTTTGGCTGTGTCGGGTCTTAGTTGAGGCATGCGGGATCTTTCATTGTGGTGCACGGGTTCTTCGTTGTGGCACTCGGGTTTCTCTCTAGCTGTGGCATGCAGGTTTTCTCTCTCTAGTTACAGCATGCAGGTTCCAGGGCACGTGGGCTCTGTGGTTTGCAGCACGTGGGCTCTAGTTGAGGAGCGCAGGCTCAGTATTTGTGGCACACGTGTTTAGTTGCCCCGCAGCATGTGGGATCTTAGTTCCCTGACCAGGGATCAAACCCGTGTCCCCTGCATTGCAAGGCGGATTCTTTACTACTGGACCACCAGGGAAGTCCCTAGAGAACCCTTTTGAAAATACACATGCAATCATTATTTACCGAAAGTCCTTATCTTTTTGTTACATCCTTAGTCCTAGCAAAAGGGTTAAAGTGAGTCATACATACAAGATCATTTGTAACACTGCCTCTGTTTTTCCGTCAGCCTCACTAATTCATCTTTTCTTTGATTTTCCAGGCTTACAGGAATTTTTTAGTTATTCGAATGTGCCATGCTCTCTTACAGTTTCAAGACCTTAACCAGGCTGATTACGTTCCTGCTCCCCTACTAAGACTGTTTTTATTCAATCAGATAATGCCTACATATTCCTCAAGTCTGCTAAAATATCACTTCTTCTGGAAAGTCAACCCTGATCCCTTTAAGCCAGTTAAAGTTCACCTCTTGTAAGCATGTCACCTCTGTCCCAGCACTTTCCATGCTTTACGCCACTGATTGTGATTTGCCTAAGTAGACTCAGCTCTATTGGAAGAGGGACCATGCCCATTCTGTTTAATTTTTTTTCCTTGCTAAGAGTTAATATATAAATGTGCTCAATCATTTTCATCCAATGAGCGGCTTTATTAAATAAATCTTTCCTGGGATTTGCTAAACCTTTTAAATAAGATGGTAGCCCTTACTCATTTTAGCAACTTTCTCTTCCATCACTCTTTTGGTGATTTCTTCTCCCTAATCTGTTCTGTTGTATACTTTTGGAACTCATGATGCACAAAACATGTTTCTTTTATTTTCTTCATCCATTTAGTGTCAGTACGCTTTTCCTCTGAATTCTGAGAGACTTTCTTAAACCTCCTTCAACTGGAGCACTTCAGTGTTCCATGGCAGCGATCTTCATTTCACTTCTTTCATGAGGTTTTAACATTTAACCAGCTGGCTTTCTGTCTGTAAACAATCTGCCTGACTTCAGATCTGTACCTTTTCATGACTAACCTCCTCTAGGTCCACAGATGCCACTGCCTCTCGAAATTGGTCAGAATACCAATTAGAGATTTTCATCCACTTTATTCTATCTCATGTAAGAATTTCATTTCACCGGCTGGATTTTTCAGATTGTTTCTCTTCTTTGGCAGAATCGTGTGTGTGTGTGTGTGTGTGTGTGTGTGTGTGTGTGTGTGTGTATTTTTCCCTCTGTTTGCTCACATTTATAGAAGTGCGTCTACCTTACAGGGGTTTAGTTTGAACCACTTTAACTACAATAGTTTAACTCCTTCAGACTTAGGAAAAGGAAAAATGAAAAATCTAGGATTGCTTTGCTGAAATTGAGGTCCACTTTTCTGTAAGGAGTAGGAAACAGCCAGTGGCAACACGGCCTTCGGGCCTCAGGCTGTACTTCTGGGTTTGTTGTAGAACCAGAAATCAGCTGGATCGGCGCCTGCCTTCATGACTAGTACCATCCCTGCTACCGTAGGTCAAGAACAATGGTCACAGCTGGTTCCTCTGCCCCATATGGTTCTGGGTGCTTTGAGCTCATCAAAGGTAAAAACAAACCTCATCTTTCCCTGATGCTAACCTGTCCAGGTGGATGAGCACGCATGACTCCCAGATACATGGGGTCCTTTCAGGGAGTCCTGGCATATTCTTCAGCCAGGCTGCAAGCAGTGAAGTCCACAAGCCAATAAATTCTCCTCTCCAATCTGTGCTGTAAAAAGCACCTTAAATTTCTGACATATTGATGGCAACCATCAGCATTTTCTAAGATTGGTGAAGATTTTTCTCTATTCGTTCTTAGTCACATAAATGGGAATGTAAAGACAGCCACCTTTATCCGAATGTTCATCCCAGAATCTCGTGTTAATGGCACTGATTTCATTTGTGGTGTGCCACAAGTTATGTAACCTATGCTGTGTATCATCCATCCAAAGACACAATCAATTTTTAAAAAGTCTGAATGCTTAAGATACCTTTAAGCTCTGGCTCCCCCTGCTGGTTCTGCAAAGAGCACTAAGACCCTCTGGTACTTGGCTGACTCTCTCCCCTGTTGCACTGATGAGGCTTTGAGTAAAGCTGAGAAGTTCACAGCTGGAGCTAGACACCTCTCTAAGAGCTGGTTAATTTAAATTCCTAGGAAGATTTTAGCATTTCTTAGGAGACTGCCAGCAGGAATCTGAGTACCACTTCAGGGAAACTCTTCAGGTCTGAGCCCAAGGATGTGATGAAGGTCTTGGCTTGGTCTGGACTCTTCAAAGAGTCAATAGGGAAACACAGCCCTGTCCTCCAGGAGGGCATAACACATGTGTTTCCATAACACATGGAAAAGAGAGTATATCCTTCTCGCCTGTAACTATGCTGCCTCAGATTGCTGGGAAACGGCTTCTGCGAGTTTAGAAGAAGAAAGGCTTCTTTGTGATTGAAAACACACACATGCATGCACAATTTCTAATTTTTCTTAACAAGATAAAGATGGGATAATTTAATACTCTTAGTGAACTCTTATTAATTCCATCTTTCCCTCATTATCTATAATGGTTATAAAAACTACAGTCTGACTGGTGTTTTATGATTGAATCAAATTCAGAATTATGAAATTTAATCAATCACAAGGGTTTCTGCTATTCGTGACTCTAAAAACCTTGATGAAAAATATGAGAATCAATTTGTTTTTTCCTTTCAGCTTATGGTGCTCTCAACATGCATGTGTCTTGTGTTTCGAAGACTGACCTTTTCTTTCCTCATTACCTCGGGCTATGATTCAACTAGTAATAATAATTATGTGTGTACAAGTGAGTGTGTCTGTGTGTGTGTGTGTGTGTATATATATATATATATATATATATACCTTTTGAAATAGTCATTTCTGTGTATGCATATGAAAGTGTTTCTATTTGAAATTACTGTCAAAATATTAAAAAGACATGTTTGGGATTATTAATGAACTAAAATAATGCGTTCCTTGTGCTAAATAGAGATGGACTTTGCTTAATAAAATCACTTTGTTAAGGATAACATGCTTAGAGGTTTCCATTGTGTGAACTGGCATAGTTATGATTTTTCATGCGGTAACTCCCTGAGTCTCTGATTCTCTTCTTATTCTACTTGAGATTCAATCTGCAGCCTCTGCCATCTTCAGGGCTTGCTTATGTGGGTTTCCTAAAGACAGTATTGATCTATTTCTGCATGATTTGAAATATTTGACATTTAAATAAAAAGGTGTATTGCTTTAAAAAAAACCCTTGATTACAATTAAGTTATGTTAGAAAACTTAAGCTGCAGAGAGGTGACATTTGTCCCTGATTCTTTCTTTAGACTCACGAAGGACAGAGGAGGCTGCAGGAGGGGTCACCCAAGGCACCGTATTTCCTACTGTCTTCAGAACTTTGTGTATAAGTAGTCAGAGGAGCTAGCAGGGATGTTACCAGCGGACCTACTGTTTTTCTCTACACGTCAGGAAATAGTGCCCTAAGTCAGAGCACCAAATCTCCCCTCCCTAGAGACTGGGAACTAGAGGACCACCGACTAAAGCTGGCCCAATCAGTAAATCCTGGACTTTCATGGGTGTGACCAGAGAGAGAAGACCAGAAAGGGATGATGATCTGTCTTATGCTGCATTGAACCTGAGAGGCAACCACCTGGTCACCACCTGGAACCTGAGAACAGGACAACAGGGAGCACGGAGATGAGACGAAACCAGTTATATCACCTGAGGCGCCAGACCCATCTAAGCCTAAAACCTTCAGCTTCTCAGGTACATGAAAAAACACCATCCTTTTTATTCTTTTTAAAGTTCCTTGGGTTTTCTATCATTTGCCACGGGAAGAGTTCCAACTGCTAAAAAAAAGTGCTAAGTTTGAATTTTAAAACTAAAGAATCACAACACGTCGGGGTGAGACCTGCACAGGCCCCACAGCCTGGTGGCGTGAGGAACCAGGGAGAAGGTGGCTGGACACGGAGGTTCCCTTCACTTTCTTTGCCACCTGCTTCAACAGGCAGAACGTGGCCCAGATGCGAGCTGAGTGCTTCCACGCACCTTCCAGCTCAGATCACACGACTTGTGGATCTAGAAGCTCCTCCTACTGGCTATCTGGTTTGGTTTGGGCTTTTTGTAGAACTAGAATTATCAGTAGAGAATTATTTAGCTCTGCATTTTTCAAACTTGGCTTAATGTAGAAGGACACCCAGGAATTCCCCTTGGGAAGGATTTGAACGGGGCTGGGGTCTTGGACCACCACACACACACGCACACGCGCACACGCGCACACGCACACACTCAGTTTCCTCTCTAGGCTTCCTGTACCTCCTTGTCCCTCTATTCCCAGACACTGAGTCTCGGCTGACAGCCCGGGGAAACCACAGACCCTGAGAGGAATTCCTTCATCTTGACCAAGCACCATCTCCTTCTGACGAGAAACCACCTCCAGAAACCTTGAGGAAATGCCCTCAAGTATTCAACTAAGGCGGGCTGAGCCCTACCGCGAGGTCATCTGATTATTGTACAGTTTTTTAAACTTTTATTAATATTCAATTTCTGCAAGCAACACATGAATACATTCTAACAGGATAATATTTAACAAATAGTCCAACAGTCTAAAAATATACTTCCTCTTAAGTCTTCTGCCTCCTCCACGGAGGAAACTACTGTTAATACAGTGGGAGGGGGTTTCCCTGGTGTGGCGCAGTGGGGAAGAATCCGCCTGCCAATGCAGGGGACACGGGTTTGAGCCTTGGTCTGGGAAGATCCCACATGCCACAGAGCAACGAAGCCCGTGTGCCACAACTACTGAGCCTGTGCTCTAGAGCCCGCGTGCCACAACTACTGAGCACAGGTACCAGAACTACTGAGCCCGCGTGCCACAACGACCGAGCCCATGTGCCACAACAATGAAGCCCGTGCACCTAGAGCCCAAGCTCCGCAACAAAAGAAGCCACCGCAACTAGAGAAAGCCCGCGCACAACAAGAAAGACCCAATGCAGCCAAAAATAAATAAAATAAAAAATAAAGAAAGAATTTTTTTAAATACAGTGGAAGTTTCAGGCTCCTTCATAGGCGTATTTAAAAATCTAGAGTACTCCTTTGTGGGGCATTAATACAAAAATGGTCAAAATAAAAAGTACCTTGAATATGTTTATTATCCTGATCTTAGTAATCATTCCACAATGAATATGTATACCAAAGCATCACATTGTACACTTTAAATATATACAATTAGATTTGTCAATTATTCCTCAATAAAGTTAAAAAATTAAAAAGGACCTTGAGCATATCAGTGAGCTTTTCCTGTTTAAAACTCCATGTTCTGTATCTTATTATCATTATACTCTCTCTGTTTTAGGGCTGTTTATTGGTAAAGCACTTGTATAAGACTTGTCTCTGTATTTGCTCTGAGACTAGTTTAGACTTGTATTTCCCAGCCATTTTAATTTCTGCCTTCCTTTGGAAATATAAGACACTGAGTTCTTTTTTAGTGTTATTTGAGATTTCAAAATAATTGCTACAAATGAAAACAAATAAGCAATTGCAGCATGAAATACACCGTTCAGACTACACTCCCCACACCCCCCTACACTGCTCTTCCCCGGCCCCTGCTTGTTGGACATAGCAGACAGTTCTCCCTCCACGTAGGGATGCCCCTTTTACCCAGCAGCGAGACATGCCTGGGGAATATTCTAGTCTCTGGCTCAGAGGTGACTAGACATTTATATTCCACATACACTGATAATCACACAGCTGCATTTTAGAGTACTGGAGCACACATAACAGGACCACTAATAAAATACAGACTGATAAACTCATCAGGAAGGCTAGAGTGGGCCATTCCTGAGAATTAATGGGAAAATCCTACAAGATTCCCCATGGTTACTCAGCGCAGTAAGGGAGCTGGCATGGTGTGATTTTCTTTTTGTACACGTTGCTATTTTGAGTTGAGTTCTCTGGTGTGCCATGTGGGAAAGAGTTGAAGTCACCAATCACCTTGACTTTTGAACGGCTTGCCCGGAAATGTTTCTTTTCCCCCAACTCTTTAGAGTTTGACACAAACTAAGAATGGCAAACACTACAGATGAGGTGATGGACATGCTGTAAGGAGCTGGGCCTGTTATCTGAAGATTAACCAAAGAGGCCCTGAAATGGGGCTGGGATGTTTCAAGAAGAACCACCCACGAGGTTTCTGGGTCAGCTTATTGGGTCAGGCTGGTTCTACTGTGAGCTCTGCTTTGTCAGGGACTCTGCAAGACCATTTCTCATCGTTGACAGAACATGGGCAAGAGGGGAAGAAAACATACGACATGATGCTAAGAAAAGCAAGGTGATCTAATTTATTTTAGATGGGGTTCTTGTTTATTGGGGGAAAATGACTCATGAGCTAACTGAGGAAAGGTTTGCATGGATTTCTCCCAGCCTCCATTTCTATAATTACCCACTAAGTATAACGCTGATCTCTCTCCAATACAAGTCAGCCGCCGGATGGGTTAGTAACAGCCTCTGCAGACACACTCACTAAATTTCAGGCATTTCCCTTGTCCACCAGACCCTGCCTCTGAGAACAGGTCCAGGTCCCAAGAATTCATGCCCCATCACCCAGCTACAACCGTGCACCTCCATGAGGTCTGCAGGAGAGCCCAAGCCTCTCCGGGGTGCCCACAACCTTATTTTTCACTGGGACCTGGACCTCTTTGCATTAATGACACCCTCATTAATAATTTAATCAAATGAATTCCTCCTGCTCTGATTTCACAGTCATCCAGCAAACATATGACTATAATATGACATTCTATGAAGATGTTGTTCTAGCATAATATAAACAGTTGGCAATTAATACTTGGTAATTAATAAGCTGGCATTCTGGCTCTTGTGAACTTCTGAGCACGACCCCAAGCCCAGGGATTGGGCCGGGATTCTGACCATGAAGTTTCCATGCCTAAAAACCAATAATCCTCTCTTCCACGGCAGTAATGCTACCAGATGTGATGTCCTGCTAAATTGGACAAGTGGATGTCCCAGTAAGATCTTGCAACTACAATGGACTCACGTAGGGGAAAACAGAGCTGCTGTTGTGGGCTAAAAATGTGTATAAGGAAATACTGGGGAATTACAGCAGGCAGGTTGAGACCCTAAATGGCAGGCTCATGTCTTTGGCTTCACCAGAAAGTCATCAAAGACTTTTGAATGTTTAGTAAAAGTGGGTGAAGGTAAGAAGGGTGAGAACAGAGAAGCGGATGTTTTGTTGTACTATTAATTTAGGTCTATTCCCATACATAATTTAACCTAATCCTATCGACATTGTGAAGCGGAAATGTCCTTCCCCACTTTATGGATAAGTGAACCAAAGCTGAGTGAGCTGTGACTTGGCTGAGGTCGCTCAAATAGTTGAACATGACATAGAGGCAGATACTGTGATTTCAAATGCAGTGTTTATTCCCTGATTATTTAAATAGCCCTGTATTAGTGTTAGGACACAACTATCCTAGTCAAGCCACCATAATAGGGTTATATTTGCCCGCTAGACCCTGAAATAATACAAACAATACCTCTTTCCCCGCTGGAGTGAAAGGGTCTATAAATAGTTTCCTATTCTATAAAGCTGAACATGAACTTAGGCCCAAGAATCCTATGAACTACACGTCCAAGCAGCCTACATGACTGTCCTATGCCAGCATGTTCCCTGCTAGGGTGGGCCCTTGTCCTGGTGCCTTACTGGCCGAGCTTATATAAGTTTATTATATATCCTGGCACTGGCCTGGCCCCTCCATCTGCCCATCTAATCAAAGGATACCATGTTATGTTACTTTGATTTTGCCAAGAGCAGGACTAGAAAAAAATGTATTTTCACTACAACCAATTGACTTAATGATTGATGTCAACGTTACTCCACAAACTCACTAAAAACAGCCATCATTTTTGTTGTTTGATAATCAAAATGAATACATAAATAAAATATAATGTGAACACAAAAATGGTTTTATTGTCATCGGATAATAATTATCCAAAATGAGAGAGTTTGGTGGATGTTGGTAAAGAAAAATGAGGGGCTTGCTTTGTATTTGTAACAATGAATGGGGATTTACGTGTTTTGGTCTTCAAGAACTTCATGATTCTAAGTGGAGACATAAAATGTAGATCTAGGATGATTAATGGTGTTATGCAATCTCACCTGAAAATCCTAGAGATTACAATTCGTTAAAAAAAAAAACAACTTAACTGATGATCAGAGAACAAGCTCATGTCACCAAGTGTGAAATTAGAGAAGACCTCTAAAGGCTGGGGATTTGCAAAGACCTCCCCATTATAATGGCTTAAACAACTGGGTGGTGGAGAAGGACTCTAAATCAATGGCACTCCTCACTCTTTTTACAAAAGCTTGAAAGAAAAGGTGCTCTATAAGGTACATACAAAGGTGGACAGGAGATTAATATTTTATGTGAATTTTAGACAAATGTACTTCTGCAGCCTGCTCTCCAGATAGGACATATCAGCCAGTTTTCTAAGATACTGGTTCCACTGAATTCCCTTGAATTGATGCTCAGTTCTGCATTATACTATAAACTGCCTGATAGAGACCACTCTATACTCTCCTGATTGGTATTTCTTACAGGGGTGGGGGATGGTAACAAAGAGGGGTAAGCTTATATGCTAAACACTGTACAGATGTCATTTATTTTCAGCCTCCCAATAACCAGGCCATGTTTCTGTTTAATAGAAAATGAAAAGAAAGCTCAGAAACACCCAAGAAACTTTCACAGAATCACACAAAGTGTATGTGTCTGGGACCTAGAGTTGCATCCAACTCTGTTTGACTCTGAAAACCACGTTCTTTCCTTGATGTGACATGTTCATATGTTCTGCCCCACCCCTCATGGGTAGAAACCCCTCAGTCAAGCTCATTAGAACAATTCATGAATGACTCTTTTCAAGGGAGATACCAGCAACCTTTGACCATGGAAGGCGCTGCTGCGATGGACTAAGGCGTTATGTCTCCTGACGGTGACTCTAAAGGGAAAATAGGATTTGGTCTGTCCTTAGCATGCACAAACATAGACTCCCACCTTCAACACACAGGCACCCCTCCACCTCCAGACCACGTTCATTACTTTGTTCCTCTGCATCTGTCTGAGTGATTTTTGACCCCTGACAGTGACTCGGTGGATTTTATTCCTACATCCCTGAAACTCTCAAGAAGGCACAGATCTGTTTGCTCGGGGCTGACCTGTGCCTGGAGTGAGACGCTGGCATGAGATAGATGTACCTTGAGGTGGAGATTCTGCAGCCTTGAACTACGCCACGCCTTTGAGTGCCTGACTGAGCTGCCGAGTCCCGCTTTCTTGCATCTGGAAGCCAGTCATCTGTACCCACTCCCAGGTTTAGGGCAGCCTGTGCCTCCATTGTGTCAATGACTTTAATGAGTGCTCTGATCTTGCTGGTTCCCGAAGCTCATGCAAAGCGCATAAATCTAATCACACAGGAGATCTGAGTTACTGTACACTGGCGAGCTAAGTTTTACATATGGATCTAAAACACAACAACAACAAGCCCTAAATCAGAAAATCCCCTTGCTCTTGTGCATTTGCCAAATGAACACATTGCCACCAAAAGAGGAATCTCTTCATTTCCTACAAAAGACCAAGGAAATGGTTTGTGTTGGTCATTTCCCTTGCCGAGTGCCGTACTGGGATATGGATGGGAAGAGACTGGAAAACGTAGTCATCAGTGACTGTGTGTTGCCATGGGAAGAAGAAGTCCCACTAGATAAGAGTGTATAGCATGGGCGGGGGGCTGGCTGAGTTCTCTTAAGTTCCTGTCCTTCCTATTTTCAGAATTTGCCTGGGCTAAACGAACACAGATGACAGTGCAGAATCAATAGGGATTTTTTTTTTCCAAGTCCGTCAGAGCTGTGGGATCTTTCACATCATCACCATTTTATTATTCCTGTATTGAATCGTTCCATGAGGACCTTATTCATCTCCTACTTTTTTCTGTCCTGGGGCAAAGACAAAAGCTCTCTTGGGCTGTGAAGACACTGCTGCTTTCTTCCCAGTCTGCTCTCTCCTGCAGTAATCAACGTTTATGGCTGCAGTTACAGTAAAAATAGCAAAAGTCAATATTTGTGCTCCGTATCTGTCAGCTAATAAAGCTGGCTAGAGGCATGGCTACATGACATCTGCATGCAACACACAGGGACTGGTCCCCCCTATCCTTCCAGACAGTTTGTCTAAAGATGGCGTCATATTTGCACAGCTGAGATTCCCAAATCCCCCATGTGTGTCCTTAGGGAAGCTCAAGATTTTTGTTTGGTTTTTGATCCTGTTGATTCTGGCCTTTGGACTGGGAAAGTTGTTAAAAAGAAGAAGAAGGATGAAAAAAGAAATATGAAAATAAGAAAATGAAATGAGACAGAATAACTACTCAGAAAATCTATCTAACAGTCCTCTTTGAACTATTGTTTTTTACACCTTGCCTACCTCTAAGAAGAATAGTAAGAGACAAAGAAATGACGGAAGAATTAAAAAGAAGGACCCTAAGACAAGATGGAAAAGGAGAATTGATTTCGAAGGTTTGGATTTTAGATGAAGACCTGGGTTTCAGTTTCGGCTCTGTGATCTGGGGCAAGTATCTTAATGTAAATTAGCCTCAGCTGTCTTAAAAACGGGACTATTAATAGAATCCAATTTGTATAGCTGCATTGAAAAGATTAAGTGAGATAAGGTGAGGAAACCATTTAGCACAGCAGGCGGTAACAATACCAGTGACTGTAATTATCAAAGCAAAGTGATTTTTAAGGGAACCAGTTTACTTTTCCTTCAAATAAGTCATTAAATGACTAACACAAGTCACCAAAAAAAAAGCAAGTGTGGAAAGTCAAAACTCAATTTTTATAACTCATTTTTTTTTTCTTTAAGCTTTTTATTTTTTATTTTTTTTTGCGGTACGCAGGCCTCTCACTGTTGTGGCCTCTCCCGCTGCGGAGCACAGGCTCCGGACGGGCAGGCCCAGCGGCCATGGCTCACGGGCCCAGTCGCTCCGCGGCATGTGGGATCTTCCCGGACCGGGGCACGAACCCGTGTCCCCTGCATCGGCAGGCGGACTCCCAACCACTGCGCCACCAGGGAAGCCCCTATAACTCATTTTTATGTTGCATTTCTTTACTACTATTATTATTAATCTCCTATGGCTTAATTCTTATGCATTTCCATCTTGTTCAATATTTCCAAGTCAGAATAATAGTCCTAGTCCGGGGGCACCATTGTTATAGTTGTTCTTCATTTTGATCACTCAGGAATCCTGTAGCATTTCACAGCCACTGTGCACTGCCCCCCCCATACAGGCTGTGTTCCCTTCTTCCCTTTACTGCACTTGATTGCATGCAACAAGCTCATCTGTCTCTAAAAGTGACACATTTTGTAATATGTGAAATAATTTTAGGTGAATGAACTTCCATATTTCTAAAAGTCATTCATTTTAATATGTATTACAGAAAATGTAATAGCAGACCAAACCCATGATTTCCTAGATATTATCCTTTAGGTTGAAGATAAAGCAATGTACGGCTGAAAAATTTACAATGTATAAAAGATTAAATAAAACATTGATTAGGCTGTGGGTGCCTGCTCCTATTTCCCAGCTCCTTGCAGTGCAGTGGGGTCACGTGTCACTGCTAAGCAGAAGCCTTCAGGAGCCTGCATGTACTTCCCAAGTTATCTCTTACAGCCACAGTGACTGATGAGGCTGCGTGGTCCAGATGATGCAGGTGTACGATGCCGAGCCTCCATCAGCCTGGGTCCCTGAGTGACTGTGGAGCAAAATGCCTATCGACCCATGACCAACGGGTAGTATGAGTGGGACCACTTCTTTTGTGATAGTCTTCTGTTTCCAACAAATATTAATTTAATTTTCATTTAATATTTTCTAGTATCTTGTTCTGAGTTATTTTCTTCCCATTATTCAATGCCTCCCCTTTCCCCTTCTATTTTATAGTCATTTCTTTCCATTTGATTTTATATATATATATATATATTACTATATTAAAATGTAGGCTCATTGTTTAAAAAATACTTATCAGCACTAATTCTATGCCTTCTATGCCAGGGTCTCTGCTAGCCATGTAAATATAGTGATAGGTAAGACAAATTTGGTCAACATCTTTACAAAACTGAAAACGATGCTTGGACAACCACTGGTTTCTTTAGACACCCTTCTGTTTTCCTTCTCATCAGAATTATTGTCATTTGTGTAGCCAGAACGTTGAAGGGTCCCTCATCCCTTATAAGCTATGATCCATTCAAATGCCACTAGCTATAGAATAATGATTACCCGTTCTCTGAAAATCCGTCCAAGTCTCATTCTAAGTACTGCTGTCATCTTTTAAATATACCTATGTGCTCCCAGCTGAGAAATCATTCTACTCAAGCAGAAGGTGGATGTGCTTGGCTCAGGTGAAGAAAGACTAAGAAAAGGATCCCTGAGTGAACATCACTGTCCATGAACATAAAGGGCTTCTCAGGATTTGCTTCCTTCTCAGACTGAAGCATGTTGTGTGAAATAACTTACATGATGATTTTCCCAGCTGGTAGCCTTTTGGAAAGGAAAGCCCTGTTACGCTACTTCTTTCTGAACTAACATATTTCAAGAGATTCACTGTATTACTATAATGACTTTTAGAATTTTTATTGCAAATGTTCACTGTGGCAGTATTTGAAAAATATAAATAGAAAAAGAGAGTAATCAATACTGTGTGGTACTGGCATAAAGCCTGACCTAGAGATCAATGGAGTAGAATTGACAGTCCAGAAATAAACTCATGCATTTATGGTCACTTGGTTTTAACAATGGCCTTAAGGTAATTCAACGAGGAGAGAACAGACTTTACAATAAAAGAATGAAGCTGAACCCCTACTTCATGCTATATGCAAAAATTAACTAAAAATAGATCAAAGACTTAGCGGTAAGAGCTAAAATCGTAAAAACTCTTGTAAGAAAACAGGTGAAAGTTTTGGATTAAGCAATGTTTTCATAGATATTGTTGTCAAATCCAAGTTCATGTGCCCAACACACAGTGAGCCCAGACAAACCGAAACATCAGAGTTTGGAGCAGAGAAAGGTTTATCAGTCAAGGAGGTGCCCACCGGGAAGATGGGAGACATATACTCATCTCAAATTCATCTTTCTTTCTTTTCATAGGAACACAGCTGAAAATTTACCAATTTTATAAAATATACCGTAGGGGACTACCACATAGAACAGACCTCTGATCACCCATACTTAATTATTCACAGCCCATGCTGTCAAATACCTAGAAAACAAACCAATGCAATGCAAAATCATCTCCCAGGGTCACAGTGCCCTAGTCCCCAAAAGGGAAATTTCCAAACAATGCCCCATCACAGACAAAGCCAAATGACCAAGCTTGAGTCCAAAAGGGAAAACCCCAACCAATGGTCTGCCATAGGCAAAGCCAGTGCAATAGGGAAGTCACATATGAGCTCTGTTACTTACCAGAGAGGTCTCAACTTGCCAATGCAAGTGCATTGTTTCCTTTACCACAAAAGTCAAAAGCACCGTGGGTCAATGCCAGGTCTTTCGAGCATTAGCTGCCTACACTCCTTCTTCCTTGGCGCCAGCAATAAACACTGCACTTTCCTTCACCACAACCCACTGTCAGTAGATTGCCTTTACCGTGCACGGGAGAGCAGACCCCAGTTTGGTTCGGTAACAATATCACATCAAAAGCATCACGTCAAAAGCACAAACAACCAAATCATAAAAAATAAAAAAAGACAAATTGAACCTCACGGGGACCCACTCAGAGTATAAAAATTATTTGTAAGTGAAAGCATTTGAGCTAAGACGCAGAAAGAAATTTGATCTGAACTTACCTTATCTGACTGAAGCAGAGCCTCCAGAAAATTCAGCTGCCATTTGCCCGACTCTTAGGGCATTTCCTGTGAGTTCAGCTGAGATGCAGACAGACTACCCCATTCCATTAGCACTTAAAAGTCCAATAGAACCTTTCATACCTTCCCACTGAAGTCCTAAAAGCAAATACAAGAACAAACAAACAAACAAACCTTTGTTAACTTCTGCATACAACACTTTTACCTCTGGCTATTGAGGGAGTTACTCTCCACAGAGAGCATTAAAAAAAACCTTGATTTTCCTCCTGCTAATCTATTGTTAGCTAATTTGCATACCCCAGACCACTGGGCCCAAGTTGTAAGAGGAAAAGTTTTCCTCCCAACAATTTCATCCAAAATAAAAACTTTCATGCTTCAGAGGACACTATCAAGAAAGTGAAAAAACAACCCAAATAATAGGACAAAATATTTGCAAATAATGTATCTAATAAGGGTCTCATATCCAGAATGTATAAAGAACTCTTACAATAAAAAGACAAATAACAGGGGCTTCCCTGGTGGCGCAGTGGTTGAGAGTCTGCCTGCTGATGCAGGGGACACGGGTTCGTGCCCCGGTCTGGGAAGATCCCACATGCCACGGAGCGGCTGGGCCCATGAGCCATGGCCGCTGAGCCTGCGCGTCCGGAGCCTATGCTCCGCAACGGGAGAGGCCACAACAGTGAGAGGCCCGCGTACCGCAAAAAAAAAAAAAAAAAGACAAATAACCCAATTAAAAATGAGCAAAGTATTTAAATAAATATTTCTCCAAAGAAGACAGTCAATGGCCAATGAGCCAAGGGAAAAGGTGTTTAACATTATTAATCGTTAGGAAAATGCATATCAAAACCACAATGAGAATGGAGTATTATTCAGCCATAAAAAGAAACAAAACTGAGTTATTTGTAGTGAGATGGATGGACCTAGAGTCTCTCATACAGAATGAAGTAAGTCAGAAAGAGAAAAACAAATACCGTATGCTAACAAATATATATTCAATCTAAAAGAAAATGTTTCTGATGAACCTAGGGGCAGGACAGGAATAAAGACGCAGACATAGAGAATTGACTTGAGGACACAGGGAGGGGGAAGGGGAAGCTGGGACAAAGAGAGAGTAGCATTGAGAGTAGTAAAATAGGTAGTGAGAAGCAGCTGCATAGCACAGGGAGATCAGCTCGGTGCTTTGTGACCACCTGGAGAGGTGGGATAGGGAGGGTGGGAGGGAGCTGCAAGAGGGAGGGGATATGGGGATATATGTGTACGTATAGCTGATTCACTTTGTTATACAGCAGAAACTAACACAACATTGTAAAGCAATTATACTCCAATAAAGATGCTAAAAACAAACAAACAAAAAAAACACAATGAGAAAAAGGATGCTGTTTCTTAGATTGGTCTCTGATGTCCTGCAAATTAAACTGACAAAAGACAGATTGGCAAGGGAAAGGACACTTTTATTCACATGTGTATAAACGCAGGAATTCACAGAAAAATGTGACTCAAAAGGGCAGTTAGAACTGGGGGCTTGTATACCATCGCAGTAGGTTAGGAAGAGGGTAAGAAGGGCACTTCTGAGAAAACAAATGACTTACTGGGAAAATAAAGGAGCCCTTAGGAGAATAGGTGGGAGACATGTTAGTTTTGTAACAATGTCTGTTTGGGTGTGATACTGACGTCTTCTCTCAGAGAAGAGAAAATCAGACTTGCTCCCAAAAAAGGGGATTTATGACAACTGAGTTCTTCTGGGGGGTCTCTGCTCTCAGGCAGATAAGGGATTTCAGGAACTCAAACGCCTTCAGTTCAAAATAATCGTGCCACAGTGGCTTATGCTGGATCCTTTCAATGCAATTTCCTCAACAGTCACATAGCTAGTTAGGAAGCAAAACAAAGAACTAGAATCCACGCCTTCTGGCTCTAGTTACGAACTGAACTCTTTGATAAGCTAAAATTATCACCTTTTCTTATTTCTAAAGCCATTGAACAGTTTCCCCCAAAGACAGACAAACCTTGGTTTTCTGTTTTATAGGAAAAAAAAAATCATTGCACAAGCGTGAATGTAACGGCTCTTTGGATCTTGCAATTGTTTCTGAATGTCAAATATTTCACTCTGTAACCTGCCAGGCATTTATCTTATTATGGTCATCTTCTGCCTTCTGATTTTTTTCTTTTGGAAACATATTTGAAGAACAAAAAAGAGAGAGAAATATGTACCTTTCCATCCACCGCAGACCAGCCCTAGGTGTTTGCTGGCAGCCCTCACAGTTCGATTGACAACCCCAGCTGTTGATAGGCTGCAGGAAAGACAAGAGAGAGAGAATGCAATTCATCAGGACCCTGGGCAAATGGGCATGTCTTAATGTTACCATTTTCCTTATGGTCATAATAACCCCCTGCATAGTACACCTGGAATAATTTAACTAAGTCTGACCGATTAGTTGAGAAATTATTGGCAAAGTATGCACTCTCTCTTCTTCTGCCAGGACCTGGTGGATTCAACAGTGAGCAAGCCAGAACCCACTCTCCAAGGCTGGTGATGTGCTGACATATTTCTGAAAGGGATTCGCTTTCCTCTCAATTGTGCCCTTTACTGTCTCTGACCATGCTGTATGCAGCAGACACGAAGGTTACGAATTGGCTGCAAAGAGGTCTATGTTATTGTTTTCAATTGAATTAACAGCCATCATGTAAAATTCACGCGATCATATTTAACAGCTTCAGTTCTGGCTTCTCTTGAAATATCAGGATGTTTGGTCCAACATGGCTTCCATTTGCACAGACAGTATCTAGCTGGAGCTGGGTGGTAGCTCTCACGTGTAGACAGGAGGCATGCCCTCCAGGTTACTGGGATCGCCACTACAACCTGACACCCCATTTCTTCCATTTCTGCTATCTGCTTGGGCCCTGGAAATATTTGAGTTTGCTACCTCTGCAGCAGAAAGCGACAAAGAACTGCTTGGAAAATTTCTCTTGGCTGTAAGATTATCGATGAGGTTCATGTTGTGACCGACCACTGTCTTAGATACTAGCTATTCATCCAGATGGGACTGTTTGTTTCTAATCCCATTTCTCTCTGTCTCTGTCTCTGTCTCTCTCTCTCTGTATACACACACACATATTTTTTTTTTACTTCCTTCTTCTTTTTAACACCGTGAGAAATACCCAACTTCTAGTGAGGAAGCCCACATCTGAAAGGGATGTTTGAAGTAATAATCAGTCATAAACTGATTTTTTATCTCAGTCTCACAAATGGAGAATATTTCTTGCTATCTCTAGCCATGTGTTAATGGTTTCTCTGAGGTCACCTGTACAGATAGATCTTTTGAATTTCACTTGGAACACATGTGGTTTTAAGCTAGATGTTAATTGGAAACATTTACAGTGTCAAACATTTGATTAATGCTCTGGGTTTTAATTGAAAGGAATAAGCATTTCTTAAATCAACTCTTCACAGTAATATGTTTTTTTAAAAAAATATTCCTAGAGTAGATTAAACATTTATTTGAAAACTGAGTAATATTAAAAACCAATCTTCATCACTGAGTACTGATTTGCTAGCATGCTTTTTATTTATTTTAACATCTCTATTGGAGTATAATTGCTTTACAATGGTGTGTTAGTTTCTGTTTTATAACAAAGTGAATCAGCTATACGTATACATATATCCCCATATCTCCTCCCTCTTGCATCTCCCTCCCACCCTCCCTATCCCACCCCTCTAGTTGGTCACAAAGCACCGAGCTGATCTCCCCGTGTAATGCGGTAGCATCCTTTTTCAACAAATATTTTGGGGACAATTACCAGCCAACTGGTAATTAGAAAAAAAAAACAATCAAATGGCAATAAATGCAATACTGCTTTTGGCCGATGGCCAATAACCATTCAGAAACACACTGAAGGTGATTTCACTCTACTGTTGAGTTTTTGGTATAATACAGAACATTCCACATGTTTATCCCTTGGATAGCATGGTCTAAGAAAGGGAAACCCATGGTCTCCACAGTGAGAGTTGCTGTGTGTGGCTGGGACCCTCTAGACTGGAAAAGTCAGGATGTGGTTTGGGGACTAAGCATAGGGTAATATTCTCCAGGTGTGAGAAGTCCAAAGTGGGACTCAGTTGAGTTCAGAAGAAGAAACATTTTGACTTTAATTTTTGTTCATAAAGAACCCAAATTGGGTCTCCAGATGGTGCCCTGTAGACATAATTAAGCATTGCAATAAATCACATGCCAGTGACAAGGCAATTATTCTTGGGCCCTCCACCCCTGCCTTGTCAGGTGCGGGGAGAGGCACCCAGGCATTCTTTCAGGTGTTCTCAAACAGCACTGTGCTATCTATTAGGGGCCTGAAGGGGGATGCCGCCATTCACTCCTTGCTGTCAGCCAGGACAGATAATAGGTGCAAGATGTCGTCTGGTGCTGGGATATTAGTCCTCGCGGCTGCCCTGCACTTTGTATAATCAAAGAGACTCAGAAGAGAAAAGAAAAAAAAGTGTTACAAGGCCATGGCCACATAATTGCCACAGTTTGAGATGGAGAAAATTAAATATGCCCATTAAGTCTTTGATTTCCACATCACCAGGCAACCTGCTGTACATTTTTTCCCACTGAATTCACTACCTGATTGTTGTTTCTGAAACACGTATTCCTCATCCCTTTGTTCATTTAATGTGTACATATTTCAATGTCCTTCAAACCTGAATAATGTATAAACCTCTTTAAAACTCCCAAGACTATATCCACAGACACATCCAGGGATATACATGGACAAGTTTGGGAAACACTGACTTAAGAACTTAAAATGTGATTCTATGAAAATATCTTATAATGCAGAATAATCAATGCAAAATAGAAATAACTTTCATTTTTAAAGGGATAAAAATATTTTCTAATATTTTAATAAAATGGACAACACAAAATGTTAAAAAGTCTCTTTAGTTTGAGAAACTGCTGTTGTATTAAATGCTCTCTATGTAACAGATACCATAACAGGCCCTGGGCCTACAAAGTTCTTTAAGGACTGCCCTGGTCTCCAAAAAGAGAAAGAGGATCACAGAAGGTCTTCTGTGTTCTTATGAAGCCTGTGTATGGTTTTGCATTTGGGTCACCTTAGTGGGATTACATGGTTCCCCACTTCATTGTGGGTTCTTGAAACAGAAACCAAAGGATTCTCCAAGTCTTGGAAAGGACATTTTTCAACTGTAGGGTCTTCTCCCTCTACGGTTAACTAGGATCTTACATGAGTTTCCTGTGACTGCTGTAACAAATGACCACTAACTTGGTGGCTTAAAACAACACACATCTATTATTTTACGGTTCCAGAGGTCAGAAGACTGAAGTCAGTTTCACCGAGCTGAAGTCAAGACATTACCAAGGCTGGTTCCCCCCGCCCAGGGCTTTAAGGGGCAATCTGCTCCCTCACCTTTGTCAGCTTCTGGAGGCTGCCTGCATTCTTTGTCTTCTGACCCCTTCCTCACGTGACTCAATCTTCTGCTTCCATCATTTATCTCTTACTTCCCTCTGATCTCCTTTATCCCCCTTGTAGGACCCCTATGATGATACTGAGCGCACTAGGATAAAGCATCTCAAGACCCCTAAGTTAATCCCACCTGCAAAGTCCCTTTTGCTACATAAGGTAATATTCTCAGGTTCCAAGGATGAGGATGTAAACACCTTAAGGGTCATTATTCAGCCTACCGCAGAGCCTTAGGACCCAAATCTGTTTTTTTAGTCCTGACCCCTCACTTCCTGGTTCATGACATCAACCATACATCCCAAGCTGACGCTGACATCACTTCATATGAAAAGTCCCAGACGAGCTCATCTTCTCTTCCCCCTAAAATCTGTCCCACAACCCAAATTTTCTTTCTCTTATGCCTTTCACACAGCTTTGGAGTCGTAGTATTCGAAAACTCAATATGCTTTCTTTATTCCCTATATGCTCTCTGTCCTCTAAGACCCAACACTTTGCCTTTGAAACGCCTCCCAATTTACTCCTTTGCTCACCTCAGTTACAACCAAACTCTCCCCACACTAGTCCAGTGTCCTGCTAAGAATCGCATGACATTTCTAGTTAGATTTTTATACCTTTGAACTAGTGTGCTTTTTATTGAAGTTAGTAGTAGCCAGAATAGAATAAAATATAGGTCAAAAACTGTTTGCATGAAAATTGGCAGAATCTGTGACAAACCCTAAATGAAAAATGCTGGCATCTTTCCAGAGTTTTATTTTTCTTTTGGAATGCCTTTGATATGTCAAGCAGACACTACAATAGATACTGACCTGTACTTCAGAGCTTCTCCACACTGGCCCATTGCAGTGTGTTCTTTGAAACTTTCTCCCTATTCCTATCCTGGGTCTTAATCACAGGACAGGGTCTTCACATCTGCCTCTCCTCTCATTCACTGACACAAAATATTGGCACTCAGTTCCACCCTCTCCCATTTTTAGCAGGTAGTTTTATCTCCATTATTAAAATAGCAATCTAGAATAATGTCTCCCAAACAAACCTTGCTCTTAGTGAATCTAAGATGCCACACTCTTGGAAGCCCTTGATGACCCAGCCCCATAGAACCCTCAGAAACCAGCATAAGACATGCAATAGTCAAAATATGTGATTTAACAGTTTCTTGGTTGAACGACTTGTCTCTTCCTTAAGTTTGGAAATTCTTCCAGGACAGGAAACTATGGCAACACATAGCAAATACTATTACATAATAAAACTACACGGAAGCATTTGTATTTATATTTCCAATGTTGGTAAGGAAGCTGGTCTCAGAATTTAACTAAATTCCTACCAGCCATAAGCAAACCACACCTTTGTAAGTAACGGATACTTAAAAGGAGTAAGTTTAGTCTTTCAAGCATGTAAATTCACTGTAACATCAATTTTCTGGGATTTGTTAAACCTGAGTCATTATCAATTTCTTAATCCTAGTCCTGTGAATAGTGTAAACCTTTAAATATGAAGTTTCCATCCCTCCGTTTTAATCCAAAATCTTAGCTGTTGTATAACAGGAGTAGCATACACTGTTAATAATGGATTTCTGTCTCTATCTCACACACAGAAAGAAAACTGTGCCTTTATTTAACCATTTACTACCTAAGGATATACTTTGAATTCCTGTTTATACAACCTCTTGAATTTGTTCTTCATTGGAATGCTTATTGAACCACCTGTAAATTTTAATTTCAAAAAGGAAGGTTCAAACGCACCTCGGGATAGATTTCTGCACTAAGAGTGTATACGCATCTGTGTCTGGGTATCAGGAAGAAGCAACACATCTAACTTAGTGCTTCATTGGTTTGAGATATTAGGTCTTCTCCAGAGTTGGCTGAAGTGTTAGAACAACAGAATTTACAAAAACTTAAATCTGTCTTCCTTTCCAAAATTCCTTTTATTAAACTCACTGATATTTTCTTGAAGTCTTAAAGACCTGCAAATGAGATCATACATGAAAAGTTCTTTATAATGAGAAAGAAGAGCAACATTTTAAAAAGTCTCAGCTAACCTGTCCCTTTTTATCAGTAAGCTGGTCTCTTTTCCTGTACCACGTCATCCCGCTGAGTCACGGAGCCCACTGTCCCCAGGAATAAGAAGGATGTGAGGTAGGAGTATGGGAAGTAAAAGACCAATGAGGTAGGGGGAGGAAATGAGACATAAAGCCAGTCCTCCACTCGCTTGGGGCTGATTCATAAGGAGGGGAGGTTGTAGAAATGTCCATATAAGTGTGGGGAGGGACCTCCCTAGCAGTCCAGCAGTTAAGACACCACGCTTCCACTGCAGGGGGTGCGGGTTCCACCCCTGGTCAGGGAACTAAGATCCTGCATGCCATGTGATGTGGTCAAAAAGAAAAAAGTGTAGGGAACCCTGGAAGGTCAAGATTAGGGCCCTGCTTTTCCCACTGTGCTCTGCAGAGGACCATAAGCTTCTAGGGGAGCCATCATCAAAGGTGCAGCATTGATGGATGGAAACAATTAGAAAAATGGACTTGAGCTACCACTATTGAAAGGAGCCCATGTTCTAGACATGGTGGGCAGGGAATCCGGATGTTTCCGCATCCCCAACGATGATGCCAACATGCCAAAAGCATCAGGGGACTGAGGTCCATTGGATATGAAATGCAGACACAGAACATCGGAAATTAGTTACCAGAGGTTAAGAACCAAGATCATGTGCTGCAGCTATGGGTCCCCACGAGGTACCACAAATGGTCAGTCCTCATCAATAGATTAGACCAGCCTGGTGCGAGGTCAGCACACAGCTCTCAGGCTCCTCCTGTCATTGCCAGGAGGTCATATAAGTGTCCCCATATGTATGGACAGAAGTGGGGGAGGGGAGATGAAACTGACAGACTAAGCATTTACCCCCAAAAGATCTGATAAGTATAAAAAGACGTTAAGCCCCCAAATACTGAAATATTAATTGGTAAGTTTAGATACCACCCTCTGGCTCCAGCCAGAAGATAGCAGGTAGGGGCTTATTAGAAAATTCTATCCGTTATAGAAATCAAAAACAGCTACCCTTTTTTGTATATCTGAAATCTGAGTCGTGGGGTTTTCAAATTTTCTACCTCTCTGCATACTGGTAAGGTTTTTATTTTCGGCATTATTTAACACCCGATATCAGAATGATATACATCCTATATACATGTTTAATAAATATTTGTTAAATGACTCAGCAAACTCCATCGCTGACCCAGTGGTATACCGTTATAGAGGGCAGTAAATGCCAACATCTCATCCCATCCTCCTTTTTCTCATTAGAAGCAACCATAAATACATAAGAGAATTGCCTGGGATGAGTTCCCTGTCAAATAGGCATGTTGGAGCCATCACTCATAAATGTAGAGTCTAAAGAAAAGTGTTAAAACAGCATATCTAATGGGCTTCCCTGGTGGCACAGTGGTTAAGAATCCACCTGTCAATGCAGGGGACATGGATTCGAGCCCTGGTCTGGGAAGATGCCACATGCTGCGGAGCAACTAAGCCCGTGCGCCACAACTACTGAGCCTGCGCTCTAGAGCCTGCAAGCCACAACTACTAAGAACATGTGCGACAATTACTGAAGCCCACGCACCTAGAGCCCGCGAACCACAACAAAGAGCAGCCCCCGCTCGCCGCGCACAGCAACAAAGATCCAGTGCAGCCAAAAATAAATTAATTCAAATTGCAAGAATCAGTTAACAAGGACCTAGAAGAACTAAAGATGAAACAAGCAACAATGAACAACACAATAAATGAAATTAAAAGTACTCTAGATGGGATCAATAGCAGAATAACTGAGGCAGAAGAACGGATAAGTGACCTGGAAGATAAAATAGTGGAAATAACTACTGCAGAGCAGAATAAAGAAAAAAGAATGAAAAGAACTGAGGACAGTCTCAGAGACCTCTGGGACAACATTAAACGCACCAACATTCGAATTATAGGGGTTCCAGAAGAAGAAGAGAAAAAGAAAGGGACTGAGAAAATATTTGAAGAGATTATAGTTGAAAACTTCCCTAATATGGGAAAGGAAATAGTTAATCAAGTCCAGGAAGCACAGAGAGTCCCATACAGGAAAAATCCAAGGAGAAATACGCCAAGACACATATTAATCAAACTGTCAAAAATTAAATACAAAGAAAACATATTAAAAGCAGCAAGGGAAAAACAACAAATAACACACAAGGGAATCCCCATTAAGGTTAACAGCTGATCTTTCAGCAGAAACTCTGCAAGCCAGAAGGGAGTGGCAGGACATATTGCAAGTGATGAAGGAGAAAAACCTGCAACCAAGATTACTCTACCCAGCAAGGATCTCATGCAGATTTGATGGAGAAATTAAAACCTTTACAGACAAGCAAAAGCTGAGAGAGTTCAGCACCACCAAACCAGCTCTACAACAACTGCTAAAGGAACTTCTCTAGGCAAGAAACACAAAAGAAGGAAAGGACCTACAATAACGAACCCAAAACAATTAAGAAAATGGGAATAGGAACACACATATCGATAATTACCTTAAATGTAAATGGACTAAATGCTCCCACCAAAAGACACAGATTGGCTGAATGGATACAAAAACAAGACCCATATATTTGCTGTCTACAAGAGACCCACTTCAGACCTAGAGACACATACAGACTGAAAGTAAGGGGATTGGAAAAAGGTATTTCATGCAAATGGAAACCAAAAGAAAGCTGGAGTAGCAATTCTCATATCAGACAAAATAGACTTTAAAACAAAGACTATTAGAAGAGACAAAGAAGGACACTACATAATGATCAAGGGATCGATCCAAGAGGAAGATATAACAATTGTAAATATTTATGCACCCAACATAGGTGCACCTCAATACATAAGGCAAATACTGACAACCATAAAAGGGGAAATCGACAGTAACACATTCATAGTAGGGGACTTTAACACCCCACTTTCACCAATGGACAGATCATCCAAAATGAAAATAAGTAAGGAAACACAAGCTTTAAATGATACATTAAACGAGATGGAGTTAATTGATATTTATAGGACATTCCATCCAAAAACAACAGCATACACATTTTTCTCAAGTGCTCATGGAACATTCTCCAGGATAGATCATATCTTGGGCCACAAATCAAGCCTTGGTAAATTTAAGAAAATTGAAATTGTATCAAGTATCTTTTCTGACCACAACGCCATGAGACTAGATATCAATTACAGGAAAAGATCTGTAAAAAATACAAACACATGGAGGCTAAACAATACACTACTTAATAATGAAGTGATCACTGAAGAAATCAAAGAGGAAATCAAAAAATACCTAGAAACAAATGACAATGGAGACACAATGACCCAAAACCTGTGGGATGCAGCAAAAGCAGTTTTAAGGGGGAAGTTTATAGCAATACAAGCCCACCTTAAGAAGCAGGAAACATCTCGAATAAACAACCTAACCTTGCACCTCAAGCAATTGGAGAAAGAAGAACAAAAAAACCCCAAAGCTAGCAGAAGGAAAGAAATCATAAAAATCAGATCAGAAATAAATGAAAAAGAAATGAAGGAAACAATAGCAAAGATCAATAAAACTAAAAGCTGGTTCTTTGAGAAGATAAACAAAATAGATAAACCACTAGCCAGACTCATCAAGAAAAAAAGGGAGAAGACTCAAATCAATAGAATTAGAAATGAAAAAGGAGAGGTAACAACTGACACTGCAGAAATAAAAGAGATCATGAGAGATTACTACAAGCAACTCTATGCCAATAAAATGGACAATCTGGAAGAAATGGACAAATTCTTAGAAAGGCACAACCTGCCAAGACTGAATCAGGAAGAAATAGAAAATATGAACAGACCAATCACAAGCACTGAAATTGAAACTGTGATTAAAAATCTTCCAACAAAGAAAAGCCCAGGACCAGATGGCTTCACAGGCGAATTCTATCAAACATTTAGAGAAGAGCTAACACCTATCCTTCTGAAACTCTTCCAAAATATAGCAGAGGGAGGAAAACTCCCAAACTCCTTCTACGAGGCCACCATCACCTTGATACCAAAACCAGACAAGGATGTCACAAAGAAAGAAAACTACAGGCCAATATCACTGATGAACATAGATGCAAAAATCCTCAACAAAATACTAGCAAACAGAATCCAACAGCACATTAAAAGGATCATACACCATGATCAAGTGGGGTTTATTCCAGGAATGCAAGGATTCTTCAATATACGCAAATCTATCAATGTGATAAACCATATTAACAAACTGAAGGAGAAAAACCATATGATCATCTCAATAGATGCAGAGAAAGCTTTTGACAAAATTCAACACCCATTTATGATAAAAACCCTGCAGAAAGTAGGCATAGAGGGAACTTTCCTCAACATAATAAAGGCCATATGTGACAAGCCCACAGCAAACATCATCCTCAATGGTGAAAAACTGAAAGCATTTCCACTAAGATCAGGAACAAGACAAGGTTGCCCACTCTCACCACTCTTATTCAACATAGTTTTGGAAGTTTTAGCCACAGCAATCAGAGAAGAAAAGGAAATAAAAGGAATCCAAATCGGAAAAGAAGAAGTAAAGCTATCACTGTTTGCAGATGACATGATCCTATACATAGAGAACCCTAAAGATGCTACCAGAAAACTACTAGAGCTAATCAATGAATTTGGTAAAGTGGCAGGATACAAAATTAATGCACAGAAATCTCTGGCATTCCTATATACTAATGATGAAAAATCTGAAAGTGAAATCAAGAAAACACTCCCATTTACCATTGCAACAAAAAGAATAAAATATCTAGGAATAAACCTACCTAAGGCGACAAAAGATCTGTATGCAGAAAATTATAAGACACTGATGAAAGAAATTAAAGATGATACAAATAGATGGAGAGAGATACCATGTTCTTGGATTGGAAGAATCACATTGTGAAAATGACTCTACTACCCAAAGCAATCTATAGATTCAATGCAATCCCTATCAAACTACCACTGGCATTTTTCACAGAACTAGAACAAAAAATTTCACAATTTGTATGGAAACACAAAAGACCCCGAATAGCCAAAGCAATCTTGAAAACGAAAGAAGGAACTGGAGGAATCAGGCTCCCAGACTTCAGACTATACTACAAAGCTACAGTAATCAAGACAGTATGGTACTGGCACAAAAACAGAAAGACAGATCAATGGAACAGGATAGAAAGCCCAGAGATAAACCCACGCACATATGGTCACCTTATCTTTGACAAAGGAGGCAGAAATGTACAGTGGAGAAAGGACAGCCTCTTCAATAAGTGGTGCTGGGAAAACTGGACAGCTACATGTAAAAGTATGAGATTAGATCACTCCCTAACACCATACACAAAAATAAGCTCAAAATGGATTAAAGACCTAAATGTAAGGCCAGAAACTATCAAACTCTTAGAGGAAAACATAGGCAGAACACTCTATGACATAAATCACAGCAAGGTCCTTTTTGACCCACCTCCTAGAGAAATGGAAATAAAAACAAAAGTAAACAAATGGGACCTAATGAAACTTAAAAGCTTTTGCACAGCAAAGGAAACCATAAGCAAGACCAAAAGACAACCCTCAGAATGGGAGAAAATATTTGCAAATGAAGCAACGGACAAAGGATTAATCTCCAAAATTTATAAGCAGCTCATGCAGCTTAATAACAAAAAAACAAACAACCCAATCCAAAAATGGGCAGAAGACCTAAATAGACATTTCTCCAAAGAAGATATACAGAGTGCCAACAAACACATGAAAGAATGCTCAACATCACTAATCATGAGAGAAATGCAAATCAAAACTACAATGAGATATCATCTCACACCAGTCAGAATGGCCATCATCAAAAAATCTAGAAACAATAAATGCTGGAGAGGGTGTGGAGAAAAGGGAACCCTCTTACACTGTTGGTGGGAATGTAAATTGATACAGCCACTGTGGAGAACAGTATGGAGGTTCCTTAAAAAGCTACAAATAGAACTACCATATGACCCAGCAATCCCACTACTGGGCATATACCCTGAGAAAACCATAATTCAAAAAGAGTCATGTACCAAAATGTTCATTGCAGCTCTATTTACAATAGCCCAGAGACGGAAACAACCTAAGTGTCCATCATCGGATGAATGGATAAAGAAGATGTGGCACATATATACAATGGAATATTACTCAGCCATAAAAAGAGACGAAATTGAGCTATTCGTAATGAGGTGGATAGACCTAGAGTCTGTCATACAGAGTGAAGTAAGTCAGAAAGAGAGAGACAAATACCGTATGCTAACACATATATATGGAATTTTAAAAAAAAATGTCATGAAAAACCTAGGGGTGAAACAGGAATAAAGACACAGACTTACTAGAGAATGGACTTGAGGCTATGGGGAGGGGGAAGGGTAAACGGTGACAAAGCGATAAAGAGGCATGGACATATATACACTACCAAAAGTAAGGTAGTTAGCTAGTGGGAAGCAGCCGCATAGCACAGGGAGATCAGCTCGGTGCTTTGTGACCGCCTGGAGGGGTGGGATAGGCAGGGTGGGAGGGAGGGAGACGCAAGCGGGAAGAGATATGGGAATATATGTATATATATAACTGATTCATTTTGTTGTGAAGCTGAAACTAACATACCATTGTAAAGCAATTATACTCCAATAAAGATGTTAAAAAAAAAATTAAAAATTAAAAAAAACAGCATATATAATTCTCCAAGACAGGGACTCTGAGCTCATTAAGAGCATTCAGTAAAAAAGACTCCTGTCTTTTCTCTCTCTTTCCTTCCAACCACAATTGGAGAGGAAGGAGGAGGGCAGGGGAAAGAGAGGGAAGGGGAGCTGTGTGAGAGCAGACCACTCGGCCCACTCCTTCTCCTGCCTAAGCCCCTGCAGCCCACAGGCTTAGCCCACCCAGGCAGGAGGCAAAAGACAGAGGTTAGTAGGCATTAGATTGAAGGCTTTAAATAAACA
Organism: Lagenorhynchus albirostris; assembly: GCF_949774975.1. Lineage (NCBI taxonomy): Eukaryota > Metazoa > Chordata > Mammalia > Artiodactyla > Delphinidae > Lagenorhynchus > Lagenorhynchus albirostris. The sequence continues at coordinate 4,688,577 of NC_083114.1, forward strand.
GGACTGATTCTTCAGAACTCAAATGAGACACTTCAAAAACCCAAAAGAAACTGAAAAGCATGGAATCTAACTGAGATGTCATTAAACATCCTCGCTGCCCAGAATAGAGAATGTGGTTGGGGAGGTTATTAGAAAAAATAAAACTGTCTCATGCTTGTCCCACAAAGTTTAGAGTCCTCAAGAAACTGGTTATATGAGGCTCACGACTCCTACATCTTACGGTCACTTTGAAAATTAAATGAGGGAAAAATTATGAGACCTAGTACATAGGAAGCACTTAATAGATGTTACTAACATTACTCTTTTCTTCTAAATGGTTTTTCACATATATGTATCTTTATCTTCTTTGATGACATAGTCATTTACATATAAATTTATAGATACAGTCATTCACACAAAATTCTTAAAATAAAATTATTTATATTATTTATACTGATGCATAGTGCATATGTGTGTGTGTTTAAGTGAAATGACACCACCACCAGCATCCTCCCCTTTTTCCTAGGAGACAAGTCTGCACATCTCTATCTTGACTCAGAAAAACCAAGGGATCTGGGTCAATCTAGCCAAAAAAAAAAAAAAAGTACGAGTCAATGCACAAAATTGGTAATGAACACAGTCTTTTGAGAGATGGCTAAGGGACCCAGTCACACTACCGAAGATGGTTCCCACTGGCGGTAGTAAAAGTTGGGTAAATAAGAATTGCAGTTGGAGGGTCAAAACCTGATCATTCTTCCTTCATTCCTTCCTTCGATCATTCTTCCTTCATTCCTTCCTTCTCTCTCTGTCTCTCTCTCCTTTTTTTTTCTTTTTCTTTAACACCAACAGGTAGGTTTTCTACAAATGAAATCTCACTGAGAAGTCCAATACTTACGGCAGATAAAGGCAAAACTGCTCTGGTTGAAGCCGGGATGAGAACCCAGAGCTTACTCTGCTGAGACCCCCAGTGTGCCTACCCCAGAACACCTAAAATTCCTCAAAAAGGAAAAACACCACCACTCTGGGCAGTGCCAAGCCATTGCAAGTTCTTAAATAGCATGGTGGTTAAATACTCAACATTCCAAAAAGTCAACTTGGTAGAAGGGTGACTCATGATGTAGACGGGACAGTAATAGCCCTTGGGGGACCGGGGGGAGTGTTTGCACTGTGTCAACAAGACTAAGCTAGAACTATGTTTCTCAGAATTCTCTTCCCAGTGCGATGCCATGAGAGAGTCCTGGGTGAGATTTGGAAGGTAGAAATGATGCAGCACCCGAGTTTATGACTGGCTGCTTCAGGGGCTTGTGGCAGCTGAACGCACATGGCTACGTCTCCTCCTGCAGCTTCTGTAACTGCTGGACCAGCCGTGTGTTTAGATCATGGCACAGGGCTCCAGCATGTCAATCATTGCCCCCTCTTCCTCATACTTCACCATCCATCGTTCCTTCCCAACTGCTTGCTCTACTGAGTTCAAGCTCCAACACCAGAGACAGAAGCAACAGACGTCCGCAGACTGCTTACCCAGCTTTCACCGTGTGAAGTCAAATCCCCATAATGAACCCCTTCTTCTATCCCCGCCTAGTGCCTCTGCCCCTCTGACAGAGCCTGGATAATGCACTCAGACTGACTGCTGCAGTAGCAGGTGGTAACCTCTGATCATGGTATATTAATTTTAAAATCACAGTGATTCTTCCAGGTGAATTGTCCATTTGGACATGGCAGGCTGAGACTCCAGGATGTAAGAGCTCTTCGTACTGATTTAGGCTTCTTAGGCACCGACATAAAGAATAAGGATGAGGGCTTCCCTGGTGGCGCAGTGGTTGAGGGCCCGCCTGCCGATGCAGGGGACACGGGTTCGTGCCCCGGTCCGGGAAGATCCCACATGCCGCGGAGCGGCTGGGCCCGTGAGCCATGGCCGCTGAGCCTGCGCGTCCGGAGCCTGTGCTCCGCAGCGGGAGAGGCCACAGCAGTGAGAGGCCCGCGTACCGCAAAAAAAAAAAAAAAAGGATGAGCAAAGAGCCATGGGTCTTGTGAGAGAAAAGGCAGAACAGCAGAAGGCTGAGAACACAACCCTGGGGACTTTCCATAGCAAGAAGCAGGGAGACAGACATCAGTGTGGGACACAGGACAAGTCAGAGATGGGGTGCCCGTCTAGGGGAGCAAGTGTCGTGAAAGCAGTGGAGGTGAGATTAAGGAGGAAAGGCTTGGTAGCCTCGAAGACTCAGAGCGGTCAAGGAACGGAATCTGCAGTGCACGGGAGAGGACCAACACTTGACTCTGCAAAAGCAGCCACCGTGCAGGCCAGGGGTGCCCTGGCACGCAGGAACTGACACACACAGGCAGCCTGGCTGACCTACACCCATGCAGTGCTGGGCTGGGGGCGCTCACTCCATGCCTGCAATGGCAAGGCGGCTTTTCTCAGGTTGACTGCAGAGACTTGCCCTTACCATGTAGCCTAGCAGTTTATCAAAGCATCTCTCTTTCTTCTCTGAGAGTAGGAGAAATGTAAGAAAACTGACCCAAGGGGTTGAGGTGGGAGGTGGGGAAGATGAAAAGGAAAAAAGAATACACTGCTTTCAGAAAATGGTAACCTACTCATGTCACATTTTATGTTATATGCCACAGGTGATTTCACTTAGCTATTTCATCAACAAATATTTAAGTCCGAATTGTGCAAAACCCTTTCCTATTGGCTGTACGGTTCTGACTGGGAAAGATTTACCTGATCATCAATTAAGCTCTGTGAAATTCTCATCGGTGGTTTTGTTTTAGAGCCATGCCCAAGCTCCACAATAAGTAAATAAACTTACTGTGCCCCAAAGTAAATAAACATCTGAAAGGATGGTGGGTAAATGACTATTAAATGGAGAAGACAAAGCGTACAATTTCCTAGGTACAGAACTTCTAACCCAAGCAAGGAAACAGCTTGTGGTGGGAAGAAGGTGATCACTCATGTAATTTCCACTGAAGTCTTCTTGAACTTAACCGCCTATTACTCCATTAATTATAACAGCTCCCAACCTTTCTCCCCCACACACATGACGGATGTCATGTGTGATCCATTACCACAGGCGGGCTCTGAGTCATGCAGGACTCCCAAGCATGCGCTGTAACTCCATGACTTTGTCAGGCTCAGGGAAGCGTATTGGAATCCAAGTGAGAGATGGATTTTGTTTTAATATCGAGAGAACCTCCAATCTACTCAAATACTGGGTTGGCCAAAACTTCGTTGGGTTTTTCCGTAAGATCTTATGGAGAAAACTGAATGAACTTTTTGGCCAACCCAGTATATTTTAAAAAGTAAATGATCCCACATATTAACATTAAAGTGCTATTATTAGCGACACATGTAACAGGTGATGGAGGCAACAGTGTTTTGCAACTCCAGAGCTGAGAACTGGTGGTTTACAAAAAAGAAACTAGCTTTCCTCCTGAGATTTTAGAAGACCACCTATACTGCCAACATGGAAGGCACAGGCTGTCCCACTGACTGAGGAATCCTGCGTCTTGGATAGCTCCTAGCTGCTTTAGTAATTAGCCTCCCAAAACCACAACCACAGCCGCTCTCTGGCATCTTTACGAGACCTCCAAAGCACCTGGGTGTAGAAGCTGAAGATATTCTTTGTTCTGGAAAGGCCAAATCTTGGGTGATGGAACAAGTTTGGATAGATGAAGCTATAGAAAAGCATACTTTCTCATTGGCATCTCTTCTCATCCAATCCTCAATAAAAGTCTCTATTAAAACACCAAATAACACCAATGCAAAGAGAACAGATGTGGAGAGCAGAGGTTAGTCAAGTTAACACCTGTAGGTCAGCTCACTCCGGGTTCTCCTTCCACGTGCAGGGAAATCAGACTCTTAGGAGTTAAAGATCAAAAAGACTTCACAGCTCATTGGATCCAGCCCCAGACACCAAGGCAGGCATGCCCTGGGTCTCACTTTGGAGGGTCTGGTTTTGTGAGTTTGGGGTGAGAACAGCTTTCTCTGAGATCGCATTGCTTGGGCAGAAGGAAATTCTGATCTCCCAAGTAAGGAGAGGTGGGCACTGTACAAAGAGGAAGAGTTTTTAGATGTGCAAAGCCCTTTATTTTCAAGGGGCTCAAAGAAAATTTCCCATGTATACTGTTAAGGAAAAAAAATGCCATTTAAACAAAAACTGACTGCAGATGTGTCCACTTTCTCAGTCAGTGACATAATTTGTCTTTGGGTGAAATGGTTCTTTTGTTTCAGCCTATTTTGGGGCACCCTATGGAGGAAAAAATGAAGACCCATAGGTACAGCATAGATGAGTTAGTAGGAGACAAAAAGTATAGATGTCCATATACACATACATACATACATAACTTACATACACATATACATACATACACACATACATACACACATACATACATGCTCACATACACGCACACATACATACATAAAATATCTGAATTGCTCCTAATGAAATGAGAGAAATTTGTGGTTTCTTTGGGACCTTGAGAAGACTTTAGAAGTCTGACAAAATGTAAGAGGGAATTATAAAAAATATCTAGAGCAGTGGTTCTCAAAATTTGCTGAATGCTAGAATCAATTGGGGAGCCTTAAATGTGACCTCACCCCAAGAGAGGCTTATTTAATTTGGTCTGGAGTATAGCCTGGGCATTGGGATTCTTAAAAGATCTTTAGGCGATTCTAATGTATAGTCAAGATGGAGAACCACTGGTATAGGAAGACGGTAACAGGAGGCTCTACAGAGGGACACAGCCAATAAGAGTGTCCCTGTTTTAGGAAGCAGCCAGTGCATTTATAGAACTAGCATGTCTGGCATTTGATTGGAAATTGTTTTCTTCTCTGTAATATAATTGAATTTCAAGTCCCCCACTCTAAACGTCATTAAAACTCTCCCATGTTCACTTACACGGTAGCCCCACATGAGTGGGGCTCTGCAGGAGAGCGGGGGGCGGAGCAGTGCAGACGTGGGGCCTCAGTGTACGGGCTGTGATTGAGGCAGGGCACCTGGAAATTCAGAGGGCTGGGGACTCAGGAAGTAGATTTGAAAATACGACAACCTCCACCCCCATCTGCCTAACTCTAGAGATTTGGGGGAAATGCTGACATATACCAAGCCATCTATATTTCAAATGCTTTAGCATTTAAAGGATGACAAGAGAAAGCTGAAGCTTGAGAATATCCAGACAACAAATATTTGGGTTACCCAAGGCTATCGGGCAAAGGGTGGACTTGATGATCACGGTGCAGAAAAAAGACTCACACTGAAGGGAGTCCCTGGCCAGGGCGAGACGAGAGATGTGGCATTCTCAGCCCCCAGCTGGGTCCATCTCATTAGATTAGGAACTCCGTGACCTGTGATCATGGTCCATCCTTGCCAGGGATGTTAAAACTGGACCCCTCAATAAACAAAGCTAGTTGGCAATACAACCAGCCTTGGCCTCTGTAGAGACTCAATACTGTGGACAAACAAGGACATTTATGTTCTAAAGTAGATAATTTATTAATGGGCCCATGTGAATTCAAACTGTATGATCATGACTGATAAGCTATTTTGTAGTTTGTTTTTTGTTTGTTTGTTTGTTTTTGCATTACGCGGGCCTCTCACTGTTGTGGCCTCTCCCGTTGCGGAGCACAGGCTCCGGATGCACAGGCTCAGTGGCCATGGCTCACGGGCCCAGCCGCTCCGCGGCATGTGGGATCTTCCCAGACCGGGGCACGAACCCGTGTCCCCTGCATCGGCAGGTGGACTCTCAACAACTGCGCCACCAGGAAAGCCCTAGTTTGTTTTTTTTTTTAAGGGAAAGAACCTCACTTTGAGGTGAGCACGCAAGGACAAGGAGAGGAAAAGGTGGTAAAGAATTTGGATAATCTTCAAGTGATATAACTGACTATTGGCGATATGACGCAAACAGCCCTGTTCAGAGATTTTATTAAAAATATGTTAAAAAAATTTTAAATGTGTCTTTAGGCAGAACCGACTCTGGTTTCTCAGCTCCCAATTTTCTTTGACTTATTTTTCCTCCTTCCTGTCCATATTTTTCTGAGCTCTGTTCTGTGAAATTCACAGAAACCAGTTTTAAAATTTCAGGATATCACATATTCCAAATTCTCTTGTTTGCAATCACTGAAAACTTTGTCTACAAAGAGCCATGAAATCAAATAACGCGTCTCTGACTGCACCAGATATATTAAATGAGATAAACGTGAAAGTAGCCATCTCATGTTTGTGGCACATAACAAATGTTCCATAAACATTTACTTAAACCTTTTACAAATAAATACCTCAAATTAATGAAGCAGTATTTTCTGCCTCTTTCCAGCTCTCCTTTTGATTTCTATATTTATGTTCTCCGTATTTTTGACTAATTTTGTATATCTTTTTTTGCGAAATTTAGTATATCATTTTTTGCTTAATTTTTATTCCAAAAGTAAAAAAAAAATTACCAATGTACTGCAACCATGGAAATGATTAAAATACATAAAGAAAAATACTTTCTTCCCCAAAATATGCATGTGCATTTTGGTATAATAATCATAAATGTGGTATATCAACTTGTTGAGATATAAACATGAAAGAAGGGACTTCCCTGGTGGTCCAGTGGTTAAGAATCTGCCTTCCAATGCAGGGGACGCGGGTTCCATTCCTGGTTGGGGAACTAAGATCCCACATGTCATGGAGCAACTAAGCTCACGTGCCACAACTACTGAGCCCATGCACTCTGGAGCCTGTGTGCCACAGCTAGAGAGAAGCCCACACACCATGAGGAAGATCCCAAGTGCTGCAACTAAGACCTGATGCTGGCAAATAAATAAAAATAAATAATTTTTAAAAATAGATAAATAAACATGAAAGAACTTTATTTTCCCAATAACTGATTCCAACTATGCTCTATCAAATCCCCCTTTCCATAAAAACCCCATCACAGTTTGGTAGCTTTTATTGGAAAAAATAGCCTAATTTGAGTTCAGAAGATTCAATCTCATTTGTTTCAAAACTTGAATTTTATGTTTGTGTCGAAGCTCTGCTTCCTCCCCTCCCCACCCCCAGGCCCCAATACTGAGAATATTGGTGTCTCTAGTGAAATGCCAACATTGAACTGAGAAAGTGGGAGTACTTAGCCCCTTTTATCTCAACTCAGTTTTAATCTTTAGAAAAAATTACTCAGCCCCCCATACCACTCTGCTAAATATTTTTAAATCCTAAATCTCTTATTCCTGTGGAATAAATGTGCATAGGTAGAAAGCTGTGTCAATGGATGTGTATTTTTCTGCTGTTGATATTAATAGATTACTTTCCTCCACTGTCAAACCAATTCACTGTCCCCAAGACAATGTTTGAAAATATCATTCTCTTGTGCCCTGGCCTTTAGTAGATGTTTATAATTTTCACTTTTAAATCAGTTATTTTGATAATGCATAGATGTACACTACACTAAAAAATATTCGTGTTTTCATCTTTGGACCTTTACGAGACTGAACAAAAAATCGAAGACATTGAATACATGGACATGAGTCATTGAACAAACATTTAGCGAGATGTACGTGTCTTGATTTATGCAGTGAAGAAACTAAACAGCATGACTTTCATTATCAGCTCTTGAGGATACTGATGTTAATCACAACTCTCCTTATGTGACTGGGGACCGCTTAGCCAAGACCCTGCTCCTCCAGGGTGAACAAATAAACACATTTATAAGAAACAGATGGTTGTATGAAGGCTTTTCATTGTAACAAATAGCATGTCAAGATGATGGCTTTCTCCTCATAGTACTGCAAAGAACTGGGTTTCCTTAGTGTGGATGGTAGATGCTGCATGCACCAAGCAGACCTCTAACCTGACTGTACAAAGGATGAAGATAAGGAGGAGGAATTGCCCAAATATCTCAAATACCAAGGCTAAGATGGTCTCCAGATCTGACTGCATCAGAAAGGAGGTGGACTCATGTTTCATTTCTTCTCAATTTTGGTTGATTCTCCTTTGATAGATGATTGCCTTTCTACTCTCAGGTGTTCTTTTGATAGATCTGTTACTTTGGAAAAGTTCTGGGTTAGAAAAAAGAAATTAGAGTATTTCTAGAAAGTAATGGCAATAGGCTTATGGTATTGATAGGGAATTTTTAAGGTGTTTCTGTCCAAGGAAAAGCAATTTGTGGAAGTCAGAATTATGCATTTGTTGCTGTAGGTGATTAAAATGCCACTCATGTAACTCAAGTGCCATGTACCACTCTGATGCTCACTATTTTCTCCCCAAATACTGTGACCCATATCTTAAAAGCAAAACTCTTTTTAGTTATTGTGGGGCATCAGGGTTTCACCTTCATACCAATTAGAAATTTGGACTTTCATAATTACAGAGTACTGCTGAGGGAAGCTTAGCCAGCCTACCTAGCTTTTAAATTCCAACTTGTTCCATGTACAGACTAAATGAATTATTTTCCCCATTCTTAAGATAAAAAGGTAATTTTGTTTTTGTTTTTTTGGCCGCACCCCATGGCATGTGGGATCTTAGTTCCCCCACCAGGAATCGAACCGGTGCCCCCTGCAGTGGAAGCGTGGAATCTTAACCACTGGACTGCCAGGGAAGTCCCACTAAGAGGATTTTATTTCCTACATTTAGGTCTAGTTGCTGCTTCCATATAACATCCTGCCACCTAATACGATTATTCTCATTCCTGGATCCCGAAGGCATACTTCATCCTATCGAACATATATTTATTTCCTTTTATAGCGAACCAAGAAAAATCACAACACCGGAAACTGTGTCTGAAAAGCACTTCTAGAGAAGTTTCTACCAAGTTTAAGATCAGTGGAGCAATGCAAATCAAAACTGCAATGAGGTACCACCTCACACAGGTCAGAACGGCCATCATCAAAAAGTCTACAAATAACACATGTTGGAGAGGGTGTGGAGAACAGGGAGCCCTCCCACACAGTTGGTGGGAACGTAAATTGGTGCAGCCATTATAGAGAACACATGGAGGTTCCTTAAAAACCTAAAAATAGAGCTACCATACGATCCAGCAATTCCACTCCTGCGCATATAACCAGAAAAGGCAAAGACTCTTATTTGAAAAGATACATGCACCCCAGGGTTCATAGCAGCACTACTTATAATAGCCAAGACATGGAAGCAAATTAATGTCCATTGACAGATAAATGGATAAAGATGTGGTACATATATACAATAGAATATTACTCAGCCAAAAAAAAAGAATGAAACAATGCCATTTGCAGTACCATGGAGGGATCTGGAGATTATCATACTAAGTGAGTCAGACAGAGAAAGACAAATATCACATGATATCACTTATATGTGGAATCTAAAAAAATGCACAAATAAACTTATTTAGAAAACAGAAATAGACTCACAGACACAGAAGACAAAATTATGGTTACCAAAAGGGGAAAAGGATGAGGGGAGGGATAAATTAGGAGTTTGGGATTAACGGATACACACTACTATATATAAAATAGTTAAACAACAAGGGCCTATTGTATAGCACAGGGAACCATATTCAATATCTTGTAATAACCTATAATGGAAAAGAATCTGAAAAAGTATATATAGATAATATATTATGTATAAAACTGAATCACTTTGCTGTACACCTGAAACTAACACAACATTGTCAATCAACTATACTTCAATTTTTAGAAAAAGTAAAGCTCTAAAAATAAAATCAATGGAGCTGGCTTGAGCAAAAGATACTAAGATTCATTTCAAGGGCCACCAAGTGTCTTTCTAATAAATCAGAGGTGACACGAGTGTGGCTAGTAGTGACACCTTACACCACTGTTTTTCCCAACATTGACTACAACCAAGAATCAATGTAACTACTCTTTTACCTCAAGCATAGGAGCTACATTTTGATGTGGCCCAACAAAGTAGAAAATGTTAATATGAAGTGAAAGAAAGAGGCTGATTTTACAATATCGATCAAAACATAACCCACAATGAAGATATGAGTATTTAGATGGCAAGTTACAATCACTAGAAATATAAAGCAAACACTGAGAAATTAACAGAAACACAATTCTAATGAGGCTTTTTATATTTTTTTAGACTTGACAGATGAATTAGACAAAAAATGAACACAATAAAGGATTTTAATAATTTAAGGATTATCGCGTTTTTTAATATATTTAATTTTCTGCACTACACATAAAGATTATAACTTGTTCTTAGACATCTGTAGAACATTTATAAAGATTGATAATCTATGAGAACATTAACAGGAGCTTCATGAATTCCAAAAAGTGAAAATAGATTCCTTTAAATACAATAGAAATATAAATTCATAAAAAGGTTTAATTATATTTGCTGCAACCAATGAAGGATTAAAATCCTAAATAATTACTGAATAAGAGAAAAAAATTAAAAGAAAACACTAATATAGAACCTATAGAGAATGGAAATAGTACTTATCAAAATTTACAGCATGGGGTCAAAAAGGTATTCAAAGGCCAGGTCAAAATATTAGATGGTTTCACAGTTAAACAAGAAAAATCAGCATGGACAGATTGAGTACTCAAACACCAGAAAAAAATTCTAAACTTAGCAGAGAAAGAAAATTAAAGATAAACATTGAATTTTGTAAATTAGAATATAAAAAGCATAGAAGGTTGATTAGCCTAAGATTCTCCAGAAAATTTAATGGAGAAAATGGTAAATGGACTCATTAGAAATAAATTAAAATCTACGTGATATTATTTTGCTATCTAATTTATTAAAATGGTCTTTTCTTCCTTCTTTGCTTTCTTCCCTCTTTCCTTCCTTCCCTTTCCCCTTCCCCTCCTCCTCCCCCTCCCTCTCTCTCTTTCTTTTTGGCCAATGAGTCTCTTACAAGATTTCCAAAATGAAAAGAAAAAGCCCAAAGGAGTTCTGATGTGCACAAATCACAATGAAGATTACCTCCTAATATTCATGTAACTTTGGTGTCATTTGCATTGCTAGTAGCCATAAGTCAGTGAGTAGGTAAGCAATTTTTGCTAGTTACATTATGTCTGCTATTGTACCAAGAGAAGGATCCCAAGATATCAACTATCTGGATTTCCAACGTGCCAAGTTGCCTTTTTTCCTGATTAAGTCAAATAAAAGTGGTAATACTCAGCTAAAATGAGTTTGGGGTGGGGGGAAAGCCCTTTTGTGTACTGCTTCAAGGGAATACTCTGCTGAAACTGAAACAGCCTCAGAACCATGGGATCATCACCTTGTTTTCTTCCACACCTAGACAACTCCATACAAATCACGTCCATGTGCAGAACTGGCCCACTGAGAAAACCTTGGGAGAACAATATTTAGCAACCATATGGACCAACCATGGAAGCTCTTTTTGATTCTAAATGGAGTCAAGCCAATATTCTCCAATGAACCACTTTCAGATTTATGTCTGAGAGCCGCTGGTCTTATTATTAGGCAGATTCATAAGTTACAGTCTCCAACTTTTGTAAACACTGGGCCTAGCTGGGGGTCCAGGGAAAAATTGGAGGTATGAACCTTCTAAGGCAGTGGGCTTTCAGTGTCTTTCTAGGCTCCACAATTCAGCTTGAAAGGGAAAGAAGAAGGGGGAAAAAGTGCTCTGATGAACTTAGCAGAATGCCAAAGTGAGAGAAATGAGCGAAAAAAGAAATGGGACTGTGTGCAGAATGATAAATTGACTCTACGTCAAATGAAATAGATTTTGAAATAACTGCGAAAAGTATAAAATGTCAGAGCATAAAGAGCCTGCCACTGACAAAAGATGAATAAACGGAGCACTTCAAAGAAGGAATTTCCCAGCTGTGGCTCACAGGAATCTTCAAAAGCTGTTCCATATGAGATAGCAGAAAAATATTTTAATAATAAATAGAAACAAGTAACAGTGTATAAGCATGTCAGAGCTAGTTTGGAGAGAGCTATTTGCTCTATATCACAATGACCAAATAGAGGTGATGCTGGTTGCCTTTTAAGACATTTCTGTTTTCAATGACTATACTTAAGTTCAGACAACAGAATCTCGTGTGATTTTTTTTTCGTGTTCCCAGGAGAATGAACGTAAAGTAATTCTTCAATAATCAAAGGGCAAATACTTGAGAGACCACGGAGAAGTTAGAGGAAAAGAAAGCAGGAGCACAAAAGACTTGATTTGGGCACAAAGAAAAGTATTTTGGGTGCTCAGGTGCTGTTAGGGATGAAGCCGATCTCACAAATGTGAGGAGTCCATGTCACTGGAGATGACATCGAGGTCCAGGATCAGGTGACACCTCATCTGCTGGTTCGCAGCTCAGTGGAAGATGGTTCCCCTCTTCCCGGCCTCGTGTGTCTGGGCTGCGCTGGACTGCTCTCATGCTCTCATCATTCACACAGCAGGGCCTCCATCCCTTCCCCTGGAGCGCCTGGTCACCTGTCTGAGCAGGAAGTCTTTTCTCTGCTGCAGCTGACACTGTCCTCTCATTGTCATCTTCATCCTCCTAGCTCTGTGTTTGGTTCCAAGCCAGACTGGCCAATGACCCAAGAAGAAGCCACCCCCTTTGCTTTTCCTGAAAGAACTTCATGCCTACAGCCATTGGGCTCATTAGGCAGCCTGCCATGCTCAGAAGGGCTCGCCTGCCATTTCAAGCTCTGCAGTGGTCATACTGACATTCTTAATAAGTCTATCGCAAAATTGATATTTTGTAAGTGAAGTCTGATGGGACCTCGGGACATGCTCCAGGGACTTTGAGCTTCAATTCATACCCGGTCTCAACTCCTTCCACCTCCCAGTCTCCCCAGGATGGGTTCCTGCCCTGCCCCCTTGCCTACCCCTCCACCCATGGATCACTGCCACCCAAATGGCAGCTGGGTCACATCAGCAGAGGGAGGCCCGCATCTGCCATGACCCTCTGCCCCCGGGAAAGAGTCGGGGTCATGCTTGTGCCCTGCTGTTCCTGGAGAAGGGGCAAGGTGACAGCGGGCCCCAACCCCGGTGACACTTAGGAGTCTCTCATTCACCCCCTGTCCAGACATGGGGCATGTCCTGGCCTGGAGGTTGCAACCCCCTGGGGGTCACTCAAGTGCAGTGGGCCAGGGCTGTGGAAGATGGACTTCCCTGACCTGGCAGGAGCCCCACATTTTCACTTTGCACTGGGCCCCGCAAAATGATTTTGCTGGATCTGAGGAAACCCTTCTTCCATATCTTTACCAAATTATGGCCCAGTCTCTGCTTAGATGTTTGTCAATAACAAGGAACTAATTACTTTGTGATGTAACACATTGAAGCCCCGAGGGATTTTCATTGCAAAGCTCTTTACATTAAGCTGAGAGCTTCTATTATGTAATTGCTGCTCACAGTTCCTAGTTCTACCATCTGGAACAGTACAGAAAAGTCCGTGTGCCTCTTCAACAAACTCATGCCAGCAGAAGGCTCACACATGCAGAGAAGCTGTGGTTCGTGGTGGGAAAGAGCAGGGCCGGAGCAGATTTGCACAGGCAGCATAAGGAGCATAGACTTACAAGTGGCCAACTGTCCCCAAAGAGACTGAGGTTGATGGATATTCAGGTGAAGCAACCTCTGGAAATAAGGCTGCCCAATAAAATATAGGACACCCACTTAAATTTCAATTTCAGATAAACAATGAATGATATTGTGGTACAAAGGCCCCAAATCAATATTATGTGCTGCCTGGACATTTAAAACTGAGAGGGTCTCAAATGACCTACCTGCAAATCCCCTCCCCATTATGCTCCTGCAGGTAACATTCTCTAGTCAAACAACACTCCTTACCATGGGGACCAGTAATGGGCTTCAGCTCCTTGACCACAGGGGCTGACCATTCAGGGGCTTCAACAAGCCCATCCATCTTCCCCCAGGAACCAGGGGCCACCACCACCTCTTAATACTACAAAGCCTGTCTCCTATAGCCCCTGTTCTGTGCACTCTGTTCCCGAGTTCAACCCCCATGTGGCCCTGCATGGTGTGTGATGTCCTCCTGCCCCAGGCTATGAGTATATATGACTAATAAACTACTGCCAAGCTCAACTGTCCAGTGTTAAGATGCCAAGTGTCTGGCCATGCTCATACCCCTAGAATGGGCATCTCTCCCTCCCCAACACAGTGGAGAAGAGACAATCAAAACAGATGTCCCAGAACTTCCCTGGTGGCGCAGTCGTTAAGAATCCACCTGCCAATGCAGGGGACACGGGTTTGAGCCGTGGTCCGGGAAGATCCCACATGCCGCGGAGCAACAAAGCCTGTGCACCACAACTACTGAGCCTGCACTCTAGAGCCCACAAGCCACAAGTACTGAAGCCCACGCCACAACTACTGAATCCTGCATGCCTAGAGACTGTGTTCCGCAACAAGAGAAGCCACTGCAATGAGAAGCCTGCACACCACAACGAAGACCCAATGCAGACATAAATAAATAAATAAACAAACAAACAAACAGATGTCCTACTGGGAATACACTTATTCTAAAAAGATTGTGCATTGTCTCTCTGAAATTCAAATTTACCTGGGCATCTTGTAATTTTTTTTTTCTTTTTTTTTTTTTTTTGCTAAATCTGGCAATTCTACCTGAAAAGTGCCAGGGATAATTGGGGTAGACTTCAGAAGGAGTGGAGGCCCAACAGTCTTGCACTTGGGGACTCAGCCTTGAGGCCTTGAAGGGGTTTTTATTTTGGTGTCAGTACAACTCAGACTTCATTTGTATCCAGTCTGAGTTTCTGGGAAACTCAGGTTATACTGTGTTAGTATCTGAATTCCTCCCAAGCACCCTGAGGGATAGATACTGTCTTACCTCTTAACCATATGAGAAAACAGTTGCTTGTACCCACTTAGGGCCTCAGAGTTGAAATTGTGCCCTTTCCCTTAATGGCAACCTGCACTTTGATTAACACTAAGAGTTGATGGAGCTTTTTCTCATGTGGCATCTCACTGGATCACGATCACATTGTATGGACTGTACTCAATGGTTGTTAATCTCACATGTGCCCCTTCCTTTTCATTCTGTCACTACTTAATGTTCTGTCCCTACCATCAGCTGTTCTAAAAACATCTACCAAACTAATTTTCCTTATGCTCATCTCGGATTGTTGTCCCTTCCCACCTCGAAACAATAATTCACTTATAGAATGAAACTCTAAATCTTACCCGGAGAAAACCATAATTCAAAAAGATACACGCACCTCAATGTTCATTGCAGCACTATTTACAATAGCCAAGACAAGGAAGCAACCTAAATGTCCATCAGCAGAGGAACGGATAAAGAAGATGTGGTACATATATACAATGGAATATTACTCAGCCATAAAATAGAATGAAATAATGCCATTTGCAGAGATGTGGACAGACCTAGAGACTGTCATACAGAGTGAAGTAAGTCAGAAAGAGAAAAACAAATATCGCATAATATTGCTTATATGTGGAATCTAGAAAGATGATACAGATGAACTTATTTGCAAAGCAGAAATAGAGACACTGACGTAGAGAACAAACTTATGGTTGCCAAGGGGGTAAGAGGGGGTGGGACGAATTGGGAGATTGCGATTGACATATATACACCACTATGTACAAAATAGATAATGACATATATACACCACTAAGTAAAATATAGATAACAAATGAGGACCTACTATATAGCTCAGGGAACTCTACTCAGTGCTCTGTGGTGACCCAAATGGGAAGGAAATCGAAAAAAGAGGGGATTTATGTATACATACAACTGATTCACTTTGCTGTACAGCAGAAACACAACACTGTAAAGCAACTATGCTCCAATAAAAATTAATTTTAAAAAAGTCTAAATCTTTAAACTGACTCAAGGTTTAGTATTATCTAGAACCAACTTTCTCACCTCCTGAGAATTCCTGTATACAAAATATAAGTTCCAACTGCTTCCTGGAGGCTGTACACACTTTGAGTTTCTGTTTCTTGATTCTTCTGCTAGATCCTTCTCCACCTGGCTTCCAAACTTCCCTTATACCCCCAACTGTCCCAAGATATCAGAACTTGTTTAAGGGTCACCTTGAGAATCTCCATGGTGGAATGAAAAACCTCTTTAGTATAAGCCCCCAGAACATTTTATCTGCTTCTCTCATGGCTGATATCACCACATAGCTCGTATTATGTTTCCATATGCATCTTTCCCTCCCTGAAAAGCTTCTCGAGGCCAGGATCCACATATGATGTCTCTTGAAAAATCTCAACAAACTAAATAGGATTTGTTTTTTTCTGTTTATTTTTATTTAACAAATTGATGACCTTTTATGAATAATGTCCTGAGGCACTTTTTCCTCATCTAATAATGTGCTCAAATTGTGCTTCTCCAAAGCTCCAGTCTTGTGGAATTCCACGTTATTGGTTTTTAATTTTTTTTTGCTTTTTGCTTTTTTTTATGTTTTTCTACTTTGATGTCTGCAATATACAAAACATTTCCATAAAATTTGAAAATATTTTCTCTTTAAAATTTTACTAAATACAGTTTCTTGTTAAAAAGAAAAAAACTTTCTAGATGACTTTGAGACCTCTAAGAACACAGTTGAAAATAATTAAGTTTATTTATTTTTGCAGTACGCGGGCCTCTCACTGTTGTGGCCTCTCCCGTTGCGGAGCACAGGCTCCGGACGCGCAGGCTCAGTGGCCATGGCTCACGGGCCCAGCCGCTCCGCGGCATATGGGATCCTCCCGGACCGGGGCACGAACCCGTGTCCCCTGCATCGGCAGGCGGACTCTCAACCACTGCGCCACCAGGGAAGCCCAATAATTAACAGTTTAAAGTTATTAACAATGTGTTACAAAAGAATTCCACTACTGAGGGTCACCCAGGAGGGCTCTGCAGGCAAGACCCCAGACTCCAGGCTAACTCCCACTAGAGGCATTTCAAGTCCTCTGCTCCAGGATTAGTTTGAAAAACAAAATTTTAAAAAAGGAGCTCTATTAAGAAAATATTTCCAAAACACCAGATTGAAGACTTTCTGGTCTCTTCCTGCTCTACTGTTGGATGAGTCTAGATTTTCAAGTCTGTCTGAAGTAGGACTTTCTCTACCTTCTGGTCCTTTCATGTGAAGAGAGACTCTCTGGGGCCAGAATGTTCTCAAGGCCTTTTTAAAGCCCCACACCATTTTTGGTTGTTAAATGTGCTTGTTTGTTTGTTCTCATGCTGTGTCCTCCCATGCTAAGAGACACACACCCTTCCTTCTGGGTTGAGGATGATATCAAGTACCATCAGAGAGAGAGAGGTGGGTACTCAGGACCACCAATGTAGCACAACTTCAAGCCAATAGCATTTACTATTTGTTCAACATTTATTTGGAGAAGAGGCTGGGCACTGTGTTGCGGGAAAGGCTGGTAGGATCTACCTGCTGAGAAACGTCTCCTTCTGCTGCTTAGTAGATTCAGTCAATTCTGCAGTTCACAGAGCATGCCCTCAGGCATGTGCCCCCTCACCACTTATTAAGTATTCCCTCTGTCCACAGAGGGTAGTCTCCTTAAAGGGTCAGAAGAGTACAATCTCTCCTCATCTCCAGATATTTGTAGAGTTTAAGAATTGGTGGTTCTAAATCGAGCCTGGTAATGCTGGTTGCTTTCAATTTCAGGCATAAGGTAGGTTTGGTTTAGCGATGACCCACCTGGCCCTGCCCATCCCCTCTCACAGCTTGTATATACTGTGTCTTATTTGAGGGAATGCATGCTGTTCAGATGTGGAAAGAGCAGGGGCTGTGTGTAGGAGGCCACATCCACGCAGTTCTGTTCCCTAGGCTTTCAGCTCAGTCCCATTCCTGCCATGGCAAGTGATTTGCGAAGGACTGCATATTCCTGGGGAGATGCGGAGAGAGACGTAAAGTGAAAGCAAGTTCCTAAGCTCTTTTCACTCTGCATTCACCCCAGAGAATTTTGTCACCTGGATTTCTTCCAGAAACTTCTGACACCTTTAATTATTTCTGCTCATCCATCAGGAGCAGACCAGGTGCTACTGATGGAAGGCTTAAGGCTTTGCATTTGCAGCGAGCTAACGCAATGCCAGCCAGCAGACTTCTCCTAAGGGATGAAGGATTCGCGGTCTGTTGACCCGAGTGACCTCTGCCAGCATCTCCCCTCCGGAATGGATGATGAATCGTTTATAGCCGAGATCTCGTTTCTTCTCTTCCTTCTTCTTGGATTTCAGTTGGGATTGGCATCTTCCCCTGGGTTTATAGCAGCTGCAAAATAAAACTCCAAAATGGTGTTTGGCTCATTCTATAGAAGCCAGTTGGCCAAGTCTTGTCATTCCAAGGTGAGTGGCAATGATGGTGATAGTGATACTAATTCTGGGGATATCAAGTATCATCAGCAAATCGGAGGCTTCACTCTCTTTCCAGTGAAAGGGTGGGAGATTCACTGTCTTCGTGTTAAGAAAATTCCCAACCCTTCTCCCCAGGCTCAGTTTACAGTGTGTTTACATTTTAGTATATTGCTCCATTCCCAGTGAAAGCAGCCAGCTTTGTTTATTACCAACTTCCATTTTTAGCTGAAATGTGATTCTTCTGAGCTTTACAGCCTTATTACACGATATCCTATCATGCAATGCTGTAAAGTAAGATGAGATGATGTAGGTTAAAGGGTCATTCCAAGGAAAGAAATTATTTGTATGAATACCAAGTTTACATTGGACTCATTTTTTTTAACATTTCAAAAAACACTTCATTTGAACCCTTGGCAAGAATGGATACTGGAGCATTGTGTTTCTCTTCCTGAATGATAAAATGAAAATTATAGGTTCCAGATATCTCAGGACATAGCTTCTGTGAAGAAAAATAGGATCAAATGCTCTAAAATGTTCTTCAGTTTTATTTCAGCAATACCAAAGTTTCCATTAATGTGTATAATTCATTTATATCCCTCTCCTCCTCCTGAGATTTTAAATTTAGGGCCTGGTGTTTTGGCAAATCGTTGTCATGTCCTTTAAAACTGTAACTTTATCTTCATATCCAGTGGCACCCATGTGGTCTTCTTTTTAAAATACAGTTTAAAAGTTTCGTTTCCCATTTGTGAGTTCACAGCGTACATATTGCTAGAGAACCAAATGGGAAATTTCTGAAGCAAATGGGCCTTTTGTTTATAAGAGGAGAGGATCAGAGTCAGCAAACAGACCTCCAGCTCTTGAATGAATCATGTTAAGAGTTGCAGTGGAAACCGAGGTGGGCGTTTGGATGAAGGCGCTCCGTCGTGTGATACAATCTCACGGGAATGCAATGTGTGCCGGGGTGGAGGGCTCACTGCAGAATTACCTGAATAATACATCATGAAAGACTAACTAGTCCAAATTTTCCCTCTCCTAATTTTTGTAATCAGGTTGTTCCACTGGCTAGCACTTCATAATGTGTATAGCTTGTTTTTGAAGATGGAAGTCTCAGATTTACAAATGCTGGAGGTGGCAGTGGATTTCTGGAGAATGTCCAGGTTAGTGTGGCACAGTTTTACATTACAAAATTGCCGCATCGATACAGTTACCATACTGAAATACTCTCTCCTCCATTCCCCCATTCTCTTGTGCTGTCTCCTTTCATCCATTCATTCACTGATTCAACAAATATTTATTAATATTCCAGTGAACCAGGTGCCAGCCAGTCAGGTACCAAATAGGGTTTAAAAACTATTCATCATCTGTAAGGTAATAAATATGTGTAAAATCCCTACCATCTTCTAGAGTCTGGCATCTAAAAATATGTCCAAAATATTTGGTTTTACCTCTGAGGAAGTTCACCCAGCCCACCATTTTGCAGTCACACTTAAGAGAGCCAAACCCAATAACAAGGTTTGGAAAAACAAGTTCCTCTCCTCACCCTTTCGGATCTAAGATTCTAATAACTCAGGGCTTAGATATTAAGGCATAGCCATTTTACCAGGTAGAGTACTTATAACTGCAAGTAACAGAAAATGCTCTTAAATGACAAAGGGTATATATTTACTCATGGTAAGGAAATGTCCAAAGATAGATTTGGCTTCAGGTATAGGTTGATCAGGACCCCTGGTGCTGCTTCTCTGAATGTCTCTATATCAGGTTTGCTCTCAGACAAACTGGCTTCAGTTTTGCTGTTGACGAAAGATGGCTGCCAGCATATACTCAGAAAGAGAAATTAAGAATACAATCCTATTTACAATTGCATCAAAGGTAATAAAATATCTAGAAGTAAATTTAACCAAGAAAGTGAAAGACGTGCATACTGAAAATTACAAGATATTAAGGAAAGACACTGAAGAAGACACAAATAAATGGAAAGATAGTCCATGCTCATGGACTGAAAGAATTAATATTATTAAAATGTCCATACTACCCAAAGCAATTTACAGATTCAGTGCAAGCACTATCAATATTCCAATGGCATTTTTCACAGAAATAAATCTACTCTAAAATTTGTATGGAAACACAAAAGACTCTGTATAGTCAAAACAATCTTGAGAAAGAAAAACAAAACTGGAAGCACCATGCTTCCTGATTTCAAACTTTATTACAAAGCTATATTTATTAAACCACTATGTTACTGGCGTAAAAACAGACACATAGATCAATGGAACAAAATTAAGAGCCCAGAAATAAACCAACACGTATATGGTCCACTAATTTACCACAAAGTTGTCAAGAATATATAATTGGGAAAGAACAATCTCTTCAGTAAATTGTGTTGGGAAAACTGAACAGCCACATGCAAAAGAATGAAACTGGACCCCTATCTTATACCATACACAAAAATTAATACAAAATGGATTAAAGACTTGAACATAAGACCTGAAACCATATAACTCCTAGAAAAAAAAAGGCAGTAAGTTCCTTGACATAGGTCTTGGAGATGATTTTTTGAATCTGACACCAAAAGAAAAAGCAACAAAGACAAAAATAAACAAGTGAGACTACATCAAATTGAAAAGCTTCTGCACAGCAAAGTAAACCAACAAACTAAAAAGACAACCTAATAAATAAGAGAAAATATTTGCAAATTGTATACCTGATAAGAGGTTAATATCCAAAATATATAAAGAACTCATACAACTCAGCAAAACAAAAACAAAAAACCACAATAACAACAAAACAAACAACAATAAACAATCTGATTAGAAAATGGGCAGAAGATCTGAATAGACATTTTTCCAAAGAAGACATACAGAGGGCCAACAGACACATAAAAACATGCTCAACATGTTTTCAATCATCAGGATAGTGCAAATCAAAACTATAAGTTTTGATATATTGTGCTTTAGTTTCCATTCAGTTCAAAACATTTTCTAATTTTCATTGTGATTTCTTATTAATGTGTTACTTTAAAGTGTTTGAGAATTTCCCGGTTTTCTTTCCATTATTGTTTTCCATTGCTATTTAATACACTGTGGTCAGAGAACACACTTTTTATTATTTGAATTCTTTTAGATTTATTAATAATTTTATGACCTAGCATATGATCTATCCTAGAGAATGCTCCATTTGCACTTGAGAAGAATGTGTATTCTTCTTTCGTTGGGTGGAATTTTCTATAGATGTCTGTTAAGTCAAGGTAATTGATAGCATTGTTCAAATCTCCTATATCCTTGCTAATTTTTTGTTTAGCTGTTCTATTAACTATTGAGAGGGGGATGTTTGAAGTCTATTATTGTTGAATTGTCTATTGCTCCTTTCAATTCTGTTAATTTTTGTTTAAATTATTTTGGGGCTCTGTTTTAGATGTGAATGTACTTAAAATTGCTTTATCTTTCTGATGAACTGATCCTTTTATCCATCAAATATGGCCCTGATTGTCGCTAGTCATATTTCTAATCTTTAAGTCTATTTTGTATGCTATTATTAAAGCCATTTCAGATCCCTTATTGTTAGTATTTGCATGGTATATCTTTTTCCCATCATTTTACTTTCACCTTACTTAAATCTAAAAGGTATCTCTTATAGAGAGCATATATTTGGATCTCGGATTTTTTCCTGTTCAAGTATGATAATCCCTGCCTTTTGGTTGGATTGTTTAATTTACATGTTAAAAGAATTATCTTCCTTTTTGTTTCCTTTTTTTGTTGTTGTTAAATAGCTATATTTTAGTGTATCATTTTATTCTTTTGTCTTTTTTTAACTATATACAGTTTTAATTATTTTCTTAGTAGTTTCTTTAGGAATTATACGTGCATCTTAGTTTATCATAATCTACTTCAGATTAATATTATTTCAGGTAAAATACAGAAATTTTGCCTCAATATAGCTTGCCCCCTCTTTTGTATTATTGTTATTGTATATATTACATCTATGTTATAAACTCAAAGGTACAATGTCATAATTACTGTTTTATACAAGTTAATATAAATTTTAAAGAAGAGAAAAAAGAGTAAAATGTATATTTATACAGTCTTTTATGTTAACCTACTCCTTTAGTCCTATTCCTTTTTTCATACAGATTTCAATTACCATCTGATATTGTTTTCTTTCAGCTGGAAGGATTAGTATTGCTTCTAAGGCAGGTCTGCTAGCAACAAATTCCTTCATTCATTGTTTGTCAAGGAATATTGCTTCTCTTCTTAAAATTACATAGAAGGAAAGAAAACTAGTCTCTGCAATGGCTAATTTTTAGTTAGGAAAGAAATTAACTTTATCTGTGTATTAGTTTAATTTATACCAATATTTATACAAAACCTTTCCAATACAGTGTTCTATACAAAACACTTCCAATACAGTAAATGGTGATAGAGATTAGTTATGTACATAAGTATTCTGAAATGAATATCTGGTGTAAAATCGCAAAGCTGACTTAGTTATTTGACCAAAACGTGATTTTTCAGAAACTTTCAGGCACCAATCTCATCTGGTGGCAACTTAATCAAATTTCAACCAGGTACCTCAGAGACATTCTACATTTAGAAATACGTACAGATAATATGAGAACATAATTTCACAATATCTTCGTTATATAACCAACAGGGTCCCCTCTTAGCTCTGTTTGCATTTCAGATCCTAAACAAGAGAAACCCAAAACCTAATAATAATAAAAGTAAATATAACTCAGAAATTCAATTGGAAAAATTAGAAAAGGTAAGAAAAACTGAATTAAATCATTAATAAAAATTAGAATATTAAACTGATGGCCTTGTTTATTTGAAAAGTGTGTGTGTGTGTGTGTGTGTGTGTGCGCGCGTGCGTGCGTGCGTGTGTGTGTGTGTGTGTGTGTGTGTGTGTTCTAAGTTCAGGAAAAATCCATGTGAACTATATACTCCACTTTATGGGAAATACCTATATCACACATGCTGGATGGATTAATGGTTTATAAAAAATCTGTTAGTTTTACTTCCTAAAGTTCATTTTTCCTTGTGCTGTCATATAATAGTTCATCTTCAATAAGTATCTGTAATTTGGGACAAGGGCCTCTGGGGGCTTGGCACATAATTTATAACAATAATGGAAATGGCATGCTTAGCAGTGATAGCCAGGGGACCCCTGCAAGTTTGGAGGGAAGGAGAAGTTATATCACCCATGAAAAGGCTAATGAGATAGGCAGATTTCAGGGGAAAATGATCTTTTTGTCCTGGCCTTAGACCTTGTTCTACCAGTGAGACTCGTGTCTGAAGCATAATGATTCCAGCATGTTCTTTCTAAGTATAACATTATATGGCACATGGGGCGAGCTACTCAGAAGTCGGAGCTTTCACCAATAAATGCCAGCTTAATTGGATGCCTTAATTATGTCACCTTCCCTCCCAGGACACACCCCCAGGGACAGATCAAGGACTAGTTTTTGGTCCAAAATCTCAGTCTCTGGTCCCCAACTTTCAGGTACAGTCTTTCAGACAGATAGTTATTGTCTTCTGCAATTTAGGAAATATTTGTATATTTGGCAGGAGGAAATATAATTCTGAAGCTCAGGAGAGACTGCAGGGAAAGGGACAGAGATCCGAGAGTTAAAACACATCTATACCAGGTTGGCCTGTTTTACAAGGCAATTCTGACCACCTTCCTTCTCTTTACTCAGCAGCTGGGAGTCAGCATCTTGAAGCAGGTGGAATGGAAGGATGCTATTGGCGCTCTCCCAGCCAGCAATTATTCCCCTTTGTATCCAGATGTTGCTGCAGTACAGGACTGTTTCAAAATGACCAGAGAATCTGTTACTGTTTCAAGTTTTTCTGAAACCTTAGGATCTTAAACTGAAAGCCATTGCCAAGCTAACAATGTGCTAGCTAGTGGGACACAGGAACTAATCAGAAAAAAGGGGCATTTGGGATACATTAGAAATTCAATATCAGCTTTGTAAAGTTGTTAATAATTAGCCACAGCTTTTGTCTCTACCCCTGCAGCTAGTGACATGAAAGTGATTAGGTTTCTGAAAAACAGATTAAGCTTACCAAATGTATTAAGTAACAAGGTTTTTAATCAACAGCTTATTGATTCCAGCAGGACAGTTGTGAGAGCAAAAAGCTCTGAATGCTGGTGGAATGAATTTGTAGGTGGTTCACTGGTACTTGAAAAATCAAAGTAAGAGATATTTTAGAGGAAATTAATTCACTCCCCTCCCCCCGCGCCTTTGGTAACAACTCCAAGACAAAGAAAGAAGTTACCATATTATTCAAAATAATTTTCTAATATAAAATCAGCTTTGTACCTCTCTTTTTTTCCCCCTCTTTTCTGATTTACTCTTTTTCTTTTCTTTTTTTTTTTTTTTGGCCACGCCACGCAGCTTGCTTGCTCTCGGTTCCCCTACCAAGGATTAAACCGAGGCCACGGCGGTGAAAGTGTCAAGTCCTGACTACTGGACCACCAGAGAACTCCCCTGATTTACATTTTTGATGAAAAGAAGTTAGTAATATGTCACTTTTAGAATCAGTATTCAATAAATATTTCTTGAGGAGATTTCCAATTTGAAATAATATCCCTAAGGCAGCCCCCCAAAATAACTGAAAATTCAGAAGTAAAAAATACTTGCAACCACACCAGAAATGATAGTCAACAGGATGCCTGAAAGCTCTAGGCAACATGATGCCTGGAACTTGAAGGATTATTCCCTCACTATGAAGAACTGGGTTGAGAAAGACAAATCCTGGCTTTTCCACATGAAGCGCAGACCTCCTGCAAACAGACGGTAAATCCAGGGCCATACCAATCAGAAGACCAGGTGGCCATCCCTCTATCAAGTGGGTTTTACTTTTTGAGATTTTTGCACTATTGGTCACCATGTTTATCCTGTCCCACTGCCTGCATCTATCCTGTATGAACTCCATGTATTTCTAAACAAGTCATCAGCAGATTATGTTTCTAAAATAAAATATCATTTTCACCCACAACTGTGTTTTTACAAAGGCAAAGGGATTTCATTTTAAATGACTCTCTTCTTGCTGAAACTAGAGCAAATTAACAGCTGGGAGACCCATGAAGTCCTGTGGTCCATTTGTTTAGAGATGGTAAACATCTGCCTCGCAGCACTGATTCCCACTTAATATTTGGGCGAGTGCCTAAATGCTTCGTTTTCCAAACACATGCCACAAATCATTGTTCGGAGAGCTACATTTTTACATTTACATTGGAGACCAGTGAGTAGTTCCCTAAGGCAATCTCTGAAATGCCATTTGCAAATGTACCTTTGTGGAAATGGAAGATACATCAAGAATTTGGCGCTGTTAGGAAATACTTCAAATTCTGCGTTTGGATATTGCTGTAATGAAAAATGGAGTTTGTGCAACTACCTACAAGGGCCATGTTAGGGTTATAGAAGCTGATTCTCACCAAAAGTTGGGGACATCATTTTAAAAAACGCAGACAAAATCAAAAGAACACTGAGTTGTAATATTATACTAGTTTGCTTTCCAGCTTAAAGAAAATCCATGATTGCCTCCAGGAGCCATGAAGATAAGGGGAATAATTTCTGTGGTAAAAAGTACAACAGTTTGATGAGATCTCTGGGGCAACTGGGGAATTCTTTTTTGGGTGGGACTGAGGTAAACATACCAGGTGTCATCCTGGTAACTCTGATAAGATCTTTAGCTTCAAAACTGAGAGTAGAGTAATCAAGTGGGAGCTAAAAAAATACATTTTTCAAAACAATTAGACATTGGTAATGTATATAATGAAAAACTGTTTAAATATACACAAATACATAATATATATGCTTCTATGAAAATGTGTCACACTATAATCAGAAATTAACTCCAAATAGATCATAGATCTAAAACTACAAAACTTCTAGAAGAAAATATTTGAGACTCTGAGTTAGACAAAGATTTCTTAGATAAGATATCAAAAACACAATCCATAACAGAACAAATTGATAAACTGGACTTCATCAAAACGGAAAACTTCTGCTCCTTGAAAGGTGTTGTTAAATGAATGAAAAGTCAAGCCACAGACTGGGAGAAATCATTTACATATCACATATGTGATCAAAGATTTGTATCTGGACTATATAAAGAACTCTCAAAGCTCAGTAATAAGAAAATAAACAGTCCGGTAAAATTGAGCAAAACATTTAGACAGACATTTCACCAAAGAAGAAATACAGGCAGAAAATAAGCAACTGAAAAAATGCTCAACATCATTAATTAAAGAGATATAAAAAAGTAAAAACACAATGAAAAACCACTACAAACCTATTAGAATTACTAAAATTAAATAGACTGATCATACCAAATGTTGGTAATATATATATGTCAAGAATACCTATATATACAGGTACTCTTGATATTCTACAGTTTAATCATCCCCAGTGGAAATCAGTTCTGGACCTCCACTTCGATCTTTATCTGGTTTCTGAGTTTTGCGTTTCCTTAGAGCTATATGTTTTTCTTTAACACAGGAAAACTTAATGTAATTTTATAGTTACCAAGTGAACAATTATTTTCTTAAATCATTATTTGGAAAATTTTATCATGCTCAAGCTGGATGTTCAAGTAGCCCTTGATAGTAGTAAGTGACAGCTCTCTGGACATATGTGTTGGTTAGAAAGAATGTGACAACCACACCCCTTCTGGCTCATTAGGTGGTGATGAAATCACTTGTCCTTTCCCCACCCCAACCTACCCAACATACACACACACACACACACACACACACACACACACACACAATACACTTAAGAATTCTTAAGCAGGAGAATCCAAACATGTGGGGGGAAATAAACTATACGTTAAATGTATAATATGATATAGACTTTCCTATTCCAATGCAAAAGCAGCTCTTGTCTCTCCCCTGAATACTCCCATGCGACACAGGTCCTGTCCTTGCTTTCCCTATGGGCAGGACTGAACATTCACTATGTTCAAGGATCTTCAGGAAAAGAGGAGGAAGAAGAGAGGACGATGATGGTGTTGGTGCTTTCCAGCAGAAACACAGATGGCAATTTATGACTTTCAGCCACAGCCGTGGACAACCAAAGCAGCAAGGGGTGCAGGCAAGTAGGAGCACTCGTGTTGAGCTCGATGTGAGAAGGGGTCTCAGGCTGCAGCAGCTGACACCACAGAAGACACAATGAGATTACTACTAGGTCCTGTGACATGGAAATTCAAGAAGAAGATAGCATTTCATTCTGAGACTGTATGGTTTTCTTTATACTGCATTAGTCATGATGGCTCTCAAGGGGTATTTCCCTGAGCCATGTCCCCATGGCAACTTCCTGTTCTGGTTCCTATTTAATAGACTTCAAAGGTGACTGTCTCCTTGGGCTCAGATATGGCACTGGTCATCTCCAGCTGCTCATCACCCTCTGCTGTTTCCATGATGGCCTCGTGTCACTTCCCTCCATGGCTTTAGGAAAAATGTCCACCTCTCTACCGCATCGGGGACCACTGTCTTTGTAATTGGGCTCCTAAAAGAGCCAGTCCTTCTGGGTCTCTTATCTGCAAATGGGACCTGGTTATGGATGGCCTCCACCCCAATCTGGGAGATAGCCTAGACACATTTGTGATGGAGCTATAGGTAGTGAGTGTGAGGGGAGGACCTCTGTCTGCTGCCTCTTGCAAGCTTCAGCCTTTCTTCTTCTCATCATCTTTAGAAGTTCGACAAGTGGCTAAGAACTAATGGAGAAATTATTTGGGGGCTGGTTTGTCCCCTCCTCCTACCTTATCTGGCAGTGACTTTTACTCATTGTATTTGAAGAGCACTCCTCCTACTATAGAACTGTGTTTTTAGAGTAGATAGTGGGCATGCCATGCAGAAATGTATGTGAGAGATGTATTGGATTCCTTGACTCCTGCATAACCAGAGGAGGTGGCTCTAAATGTCTTGAGACACTATGAAGGCTCTTGTGACCAATCTAGTGTTGCTATGATGATATTTTGTAGATATGATTAAAATCCATAATCAGTTGATTTTAAGTAAAGGAGATTATCCTAGGTAATATGGGTGGGATTGACTCAATCAGTTGCAAAGTTGAGGCTTCCCTCAAAAGCAAGAAAACTTGCCTATGGACAGCAGTGTCACCCTTGCCTGTGGACAGCAGTGTCACCCTAGCCTGTGGACAGCAGTGTCACCCTTGCCTGTGGACAGCAGTGTCACCCTTGCCTGTGGACAGCAGTGTCACCCTATAGCTGAGTGTTCTAGTCTCTGCCTTTCCTGGCGACCTGCCTAACCAGCCACACAATCATGTAAGCCAATGTTTTACAACAAATCCCCTACTGGTTTTGTTTTTCTGGTTTAATCCTGACAGATACAATATATACGTTTTAATTTCAGCCTAGTTAAAGAAGGAATGAAAGAATGAAAGAAAGAAGAAAGAAAGAGGTAGTGGGAGGGAGGAACGGAGGGAGGGAGGAAGAGAAGAGAAGAGAAATGAAGAAATGTCCTTGAAGAGAGAAAAAATAAATATACCTAGCATAGAAAACTAGAAATCAAATCAGATTTCAAAAACATATATTTGAGTGAATTTGGAAATAAATGACTAGGGGAAAGGATTTAGGTACATTTGCAAAATATTAAAAAATAATATATCACTTAAATGTACATATATATCCAGTAAAATGGACTGGACACATTCAGATTCACAATAGTTGTTACTATGGTATAAGAGAAGAAAGACTAATTAATTTCAACTGGAAGGATCAAGAAAAGCTTCATGCAATAACTAAGGAATGGAAGAGCTGAAGTAACTCAATTTTACTGAGTATGTGCAAGAATCTATGCTACATATTTTCAGAGGCATTAACACATTTACTAAAGGGCATTGTTTTCTGAGATCTTATAGATTTAAAGAATGTTAATCAGGAGAAAGTGGATAATGGCAGGGTGGAGAAGGAAAGTGCATTGACGAAAACATGTCGATTTTTAAAAGTAAACTGTTCAGGGAGGAAAATCTGATTTGTCTGCAGTATAGTCTGTAGAAGGATGGAGGAGAGATAACATGGGTTGTGGACGTCACATTATGGAGAGTGATGTTATTCTGTAGGCAGTTTTATTCAGCCACATCAAGATTTTTTCAGTCACTAAATCTGAGTTTTGAAAATTTGATAATAACACAAATGTCTAATTACTAGAAGAAAACCAGCCCTACAAGCCTCAAAAAAACTTGAAACTCTCAGGGTCTGGAAGATAACTGATAAGAAAACAAGTGGGTATTGCTGCTAGGGTGAAAGGCATTAACTCCCTACCAAAGTCTTGGACAGCCCCCTACAATGAAACTAAGTGAATTCTTGCTAAGCAAATGCCATTTTCGCTGTTTATGAAGCCTCAGATTGTTTTTATGAAGGTACCACCCAAGGGAAACTTCTTTATCAAGAATAATCTCCTGGACTCCAATCTTTCTTTATTCCCTATTCACCTCTTATGCCTCTTTTTCCTTCCCTTTGCACTGAAGTACAAAACGCATCAGAAGTTCTAGCTTGTTAGCTGTAGCACTATCGGCTAAGTGCTACATAGAGTCAAAACAAATCAGACGCACATTCCTCTTTTCCTCTGCTTTGAACATTTCCCAAAATAGAGGCAAGATTTTACAACCAGACAACCTAAACGTAAGGTATAAGCATACAAATGCATCCATGAGAACCTTAGCAGGGATTTTCATTAACTAGTCAAAAAGAATTTCAACCCTGGTAATACAGGATGAATGTAGCCAAAATACAAATACAGAGTCTGATTCTGGGGTTTGCTGAATCACAGTGAACAGAAGAAGGGAAAAGAAGCATGAAATGGATAACGAAGGAAGCAAAAAATACAAACTGTGGTTTCGTGATCACTGTCCCTAATCTTTGCCATTTCCTACAGCATATCCTGGTGGTGGTGAAT
The DNA here is from genome assembly GCF_949774975.1 of Lagenorhynchus albirostris. Lineage (NCBI taxonomy): Eukaryota > Metazoa > Chordata > Mammalia > Artiodactyla > Delphinidae > Lagenorhynchus > Lagenorhynchus albirostris. Next base: position 4,718,713 of record NC_083114.1, read on the forward strand.
TTCACAACTTAGTACGTTGGTTACAAACGATTAATAAAGAAAATAGTGATGGAGTCGGAGGAAGATGACCATCACCCAGAAAGTCTATGACCTTTCCCCCTTTGGGAAAGACAATTGATTCTATTTTTACTGATATGAAGAATAACCGTTGGATTATTTTAGAAAAGAGCATTGTTCATCTTATTTGGAAATGTAAGCCAAGGGGTTGACTGTAGTGGGCATATGTAACTTACGTCCATCCTGCATCTTTGAACATGCATGCTAGCTTTTGCTCATTTTCCACATTAAGTGATGCGCCTTCCTAAGGTAGAACCCAGACAACTTGCATCCTCACATTCTCTTGTAGCAAGGACAGAGATGGGGGTATCTAGGTTTACCAATTAGAATCATCCAGAAGACATTTGGACTCCAAAGCAAATATCAAGAAAAGTCAAAACTCATGCCCATGCAGCCCTCTCCTAGCAGGCATGATGGCAGAGGTGTCTAGTTCCTCAGGGCAGCAGTCTCAGAGCTCCTGGCATTCAGCCTGGAGTTATGTATTCTCACTTAAGAGGGACTCTGGCTCTCCTGGAGATTCTAAAAGTTACTTAAAATCCTTTGATATGTACGTCTGTTTAAACGAAACATAGAGGATTATTTCATCTACAAATAGAAGACCTGAATTGTATATATTATACTTGGTTATGCACTATATGAGCAGAATGCACAACAGTTGCTTAACACTGTGATTTTTTATTTTTTTTTAAATGTGTGTGCAACAAAATATGCGAAAAATGAAATTTTTTAAAAGCTTGTAGAATTCTGAGTGATATGATTTTGTTGTTGTTTTGCTGGTTTTCATTAAAATTTTATTTGGATAATTATAGGCTCACATAGGGCTGTAAGAAATAACACAGATAGATCTCTTCTACTCTTCACCCAATTTCCCCTAAAGATAGCATCTTCAAAGCTGCAGTACAATATCACAACCAGGATACTAACAATCATACAGCATGTAACCTTTGGTATTGATTTTCTTCACTAAGCATAATGCCCCAGATACTCATTGATTTGAAGAAATCAATAGTCTCTCCTTTATACTGCTGAGTAGTATTTCATGGTACAGATGGACCACAATTTACTTAATCATTCACCTACTGAAGGACATCTGGGTTGTTTCCAGTTTGGGAATATTACAGATAAAGCTGCTATGATCATTCAATGTGCATGGTTTTGTACATAAACATCAGTCTTCATTCTTCTGGGATAAATGCTCAAGAGTGTAATTGCTGGGTTGGATGATAATTCTATGTTTAGTTTTATAAGAAACTGCCCAACTGTTTGCCAGAGTAGCAACACCATTTTACGTGCTTACCAGTGATGTATGAGTGATAGTTTCTCTACACACTAACGTGTATTTGATGTTGTCACTTTTCTATTTTAGACATATGGCTTTAGTGTGCATTTCCCTGATGGCTTATGAACATATTTCACATATTCATTTGCCGTCTGCATATCCTGCAGCCTTTAGTTCAAATCACCATTATTTCCTAACTGGATACAACTTCTCCTGAACCAGTCCCACTTTTCTGTGTCTTGTTCCAGATTACCTAAAATCCATAAATCTACTTCCAGTAATGGCAAAATAGCTAGCTGTAGATAAATCCCCCTTCCAATAATAATCATAAAAGCCCCCCTGAAATACACAAAGAAACCTGTTGGAAGTCTTGAGAGAGTTACTCAGTCAAGAGGTCCTGAAGAACCTTGATCTTGGAAAGAAGGGAAAAGCAAAGATATGGGCCTAATATGAAGCATTAGTTTTCCTTTCAGAGTACTCGCTGATTCAAAGGTGGCAGCTGAGAAGTGGAAAGCAATGGTTCAGAAGCTGAGTAGAACTTAATCTACTGTGGATGGGTAACGGGAAATAGATTTCAGAGCCCACCAAGGAAGAGGAGGTCTGGGGAACACTCTGGATTTCACTGCAACTCGCACAGAGACCTTCCCCCAAATTATGGGTAAATAAGAAATATACCAACCTTCACAAAGACTGAAAAACAGCTTCCTATCTGCTCAACCCCTGACTGGTTTAAGCTGATCTGCCCCTGAGCTAGTTGTTTGCTGGAAACAATAGTTAATTCTATCTGGAGTGAAGAAACCCCATCTAGACAAAAGCTTCTAAATGTCTCTACAATATATCATAAACCAGCCACCATTCAGTAAACATTATTGTACCAGAAGACCAGACGCAAAAGGCCAGAGACTAAGGGTGGGGCGGGGAGAAAGACAATAAAAACCAAGAGACCCAGATACTGCTGTTGCTCAGACACGGAGTTTAAATAGCTGTGACTGGCACATTCAAAAATCCATTTATGGGGAATTTAAGCAGAGATCTGAAACCTATTAAAAAGAATCAGTGAGAAACTGTGTAACTGAAATAATGGTAAGGAACTCAGTAGATATATTTAACAATAAATTAGCCCAGGGATCAGCAAATTTTCTCTGTAAAGGTCCAGATAGTAAATATTTTAGGCTTTGCAGGCCAATAGGCTTGTTAAAACTACCCAGCTCCGCCACTGGAGTACAAAAGCTGCCATAGGCAATACACAAATGAGTGGGCATAGCCATGTTCTAATAAAGCTTTATTTATAAAACAGATTACCTAAGCACAGAAAGAAACAAGAATGGAAATTTTAGGAAGGATTCTAAGAGACCTACGGCCCATGATAAAAAGTGACAGAAAAAGAACAGAGCGAGAATGAAGCAGAAGCAATATTTGAAGAGTAATGGCTAAGAATTTTCCAAAATGGATGGAAAACTTCAAGCCAAAGACTCAAAGAGATACTACAAACCCCAAGCAGGAGATACAACTAAGACAAGTCACCTTAAGACATCCTCCTCGCTGTAGCAGAGTAATGTTCTAAAGTGCAAATCTACTCATGGCACCTCCTTATGGAGAAGCCTTCACTGGTTCCATAAAAATACTCAGAAGCTTAGCCAGACTCCTTAACATGCCTTATAGCGTCCTTCAGAACCTGGACCCAATCATCTCTCCACACCCCTCTGTCCACTCTCCCCGGCTCTGCGCTCCAGCCACCTAACTTTTAATCATTTCTTAATCCACCCCAGGTAGTTTCATTGATTTGCCCAAATAGCTCCCTCTGTCTGGAATTTGCTGCCACTGGTTTTCTTTTTTTTTTAATTGAAGTATAGTTGCTGTACTATATTACGTGACAGCTGTACAACACGGTGATTCATAACTTTGAAAGGTTATACTCCATTAATAGTTATTATAAAATATTAACTATATTCCCCATGTTGTACAATACATCCTCGTAGCTTATTTTATACCTAATAGTTTGTACCTCTTACTCCCCTACCCCTGTATTTCCCCTCCCCCAACTTCTCCCCACTGGTAACCACTCGTTTGTTCTCTATATCTGTGAGTCTGCCTCTTTTCTGTAATATTCACTAGTCTGTTGTATTTTTTAGATTCTACACGTAAGTGAGATCATACAGTATTTGTCTCTGTCTCACTTATTTCACTGAGCATAATGCCCAAGTCCATTTTTCCTTTAGAAAACACCTACTCAGCCTCAAATCTAAGCTCAAACGTCACTTCCTCTTGGATGCCTCTCCTGATTTTTCCTTATCCCTGATAGAATTGACTTGAACCTTCTTTGTGAACTCCCTGCAACTCAAGCATCTGTCAGGCCCTGCGGTGGTACCCACCTCTCCTACTGTCTCCCATGGAGACAGGGAGCACGTGTTTCTTTACTTAATCCTCAGCACCTAAAACAATACCTATTTCAGTATATAAAAGGTCCTTAGTAGTGCTTTTTACATATATAAAGAGTGCAGATAGAGAATCTAGATGTCCACCAACATTAATGCCAGCTACAACCCAACATCAAGCACTATAATTGTGGGCTGTGCAGAGGACAGCATGGCACACACTCCTGGGTAGGGGGAGAATTAATTGGACAACACTCTACAGTGTTTTCAAATGACCTTCAAAATGAGGCAAGTGAGAAAATATCCTCCTGCCACACACATACATCCCTCTCAATGGCATTCCACTTATTTCTTTAATTCTGCTCCTGTAAAATTTCTCCAAGATGGGTATGGGTTTATCATCATTTTACTAATTAGGAAACTGAGGCCCAGGCATTGACTAAGATAATCACTAATAAGAAACAGAGCTGTGCTTTCCACCCATGTCAACCTGATTCCAAAGTCCATGTTGGTATTTTTTCGTTTTTTCTTTTTCTCTTTGCCACACTGCTTCTGCCCTGGAATTGACTCTCCTTGAAAACTGAGACGTATCCCAGGCCACTGAAACTTCTTGAGTATCAGAAGCATATAAAACAATTCTCCATGGTTGCCTGTCTTGAACTGTGATACCATTATCCTCTTATGGATCGATTGGTGTGAAATCAGATCCAGCCTGGGAGCAGGAAAAAGAATAGAAAGGGACGATCTGGCTCCAAGCTCAGCAAGACACAAGAACTTATTGGAGTTCTGCAGAGGTCTGTTCAAAGTCTGGGTATATTCTGTCATTTGGCAAGAATTAAATAGAGTCTTGTGTCTTCGAAGATTATTCTGTTACCTTCAGGATTAGGTTACCCACCATTATATTTAACCTATGGGAAAAGCCAACACAAAGCTGTGCTAAAGATGTAATAGAAAGCATATAATAAAGAGGCCTCGTGTCAAAGAGATACAGATTTCCCACAGAGAGCTGCTGCTGAATGAATTCTTTCTGCTCTGCCTACCATCCCTGAGGGGGGACACAGCTTCAGAGGCCCGAAGGGATGCAAATAAAACAGCCCCGGCCCCCTCTGGACAGATACAGGTGCTCTGGTCTTACTCACCCGTGAGGTGAGTGCGCAGAGGGGTGCAGGAAGAAGAGAAAGGGGTTAGAGCTGACCTTATCTTGCTTAATCTGTACGAATTCCAGAAGGCCCTGGGGAATCTGAGATTCCTAGACATTTTCCCTTCTCACATTTCCTACTGGAAACCCCTCCAGCTGGCGGGATGCTAAAATAGGTACCATTTAGCTGGCTAATGAAGTCCATATGCAATTGTTAGAAATATAATTGACACTTCAGACTTGGAATCTGCATTTTGCTTTTGTACAGTTTTCTGCTGACCGGTGTGGCTGCCTGCTGGGAACGCTTCTGTTTTCCAAGCTTCTTTGCCCCAGCTGGAATTAAAAGTAGATGCTTGATGTGCTAATGTCAGGTTAGAATAATACCTATCTGTTATGCTGATTAAATAAAATAACATTTGTAAAGCAAAGTGCCAGACAGTGGGCACTGTCTAAATCAGACCATTATTTACAGCCTGCCCGACCCAACTTCTCCAGGCTCCTTTCTCAAGACTCTGTCCCTCCCCTAAGGCCCAGCCCAGCACACCTTACTGTCTATGTACACTGACATGGTCATTGTTCCCGGCAGACAGGCCTGCTGCAGAGAATGCTGTGGTGGACCTAGGATTTACCTCCAGAGCAATAAACTCAAGATGCGTGAGGGTTAGAGAACCGTCTCCACGAACTTGGACCCTCTCTGTAATATTTAACCCTTCTGACCTTTGGGACAGAGTTGGCACTCAATAAATAGTGGTCAAATGAATGAATACATAAAGGAACTGGGTTCAGAGTGATTCTGAAACATCATGTAAAATATCTCCAAGGAGGTCTGCTAAAATTACAGTTTCTCTGCAGTGTTTCCCCTTACAGAGAAGGGACACAGGAAATTCAAGCCTCTGAGTTTTTCAGGTGATACATACGTGCACTCATGCACGCGCACTCATGCACACACACACACACACACACATGTACTCACAAGCATACAATCATCAATTAAATAATATGAGGACATAATTTTCTAACGAATAATATAACACTGCAGAGAAAGAAGAAAACCATCAGTTTTTGGTTAACAGCCTTCAATCATCTCGAGCTCAAAATAAGTTCATAAGGATCTACCTGTCTTGTTGCTAATCTATGGATGGTAGAGGTTTACTAAGTGTATACTCAGAAAGCAATAAAACATAAGCAGCAATTCTTTTTACTGACGAACAGTACTAAGAACTCTTCTTGAATTAGATTACGTATTACTTACAACAGCTCTGTGAAGTCATATACACACACATATATACACACACACACCAATATATATGCATATATATGCCAATATATATAGGCATACACAAGCATGCACACATGCACCCACATGCCTGCACACACACACACACACACACACACACACACACACACCAATCTTATAAAGCAAGGAAACTAAGGCTCAGAGAGGTTAAGTAACTTGACTAAGACCACAATGCCTCAAGACTCAAACCCAGCGCTCTCTGATTCTGAAATTTGTGCTCTTAACCACAATTCTCTACATTATTTTCCAGTAATATTAAAACTGAAGCCAAATGTGGAAAGAGCCCCCTCACTTACTCTGAGTACTTCAGTGAGATCCTCCATTGTTTTTAAAGTTAGGAACTCAACTATACAGTCCACCTCTGGACTGGAAACACAGTTCAACTGTGAATTAGGTTGCATACTTACATCCCCAGATTAATTTTGTTCTTTAAGCTACTGCAAACTGTTTATGTTGTCTGAGTGTTCACTGGATTCACAGGGAATGGGAAGGGAACTCTCCTGTCCTGAGTGCAAGGAACAGGCCTGGATATTCAACAAACTGTATCTCATTCAATGAAATAAGAATGAGGGGAAACTTTGGTCTCCTGGAAATAAGAGGAAAAAGCATCTTCACTATGTTATTCACAGTCTTTACCTAACTTCCCTTAGTATTAGGAAAGGTGCATTTTATTCACAGAAGACAATTTATAAAGTATGATTTTAACATCTCAGAGAAGGTCCCTGAGTTGTCTGCTCCCCTCTGTCCCCACCTTCATGCTACATCTGAAGATCCATAATTGAAAAATAAAGTCTTTGCTTTAACATTCTTATTCCCAGTTAAAATCCCAGCACCCAGGAGTGCAACAAAGCAATCTTGGAAATATCGTTCTTACGTTAGAATGTACGCAGTTAGAAGAACCCAGCACGAAGCTTGCATGGTGCAGATCAGAGCTGAGCCTGGGAAAGGTACCGAGGACGCTTGAAAAGATGCTGAATCACTTTGCAACATTTCTGAGGTTTGTTTCTGGTCACTGGAAAGGAGTTGCTCCTACTATCCATCCTTATTCACTCCAGTCCTTCCTCCCTACCGCCTTGCTCTCTGCCCCAGAACTGTGTTTCTATAAAGTAAATTAGTGCTCCAAAATGCCAGTTTGTGGGCTGGTTATAGAAGAATCCCTTGGAGAGATTTTTTTGAAAATATGCATTTGTGGGCCTTGCTCCCAAATCTTCTCATCCGGTGGTTCTGGAGTGGGGCCCAGGAAGCTGGGTTTTCCACTGATTCTCCTGAGTGATCCTAAGGCAGAGCCAGATTCTCAGTCTCCAGTGGACAGATCAGTGCCAGAGAAACCTTGCTCAGTGTGAGCTCCAGTGCCCCAGAAGCACGGGGACCAGTGGTGAGGCCATATTAATATTGCATCTTTCATAAATCAGTTTTCAAAAGTCATTTAAGTCATAAAATTTGATTCCCCTAAAAAGTATAGTTTGGCTTAATGCACAGGGTAGGACATAGATACGCTGGAGCCTGGAGTCTGGCTGCATTCCTTATATGTTCCACCCTCCTGTCACCCAGACACAGATATGACAGTCGTCCCTCTGGAATAAAATGCTCCATTTATAAAAACAAAAATAAATAAAGTACATAGGAATAAACTTAAGAAAATGCAGTCTCTCAAAGACAAATATCATATGATATCGCTTATATGTGGAATCTAAAAAAATGGTACAAATGAACTTATTTACAAAACAGAAATAGAGTCACAGATGTAGAAAGCAAACTTATGGTTCCAGAGGGGAAAACAGGGGGAAGGATAAATTGGGAGATTGGGATTAACATATATACACTAATATATATAAAATAGGTAACTAATAAGGTCCTACAGTATAGCACAGGGAACTCTACTCAATACTCTGTAATGACCTATATGGGAAAAGAAGCTAAAAAAGAGTAGATATATGTATATGTATAACCAATTCACTTTGCTGTATACCTGAAACTAACATAACATTGTAAATCAACTATACTCCAATAAAAATTTTTTAAAAAAGAAAATGCAACCTCTCTATGAAGAAAAACCTTAATACAATCCTGAGGAATGCAAAGGGAGTCTTGAACAAATGAAGTCATTCCATGTTTTAGCTAGGAAGACCCAACAGAATGACTGTTAATTCATCCTAGTTTATCTATATATTTACTACAGTCCCAACACAAACAGCAACAGGATCTTATGTGAAAAATAGACAATCTGATTCTAAAGTTAATATATGCAAATACACAAGCAAGGATAGTGAGGACAAAATTCTGAAAAAGAAGAGTGATGCAGCAGACACGCAGTAGGCAGCGGGGAAGGGAGATGTGGCCATACTAGATATAAAAACATAAGCTTCAATATTTAATATAGTATTTTATATTAGCAAAGTTTATGAACAGACTGCTCACAGAATAGGAAATACAAATGACTCTTGGACACATGAAAAGATGTTCAACCTTATTCATAGAAGTGGAATTTAAAACATCATAAACAATTTCCATTCAATTATTTACATATCTAAATGTTTCGCGTAGGGCATCCAGAAGCAGAGCCTGAGACGGGGAGATTCTCATGATAGTGATTTGGGCAGGAAGTGCTCTCAGGAGAAGGAGTGTGGGGAGGAGAATGGGGCAGAGAAAGCAAACTGAGCAAGGATGTGGTCTCAGCCCTAGACTGGCTTCTGCCTGATCCGAGAACCCTGGAGCACAAGTCACACAATGGTTTGATCCCACCCCAAGGCAAGGAGGTGGTCCCCCTTCTTCATGTCCCTGTGTCAGTCAGTCTTTTACTTCTGGCTGCCTCTCCTCTCTGCCCACCGCCTCCCCCCCTCCCGCCCCCGGGAAGGAGGATGCAATCTCCTGATCAAGGGAGCTCCCCTTCACTGAAGGATGTCCCTGGAGAAACGACTGATGTGAGCCATTAGGAGCCTCCACCCACAGGGGATAAAGACAGGGTACCGCTGTCCTTGAGAAGGGTTCTGGATAGGGCACCAAGTGCTTCCACTGCACTAAGTACAGCCTTTGCTCATTACATTATATAGAAAATAAAGCGTTAGAGCAAAAATTAAAGAACTATAAGTCTAAGACACACTTAGGCACTTTAGTCACACATGTTTGCTATTTGGAAGGCAGTCAGAGTCTGGGCTATCGAGTCATATAGACTGGTTTTGAGTTCCAGCTCAGCCACGCTGATGTGGGAAAATGATCTAACCTAAGGCTAAATTATCTCTTCTATAAAATGGATATAATTATTTTTTTAAATCCTAGCTTATAGGATAGCTGTAAGGATTAAAAGAGACTGTGTATCAATATAAACAGCATATTAGCTGAATTTCGTAGAAGCTCAGCAAGATTTAGCTAATTGTTCCTTTGCTGCTGCCTAATCCAACTAAGTTAAAACTTCTTATAAAATAAACACAAAATAAACAAATAACTAAATAAATTGTGTGCTGAATTTAATATCGTCTCAGCCCCAGCACCGCTGTTTCTCACTTCAAAATGTCTTAATTTCCTTTCCCACCCCCATTGCACATGTGAACCCAGAAGCACATTATATACCTTAACCCTGAAACATTTAATTCATACAAAATAAATTATGCCTACTCACTAAGCATAAGAAAACAGCACTTCCAGACATCACTTATGCATATTACTTAATGAGAATTTGGAGATGCTAAAATCCTTCCTCTTAAAATACTTTGAGGGCTTCCCTGGTGGCACAGTGGTTGAGAGTCCGCCTGCCGATGCAGGGGACACGGGTTCGTGCCCCGGTCCGGGAGGATCCCACATGCCACAGAGCGGCTAGGCCCGTGAGCCATGGCCACTGAGCCTGCGCGTCCGGAGGCTCTGCTCCACAACGGGAGAGGCCACAAGAGTGAGAGGGCCGCATACCGCAAAAAAAAAACTTTGAAAATACACTAATAAAATTATCTATTAATAACCATTTCCTCCTGAATACAAAAGCTTTCCATATACATTGTAAAAATTCTAGGAAATACAGATTAGCAAAATAAAGAAAGCAAAAGTAATCCAAATCCTGTCATGTACAAACACTCAATATTATTGTGTATGCATATCTTTCTGGACCTCAGGTGAATAAATATTTATCATTAGATTATCTTACACAAATCTACATTCCTAATATATACAATATTTTGTAACCTTCTTTTATCATTTCAGAGGGTATCAAGTCTTTCCAGGTCATTAAACGTTTGCAATCTCATTTAAACGGCACAGATTGAGGTATGGGTGCAGAGATCTTCATGTATGTGTATATGAAGACATATATGTATAAATATATAGGTACAAAATATAAATTTTATCTAACATATGCATATATAGACAAATCTCTTATATATACTGTGTAAAAATACTTTATTTTTAAATAATCAAACCATTAATCTTTTATAATGTCTGCCATTGTGATCAAAGTTCTTTGTGTATTTTAAAATACAGAATGATTATGGATTTTAGAATATATTTTAAATCCATTTAACAACTGCTTTTGGCACCTGTTGGGTAAAAGACATTATAGGTGTTACCAAGATGGATCAGAAACAGATGCTGCTAGGGTCTCCCAGTCAACTCTGAAACAGGTGTGGGCACAAAAAACCAAATGCTAGAAAAACCACAAGAAGAAAGCGACCATATCCTCTGGAGGTAGAGAGAAGGATCAAGAAAGTTATCACAGAGGAAATGGCTTTGCACAAATGTTTGGTGGGCAGAGAATGAGAGGAAAAATATTTGGGCTGAAGGAAAGCATGAGCAAAGACACGGTGAAGTTAGAGTCCCAGGGAACTAGTTCCCAGATGACGTCTTTAGTTGATTTAGTTCCAAACACCATGACAAAGCAAAGAGGTTCCTGAACTGTGCTCAGTAAGAGACACCAGGTGGGCAAAAACCTTTCACGACGCACTTAAGACTACATATTGTGACAAATCCTTCATTGAGGCCAGTTGGCTCCTCTGACAAGACATCTTTCCTTTGGAAATGAAAAGGTATGGAGTAATATCACCCCTTGGCTTATCCTCAGGCAGCCGAGGAGATGGACGTGGGTCTAGGTGTTCTTACCCCACCCCTGATGATAATAACTGGACAGAAGTGTGCTTGCTGGAATTCTCAAGCCATCCCTGAGTTCGAAGTGTAACTAAATTCCCTATTAGAGAGCCAATTTGTTGTGAGGGAAATTAAGTTATTATTGCCTCTTGAATGTCAGCTGGCAGGCTCTGTCTCTGGCTAATGCCTATAATTATACAAACAGCCTTCTGAGCACAACCCGTATGGCAGCTGCATATGGCATTTACAGTTCTTATAATAACACAACAGCCAGCCAAGAAGCACCAACACAGGCACACCTCTAACCTGCAAGTGACCTGCTAATTAGCAGCCGTGTGGGGTTAACACACAGAGCAGCTCGTATAGGGCCGGGTGTGATTAATGTAAACATGGACCCCGGTAAGTGGGGAAATATATGCCAGGAGGAGCTTCCTCACTCCCCGCCTGTGTTGGTCAAACAAATGAGAAAAGCACACACTCAGCAGAAAGACCTTCTAAAATTAATACAGCACTGAGAACAGGGAATCCGGTGTCTTCTTCCCACACCACTCCCACAACCCCTGAATCATAACCACAGAATTAATCTTCAGGTTTGGATACTGGGGTTAAATGTGTCCTTTCCCAAGACCCCACTTTCCATCCTGGCTCTGATGGCTTCTTCTCCCATCTCACCGGATTATTTCATTGATGTTTGCCCTAAAGCTTCTTTTGTTTCCCACGCAGAAGTGGGAAGGCTGTTTGTGCTCAGAAGGCTGTTTGTGGAATTACACTATTATCGAAACCCATAATGAAAAGTAAAATGCCTCCTAATATTTCTCTTCCTCCCATCCAACTGCTCCAAAGACCAGTGTATCTGCTTCGGTCTGGTCCCTTCTAAGTCCAGTTCCAGATTCTGCTGTCCTCAAACATTTGAATGTTATTCTTCATAACTGTCATTTACAAAAGTCATTTACAAACCAACTTGTGAGGCAAAACAAACAAAACGTATATGGATCGTGAGGGCTGCTCCCAGGGCCTCTACTTCTCATGATTTCTTTTTCTACATCTGTCTCGTTGCAGCAGTAATTTTCCCTCTTAATCTTTCTTCCTAACAAAGTTAAACTCCTTTCTCCCTTTCCTTTTATACCTTAACATCACTTAAAATGTCACAAGGTGAAAGGATATCAAATTAGATGCTCATTATTAACCACAAAAACAAATGTTTACTGGGTGTACAAGTAGTGTCAACCTGGATGATGGTAATAATTAATGATAATGGCAATATTTATTAGCTTAGACCATTTATAGCACTGTGCTGAGCACTTTACGTATAAAATCTCATTCTATCCTCACATCAACTCCACGAAGCATGTTCTGTTGTTCTAATTTTATAGATGAGAGAATTGGGTCTTAGAGAAATTCAGTACCTGCTAAGAACCTCCTAGCCAGTGGGAAAGCTGAAATCCAAACTGGACCCATCTCATTCCCAAACCTAAATACCTGAGTCATTTAGGGGCTCTGCTCAGAGCCCTGGTCCCCTCATGTATGAAGAAGAATAATTAGACAAAATGCTTTCTACAAAACATGAGGAGATTAATTAATTATAAAATGCAATCCTCAAGTGATTTCCCAACTATTTCTGAATCAGAAAATATATGTTTGTAATTTATAAAGTCTTCTTAATTAAAAAGTAACTCGAGGCTTTCATTTCAAAGTAGCAGACCTGTCATGTGCCTCTTCCCCCGCTTCTCTCTCAAAGCTTGGGACAATGTGGGTAGAATTATACTACAAGGAAATCAATTCATAACCACATAGAGAAAGGGAATGGAAGTCATCGAGGGACATCCAGGATAGTTTCAGATGTCGGAAACTGATGGGAGCGTGCTAGGGAAAAAGCTTCAAGGTAAGTGAGAGTCCATCCGACAGACAGATGCATGACAGGCTCCCAGTGTCGAGGAGGCAGGTCTGGAAGGCTAGAGTCACACACAGAAGAGATAGATGGGGACAACTGGGAAGTTTAAGCAAGATTGGCAGTGCCACCTGCCCCACCCTTGCCCTGAGCCTAGGAAGCCTAGTTTCCTCCCATAGTAAAAAGCATAAAAGCCTCTCCAGCTCTCCTCCAAATAAGTAAAGCAAATTGCCTAGGAAGTGTTTGCATTACTGGGTGCTCCTGGTACAGAATAAAGCCCTTTTGATTCTGTATTTGGATGATCTTAATCTCAGAGGTCATCAGTCCTCTTCTAAGACACCTTGAAGGAAAACCAGGCTACTGCTTCTCAGAGCCTGCAAAAGTACACAGGAATCTCCCATCAGCTTCATACAATGACCAACATGACCTTCATTCTTAAATATAAATAGACAACCAAGAATTATAAGAGACAGGACTTCCCTGGTGGCGCAGTGGTTAAGAATCCGCCTGCCAATGCAGGGGACAGGGGTTCAAGTCCTGGCCCAGCAAGATCCCACATGCTGCAGACACCTAAGCCCATGTGCCACAACTACTGAGCCTGTGTTCTAGAGCCCACGAGCCACAACTATTGAGCCTGTGTGCCACAACTGCTGAAGTCCATGCACCTAGAGCCCGCACTCTGGAACAAGAGAAGCCACCGCAATGAGAAGCCCACACACCACGACGAAGAGTAGTCCCCGCTCACCACAACTAGAGAAAGCCTGCGCGCAGCAACAAAGACCCAATGCAGCCAAAAATAAATAAATAAAATAAACAAATTTATTTAAAAAAAGAATTACAAAAGATATGATAAAAAACCAGAAGCATGGAAAAAAGAAAAAAGAAATAGCAACCAATGAATCAGGTGAGTAAAATGATAACAAATAAGATAGACATATTTTTTAACCGCAAAATTTGAGAGGAAATTTATCCATTAAGAAGTAGGATGTTGAAAAGTAGGTTAATCAGAAAATATAAGAGTTCTTAGAAATTAAGAATAAGATTGCCAAAATAAAAAATGTCAATAGAAGGACTGGAAGAAAGAGTAGGATACCTCTCCTAAACATAGATCAGAATGATAAAGGTAGACAGAATGAAGAAAACAGATGCAAGTAGTTTCCATGTGGTTCAGCACCTTACTGATGGAAGTCACTAAAAAGGAGATCAGAGAATGCAGAAAAAAGTAACAAACAGAATGAAAGAAACTCAGACATGAAAAAACACAACATTCTTCAGAATAAAAAGGCAATGGTGTGATGATCAAGATAAATGACAGAAAACCACATCTAAAAGATTGCCATGAAACTTAAGAACATTCTGGATTTAACAAAATAAATAAAGTCTGAAAGCTTCCAGAGGAGTGGAAAAAAAATCTTATCTCCCACAAAGGAACAACAATCTGATTTCTCACGAAGACCACTGGCTGGCTATAAGATACTGCCTTCCAGCTTCTGGGGCTAATTTTTGTGTTGTTTTTTTTTTTGCGGTATGCAGGCCTCTCACTGTTGTGGTCTCTCCTGTTGCGGAGTACAGGCTCCGGACGCGCAGGCCCAGCGGCCATGGCTCACGGGCCCAGCCACTCCATGGCATGTGGGATCTTCCCAGACTGGGGCACGAACCCGTGTCCCCTGCATCGGCAGGTGAACTCTCAACCACTGCGCCACAAGGGAAGCCCTGGGGCTAATTTTTTTTAAAATACACGGTATATTTCAGAATTCTTGTAGACTTACAGAACTGAGAAAGTAGTATAAACAGTTCTCATAAATCACTTTACATTAATATGGTACACTTGTTATAATTAATGAACCAGGCTTGATATATACTTATTCAGATTTGCTTAGTTTCTACCTAATGTCCCTCTTCTGTTCCAGGATCCCACTCAGGTACAACATTACATGTAGCTGTCCTGTCTCTTTAGGCAACTTTTGACTGTGACAGTTTCTCAGACTTCTCTTGTCTTTGCTGATAGGAACAGTTTTGAGGAGTACTGATTGGTATTTTGTAGAATGTCCCTCTACTGGAACTTGCTTTCTGTTATTCTGCTAGACTGGGGTTAGGGGTTCAGGGGAGGAAGATCACAGAAGCAAAGTGCCATTCTCATCACATCATATCAAGGGTAAATACCATCAATGTGATTTATCACCATTGATGTTGACCTTGATCATACGGCTGAGGTTATGATTGCCACTTTTTTCTAGTGTAAAGCTCCCCCTTTCCATACTGTCCTATGCACAGCCCACACTTCAGGAGTGGGGACTTACGATCCACCTTTATGAAACCAGAATATCTAGATTTTTGGGGGAATATTTCTGTATGGGGGTTTTGTCTCTTTCACCCCATCAATCAATCATTTCTTTATATCACTATGGATTCATGGATGTTTATTTTATACTTTGGGTTATAATTCAATGTGACTTTATTTTGTGGCCCAGATTGTTCCACCTTCGGGCATAGAAGTTCTTTCAGTTAGCTACTGTGTACCTTCGACATAATGTGGATGGGTTGTAGTTTTATTTTTGTATTTTTTGAGTTCTTCCTAACTTTCTGTCACTGCAAGATGCTCCAGGCTCATCTTTGTCCTGCCCTAGTCCTAGAATCAGCCATTTCTCCAAGGAGCCCCTTTTATTGGAAATGGGATTAGAAACCAAAATCTGAGTGTGAGGTGTGTTTATATCTACAGAGGTGTCACCGCTTCTTGGCTCTCTGAGCTGATAATGCGAGGAAATATATATGTGTTTACTAAAACATGTATATATACATATCTATAAATAGTTCTATATGTAGACATCTGGGTCTATATTAGACTGAACATGAGTTCACACTGATGTCTCCAAACATAATCCATTACCACATGGATTATTCCATGCTACAGAATAATAAAAAATGTCAATAGAAGGACTGGTACCTTGCAGGTCTTTCAGCTCCTCCTTCCCTTGCTTGTCTGCAAACTACCACTCTCACAGTAAGAAACCTGGCTCCCCCCACCTTCCATTCATCCACTTAATTGTTCAATTCCAGTATATGCACATGTATACAGTATCAGAATTGTTCACTCATACAGCCATGGGAAAGAACTTTATCAATTAGAATATAATACGTGCAGTTCCTTTTCCCTTTAATTTTACAGACTCCACTCATTTCCAGAGTTACTTAGAGCAACACCTTCTCCTCCGGTTGGATTGTTTTTCATGTGCCTACATGAACGTTCATTCTGTACTGTAACATCCTATGGTTTTGACAAATGCATAATGTCTTACATCCACCATTACAGGAGCATACAAAATAGTTTCACCTACCCTAAAAAAATCCCCTGTTCTTCACCTATTCAACCCTCCTCACTTCCCCCTAAACATCTGGCAACTAGTAATCTGTTTACTATCTCTATAGTTTTGCAATTTCCAGTATGTCATGTAATTGAAATCATACAGTATGTAGTCTTTTCAGACTGATTTGTTTCCACTTAGCAATATGTCATTAAGATTCCACAATGTGTTTTTGTAGCTTAATCAAGCATTTCTTTTTAATGAAAGAAAATGATAGATTTCTTTTTAATTATTCAGTAAATATACTAAATAATATTTTGCTGTATGGATGTAACACAGTTTCTTCATCCATTCACCTACTGAAGGACATCTTAATTACTTCTAGTTTTTATAGATTAAAAAAAACTGCTATAAACATTTGTGTGTATTGCTGGATTATATGGTAAAACTGTAACTTTGTAAGAAACTGCCAAACTGCCTTCCAAAGTGGCCGCATCATTTTGCATTTCCACCAGCAGTGTTTCTCTGTATCCTTTCCAGAATTTGTATTACCGGTGTTTTGGATTTTAGTCATTCTAATAGGTGTATACTGTTACCAAATTATTAATTTGCAATTCCCTATCGACAAATTTTATCCAGCATCTTTTCATACATTTACATGTTTCTTCTTTGATAAGGTATCTGTTCAGCTCTTGCCCATTTATTAATTGGTTTGTTTTCTTATTGAGTTCTGAGAGTTCTTCATATATTTTAAATACAAGTACTTTACCAGATATGTGTTTTACAAGTGTTTTCTCCCAGTCTGTAGCTTGTCTTTTCATTCTCTTAACAGTGCCTTTTGCAGAGCGGAAGTTTTTAATTGTAATAGAGTCCAACTTACCAAATTTTTCTTTCATAGATTATTCTTTTGGTGTTGTATCTTAAAACTCATTGACAAATCCAAGGACGTATAGATTTTCTCCTACGTTTTCTACTACAGGATTTATAGTTTGCATTTCACATTTAAGCTTATGATCCATTCTGAGTTAATTTTTGTGAAAGTTGTAAGGTCTGTGTCTACCTTCCCTTTTTTTCCCTGCATATGGCATCTAATGTTCCAGTATCAGTATCCTTTGTCGGAAAGACTCCTTTCTCCATTGAATTGCCTTTGCTCCTTTGTCAGAGCTCAGCTGAATATATGTGAGTGGTTCCATTTCTGGGCTCTCTGTTCTGTTCCATTGTTCTCTGTGTCTATTCTCTCACCAAAGAGATGCTGTCTTAATTACTGTGGTTTTATAGTAAGTCTTGAAATTGGATAATGTGAGTCCTAGCTGTGTTCTTTATTCACCATTAGTCTGACTATTCTAGGTCTTTTGCTTTTCTATATACACTTATCCCATTTGTTCCATTCCTCTGTAGAACCCTGACTAATGCAAGCCTCCTAACATATTAATCATAGATTATTTTAAATTCCTAGTCTGATAATTCCAAAATATGTGTCATATTAGAGTCTGGTTCTGATGCTTGCTTTCTGTCTTAGTCTGTTCAGGCTGCTGTAACAAGATACAATAGAACAGGTGCCTATGAACAACAGAAATTTATTTCCCACAGTTCTGGGAGGCTAAAAGTCCAAGTTCAGGGTGCCATCATGCTTGGGCAAGGGCCCCCTTCCAGGCTGTAGACTTCTTATTGTATCTTCACATGGTGGAAGGGGCCAGGGAGCTCTGAGGGATCACTTTTATAAGAACATTCATGCCAGTCATGAAGACTCCATCCTCATGACCTAATCACCTCCCAAAATCTCCATCTACTAATACCAATACCTTTGGGGGTTAAGATTTCAACATATAAATTTGGGAGGACATCAGCATTCAGACCATAGCACTTTCTATATTCAGACTGTGTCATTTTTTTGCTTTTTAGCAGACCTTGTAATTTTTTGATGAAAGCCAGGCATGATGGATCAGAACTGAGATAAAATCTGTTAGTATGAGGTTTTATGTTACTCTAACTTGGAGTTGGACTGCTTACTGCTTACCCTAGCTGTAGGCACCAGAGACTCTGAATTTATCTGGTGTCCTTGTTTTCATCTCCCCTGTTGTCCTGGGGTTTCCCTAGGCACTCCTCCTTAAATAAAGGTACCTTCGGTACCTTGTAGGTCTTTCAGCTCTAATATGCTGTTATTATACTAGAGCCCTACTGAGGCGGTGGTCAGGTGTGGGGTAGCAGAAGAATTTTATAATCTTATGATTAAATCTGTCTTCCAGTGGTCTATGTCCCTGGGTCGTGACTTTCACAAATGTTTCTTAACATTTCCTCCCACCCCCTTACATGAGACCGAAGACTAGTTGGGGCAGGAGTGGGTAAATGCCTTTCCCTAGGCTTTATAAGGCTCCTGGTGACATCCTTCCCCTTGGATAGTAAGTCTTTGTGATAGAGAGTGCTTTGGGCATTTTCAAAAGATTACTTTTCCTTCCCCCTGCCAGTCACCAAGGGATCTTTCTTAGATCTTCACGATGAGCACCTGGTATGGTGGCTGGAAGTAAAATCCATGATTGTGGAGAACATGCTAAAACTGCAGCCTCTAGGTGATTTTCACTTCCATGCTATTCTACAGTCAATCTCCAGCAACTCATCAAAATTACTATGTAATATTTTCTACCAGTTTAAGGCTCTAGTGGCTCCTGCTCTATGGAAACAGATTTTAGCTCTCTGGATTCACCATTCTCTCCAGATCTGGGAGTAGCAATTTGCCCTGAGACCTCAATTCTCTAATGGGCCCAAGCAAAGTCATGATTTTCAGTGTGTTCAGCTCTTTTCCTGTTGCCAGGACAAGAGTGATGAGTTCTGAGCTCTTTAAATTTTGGAACTGAAACCAGAAGTCCAGGTCATTTATTTTGAAGCTATATTCAATACCTAAGCAAACCATCAATCAAGTTTCAGAGCTAAAGACATTTTTAGACATACGTCAACTGAGAAATGTCCAATAATTGAAGAGTTCTTTAATGAGATGATAGAGAAAGTACAGAAATAAACAAAATATTGGAAGTCATTGGATCTAGGAAATAGTAGGTTTACCCTAGCAAGCAGAGATGGGAGATCTCAGGATGACAGGTGATGAGTCAGTGGTCTGTGATGGAGCAGAAGGTTCAAGCAATCTCCAGGGAATTGCTGTGAAGGATGTAGATTCCATATAGATATGATGGATAGGCTAGAAAATTTGAGAATATGTAAGTCCACACCATTCTCTTGTCAACAAGAGGAAAGAAAGGCAAATTAGAAACTCTGTTGCAGGGCTGGGAACTGGATAAGAAAGTCATGGTTGGCTTCTAGCTCCAGCAATAAACTGAATAACCATCTAGCAACAGAATATCTAAAAATGGTCATTTAACATGTGTGCCTGAACCGGTAAGAAAATAGGGAAAATCCTTAAAGGCCAATTGCAGAGCAAATGCATGAATCCAGCAACGTGAGCTTTGAAGATCCTGACTAACCAAAGGGCATCTGCATTACTCTGTTACTAAAATATTCGCTTTTAACAATTGCCCAGGGAAAGGAGACAAAGTCTAGGAAAGTGTCTCCTTCCCACAAAACATCCCTTGCCTGACAAAGTAAAGAATTAGATACAAAAATTCCTGTGAATATAGGACATCTTCAGTGAAAGAGAGAATTGGTGGGTGGGAAAATAACGCCTCACAAAAGCAGACACCAAAGAAAATTTCCTATCATTACCTCGTCTCTGGGTGAAGAGAAAACAAAAATCTTTCTTCATAATTTGCAACTATGAGCTGGCTCTTACGTGGATTAGAGGTCCGAATTCATGTTGTGGGAATATTCTAAAAACCAGCAAAGTAAACAATAAACTAAGAAGTTGGTTTAAATTGATTCCAGGAATTTACAATGCCTCCAGGCAGGATCAAGCACAATCTTTTTCAAAGAAACTGCCCTTAATGTAGACCTCAAAGAATCCCTACCGTCCTGCTGATAAATTTTCAGTGAATACAAGTTCAAGATAAAAACAAAATAAACTGAAACATAAAGACAGAGCATATAAGGAAAAAGACATCATGAGTGAGAATAAGCCAATATAACAAAGCATAGAATCAGAACTGAAAAGACTTCAGATGGGGGAATTGGGTGAAGGTGGCCAAAAACACAAACTTCCAATTTTAAGATAAGTAAGTACTGGGGATGTAATGTATAGCATGATGACGGTGTTGCTATGTGGTATATCTGAAAGCTGCTAAGAGAGCAAATTCTAAAAGTTCTCATCACAAGAAAAACAATGGTAACTGTATGAGATGATGGCTATTAACTAAACTTACTGTGGTGATCATTTTGCAATACGTATATATGTCAAGTTATGAAGCTGTACACCTTAAACTTATACAGTGCTGTATGCTGATTATACCTCAGTAGAACTGGAAGAAAATAAATAAATTAATTAAAATTATGATTGCATTAAAATATATTTTCAAATTCAAGGTGTGGTTAAATTTTATTTAAATGCAAAATAAAACTTTTTTTTTAAGAAAAGACTTCTGAGGTTGTTTTTATTAGCTATAAATAAGAATATTTTAAATCACTGTGAAAATAAAACAGAATTTTAAAAAGCACGAGTAAGAAGCAAAAGATTAACAACAATGACCTGATGAAGCATAATAAAAAGAATCAGCTAGAACTTATGAGTGGGAAAAAAAAAAGTCCTGATTCATTACTTGATTGTTAACTGAGAGAGCTATTCAACTAAAGACCTATAAAGTTTGGGCCCAGGAATTTTTGTCATGAAACATGCCAAATTAAGTTGAATGAGAGGCTTGGTGGAAACAGTGAGTAAGACACCTTAGCCAGTGCATTTGGAAAAGAAGGGTTTGGTCCAAGCCAAACTTGTAGCAAACTGCTAGGGCCATTGACCTGGTTTACCACCCTGTTCTAGGGCTGCTCTGGCTGAGGCAGTAGCCACTCCCTGGTTCCAGCTCCAGCCCTGCACTGACTGACAGCACCACCAACCTCCCAACCCCATCGCTCCCACCATCACCTCCCAGCTCACTCTTCAGACCAATGTTGCCAACTCAGTTATCATTAGGCCCCTCAAATCCGTCATGTTCACAAGTCTTATCTCCTCATCATGCTTCCTGTCTCAATGACATAACCTCCCCCAGTTACTCGAGCCAGAAAGTTGAATCATCCTTGTTTCTTCCCTTTCCCCCTTCCCCAAAAAACAAATCACCCAAAACCTATCAATTATATTCCCCCTTAAAGAAGAGATATAAAGTACTATGGATATATTAATCCCAAACTCTTAACTACTATATATAAAATATATAACCAAAATGGACCTACTGTATAGCACAGGGAACTATGCTCAACCTATAATGGAAAAGAATCTGAAAAAGAATTATATTTTATATATATATGTATCTGAATCACTTTGCTGTACACCTGAAACACAACATTGTAAATCAACTATACTTCAATAAAAAAATTTTTAATTAAAAAACTAAGAGATATAAAAATCAAATATGCCTTTGTTTTCATTCTCAGGGACCCACCTTGGGTCACAGCCCCACTGAGGTTTCTGTGCTTCCAGGCAGGATCCCTTCGGCCCATCTTCACCTCGGCTACCTTGCAGCAGATGTTCTCTGAGGCTGATAAAGTTTGTTTCATGGTCCCTCACTTGCACAGGCCCCTGCCAAGACTTGGAAAGAGCCCTAGTAGTATGTCCATATGGCCATGTGTTTTGTAAAATTTGCAAAGGTAAGATGCTTCCCCTCTTCCTCTTGTGTCAGGTACTTTGGGGGCATTGAGCCAAGGAGAAGTTAGGCCGGGATTACACTTGGAGTTTAGTAGGATATACATACATGGTTTGTAGTCATCTCCACATAGAGGTAAGTTATTGTTTATTGTTCCCATATAAGAATGACTTTCAGAAATACTACTAATTATCTCTGTGCCCACTGTCTTAGCATCATGACATAAAGCCATCAAAGAAAAGCTGAATAATTAGTTATCCATTCAAAGAGTATTTATATTAGTAACCATACAAGAAAATTTGATATACTGTGTCAAAATCGTATGGCTCATAACACATGAAATAACCTTGAGAGGTTTTCTCAAATATGGTAAACAAACCTAAAAACTTACATAAACCACCAATAAACTGTAAAGATGAAAGAAACATTTAAACTCTTAATAATAAATAAAATTTCCATTAACCATGCTAGAGGATAAACTAAACTATCTTCCTACTCCGTCAATAGAAAGTGATATAAGAAAATGCATGTGAAGAGGTGAACCAAAGGTTGAGTACTGCAAATATAGGAGGAAGTCTTTTACAGAAGTATGTTGGCAGTAAATTAATAAAATATGTTATTTTTCCGGATTTTTCTCAGCATTTTTAAATTTGTAATTTGTTGTGCTTTCTTTTCTCATTCTAAACAAATATTCACTTTTGTACCTAATTTTGGATTTTTAAATTCATATTATTTATTTCTTAAAGAGAGACCCCCCCCATTAGAGAACAAACTTATGGTTACTGAGGGGGAAGGGATGGGGGTAGGGATAGGGAGTTTGGGACTGACATGTACGCACGGCTACATTTAAAAGGGATAACCAACAAAGACCTACTATACAGCACAGGGAACTCTGCCCAATATTACATAACTACCTAAATGGGAAAAGAATTTGAAAAAGAATAGACACATGTATACGTATCACTGAATCACTTTGCTGTACACCTGAAACTAACACAACATTGTTAATCCACTATACTCCAACCTAAAATTAAAAGTTAGAGAAAAAAGATTATGAGTTCAATATTTCTGTTTTCTTAAGTCAGATGTCTTCATCTTAAATAGATTCTATATACCTTCTGGAATACAGTGCTACAATAATATACCAACATTTTTTTTTTAAAAAAGAGAAACCCCTGCCAAACTGTATATGCATCAGGCCCCACAAAACCAAATATAAATTTGGTTAAGTCATCCCTCTTACCTCCAGGACAAAGATCCAGTTTCCTCAGCATAATATCTAATGACCTCATGATCATACTCTGTCATCCATTCGACTTTTAACTCTCACTACTCCCCCAGTTTGCTTCTATATTCCAGACACCAACCTGCTAGAGTTAGCAAATGCAGCACGTCTTCCAACGCGGCATCTGGTTGTGCACGTGACACCCTCGGCTTGGCTTTCCTTCCCTCACGCTCGTGCCCTCATTCAGACCTTCCCCAATGAACCCATCTATAAGCAGCACATTCCTCAGTGTTCTTTCCCACAATGCATTTCCCTCAGGTGTCAAACATTTATCACATTCATCAATGTTATATCTGTTCTCAGTTTTATTTTCATGTTTTCCTCAGTAGACTCCAAACTCCCTGAGAGCAGAGCTCAGAACTCTTTTAGTGTCAGTACCTACGTATAGTAGGTGCTCCATTAATACTTGTGCAATGAATGAAGAGCGAGGCTCTGGCTGTGAGAAAGGCAGTGTAGAACGAGACAGAACTAAAGCAGGTGCATTTCAGGAGGAGTTTCTGAGCAGTACTTGAAGATAAAGGGCCTGAATAACTAGCGGGTCAAGTAGCTGTGATTTTACTACACCCCACACCACCCCCATGACATTCTATTCTTAAAGAAACGCCTGGGGACATAACACTTACACTGTTGAATAGAAATACATAGCTTAATGGGATATACTGAAGAGGAAAGAGCTCAGGCAGAGAAAGAGAGAGAGAGAGGAAGGAAGGAAGGAAGAGAGGGAGGGAGGGAGGGAGGAGGTAAGGAGGGAGGGAGGGAGGTAAGGAGGGAGGGAGGGAGGTAAGGAGGGAGGGAGGGAGGGAGGGAGGGAAGGAGGGAGGGAGGGAAGAAGAAGGAAAGAAAGAAAGAAAGAAAGAAAAAGAGAGGGAGGGAAGGAGGAACAAAGGAAAAGAGAAAGAAGGAAAGAGAGAAAAAGAAACGGAAAAGAAAGAAGGGTGGGAGGAATAAACACTAAGAAAGAGCTTCATCCACCAGAGGGCAGACAGCAGAAGCAAGAAGAACTACAATCCTGCAGCCTGTGGAACAAAACCAGTCACAGAAAGACAGACAAGATGAAAAGGCAGAGACTGTGTACCAGATGAAGGAACAAAATAAAACCCCAGAAAAATAACTAAATGAAATAGAGATGGGCAACCTTCCAGAAAAAGAATTCAGAATAATGATACTGAAGATGATCCAGGACCTCAGAAAAACAATGGAGGCAAAGACTGAGAAGACGGAAGAAATGTTTAACAAAGACCTAGAAGAATTAAAGAACAAACAAACAGAGATGAACAACACAATAACTGAAATGAAAAATACACTAGAAAGAATCAATAGCAGAATAACTGAGGCAGAAGAATGGATACGTGACCTGGAAGACAGAATGGTGGAATTCACTTCTGCGGGACAGAATAAAGAGAAAAGAATAAAAAGAAATGAAAACAGCCTAAGAGACCTCTGGGACAACATTAAACACAACAACATTCGCATAATAGGGGGTCCCAGAAGGAGAAGAGACAGAGAAAGGACCTGAGAAAATATTTGAAGAGATCATAGTTGAAAACTTCCCTAACATGAAAAAGGAAATATCCACCCAAGTCCAGGAAGTGTAGAGAGTCCCATACAGGATAAACCCAAGGAGAAAAACGCCAAGACACATAGCAATCAAATTGGCAAAAATTAAAGGCAAAGAAAAATTATTGAAAGCAGCAAGAGAAAAATGACAAATAACATACAAAGGGACTCGCATAAGGT
This sequence comes from Lagenorhynchus albirostris, assembly GCF_949774975.1. Lineage (NCBI taxonomy): Eukaryota > Metazoa > Chordata > Mammalia > Artiodactyla > Delphinidae > Lagenorhynchus > Lagenorhynchus albirostris. The sequence goes on from NC_083114.1 coordinate 4,743,867, forward strand.
TAACAGCTGATTTCTCAGCAGAAACTCTACAAGCCAGAAGGGAGTGGCATGATATATTTAAAGTGATGAAAGGGAAGAAACTACAACCAAGATTACTCTACCCAGCAAGGATCTCATTCAGATTCGACGGAGAAATCAAAAGCTTTACAGACAAGCAAAAGCTAAGAGAATTCAGCACCACCAAACCAGCTCTACAACAAATGATAAAGGAACTTCTCTAAATGGGAAATAGGAGAGAAGAAAACGACCTACAAAAACAAACCCCTCAAAATTAAGAAAATGGTAATAGGAACATACATATCGATAATTACCTTAAACGTGAATGGATTAAATGCTCCAACCAAAAGACACAGGCTCGCTGAATGGATACAAAAACAAGACCCATATATATGCTGTCTACAAGAGACCCACTTCAGACCTAGGGACACATACAGACTGAAAGTGAGGGGATAGAAAAAGATAATCCATGCAAATGGAAATCAAAAGAAAGCTGGAGTAGCAATACTCATATCAGATAAAATAGACTTTAAAATAAAGAATGTCACAAGAGACAAGGGAGGACAGTAAGTAATGATCAAGGGATCAATCCAAGAAGAAGATATAATAATTATAAATATATACGCACCCAACATAGGAGCACCTCAATACATAAGGCAACTGCTAACAGCTCTAAAAGAGGAAATCAACAGTAACACAATAATAGTGGGGGACTTTAACACCTCACTTACACCAATGGACAGATCACGCAAAATGAAAATAAATAAGGAAACAGAAGATTTAAATGACACAATAGACCAGATAGATTTAATTGATATTTATAGGACATCCCATCCAAAAACAGCAGATTACACTTTCTTCTCAAGTGGGCATGGAACATTCTCCAGGATAGATCACATCTTGGGTCACAAATCAAGCCTCAGTAAATTTAATAAAATTGAAATCATATCAAGCATCTTTTCTGACCACAACACTATGAGATTAGAGATCAATTACAGGGAAAAAAATGTAAAAAACACCAACACATGGATGTTAAACAATACATTACTAAATAACCAAGAGATCACTGAAGAAATCAAAGAGGAAATCAAAAACTACCTAGAGACAAATGACAATGAAAACACGACAATCCAAAACCTATGGGATGCAGCAAAAGCAGTTCAAACAGGGAAGTTTATAGTTATATAAGCCTACCTCAAAAAACAAGAAAAATCTCAAATAAACAATCTAACATTACACCTAAAGAAACTAGAAAAATAAGAACAAACAAAACCCAAAGTTAGCAGAAAGAAAGAAATCATAAAGATCAGAGCAGAAATAAATGAAATAGAAACAAAACAATAGCAAAGATCAACAAAACTAAAAGATGGTTCTTTGAGAAGATAAACAAAATTGATAAAACCATTAGCCAGACTCATCAAGAAAAAGAGGGAGAGGACTCAAATCAGTAAAATTAGAAATGAAAAAGAAGTTACAACAGACATGGCAGAAATACAAAGCATCCTGAGAGACTACTACAAGCAACTATACGCCAATAAAATGGACAACCTGGAAGAAATGGACAAATTCTTGGAAAGGTATAACCTTCCAAGACTGAACCAGGAAGAAATAGAAAATATGAACAGACCAATCACAAGTAATGAAATTGAAACTGTGATTAAAAATCTTCCAGCAGGGCTACCCTGGTGGCACAGTGGTTGAGAGTCCACCTGCCGATGCAGGGGACACGGGTTCGTGCCCCAGTCCGGGAAGATCCCACATGCCACGGAGCGGCTGGGCCCGTGAGCCATGGCCGCTGAGCCTGCGTGTCCGGAGCCTGTGCTCCGCAACAGGAGAGGCCACAACAGTGAGAAGCCCGCGTACCGCAAAAAAAACCACACATCTTCCAGCAAACAAAAGTCCAGGACCAGAAGGCTTCACAGGTGAATTCTATCATTCAGAGAAGAGCTAACACCAATCTTTCTCAAACTCTTCCAAAAAATTGCAGAGTAAGGAACACTCCCAAACTCATTCTATGAGGCCACCATCACCCTGATACCAAAACCAGACAAAGATTCTACGAAAAAAGAAAATTACAGACCAATATCCCTAATGAATATAGATGCAAAAATCCTCAACAAAATACTAGCAAACAGAATCCAACAACACATTAAAAGGATCATACACCATGATCAAGTGAGATTTATCCCAGATATGCAAGGATTCTTCAATATATGCAAATCACTCAATGTGATACACCATATTAACAAATTGAAGAATAAAAACCACATGATCATCTCAATAGATGCAGAAAAAGCTTCTGACAAAATTCAACACCCATTTATGATAAAAAACTCTCCTGAAAGTGGGCACAGAGGGAACCTACTTCAACATAATAAAGGCCATATATGACAAACCCACAGCCACCATCATTCTCAATGGTGAAAAAATGAAAGCATTTCCTCTAAGATCAGGAACAATACAAGGATGTCCACTCTCACCACTGTTATGCAACATAGTTTTGGAAGTCCTAGCCGTGGCAATCAGAGTAGAAAAAGAAACAAAAGGAATACAAATCAGAAAAGAAGAAGTAAAACTGTTACTGTTTGCAGATGACATGATACTATACATAGAGAATCCTAAAGATGCCACCAGAAAACTACTAAAGCTAATCAATGAATCTGATAAAGTTGCAGGATACAAAATTAATGCACAGAAATCTCTTGCATTCCTATACACTAATGATGAAAAATCTGAAGGAGAAATTAAGGAAACACTCCCACTTACCATTGCAACAAAAAGAATAAAATACCTAGGAATAAACCTACCTAAGGAGACAAAAGACCTGTATGCAGAAAACTGTAAGACACTGATGAAAGAAATTAAAGATGATACCAACAGATGGAGAGATATACCATGTTCTTGGATTGGAAGAATCAATATTGTGAAAATGACTGTACTACCCAAAGCAATCTACATATTCAATGCAATCCCTATCAAATTACCAATGGCAATTTTTACAGAACTAGAAAAAAAAGTCTTAAAATTTGTATGGAGACACAAAAGACCCTGAATAGCCAAAGCAGTCTTGAGGGAAAAAAACGGAGCTGGAGGAATCAGACTCCCTGACTTCAGACTATACTACAAAGCTACAGTAATCAAGACAGTATGGTACTGGCACAAAAACAGGAACATAGATCCATGGAACAGGATAGAAAGTCCAGAGATAAACCCACACACCTATGGTCAACTAATCTATGACAAAGGAGGCAAGGATATACAATGGAGAAAGGACAGTCTCTTCAATAAGTGGTGCTGGGAAAACTGGACAGCTACATGTAAAAGAATGAAATTAGAACACTCCCTAACACCATACACAAAAATAAACTCAAAATCGATTAGAGACCTAAATGTAAGACTGGGCACTCTAAAACTCTTAGAGGAAAACATAGGAAGAACACTCTTTGAGATCAATCACAGGAAGATATTCTTTGATCCACCTCCTAGAGTAATGGAAATAAAAACAAAAACAAACAAATGGGACCTAATGAAACTTAAAAGCTTTTGCACCGCCAAGGAAACCATAAATAAGACGAAAAGAAAACCCTCAGAATGGGAGAAAATATTTGCAAATGAATCATTGGACAAAGGATTAATCTCCAAAATATGTAAACAGCTCATGCAGCTCAATATTAAAAAAAAAACAACCCAATCCAAAAATGGGCAGACCTAAATAGACCTTTCTCCAAAGAAGACCTACAGATGGCCAAGAAGCACATGAAAAGCTGTTCAACATCACTAATTATTAGAGAAATGCAAATCAAAACTACAATGAGGTATCACCTCACACCAGTCAGAATGGGCATCATCAGAAAGTCTACCAACAACAAATGCTGGAGAGGGTGTGGAGAAAAGGGAATCCTCTTGCATTGTTGGTGGGAATGTAAATTGATACAGCCACTATGGAGAACAGTATGGAGGTTCCTTAAAAAACTAAAAATAGAACTACCATATGACCCAGCAATCCCACTACTGGGCATATACCCAGAGAAAACCATAATTCAAAAAGACACATGGACCCCAATGTTCACTGCAGCACTATTTACAATAGCCAGACCATGGAAGCACCCTAAATGCCCATCGACAGACGAATGGATAAAGAAGTTGTGGTACATATATACAATGGAATGTTACTCAGCCATAAAAAGGAACAAACTTGGGTTATCTGTAGAGACATGGATGGATCTAGAGACTGTCATACATAGTGAAGTCAGAAAGAGAAAAACAAATATCGTATATTAATGCGTATATGTGGAACCTAGAAAATGGTACAGATGAACTGGTTTGCAGAGCAGAAATTGAGACACAGATGTAGGGAACAAATGTATGGACACCAAGGGGGGAATGCAGCAGGGGGGTGTGGTGGTGGTGGTGGGATGAAGTGGGAGATTGGGATTAACATGTATACACTGATGTGTATAAAATGGATGACTAATAAGAAAAAAATAAATAAACATAAAAAAACCACTAAGGAAACCTAGGTAGCTTCTAGTTAAGAAAATTACTTACTTCCTAACTAAAAATGGGTATGACTGATATAAAACCACAAAGAGGAGAAAATATGGGGCAAATGGACCCATATAAGAAGCACACTCTTGTCTACTGAGTACAGTTTTGATTCTATCATTCACTCTGGTGCCTTAGGAAAATCCATGGGTCATGTGTGCCCATATAATCCATAGGGCATGCAGGTCATGGAGAACGTGGCTGAGTATAGGAGCGTGGGCAATGGACAGTGAGCTCAGGAACATCTTTCTGTGGAATAAACAGAGAAGGAGCATTGCTTGTCCTGCCGCAGAAGGGAGGGAGGGAAGGAAGAAAGAAAACTGTACCCTGTTTGATAATGAAGACCACAACGCTCAAGAGCTGAGGTGAAACGCATACATGGAACTTGAAGACATTTTCTAGAATATTCCATAAATCACATGCATTCGATTGGTACCACAATCTCCTAAGGCACTGTCAGCAAAAAGGTGGAAAGGGAAGCATTGAAACTAGACTAAACGTTTTGTTCCTTGAGGCATATTTCTATACCAAGAATGCTAGTGGATAAAGCTGCCTCTTGAGGACAGCAAAATCAGATAACTGGGAAGTGCCTTGGGGAAACATCTCATCTTATTCATTGGATGAGCAAAGATTTTTGAGAGGTGAAGTGCTATGCCCAAGTTCTCACCGCTATGAGGGGACGAGCTAGAGTAGAGGCTCCCTAGCTCCCAGGCTGACTTACTTTTCACAGAATCACTAGATCAGGATCACTGATTTGTGAGAAAAGAAATCTTGAGCAGCAAAGGGAACATCGGAGACTACTTCCTAAAAATGGGCAAGCAGAGTGACTGCCTAGACTAGGAAGAGAAAATAAATACAATTGCCAGAATCATGAGGGTGGAAATAGAAGATATTAAAACTCAATTTTGCTAACCTATGGATTCAAGCAAGAATATAGCAGCAGGATAGGTTTCCCCAGAGATGCTGGAGTTCAGGCTATGTAGTTACTAGTATAAAGTAGCCCATAAAGTAAATATTCATTTTGCACAAATTAGAAGAGAACTGGTTTTCACTGCAATCTGTCAAAGAAACGAACAGATTAAATTTCAGCGCTAGTTTCCATCGGCTACCAATACTGATATTCTGGAAACCATCTGCAAATGACTGATACAGCAAAGCCCCAAATTGGAATGTGTGCTGGGTGCTTAATGCATTCTGTGACTTTGTTCATTACTTCAAGGGAGTGGTCAGCACATTCTAAGCAAATGGCTCACAGGGCAGCACATTCAGAATTAGTTTGGGTTAGGCTGCTAATTGTAAATTGTGTAGATGTTTGCAAACGCTTGTATGTGTATGAGTTCCTTGAGGACAAGATGGAGATTAAGAAGAATGAGGAAACTTGCCGATGCTCAGATGCAGTCAGATCTTGAACCTGAGATCACTACGATAGCCTTCTATTTTGCAGTCCCAAACAATGAGATCTGGTTGAAGTTTACCAGCAGCATCTCTAAGCTGCCAGATTTCTGGGTCATGGATAAAAATCCATGGGTTTTTTGTTTTGTTTGTTGTATGTTCATTTTTGAGTCAAGAAATAGATCTTCTTGACATGGTTACAAAATAAACAAAAATGGGCAATGCAGAAAAATTTCCTGAGGAGCATCTTCATATCAAAAGCCTGCTCTTAAAAAAAAAAAAAAAAAAAAAAAAAGCCTGCTCTTGGGCTTCCCTGGTGGCGCAGTGGTTGGGAGTCCACCTGCCGTTGCGGGGGATGTGGGTTCATGCCCCGGTCCGGGGGGATCCCACGTGCCACGGAGCGGCTGGGCCCATGAGCCATGGCCGCTGGGCCTGCGCGTCCGGAGCCTGTGCTCCGCAGCGGGAGAGGCCACAGCAGTGAGAGGCCCGCATACCACCAAAAAAAAAAAAAAAAAGCCTGCTCTTTACTTAAATAAGTGCATAGGCTTCAGGTGGTCCTAGTATCACTATTATTGGATAACAATAATTCCGCCCTTTGGCAGAAGCCCATTTACTCTGACTGCTGACCACGTGTGTCTGCGAAGATGGAGCAAGGGACCAGAGCCAGCCAACCAGAGTATTCTGAAAGCACGCGCTTCCCCTAAAGGGTCAAAAAGACACCAAATACTAGCAACAACCAGGCTACCGCTTTGCGCCCCCAAATATTCATTTACTCTTCGGCATCTCATTTTCATAATCAAAGCCTTAACACCATCTTGAAAAGAGAAAGAATTCGCTGGGTAGGATTATAACAATCAGGAAAATTTTAACAGAAACACAAAACCTGAAAACTCCTATAAATCTGCTGGATAGTGAGGACAGGACAAGAGAGAAAGGAATGAGGAGAATTTGCCTGGTACTTGATGCAGAGAGCAAACTCATCTGGGAAAAGTCTAGAGCATATTTCATTCTCTTGTGAAAAATATCCAATAGGCACTCAAACAAGATTCTAAACAGAACTCATTTGACAGTTTTTGCAGTAGGCAAAATACCTTCAATTAATTAGAAAGGCAAAACCATGGGTATACATATACAAAATGCAGATGTGCAGAAATAAATACCATCTTGGGCTGGCCCAGATCCAGGTAAACATGGGCCCTAAAGACCTCCCTAATTTTAGTGGACTGAAGTCTGGAAAAGTGATTAACTATCTAAATGCAAGTGTAACGGCCCTGTGCCCCCAGGGAACGCCAGGAGAGAAAGGAAGGCCCTTATATACTAATTAAAAGTCCAAGCTTTTGCCCCATGGAATGCAAAATGGCTTTGGACACAGGAAACTGTTCTTTATCCAGCTACACTCATAAAGCTGTCAATAAGCTGAGAAAGTGGCCTTGATGGTGTGAAAAAAACCCACCTCTTTTAAAGTACTGGCTGCTAATAAAAATCTTTTCTGTTCAATGAAGTCCAACAAATCATCTAGGATCATATAAATAGCAAATTTAACAGCAAATTAGCAAGGCTTATAAAATATATGACCACTTAGGCAGCAAGGAAAGCCAAAAGTCAAGGTTGGAGAATCACTAAATTATGGTTAAAAGATATTTTTTTCTTTTTATGCCTTTCACTGGAAGCCTTTAAAAATGTATTTTGAATGATTAAACTGCTTTTCGAAGGGGATATAATTAAACTAGCTGTGTTTGATAGGGTCAGGACCTCTCACCCTTGATAACCACCCAAAAAGAAGTAATGATTTGCACGGCATGAGAGATCTGTGCAGAGCATCCAAGGCTACCTGTGTCTAGTATACCATCTTCTGGTTATCTGGTAATGAATTTTAGACTTATTGCACAAAGACAGTCATTGCAGTTATGAAAAAAAAGATGGCACTGTCTCTACATTTTCTAATACTTTCAGAAAAATAGAATAGCTACTTCCCTTTATAAAACTGACAACCACTTTAAGAGTTTCTGATAAAAGAAGGAGCTAGATTCTGCTTTGAAGAAGTCATTAATACAATTCATACATTAATCCCAGGAGATTTAACTGTAAATTCTCAATTGTTTTCTTTCCTCTGTTACAGAGATTCTCATTAGTTGTGCCCTAGAACAGCGGTTCCCCAACCTTTTTGGCACCAGGGACCGTGTTCGTGGAAGACAATTTTTCCAAGGACCAGGGTGGGGGTGGGGGATGGTTTCGGGATGATTCAAGTGCATTACAGTTATTGTGCACTGTATTTCTATCATTATTACATTAGCTCCACCTCAGATCATCAGGCCTTAGGTCCCTGGAGTTGGGGACCGCTGCCCTAGAACACATGTAGGGTCATTACTAAACTATCACCTTCCTGATGTTTCATGAAAGGTTATGGAGATTCTTTATGACAACCAAATTCTCAGAGCTGGTAACTTTGCAATAAAACGTCCTTTTTGGGCTTCCCTGGTGGCACAGTGGTTAAGAATCCGCCTGCCAATGCAGGGGACACGGGTTCGAGCCCTGGTCTGGGAAGATCCCACATGCCATGGAGCAACTAAGCCCGTGCACCACAACTAATGACCCTGCGCTCTAGAGCCCGCGAGCCACAACTACTGAAGCCCGCGTGCCTAGAGCCCGTGCTCCGCAACAAGAGAAGCCACCGCAATGAGAAGCCCACGGACCGCAACAGAGTAGTAGCCCCTGCTCGCTGCAACTAGAGAAAGCACGCACACAGCAAGGAAGACCCAACACAGCCAAAAATAAATAAATTAAATAAATAAATTTTAAAAATCATATTAAGGAAAAAAAACAGTCCTTTTCACCAAATCCTGGCACACACAATTTCTCCTTGGCTCTGAAACATTTTTAGAAAAATTTAAAAAGGAAAAAAAATCCAAGACTTTTGAAGTTTCTGTCTTTAATAACTATTGGAGTTGATGTGTTGAAGATGAGTTCTTGACTGGTTATCCTAAGGTATTTCTCTGCTTCCCAAAATTTGTTTCTAAGGAAGCTTTTTCAAGAACATCTGGAAAGATGACGGCTGAGAGTAACATCTCATTCTTTCCCTTCAACCTCCTCACCTCTTAAAAATGAAAGAAAATGACTATCAGAAATAAAAAGGAGGGAGGGAAACCATGGGTTCTTCTCCAGCACTGAAACAAGGAAAGAGGAAACCTGCTTCCTGCAGACTTTGTCACCCAGAAGTAAGGATGCGCATACCAGTGATGGAGACAGACAGGAGGTGACTGTTCCAGGCATCAGAGCAGCACTGCCTAGCAGAAATGTGATGCGACACACAAATGTGAGCCACATATGTGTTTTACCTTTTCTAGCAGCCCCATTTTTTTATAAAAGTAGAAACAAGCTGGTAATGTTCATTTTAATAATATTTTTATTTAAGCCAATATATTCAAAGTGTTATCATAGCAACATGTGGTCAGTTTATAAAAATCATTAAAGAAAGTTTACTTGTTTGGGTACTACATCTTCGAAATCCAGTGTGTATTTTATACTCACAGCACATCTCAAGTTGGATGAGCCACATTTCCTGTGTTCAATAGCCACATGGGGGTAGTAGCTACCATATTGGGAAGTGTCGATTTATAGGGCAAGTGCAAGTACGCTAAGCAGAGAACCAGGGACACAAGCTTTCTCCTTGACACATCGCCCCAAAATCGGTAATGCATGTTTCCTCCTCTCCCCCAAATCTCTGCCCTATGCCTGAGGAAGATACAGCTGCACCATTTACTGGCTGGAATTCAAACAGTACAGAAAATCACATTCAGAAAAACTGCTTCTTCTTATATCTTCTTTCTGGCCACCCCCTTAAATACATATACACATATATACAGCACCTCCTCATTTTAATAAGTACAAAGAAGAAAAATTACATAAAGTCCAAATTTCATGACAAGGATTTTTAAGTAATATAATAATTATTAAAAAAGAAAGAAAATGACTTAACATGACAATTAACACTTATATTGAGAACCTATTAAGAGCCCCCAAATTCTGCTAAGTGTTAAGAAGGATACAAAAGAAATGAAAGCTCTCTAGGAGATCCACTCTTGGGGGAAAAAGACACAGAAACACGTGAAATATCTGAATAACAAGGAAATAAGAATGTTATTAACCACCAAAATGAAGGTGGGAAGAGGAGGGCCAAAACGACCAAGTTAGAGGGAACAGACCACACAGGATACCAAGTGCAAATTCGGGGGGTGTCTTAGTCGGTTCAGACTGCTGTAATAAGAATGTCACAGACTGGGTGACTTAAACAACAAACATTTATTTCTCACAGTTCTGGAGGCTGAAAAGTCCAAGATCAAGGCACCAGCAGATTCAGTGTCTGGTGAGAGCCCACTTCCTGGTTCATAGACCGCTGTCTTCTCTCTGTGGCCTCACATAGTAGAAGGGGTGAGGGAGGTCCCTGGGGTCTCTTTCATAAGGGCACTAATCCCATTCATGACAACTCCACTTTCATGACCTAATCTCCAAATGCCCCACCTCTAAATGCCATCACATGGGGGGGGGGGTTGTTAGGATCTTAACATATGGATTGGCAGGGGGTGGGAGGGGTGGATAAAAACATTCAGTCCATAACAGGGGGTTTCTGAAATCACTTAGGTTTGATAATTCACTGAAAGGACTCACTGGACTCATTGAAAGCTATTATACTCACAGTTATGGTTAATTACAGGGAAAAAACACAGATTAAAATCAGCCAAGGGAAGGGACACACAGAGGGCAGAGTCCAAGAAATCTCCAAATGCAGAGCTTTCAGTTATCCTCTGCCTGTGGATTTGTGGAAGGAGTTAACTCCTCCCAGTTGCTATGTGTGACAATATGCAGGGTGTATTACCAACCACGGAAGTTCACCTCAGCCTTCGGTGTCCAGAGTTTTTATTGGGACTCCATCCCATACCGCCTGCATGACTGACCTTTATTGTCCAGCTTCTCCCTGAGGTGGGGTCACTTCCTTTGGTCTCCAGTCCCTCCAAGGACCAGAACTGACACCACATGGACCAAAGGCCCCAACATGAATCACACTGTTAGACTGTCCAGTGGCCAAAGCCCCCAGGCAAACAAAGACACTTCTATGAGGCAGGATATCCCAGATGCCCAGAGATCACCTTCCAATAGCTGAAGACGAAGGCCAGGCAGCCCTTTGGATAAGGTTAATTCTTCATTAGCCAGAAGGGTACAGAAATGCAGAATATGGAAAGATCAGGGTGGACTGGAGTAATTAGAAAGGATATGGGATTTTCATTCAGCACTTTAAACATTAAAGTGGATTACATTCTAGTGAGAAATGGAAAAGCTTTAGAATCATGGAGTAAGAAAGCAGGAAAATGCACATTAAAAGAGTATTTTTAGAAGACTAAAGTGATTATGAACTTTGCTTTTCCCTCTATCTCTTCCCACTCTCTTCCTAGGAAATCAGATCCAGTCTCTCAGTCTCTTGTTGGCAAATAAGTCGGCAGTGCTCTAATTTACACGTCTAGACTCGAATTCTATCTGGAGCTCTAGACTCATAGGACCTACAGCTGATCTGAAACTTCCACTGGGATGCCAAATGGGCATCTCAAGATGCCCAAAGGCGTGGATGCAGAGCACAGGAGATGTGGCGGGGTCTCAGCCCCTGCTCCAGAAATAAGGGAGAGATTAACACAAACCAGACATTTCCAACTGGCCACACAAGTCTGAGAGGGCAGGGGGAAACAGATCTGGACATTCATAAAAAAAATAAACCTAAACTCAAGCACTCAGTCTTGTGCCCACCAAAGGGTTTGATATAGGGAACTCACTCACCATCCCAGTCCCCACACTGCCCTGTCAGCATCAAAAAGAAAGCTCAGCACACACGAAAGGCTTTGGTGTATCCAAAGCCTTGTCCCATCCACCTCTCATCTCAATATGGCACCATGAGTGACCCAGTTGCTCAGGCAAAAACATCAAGCCATCTTTATCCATCTTCCTCTCTCAATCAACATCTACCTTATCCAGCAGCAGTAACACCCCAAATCCAAATTTTGTCTTAAATTTGACCATATCCAGTCAACCCCACTACCACAATCCTAGTCCAAGCCATCATCTCTCACTTAAATTCACTGATAGTCTACTCAGGAGGTGTCTTCTTTCCCTCCACAATCTGTTTATTCTCCCACAGCAGCTCAAGTACTCTCTATAGAGTATAAAGCATATTGTGTTACACCTGTACTTCAAGCCCTTCAATGGAGCTTCCTAGCTCCTTTAAAATAATATACAGACCCCCATCATCACCCTCAAAACTCTGAATGGCTTGACCACCTCAGATTTTATCTTGCATGGTTCTTTCCTATTCTCCAGCCACACTAGCTGTTCCTTGAACACAATGAGCTTCTTTTCACCTTTGGGTCTCTGCAGGCTATTTTCTCTCTCTTTCGAACACTTTTCTCTCAGATCTTCCATTGGCTGGTATCTTCTTATAATTTGGGTCTCAGGTCAAGAATAAGCTCCACCAAGAGGTCTTCCTTGACCATCCAATCTGAGTGGCAGCCACTTTCAATCATTATAAGAGCACCCTGTTTTATTTCCTTCATATCAATATCACTCTCTTGACTTAGTTTGTGTATTGTTTGTTTGTTTACCTGTCTAGTGTCTTTCTCTCTTACTAGGATATAAACGTAAAGCAAGTAAAATGTGGTCCATTTTGCTTACTTCTCTGTGTCCAGTTTCAAACACAGAGATGGACACATAATATCTGTGTGTCCTCATTGGATACTTGTTGAATGAACAAGTTCAGAATTCTTAAGAAGGAAAAGCCTGTTTTTTCATGCTTCCTCTTTCTTCAAACTCTTTTTTTTTGTCTGCAACTCCTACTCTCCAACACTAAATTATAATTATCTTTTCCTCCCCCTTATCATAACTAGTTCCTTCAAAGAAGCTAAGGCAACCACTTACTCTAAAATGTAAATGACTGATAAAGTTAAGTGTGTTAAGGCTTTGGAAGTTGGAATAAAGCATGAAATCTGTGATTTTCTGACCATGACAGTCCCAAACCACGTAAGGTGAAGTTCTCAGTTCCTCAATTCATCCTATTTTTCTGTTTGAGTATTTCTTCATGCTGAGCTCGCCAGAGTACATAGTCACCTGTATCTTTTTTAGTTAATGGTGATCACACAGGTGATTTTACAGCCAAGGGAATGGACCCTCAATGATAACCTTTCTAGCCAACCGAGCTAGAGATTCTGGAGTCTTCCTCTGTGCCCTTAAAATGTGTCTACCTGAGTACACACAGCGCTGGTTAGAGGAATAAGGAAAACAGAAGTACAAAGTATTTTAATATTATTTACGGGTACTTACTGAGATTCTAGACTAAACTTTAGGGAGCAGTGGGAGGCAAAGGGGAGAGATACTTTAAATAAACAACTGCAACCGGCAACTGCTTGGAAATAAGGGACAACAAATAGAATAAAGAATCAAATGTGATGTCAAGATATTGAGCCTTGTTGCAAAAGGAACAATAGAGAGCTTTGATGAAAACAGAAATATTGAGATGTGTAAATAATCATGTTGGGGAATAACATGTCAAGATTGGAGTAGTGGTAAAACAGCGATCCATAAATGTCAAAGTTAGGAACTATGCGAACGGAGTTAAATGGTAGCTTGAGGCTAGAGATCAGACTCTGGTAACCCATGGCCATGTCTGCACATGGAAAGACCCCCCAAGTGATACAGATGAGAAATTCCTAGGTCCTGAACCAGGCACGGACAAAAGGGAAATATCATAACTTGTGGTACAGGCACAGAGAATTGTAGTTCCATTAATATGAATCACCAAGTATTTAACAACTCAGAATGCAGAAATAAGGCTTGGGTGACATCATGCTCTGAGCGGCAAAATCACCACGGTAACAAACTATTTCTGGGTGCTGGTGTGGCTACTCCAACAGGGTAGATAATAAAAATCTGGGAGTCCCTTTGTTCAACTTCCTCCGGATCTATTAGCTCTGAGTGGTCGGCCAACTGTCACGACTGCCCTGGGTGCACACATTCTCAGGAAGAGTCCTGCTCCCTGAGACATCTCCTTTCTCTATGCTGGCTTCATGTCATTTTTTATTCTTACTGAAGCTGATGAGTAGACACAGAAAGTGTTTCAGACGATCATTTCTAAGATACTTAAATCCAGTGTTTGTCTTCCAAGATCCAAGCCTAAGACACAAAAATTTTACATTAAAAGTAATAGGGCTTCGCTGGTGGCACAGTGGTTGAGAGTCCACCTGCCAATGCAGGGGACACGGGTACGTGCCCTGGTCTGGGAAGATCCCACATGCCGCGGAGCGGCTGGGCCCATGAGCCATGGCCACTGAGCCTGCACGTCCGGAGCCTGTGCTCCACAACGGGAGAGGCCGCGACAGTGAGAGGCCCACGTACCCCCAAAAAACAAAAAAAGTAATAAAACATTTTCTATGAAAAGCAACAAAACATAAAGTCATCAGAAAAGAAAGATAAGCAGTAAGTCTATGCCCTCAACTTCCTCGATATAAAAATAGGATATTAGAAGGCATGGGCTCCTGCCAGTCAATTAGGTAAAATTAACCCCATTCAAATTGAACCCTAGCTATTTTCTGATCTTTTGCTGTCAGGGACTTTAAAAGAAAGCTTTTGGATTTCAGTTTTGCTTTCTTCTCACTAACTTCACTGCCTACTCTAGGCTGATGACCACCATGGGAGAATGACCCTCTGATGAGCCTGTCACCTTCTGCCAGAGACCATGGAGGATGCCCCATTTCGTCCTCATGGACAGAACTGTTTCCTTGAGTCCAAACTTGAGTTCTGGTTGCCTAGGCCACCCACCAGTGGAGATGCAACTCAGAGTTCATGTTCCTGGAGAGAGCGAGCTGCCCAGAAACTGCTTCTGGGAGTAGATGTTGTTGACTGACACACACACCTCCCTCGGCTTCTAGCAGAGAGTGAAAGACGGGGTCTCACCTAGACTATGAAACCACTCCTCGCCCCAGATGAAAGGTCTTGCCCCAGGACTGAGCACATTTCAGGGTGACTGTGGATCGACTGAATAATGCCCTCTACCCCCAAAAGATACCCACATCCTAATCCCTGGAACCTGGGAATGTTACTTCATATGGCCAAAAAAAAAAAGATTTGCAAATGTTATGAAAGCTCTTGACATGGGGAGATTATCCTGGATTATGAGTGGGCCCTAAAAACAATACATATACCCTTTAAAGAGGGGGCCAGAAGGAGATTACACCACAGCAGAGTGGAGGCCATGTGATCACAGAGGCAGAGGTAGGAGAGATGCACCTGCAAACCAAGGAACAAGCACCAACAACACCAGAAGCTGGAAGAGGCAAGAAACAGATTCTTCCTTGGAGCCTCTGGAGGGAGGGTGGCCCTGCTGACACCTTGATTTCAGCTCAGAGATACTGACTTCAGACTTCTGGCTTCCAAATCAGTGAGAGAATAAATTTCTGTTGTTTTCAGACAGTAAGTTTGTGGTGATTTGTTACAGCAGCCTCAGGAAGCTAATACAGTGACTAACACAGAAATAGCACGAACCCCCTTCAAGAGAAATCCCCTCCCCACCCATGCATCCAGCAGAACAAATACAAAATTATCCAGTATCTGTGTGCTGTCCAAGGGCAGGGTTATTCAATTCTAGCCATGAAAAGAAATATGTTTAAATACCTGGTACTTAATTTACATTACTGAGGGTTTTTTCCCCAATTTTTGCAAATAGACAGCAAACATAATCTTATAAAGGCAATTTGCTAGTTAAGATTGTAACTTTAATATAAATTATCTAAAATAGCCACCACTGACTCAGACATTATGAAAAAGTACAACTCTTTTCTATCACAAAAGATGTACTGAGAACTGCAGAAAAGCTCCAAAAAAATTGAAACTGTAGGTGATTTCCTGTCATGAAATATACATCATTAATTTTTTCCTCCACTCTTTGCTCTGTGCATATATAAATATTTTTATTGCAAAGTAGGGATTGCATGATACAAGATCTTTTATAATCTTTTCATTTGGGGCTTAATAATGTGACATTTTTGTGATTATTTTCCCTTCTCATTAAATACTCACCTAAAGCATGTTTTCATGACCACATAGAGTTTTTCATCTTTGGATCTTACAATAAGGATTTTAATTTTTAGATAATCCATCTATCAGTCCATTTACATATCTATTTACCTTTGAAAGTATGCTTAGAAATCCATTAAGTTTTCTTTTAGTATTTTATGGTGTCTGTTAGAGCATTAATCTACCTGGAATTTATTTTAATATATGATTTGGCAACATGAGCTATTTTTTTTTTTCAAATGGCTCAGTAGTTGTGAGTCAGCAAGCTGTGAGATGAAGGATGTTTTCTCCACTGGTTTGACATATACTAACTTCCAATTTATTTTTTTAGGCTTACTCCCAGATATCATATTCTATTCCACTGGCCAGTGTGCTTATTCCTCATCATAAAAAATTACGGAAACTTTGTATGATCGAGCAACTCTCTCCTCAAGACTGTTATTTTTCAAAACCATCCCACTTCTTCTCAGGCATTTAATGTGGTCAAATACAATATTTTAAATGTTAAGATTTTAATTGAAAACTACTTTTTAACTGCAGAGGTTCATTTGGAGATGACAATGCGTATTTACATATCTTGTTATCTAAGAATAAGTTTTCTAACCATTTATGAAGGATCTCTTCTCCATCATCAAATATTTTCCTCCAACAATGATCTCTCTCCAGCATAAGTAATTGATTCCTTCCTGGATTATTTTAATCAGCAAATAAATATGATCTACTTTGTATCTTCCTTGGGGGAACAAAAATTATCCCAAACCCCACATCCTCATATTTCTCTTTCCCTGCACATTAAAACCTTTGGGAACAACTGTCTGCAATTACTAATTACACTAACTCACCTTTCATTCACTATTTAACCTACTTAAAAGGAGGTTCTTCTCAACTGAATCACCTGTTTACACCTGAAACTAATACAACATTGTAAATCAACTATACTTCAATTTTAAAACAGTAAAAAAAAAAAAAAGTAAAAACAAAATAACTCCGAGGGCTTCCCTGGTGACGCAGTGGTTGAGAGTCCGCCTGCCGATGCAGAGGACACGGGTTCGTGCCACGGTCTGGGAAGATCCCACATGCCGCGGAGCGGCTGGGCCCGTGAGCCAAGGCCGCTGAGCCTGGGCGTCCGGAGCCTGTGCTCCGCAACGGGAGAGGCCACAACAGTGAGAGGCCCGCATAACGCAAACTAAACAAAACAAACAAAAAACTCCGAGATACTTCTCGCGATGGTCCTCCACAACAATTCCTGGAAGGACATCAAAAACCTCCCTGCTGTGAAAGCCAGAAGCTTCTCTAGCCTCCTCATTTCTGGCCTCCCAGCAGTCGACCCCTCGCTCCTTGAAAACGTTCTACCTCTTGGCTTCTATGATCTCACAGGGGTGCTCCTCCTTCGACCTTGTCACCGGCAAAGCCCATGAACAATTCCCGGGAAATAAACACAGAAATAAACATAGAACCTGGGTAATAAAATAAAGTCTAACCTTTTTTTTCCTCTGTGCTGAGTCCAGTCTCTCTTGCTCACAGGGGTCTGCATGCAGAGGCCTCACACGGGCCCTTCAACCCGGAACTCCTGGCGCAAAACAGCCGCACCTACAGCTCAGCTCGGGGCTGTGCACAGACGCGCAGTGCACGATGGTTCAAGATGGCGGCTGCGGGCCGTGCGCAGAGACGCTGTGTCCCACCGTGAGATCTCGCGAGAACCCCACCACCCTCCCCTCTGACGAGACCCTATAAAGCAGCCCTGCCCCCAGCTTGTCGGGAAGCGTGTCCTCTAGAGCGGGAGCTTGGCTTCTGCATTCTCAGATCCAAGAACAAAACTTTCCTTTGCTTATGAACCGAACTCGGTCTCGTTCTCTTGGCTCCAATGACACCGGCAGAAGGACCCTTGCTGGAGACCAACTCAGGAGGCTTGGTAACAAAATTTTGACATCCCAGATGGGACAGACTGTGGCCTTTCTCACCTGCACCCTCCTCTAGGCTCCGGGCTCGTCCCGGCTCCAACGGGAGGACGGTAGAGGCTTTGGGAGGTTCGTGAGCCTGAGGGACTCTGATCTCTGAGGACTCTCTGACCGTGTAGAACGCGGCAGTCTGGGGCCGAATTCAGAACAACTCTGCCCAGCAACCCGACACCCGGGTGTGGAGCGCACCCAGCTTGGCCCCCAGAGTCATCAGGACCACGCCCCCTCGAGGGGACCACACTGTGGCATCGTTAGGGGTCGGAGACTGAAAGTGACGCGTGTCTGCCGCTGCCTCCGGCTGGCCTTCCCGCGGTGCCGACCCCGGGGGTGGCGGGGACCTGTGGATAAGAGGGAGCCACGGCGTGTCGCCAGTAGTGCGGTCCCCTCGACCCCAGTACAAGGCATAGCAGCCGCACCAGGACGTCTGGCCCTCCTCGTCCACCTCCAGGGGTCAACCATAGCATCCTCCACGGTCACTTCTGGCTTGGTGAAGGTCAGGGGGCAGCCCAGTGAGCCAAAGGATGAGACTTGGGAAAGGCCCAGGTAATGAGGATGCCTAAGAAAATAGAACGAGGACTCTCGATCCAAGTTCAGGAAAGGATTCCAGGGATGCCCAGGAGCAAAAGCATCCCAAGGTTGCCACACGACCTGTGATGTGGCCTCATCTGGGCAGCACTGGTTTCTCGGAGGTGAGCTGGGGAGCCCTGAGAGCCCCTCGCAAGACCAGGAACCCCATTCTCGGGAGCAAAGCCCTGTGAGCTGCTGGCGAGATCAGAGAACAGGAAACACCCATCGACCAAACTTCCCAGGCTCTCCTCCCAGGGTCCGCACAGGATCCTCGCTGTTCCAGTGAACGGGTGAGTACCCTGGGGAACCCCTCATGCCTTTAACTCTCACCCAGCAGGAAGTCTGAAAAACTCCTCCTTTTCGGCCTAAAGGAGGAAAGAGAAGACCCCCTCCCCCACTCCCTCAGACAGCAGCACCACCCCCCAAGGGACCAACCTGCTCCGGCCAGGTTGTTCTGGCTAAGAAGGGACTATCTCAAGCTTGGACCATTACAAATTCAAGGGGGACCCCAGTTATATCAGAGTCCATGCCATTTGGACTCTTCCTATTTGGGTCTTTTAAGGAATCTATTAACAGTTTGCTGCTGGGTCCGAATTTCCCAAACCAGAAATCTTCTTTGAGTCAAATCTTATGACATTTGGGTGCCAACCACCCCCTGAGTAGTTAGAAACAAATCCAAAACAGAGCATCTAAGCCAGCGGCCCCCAGCCTTTTTGGCACCAGGGACCCGTTTCGTGGAAGACAATTTTTTCACAGATGGGGCGGTGTGTATGTGCGGGGTGGCGGGGGGCGGGGATGGCTCAGGCGGAAATGCGAGCGCGACAGGGAGCGACGGAGAGCAGCAGATGAAGGCTTGCTTGCTCGCCCGCCACTCACCTCCAGCTGGGCAGCCAGATTCCTAACAGGCCTCAGACCAGTACCAGACCATGGCTCGGGGGTTGGGGACCCCTGGCCTAAGGGATGGAGAACCAAACGTCCACTGAGCTGAAGGGTAGCCCATTAGGGTGCGTCCTGCAGAAGCATCTCATCGTCCTGTGTGGTACAACCTGGGCCCCAGACCAGCTAGGAGACAGGGAAGGTGGGCCCGGCAATGGGTCACAAACTAAGGTGACCCGCCTAGGCTTCTTTCTCACGGAAAGTCAGGGAAGCCCATCCCAGGAAAAGAACAAATTCATTTGCAGCCTCACCCCTCTTAAAGCTGGAAGACAGCTTAGGGGTTTCCTGGGAGTGGCCAGGTCTTGAGCACCTGGATCCCTAACTATGGTCTAATAGCTGGGCCTCTATATGAAAAGTTGAAAGGAAAGGATGATGACCCTTTTGAATGGAACTCAGAATGCAAAGGGGCCTTTCGAGAATTGAAAAAGCAATTATGTCAGGCCCTGCCCTGACCCTCCCAGATTGAGCTAAACCCTCTGACCTTTACATTCATGAGAGAAGGGGCACAGCCCTTGGGGTATTAGCTCAGAAACTGGAGACCCTAACTCGTGTGGTTGCTTATTTATCTCGACGGTCAGATCAAACTGCTAAGGGATGGCCTCCTTACCTATTGGCAGTAACAGCTACTTCAACTCTGCTTAGGAGGCTGGAAAGTGAACATTTGCTCAGCCAATCACTGATCACTATATGGACTCCACACCGGGTCCAGGCTTTAGTAAGTTCTGAGGGAACAGAATGGCTATCCCCCAGAAGGTTGATTCAGCTTCAGGCTATGCTTTTAGACAAGCCAGTGGCTACCATAAAAACCTGTCACATGCTAAATCCTGCCACCCTGCTACCAACATATATATGTTGATGAAAAGTTAGTCTAAGAAAGAAGTGGAAAATTTTATTCAAGCCAAATTGAGGACTGTAACCTGGGAAGAGCATCTCAGAAAAGCTTCAAGAACTCTTCTGGGGCTTCCCTGGTGGCACAGTGGTTGAGAGTCCACCTGCCAATGCAGGGGACGTGGGTTCATGCCCCGGTCTGGGAAGATCCCACATGCCGCGGAGCGGCTGGGCCCGTGAGCCATGGCCGCTGGGCCTGCGCGTCTGGAGCCTGTGCTCCACAACGGGAGAGGCCACAGCAGTGAGAGGCCCGCATACCGCAAAAAAAAAAAAAAAAGAACTCTTCTGCCCATTAGAAGTCTAGGCACAGTTATATAAGTTTTTGAGACAGATGGTTGTACATTAAATGACGTATTATTGACAGTTTACATGATTCAGATCTGCAAGGATAAAGTGGTTGGTCATCGTGACCCCTTACAAGATCAAGAAGGAGTGTTATCTTTTAAGTTGTCTTATTGGTGCGATGAGAATGTTGTTCTCTGTGGTTGAGCAGGTATTTCTGCCCATGGCGGAGGTTTGGTCGATGCCTAATGCAGATACACAGTGCACAGTGAAGGGGAGAAAGGAAGCCAAAGGGAAGAGAAAAATGTCTTATGTTTAAATTTTTCTTGTCTCACCATAAAATATGAACTCTATTTCATATATGTATGTATATATGCAGGTATATATACTGGTATATTTGATTTGTTGGCATTTTATTTAGGATATTTGATTTTACATATGAATCAGTCCCTATGTTCCACTTTTTATCCTATAATATATATGTTAGGCTCTAGGATCAGAGATACGAAATTTTTTCATTTCTTTCTGAAGATTTGGCATATTTCATAACATAAACGTTTCACAAAAGTGAAGAACTGACCTGTAAGACTGTTTGTGGTTAGCCCTTTTTTAAAGAGGGTAGACGTTTGGTTTCTTTCCATAAATATTTTTTCTCTACTGCATTTTTAAATTCAGCAATCATATTTTTTACTAGAAAAATTTCTGATCTCATGTCAGTTTCCATTCCCTGTTTTTTGTTCTGTTTCCATTTTTTATAAGGTTATTAAAATTACAAAGATGAATTAACTTCTTTGATGTTTTTCTTTTCCAACAAAAGTCTAAGACTTAGATTATACTTTGAAATGTATTTAAGATGAAAAATATTTTCATATGCTTTTATCAAGATTACTTCATTTGCTCCTTATCATGGACTTATAAGCCAGACGGGGCAATTTATGTAAGATAAAACTTAGAAATGCATGGAATATCACAGCTTTGACATGAATGAGCATGATAAGAATTTAGGAAAATGAAAAAGGAAGTGAATTTATAGAGACGTAAAATTGACACTTTAAAAAGTAAATGAATAAGCCCAACATCTGGAATGTTATGCTATTCAATAAATGTTTATTGAATGAATGAACAAAATTCCCTTAGCTGCAAGTCAGTTGGAGTTAGCAGTGGAAGATAATTAAGCCTCAGTCTGACCTCTTATATGGGATTAGCATTCATATCATGAGCCTCTTGTGAAAAGCAGAAATTTGAAAACCCAGATGAATAGGCCCAGTAGAAAAAGAAATATTTCTCTAAGACTTTTACAGTTTTCTTTCTATTATTGGTCTTATTACATATCTCACTTTTCTATTCGTCTTCTGTTTCACTTCTATAATAAATCAGCCTTCATTTCTGGATAAATTGGACTTCACTGTTATCAATATTGTTTTTCCATCTTTCCATTAACAAGCTTAACAGCAGCAACAAAAAGCAAAGTAACCTTCACCTTTCGACTGAAAAAATTGGGTTGCAATAACCGTTCAATTTCAGCCTCATCCTCTCCTGCTCTTCTACATTCAACCTGGAGAGGTGATCATGGGTCTGCATTGGGGGCAGCCTAGAGGGTGGTCCGCATGAGTGAGGCTGGGGTCATTGCAGGGGCAGGGTGAGGGGTCAGGCTTTCCCTGCTGCACCTGGAGGATTTATAAATGGGAATATTTTAGTCTCTGGCACAGGCCACTCCTTAGCCTGAGAGAGCACAAATATTTACAGAAGGAAAACCAAATAGGAGCACTGCTGCATTGCTGGGCTGGGCTGCTGAACTTAATGAAGGGTTTCTTTCTCCCTATGCATTTCAAAGCAGCCTGAACTAAGGATACTAAAGCAAACAGCATATCTGAGATTTAATGGAAAGGAAAACATACACGTAGCATAAAAGCCCCATTATCATCCCTTAGCACTTAATTTTGGGTAAAGTGCATCGCAGTGATGTTTTGATGCACCACTCTGTCCCCCTGCCGGGGAAGCAGGTCAGCTCCTCAGGCAATGACACGGCTGGATGGCAACCATCATGAGCCTCAGCCTCTTGCAGACCAAGAAGCAGTGCTGTGCACCTATATTGGGTAGATTTATGATGCTATGACACCCACCAGCAGTGCCAGGGAACAAGCCCCAGAGTCTGCAGTGATCTCTATAAGCTATAAGCTGTGATGGGAAGGCAAGGTCTACCAGGTGCCTTATAGGCTTGGCACATAACTTGATAACTTGCTTTTCTTTTCTCCTTTGGTCTTTTTGTTTTTAATTGGGATAATTAACAAACAGTAACATGCGCATGTTACCACAACACAGAGCAAGATAGAAAACATTTGCATCTCCCCAGAAAGTTCCTTGAATCCTTTTTCATCGATCCACCCCCAAAACCAACCACTATTCGGAGTTTGATCACCATGGGTTAGTTATGCCTCTGCTGACATCACACAACATACATTCTTCCATGCTTGGGCTTCTTTTGCTCAATGTAACTAAGATTCATCCATGTTGTTGAGTGTAACAGTAGTTCATTCTTTTTGTATTAACGAGTAATATTATTTTGTACAAATATGAAACAGTTTATCTATTCTTCTGTTGATGAACATTTGGGTTGTTGAGTTTAGGCTACTATAATAGAGTTGCTTTAAACTTGTTTTTGTGTGAATATCTTTGGAAACATATGCACTGATTTGTCTTGGGTAGAATTGCTAGGTCAGACTCAGTAGGAAAATGCTTAACCTAAAAAAAAAAAAAAAAAAAAGAACAGTTTTCTGAAGAGGCTGAACCACTTTACTCTCCAAATAGCAATGTATGAGAATTTCAGTTGGTTAACATCCTTAAAGATACTTGGCCTTGTCAGATCTTTTAATTTCAGCCATTCAGGTGTGGTGGGCAGGTACAGCGATATCTCATTTGGGTTTTAATTTCACTAATGCATAGTGATGCTGGGCACCAACCTTTCAAATGCTGTTTGACAATTTGGGTACCTTCTTTGTGCAGGGTTAGATTCAGTTTTTTGCATATTTTTAACTGGATTGTTTGGTTTTGATTTACAGGATTTATTTATTATTACTCTGGCAATGAGTTCTTAGCTAAATATGTGTGTGTGTATCACTCTACTATTCCTTAATTTTGTATTCTCATCTATAAAATGGGCCTAACACTATTTTTGAAGATTAACTGAGTTTATGTATTGTGCCTGATCCCACTTCTGTTTCCATGCCCCTGAATCAATACATTTCAAAAAGAAAAGTATAAATTAATACCAAACCATAAAACAAAAGGCCCTACCAGTCATAAATTTTAAAACCCTTCCTAATCAATTCTTAAATCAAAGAGGAAATCTAACAATCTGTAAAACTTCCGAAAATTAACAACAATGAAAATGTTATATATTAGACCCTACGAAATAGAGCTAAAGCATTACTCAGAGAAAACTTTTGTCTTCAATCAACATTTTAAATGAAAGAATGATAATGAGTTAAGCATTCAACTCAAGAAATCAGAATAATCACAAAAAAGCAAATACAATAAAAAAGAATGAATTAAGATAAAAAAGAAAATAAATTAGAAAACAGAAAATGAAAGAATTAAAAAATAATGTCAAGACCTGGTTCTTTGAAAAATAAAATAAAAATAAATTAACTTTCGGGCTTCCCTGGTGGCGCAGTGGTTGAGAGTCCACCTGCCGATGCAGGGGACACGGGTTCGTGCCCCAGTCCAGGAAGATCCCACATGCCGCGGAGCAGATGGGCCCGTGAGTCATGGCCGCTGAGCCTGAGCGTCCAGAGCCTGTGCTCCGCAACGGGAGAGGCCACAACAGTGAGAGGCCCGCGTACAGCAAAAAATAATAAATTAACTTTCATCTAACTTATAATTTAAAAGTAAGCTCAAAAAACAAGAAATAAGAGGAAATAATCACAAATGCAGAGAAAAATTAGAAGAATTACAAGTAACCACTTTCCTGTACTTTGTGAAAATAAACTTGAAAACTTGAATGAAATACTTTCCTAGGAAAATAATCTTTATTCAAATTGACACCAGATGATATGAAAAGTCTAAACACATCAATTATGGCAGAAGAATCAGAGACAGTTGTCTCGAGCTATAGCCCACAAAACACCTAAACATGGTTAGCTTCAAGGAGGAAACCTTCCAAATCTTTAAAGGACAGATAACTGCTGTTTTATTTAAACTATTCCCAGGAAAAAATATGAACCATTTTTAGAAAAATAAAAAAGATACACTGAACTACATACAATCATAAATGTATGAATTTAAAAAAAACTACTGTAGGCAAAGTCAAAAGACAAACAATAAATGGGAAGACACATTTCCAACTCCTGTCACTAATGTTTAAAATTTTCTCCAAGTCAATAAGAAAAGACAATAACCTAACAGAAAATTGAGCAAAGTATGTGCACACACTTCACAGAAAATACATATGACTCTGAAATGTATTCATATACCCTTAACCTCACTCACAATAGAAATGTAAATTAGAACTAGAATCAAAGAACATTATTCATAACTAGACTGGCAATACAAAACCCAGTTAGGCTGGCTGCATGAGTAATGGTGATTACCAATTAAAGGAATATATATATTTTTTAAAATCTTGAATTAATTTATATATTTTTATTAGGCAAAATATTCAAAATTTTTAATATATTATAAAAGGACGTACCATGAAAAGTCTTCCGCCTAACCCTGACCACTCAATTCCCTTCCCCAAAGATAACTATGTTATCAGTTTCCAAGTAATCTTCCAGAAATATTTTAATTATAGTCGTTTAGTCATTTAGTCATTTCTGTTACTCATTTAAAAAACATTTGGTGAGCACCTACTATGAGCAAGGTACTGAGGATTTAGTAGCAGAGAGAGGTTTCCTCAAAGTAATTTTGCCGTCATAGAATTTTCATTCTAGTTGGGGAGACAGGGGGAATAAGATGTAAAAAATGTAAATAATAACAAGTGTTACAAAGAAAAAAAAGTAAAGAAATGGATATGAAATAATGATACGGGATGGTTTGAAATATTAGAAATGGAGGTAAGGATAGACCTCACTGAGAAAATGGCTTTTGAGTCAAGACTTGAAGAAACGGGGGGAGCCATCCAGGAACGGACTAATGGCGGAAAAGCCTGGAAGAGAGAAGATGCCCATGAAGACTAGTATGGCTGGAGTAGAGTGGATGAGAGTAAGAGTAGGGGAGCCCTGGTCCTGCAGGTCACCCTAAGGACTCTGAAGAGGATGGACAATCTTTGAAGGGCAGAAGAGGCCCCTTTTAAGAATAACAACCCTGACTGTGTTGACAACAGACAACCCAGAAGCAAGTGCAGAAGCAATGACCCATCTGAAGAGCCAACTCGGTCACCCCACAAGAGATGAGGGTGATGTGGACCCACGTGGTGGCAGTGAGGTTGGTAACAATAAGTTGAATCCCAGATATATTTTGAATGTAGAGCAGCTACGTACTTATTCCCCTGTCCCTTTCTAATCCACATATGTAGCATACTAGGTATATTGTTCCAAAACAGCCTTTTGGGTTTCATAATGTATCTTGGCCAATTTTTCCCCTTGAGTAAATGAAGAGTTTTCTCATTCTTCTTAGGATTGTACTTTATTCCACTGTATGAATGTTACCATAATTTATTTAACCAGTCTTATCCTGATGGATATTTAGATTGTTTCCTGACCTTTTGCTATCACTCAGTGTGCCGAAATGAATAATCTCGTATATGTGTCACATTAGACGTTTGAGAATATGTTGACAGGAAAAATTCATAGAACAGAATTTGCTTAGTCAATGGGTGCTTGTATTCATAATTTTGACAGATATCTCCTGATTGCCATCTATTAAAATTGTTCAAGATGACACTCGCACCAAAAGGCATGAGAGTTTGTTTCCTTAGAGCCTTGAGAATAGATCCAAGATCATAGGTGTTCCTTCCGCTCCTACTTTAGCAACAATATACCAAAGATTTTCTAGCTTTCTGCTCCATATCTGTATGAAAACTGAGTATTTATGTATCGCTGTAGGGGATTCACTTAAAGATTGTCCACAATGTTATAATACAGGTTTAACATTTGATAAAACTCCATATTCATTCCCGACTTAAAATAAATCTTAACTCAGAATACATGGGCATTTCTTTTACTTCAAAAAAGAGATTTAGGGCTTCCCTGGTGGCACAGTGGTTGAGAGTCCGCCTGCCGATGCAGGGGACATGGGTTCATGCCCCAATCCGGGAAGATCCCTCATGCCGCGGAGCGGCTGGGCCCGTGAGCCATGGCCACCGAGCCTGCGCGTCCGGAGCCCGTGCTCCGCAACGGGAGAGGCCCCAGCAGTGAGGCCCGCGTACCGCCAAAAAAAAAAAAAAAAGTCATATTGAACAATACATTCTCCAGGGAAATACCAGTGACAAGATACTAAAGCAAGAGATGGCTAAAACACTGATCCTATAAATATGTTTCAAAATGCTTATTCTGTTTATGTTCATTTTAATTTTCAAAGAATCTATAGTTGTCCTGGTCTTAGGGTACTCCTCCCAGGTGTCTTATTTTTTGGTTCTCTCCTGCACACTAGCTGTCCCATAATCTAGGATATACCTTCATTAGATTCATGAATCTCTTCCCAATTTCCTTCACCACAGTCTCTCTTGTTTTTGAGAGCATTCTTAGGTTTAAATTTCTTGGATGTGTAAAAATTTGCAAAGAATGTGGATAGACATTTCTCCAGAGAAGATATGAAAATGGCCAACAAGTACATGAAAAGATGCTCAATGTAATTAGTCCTCAGGGAAATGTAAATCAACACCCCAGTGACATACCATTTCTCACCTACTAGGATGAGTCAAATCAATGACATGGGTCCTTATAAGAGACAGACAGAAAATGAGAAGACACAAACACAGAAGTGAATGCCATATGAAGATGTAGGCAAAGATTGGGGTTAGGCAGCCACAAGCCAAGGAATGTCAGGAGCCACCAGAATCTAGAAGACACAAGGAATGATTCTCCCTCTTGAGCCTTCAGAGGGAACATGGCCCTGCCGACAGCTTGACTTTGGACTTTTGGCCTCCAGGACTATGAGAGAATAAATTTCTGTTCTTTGAAGTCACCAAGTTTGTGAGAATTTGTTACGGCAGTCCTAGGAAGCTGATTAAATGCCATTTCTGCTGTTGCCGTCTACAAAATCAACTAATCTCTAGACTTTTGCACTCAGAACTAAGTTCAATTCCTATCAACTAGAGCTATTCTAAGTTAAACTGGGAGAGTCAATATGAGTCTGTCTTTACATTTTTACATCAAAACGAATCCTGACTTTTCTTCTAAGTCCATGATATATCCCACTAATCTTCCAAACTGTGGATTCAGTCCAGCTAATTTCCCAATTATTGATCCAGGACAACAGCTTTATCAGGCTGAGTTCCAAATTCAGATTAATTTCCCTTTTCACGGAGCCTTTTTAAAGAGAGTTTAATGATAGTAAAGCGCACTTTCCAACCTCCTTCTGAAAATTTAACTCCATACCAAGTAGGGGAACCCAAGAAGATACGAACAAATTAAATATCCCGCTTCCAGCCTTGGTTCCATCCCTGCCCTGGTGTCTCACAACCATTTTTTACTGAAGTTTAGAAATCTAATAATCATTTGTTTTTTAATCCAAAATTCATGTTATCCCCATGATAGCAATACACTCACATTCTGATATGCTGTCTAAGTAGGAAAAAAGAGAGAGTTATACATGACACCTCAAAATTGTCAGTGTTTGTATATATGTTTGTGTAGAAGTGTGTCACTGTGTGATCATCTGTCTTACATATCCCAGAAGGAAGAGGGAACCAGTGCTTTATAGGAAACTACTGTGGCAGAATGGGAAAATGCAAGAATTAGGGGGTCATCTAGTCTGGGTTTTAACCCTGGCTTCTCCATGGCCTGTGTAAACTTTGGGAGGTTCCTTACTTTCACTGAGCCCTAGTTTCTTCGTCTATAAAATGACGTTGATCATAATGACCTTGTAGGGTTGGATTGGATTTAATGGGATGGCTCATGCAAGCAACCAGTTACAGTGACTGGCACATTAATAGGCCTTTAAAAACAATCTGCTTTCTTCCCCGAACCTCATCCCCTCTCTCTTTTTCTCCTTCCAAGCCTTCCCCAAGTTTTTAAGCTTGAATACACATGCCTCCATTTGTGGGCTAAGGCGTCCCTCAATTCCTGATTTAAGACCATCAACATCAGGATAGATATAGATATATAGAGATATATATCATAGCCTCACCCACTTTAAAGTCCCCCATCAGCCTCATTGTTTTGGAATGAACTCACCGTACCAGAGCCAGGATCCATCCCTGGAATTCTTCTAGACCATCGACTTGACCCAGGAGCATTCCCTAGCCCGACATGGTTGCTTACCCATTGGAGTTCTCACCACTTTCTCTTCATAGCATTCCAATCCTTGCCCTTCCCCAAACTCTAAAGTTGATAGGTAGTTGCCCTAATTACTGCCAACCCTCTTCTCTGAGGATAAGGTCAAGTGCACATTGACTCATTCCCTTGACTATCATTTTCTTGCTACCCACCCCAAGTTTTGGGCCTCCACCTACATCACCTCTTTTGCCCCTCTCTCTTATCTGAGTGGATACCAGTACTGAGAATTCATCGATTCGATTATTCAACAAATTGAACAGTAGCAGACCCTGTTTTAGGAGCCAAGGACACCCCAATAAACAAAATAACTGTGCTCTCATGTAGCTCATATGCTATTGAGAAAGAAGGAAAATGCATCAATAGTAAAAAATAGAAGAAAGGTAAATTAAAAGTTCCTTGAAGAAAATAAGTAAGGTGATGCAATGGGTGAAGGGAGGTGGCATTTGACCCAAGAGATGGATGAAGGGAAGAAGCTGGCCTTGCAAAAGTCTGAAAGCTGAGCCTTCCTCCCAGGGGTTAGAGCTCCTCTAACCAGGCTGCCAGGTCTGGGGCTGGATTCCGTAGCCAGGCAGTTTTCCAAGAACTTCACTCCACCCTGATGAGGGGGTCTCTGTGGGTCACAGTTCTCAAAATCCCCTCCACTCCCAGGTCTCTGAGGTTCTAGGATATTTTCAGCACTTTTTTCACACTCACAACAGGTCAACTAGAATCCAAATCCTCAAGTCTTTATTCACTCATTAATCAGTTCATTCAAACAAATGTTGATTTAATGTCAGCAGTATTGTAAGCAATATAATAGGTGATGTGGGTTACAAAGATGAATAAGACGTGGCCTCAAGGAGCTTACAGGTAAAGTTGACCGTAATCACAGGTCACATTTGCAGGTATGGCAGAGATACTGTTGGAAGGGTTAGCATTAGCTAAAACATTGTGTGTGGGGGGTGGGGGGAGGGGATGGGTTGGTGGGCCTTCTAAGCCGAGCTAAAGAGATTGAAATGGGAGCCACTGAAGGGTTTAATGTACCATAAAATGATCAGATAGGAGAGTAATGAAACAGGCCAGGGGAGAGCTGGGGAGGGGGGTCTGAACTAAGGCAGAGGCAGTGAGGGTGGTACAGAGGGGATGGATTCAAAAGGTTTTAAGAGGTGGAATAGACTGGATGTTTCTAAACATCTGCCAATCTAATGAGGAAGACATTGCTGCACTTTTTTAAATCCTCCCTTAACTGAACATAAGACAATCTGGAGTTGCTGAAGCAAAGAATTGGGTTGGAGATGGAGTGACAGATGAGATCGGATGCTGTCTGGCAGGGCTGGGAAATATGTAGCCTTGGACTTTCACTCCCAGATACCACATCATGGCAGGCATCCCCTATCAATCAAGACACAGGCTTCTCATTGAATTCAGATGTAGCTTTAGATCCCTTTTCAACACAAGGCTCCAGGCAGGGAGGACAAAATCCATCAGGGTGGGTGCCCTAATTGAAACCTACTCACCAGTTTTGGTGCTGGACTTAGAATACCATAACACAAAGCTTGGTCATTACTCAACAGGCCACAGGAAACCATTGATGGCTTTTGAGGGGGAAGACTGATGTACAGAGGACATTCCTTTGGGTAGAAATGTGGAAAAAAGGCTGGAAGAGTCACTGACTGGAGGCAGGCAGATGGGTCAGAACATTATTTACTGTCTTTGATTGCTGATACCCAGGAAAGGAGGAAATGAAGTAAAGATTAAGCCACAGTACATCCTCATATTTGCCAAAACATCTCTATTTCATGACGCTGGGTACCAATTTGTGTATCTTATCTCTGAGTATGCATATGAAGCTTGATTGTGTTTTGCATCTATCTGCATGGATGTAAGTTTCACATGTGTCATATTTTAATTCCAAATAGTCTCAATTCTCCTATAAAAAAGAATTCAGGAAACCCTTATTCCGCCTTTTATTGGGTATTTTTTGTCCCTTTTAAACTTCTATTCAGGCTTTTGTTTACTATCTTTGATCCCTTTTGAAATTTTGTTCTGACTCTCCTTTGAGAAACTGACAGTGAAATTTGATGAGGACGACTATTACAGGAAAGTTAGCAAAGCAGACAAGATTTTGGCTACAGGTGGCTCTGGTTTTCCCTCCCAGTACTCACATCCAACTCAACCTGCCTGCAGCTCCAGATCCAAGCATCTCAATGCAGTGGGCTTCCCTTTGGCTTTCAGGTCAAGATGACCTTGTTTAAGATGACGCCCATGACAGAGAGGCCATCCATGGGAGTAAAAAGGGCACTGGATCAGAAATTGGGAGGCAGAGACCCTAATATGTGAATTGGGGATGAACTACATACCTTCTTCTATGCCTTTTTCTTATTTGGAAAAAAAGGAGTGTCGAAATAGATGTTCTCTAAACACCTTCGTTTTTTGTTTTTTGGTTTTTTTTTTTTTGCGGTACGCGGGCCTCTCACTGTCGTGGCCTCTCCCGTTGCGGAGCACAGGCTCCGGATGCGCAGGCTCAGCGGCCATGGCTCATGGGCCCAGCCGCTCCGCGGCATGTGGGATCTTCCCGGACCGGGGCACGAACCCGTGTCCCCTGCATCGGCAGGCGGACTCTCAACCACTGCACCACCAGGGAAGCCCTAAACACCCTCGTTTGATCCTAATTCTCTCTGGTTCTCCAAGTATCACTGAAAGGCTGCCATGGGAGTGGCCATCGGCTATAACCAAGAGGAGTAGGCACCTTCAGTAATGAAATAAAGCCCTAAGGATGAGTGCATGCAGAAGATTCTGACCCCTGCTTTGCATTTTACAACTCCAGTTTAGCTCCAAGCTTCTGGCCATGGACTGAGCATTTTGATAAGATCCCAAAATATGTGGGGTCATTCCAGGGCACTGACATAATCATTTATATGTTTCACGAACAACCTGTCCTTAGAGTATGCCTACACACCTCCTTATCCCACGGAAATCAGGAAGTGTTTACCATAGGGAGCTCCAACCTGATGAATGAAGAGGCCTTAAACAATTTACCAACTCTTTCGTAGCTTGTGGAGCAGTCAGTGTTTCATCCCACATTGCTGTATCAGGACAACCAAATTAGCACCATATGGTGGATGAGACCCAGATCATAGAACAGAGGGCCTGCCTTTGAGGACATCTGGAAGTCCTTTAACACATGCACCCAGGGGGACTTGAATGGATCATTTATAGTTGGTCTTGGGCCTGTGGGCTGGAGATAACCATTACTGTGCTTTATCTGCCATGCAGTGAGCCTACTTAGCTAATAAGAGGCCTCTCCTGCCCAAATAATGCTTTCATTTTGTTTTTATCATTGCTATGTACAAGAGAGTTTGGTTTCTTTGGAATACATGATCTTTATGTGGTAAATGGCTCTGAACCCCCCCAGATTTAGGGCCAGATGGTGCCAAGTGTCTATGTTTACAATAACCCAAGGAAAAACTAGGCATTGATCCCAAGGCATCTGGGGTCATTGATATTTATTGGGATTTGCTAGATTATGGAGGGAGGAGTGAGTCAGGGAGTCTATGAAAGGAGCCGGGGCACCAGGAGATATAATTTAGTGTTCAAGTTTCTGTGGAAATTGGAAACTGGCAGATCAATTTGATGGGTTTTGTCTCTCTTACTGGGATGTCCCACTTGATTTTGCTCTCCAAAATTTTACAGAGCACCTGATATCCTAATGTTGCATTGGCCAGTGTACCCTAGGAACATGTTGTGCACACACACATACACTAAAATTCATAACTACTGTGAAAATGAAGACCAACAAGCAACATTTTTATAGAACCCAAGAGAATTCACCACTGTTGGAATTTAAGAAGCTAGCCATTTATGTGCTAAACCTACAGCAGAAAATTCCTTAAAGTAGATGGAAAATATTTACTGAGTACCGGAGCAGGCTGAATAATGCCTCTCAAAGATACCAGGTCCTAATCCCTGGAACCTGTGAATGTTACCTGATATGAAAAAAGGGTCTTTGCAGGTGTGATTAAGTAAAGGATCATGAGTTGGCGAGATTATCCTGGATTATCTGGATGGGCCCTAAATGCAGTCAGAAGTGTCCTTATAAGACAGAGGCAGAGGGAGATTTGACACAGCAGAAGAGGCAAAAGCATTGTGACCACAGAGACAGACAGGAGTGGTGCTGTCCTGTGCCATGGAATGCCAGTAACTTCCAGAAGCTGGAAGAGGCTAGAAATGGATTCTCTCCTAGAGCATCTGGAGGGTATACAGCCCTGCTGACACCTTGATTTTGGCCAAGTGAAACAGATTTCCAACTTCTGGCCTCCAAAACCATGGAAGAGTATAATTCTGTTACTTTAAGCCATCAAGTGTGGCGAAATTTGTTTAAAGCAGCCACGGGAAACTAATATAAGGTACAATAAAGTAGCTCTTTTACACTAGGCCTCTTCCCAGAAATTGGTCTGCCTAAAAACGTCCTCTGGTAGAGCTGGCAAGTGGATCTCTTTTATCTCTTTCCCTTTCAGTGTCACCTTCACCCACTTTTTTTTTTAATTTTTTAAAAATTTATTTATTTTTGGCTGTGTTGGGTCTTCGTTTCTGTGCGAGGGCTTTCTCTAGTTGCGGCGAGCGGGGGCCACTCTTTATTGCGGTGCGTGGGCCTCTCACTGTTGCAGCCTCTCTTGTTGTGGAGCACAGGCTCCAGACGCACAGGCTCAGTAGTTGTGGCTCATGGGCCCAGTTGCTCCGCGGCATGTGGGACCCTCCCAGACCAGGGCTCGAACCCGTGTCCCATGCATTGGCAGGCAGATTCTCAACCATTGCGCCACCAGGGAAGCCCCACCCACTTTTTAAAAGAAAGCTGTACCTCTCCTCCATCCCGAATCTTACTGTACTACAGTGCCCCAGAGTGTGAAAATACCCCAGGGGACAGACCATTCTAAATGTCAGTGTCTGAGACACTTCTTTTAATCAAGCCACCATAAACTCACTCAGAGGGATGAGTCGTTTCCCACATTTGTAACACTTCTATTAAGGTCAAAGCATGGTGCTTTGGCCTATGTTGAGACATTCTAAATCCAGACATATTGTAGATTGAGGCAGCAGGAGGGATGGATATTGGCATTTAATGACTTTACCTCTTCTACTCCCTGACTGTAGTCCTATAGTTATCACTCCTTAGGGAGAGTTTGGTGAGAGCAAAGCAAAGAAACTGTCAGTGTGAAATACTGGAGGCAGTGGAATTTTACCTTCACAAGGCCACAAACTGAGGGCAAGGATCCATGCCTTATCTCTTTATCTCTCCGTCATACTATTAGGATAGTCGGGATTTATATACACATACACACACGTGTGACAGTCGGGGTTTATATACACACACACACACGTGTGACAGTCGGGGTTTATATACACACACACACACGTGTGACAGTCGGGGTTTATATACACACACACACACGTGTGACAGTCGGGGTTTATATACACACACACACACGTGTGACAGTCGGGGTTTATATACACACACACACACGTGTGACAGTCGGGGTTTATATACACACACACACACGTGTGACAGTCGGGGTTTATATACACACACACACACGTGTGACAGTCGGGGTTTATATACACACACACACACGTGTGACAGTCGGGGTTTATATACACACACACACACGTGTGACAGTCGGGGTTTATATACACACACACACACGTGTGACAGTCGGGGTTTATATACACACACACACGTGTGACAGTCGGGGTTTATATACACACACACACACGTGTGACAGTCGGGGTTTATATACACACACACACACGTGTGACAGTCGGGGTTTATATACACACACACACACGTGTGACAGTCGGGGTTTATATACACACACACACACGTGTGACAGTCGGGGTTTATATACACACACACACACGTGTGACAGTCGGGGTTTATACACACACACACACGTGTGACAGTCGGGGTTTATATACACACACACACACGTGTGACAGTCGGGGTTTATACACACACACACACACGTGTGACAGTCGGGGTTTATATACACACACACACACGTGTGACAGTCGGGGTTTATACACACACACACACGTGTGACAGTCGGGGTTTATATACACACACACACACGTGTGACAGTCGGGGTTTATATACACACACACACACGTGTGACAGTCGGGGTTTATACACACACACACACGTGTGACAGTCGGGGTTTATACACACACACACACGTGTGACAGTCGGGGTTTATACACACACACACACACGTGTGACAGTCGGGGTTTATACACACACACACGTGTTACAGTCGGGGTTTATATACACACACACACACGTGTGACAGTCGGGGTTTATACACACACACACACGTGTGACAGTCGGGGTTTATACACACACACACACGTGTGACAGTCGGGGTTTATATACACACACACACACGTGTGACAGTCGGGGTTTATATACACACACACACACGTGTGACAGTCGGGGTTTATATACACACACACACACGTGTGACAGTCGGGGTTTATATACACACACACACACGTGTGACAGTCGGGGTTTATATACACACACACACACGTGTGACAGTCGGGGTTTATATACACACACACACACGTGTGACAGTCGGGGTTTATATACACACACACACACGTGTGACAGTCGGGGTTTATATACACACACACACACGTGTGACAGTCGGGGTTTATATACACACACACACACGTGTGACAGTCGGGGTTTATATACACACACACACACGTGTGACAGTCGGGGTTTATATACACACACACACGTGTGACAGTCGGGGTTTATACACACACACACACACGTGTGACAGTCGGGGTTTATACACACACACACACACGTGTGACAGTCGGGGTTTATACACACACACACACGTGTGACAGTCGGGGTTTATATACACACACACACACGTGTGACAGTCGGGGTTTATACACACACACACACGTGTGACAGTCGGGGTTTATATACACACACACACACGTGTGACCGTCGGGGTTTATATACACACACACACACGTGTGACCGTCGGGGTTTATATACACACACACACGTGTGACCGTCGGGGTTTATATACACACACACACGTGTGACAGTCGGGGTTTATATACACACACACACGTGTGACAGTCGGGGTTTATATACACACACACACACGTGTGACAGTCGGGGTTTATATACACACACACACACGTGTGACCGTCGGGGTTTATATACACACACACACACGTGTGACAGTCGGGGTTTATATACACACACACACGTGTGACAGTCGGGGTTTATATACACACACACACACGTGTGACAGTCGGGGTTTATATACACACACACACACGTGTGACAGTCGGGGTTTATATACACACACACACACGTGTGACAGTCGGGGTTTATATACACACACACACACACGTGTGACAGTCGGGGTTTATATACACACACACACACGTGTGACAGTCGGGGTTTATATACACACACACACACGTGTGACAGTCGGGGTTTATATACACACACACACACGTGTGACAGTCGGGGTTTATATACACACACACACACGTGTGACAGTCGGGGTTTATATACACACACACACACGTGTGACAGTCGGGGTTTATATACACACACACACGTGTGACAGTCGGGGTTTATATACACACACACACGTGTGACAGTCGGGGTTTATACACACACACACACACGTGTGACAGTCGGGGTTTATACACACACACACACGTGTGACAGTCGGGGTTTATACACACACACACACACGTGTGACAGTCGGGGTTTATACACACACACACACGTGTGACAGTCGGGGTTTATACACACACACACACACGTGTGACAGTCGGGGTTTATACACACACACACACACGTGTGACAGTCGGGGTTTATATACACACACACACACGTGTGACAGTCGGGGTTTATATACACACACACACACGTGTGACAGTCGGGGTTTATATACACACACACACACGTGTGACAGTCGGGGTTTATACACACACACACACACGTGTGACAGTCGGGGTTTATATACACACACACACACGTGTGACAGTCGGGGTTTATATACACACACACACACGTGTGACAGTCGGGGTTTATACACACACACACACGTGTGACAGTCGGGGTTTATACACACACACACACGTGTGACAGTCGGGGTTTATATACACACACACACACGTGTGACAGTCGGGGTTTATATACACACACACACACGTGTGACAGTCGGGGTTTATATACACACACACACACGTGTGACAGTCGGGGTTTATATACACACACACACACGTGTGACAGTCGGGGTTTATACACACACACACACGTGTGACAGTCGGGGTTTATATACACACACACACACGTGTGACAGTCGGGGTTTATATACACACACACACACACGTGTGACAGTCGGGGTTTATACACACACACACACACGTGTGACAGTCGGGGTTTATACACACACACACACACGTGTGACAGTCGGGGTTTATATACACACACACACACACGTGTGACAGTCGGGGTTTATATACACACACACACACGTGTGACAGTCGGGGTTTATATACACACACACACACGTGTGACAGTCGGGGTTTATACACACACACACACACGTGTG
Organism: Lagenorhynchus albirostris; assembly: GCF_949774975.1. Taxonomy (NCBI): domain Eukaryota; kingdom Metazoa; phylum Chordata; class Mammalia; order Artiodactyla; family Delphinidae; genus Lagenorhynchus; species Lagenorhynchus albirostris. Next base: position 4,781,607 of record NC_083114.1, read on the forward strand.
ACAGTCGGGGTTTATATACACACACACACACGTGTGACAGTCGGGGTTTATATACACACACACACACGTGTGACAGTCGGGGTTTATACACACACACACACGTGTGACAGTCGGGGTTTATATACACACACACACACACGTGTGACAGTCGGGGTTTATACACACACACACACGTGTGACAGTCGGGGTTTATACACACACACACACGTGTGACAGTCGGGGTTTATACACACACACACACACGTGTGACAGTCGGGGTTTATATACACACACACACACGTGTGACAGTCGGGGTTTATACACACACACACACGTGTGACAGTCGGGGTTTATATACACACACACACACGTGTGACAGTCGGGGTTTATATACACACACACACACGTGTGACAGTCGGGGTTTATACACACACACACACGTGTGACAGTCGGGGTTTATATACACACACACACACGTGTGACAGTCGGGGTTTATACACACACACACACGTGTGACAGTCGGGGTTTATATACACACACACACACGTGTGACAGTCGGGGTTTATATACACACACACACACGTGTGACAGTCGGGGTTTATACACACACACACACGTGTGACAGTCGGGGTTTATATACACACACACACACGTGTGACAGTCGGGGTTTATACACACACACACACGTGTGACAGTCGGGGTTTATATACACACACACACACGTGTGACAGTCGGGGTTTATATACACACACACACACACGTGTGACAGTCGGGGTTTATACACACACACACACACGTGTGACAGTCGGGGTTTATACACACACACACACGTGTGACAGTCGGGGTTTATATACACACACACACACGTGTGACAGTCGGGGTTTATATACACACACACACACGTGTGACAGTCGGGGTTTATATACACACACACACACGTGTGACAGTCGGGGTTTATATACACACACACACGTGTGACAGTCGGGGTTTATATACACACACACACACGTGTGACAGTCGGGGTTTATACACACACACACACGTGTGACAGTCGGGGTTTATACACACACACACACACGTGTGACAGTCGGGGTTTATACACACACACACGTGTGACAGTCGGGGTTTATACACACACACACGTGTGACAGTCGGGGTTTATACACACACACACACGTGTGACAGTCGGGGTTTATATACACACACACACACGTGTGACAGTCGGGGTTTATATACACACACACACACGTGTGACAGTCGGGGTTTATATACACACACACACACGTGTGACAGTCGGGGTTTATATACACACACACACACGTGTGACAGTCGGGGTTTATATACACACACACACACGTGTGACAGTCGGGGTTTATATACACACACACACGTGTGACAGTCGGGGTTTATATACACACACACACACGTGTGACAGTCGGGGTTTATACACACACACACACACGTGTGACAGTCGGGGTTTATACACACACACACACACGTGTGACAGTCGGGGTTTATATACACACACACACGTGTGACAGTCGGGGTTTATATACACACACACACACGTGTGACAGTCGGGGTTTATATACACACACACACACGTGTGACAGTCGGGGTTTATACACACACACACACACGTGTGACAGTCGGGGTTTATACACACACACACACGTGTGACAGTCGGGGTTTATACACACACACACACACGTGTGACAGTCGGGGTTTATACACACACACACACGTGTGACAGTCGGGGTTTATACACACACACACACGTGTGACAGTCGGGGTTTATACACACACACACACACGTGTGACAGTCGGGGTTTATATACACACACACACACGTGTGACAGTCGGGGTTTATACACACACACACACGTGTGACAGTCGGGGTTTATACACACACACACACACGTGTGACAGTCGGGGTTTATACACACACACACACGTGTGACAGTCGGGGTTTATACACACACACACACACGTGTGACAGTCGGGGTTTATATACACACACACACACGTGTGACAGTCGGGGTTTATACACACACACACACGTGTGACAGTCGGGGTTTATACACACACACACACGTGTGACAGTCGGGGTTTATACACACACACACACGTGTGACAGTCGGGGTTTATACACACACACACACACGTGCATCGGGAAAAACCGCCTGCTGCAGGCACATCTTCTCTGCAGTTTCACCATTCTCGGGAAACACAAAAAGCTGAGTGAGTGTCAGGTGCATATTTTGTAGCATTTCAAGTCGGAGGAAGTAAAAACTTTCACTTTCTTCCAACAGATCATGTTGTAGCTTTGAGTAAACTGAGAATAGATCAGAAGTAAGATAGAATGTTATTATATCTTCTTGATTATTTACTCAGCCCACGGAAGAAATAATTTCATTAACTTTTACCCATTGGCTGCTGTAAATCTATATTTATTTTTTACTTGGCAACGTGTCTTTTGCTAACTGCGTTTTCCAACACCTGCTCATTTCTTTCTTTTGACTACACACTTCTCGGGTCTGTATTAGCATAATTGTAATACAACATAGCGCTTCACAACAACCATTCATGTGCCTGTCATAAGCTCCTCGCTTGCTAGATAACTAGTGGCCTCAGATCTTCTCTTCTCTATTTGCAGTTTATTTCCACAAGTACATTCAACTCCTCCTTCAAAGTGAGAACAACTACTAATGGATGGATGTGTAGGCAACACGTTCCAACATGCAATCGAAATGATGCACATGCATCCATTGGGGCCCTACAGTTTAGAAAACACCTTTGTTTAATCTGAATTACTTCCTCCTCCTCCAATTTTATATATTACTCTAATTCTGTCAAATCATTTTCAACCATGAAATGAACTTGATAATATGTATGTGTTATGTGTATAAATTCTCAAGTGTCTGACTGTCATTTAAAAAGATATTTTGAGATAACATGAAAAATTAAACTTTGAGATGAATAAACCACTCATTATTCACAGCCTACTATAATAAAATACAAAAATGTGAGATTTCAGATTTCACGTTTTAGTTCAGCTTTAATTTTAGCTTTAATGAAAGGTGACTGTCAGTACAAGAGTACCTAGTAAAATTAATACCATTTGATAAGACTCAGTAAAGACTTTTTGGTGTACCTCCTGGAAATTAAGAAGATTAATGATAAATGACTGGGTTAACAAATTTTAAGTCAGAAAATTTTACTTTATATGATTAATAATTATTTATCAAAATGTGCAATATGTTTATCTTATTTGATCCATTACCTTGTAATAACTGTGATGATTACTTAATCCAGAATAAACATTTAACACGTAAAGCCTTACAGTCAGAAGAAGGAAAAAATTAATTCAATTTACATATATGTATAATGTGTATATGTGTGTATATATATATTCACAAATTTTTTTGCAAAGAGATATGATGGAGTGATTGATAAAACTTGCTTACATAAAAATATACTGGCCTGAATTTCTGGTTTCAGGTCCAACATGTAAGGAGCTTAGAAGTCATCACTGTCTTCACAACAACTTAAAAGCTGAACAAACTGAAAAAAACCATGACCTCTTCTTAAATTTGTCACAGAAATGAGGTCACTCACTTATCCTTTCATGTTCTTTCTTTCTTTATGTAGATCCAAGTTTCTGACCTATATCATTTTCATTTGGGAAAAACCACTGGCCCCAAAATTGGAGAGACAGACAAGCAAATACAGAGAGTCACAACTAACCAGAGCAGAAAGCATGAGAACCAGTGCTGGGCTAGGAAAACCTAACCTGTAAGTGGTGAATAGCTGGAGGCTTAGTGTGGGCAAGTCTAGAGCAAAAACTCCCAAGTGATCCAGTCATGGGGGGATGGGGGAGACTTATGCATGAGTATGAAATACTGCAAAGTATTCTGTGCTTCTTAACAAGGCCTGCCTTCAAGAGAAACTATTTTACCAGAGTCTCAACTATTGGGGCTTTTTCAGAGCCTAATTGGCTTAGGGAAGAACTCCCTCTAACCTTCCTTGTGGGAAAAGAGAAAATCCCAACTCCAGCCCATGCTAGCCATCTTGTCCCACCTAAGAGGAGAAAATGTGTGAAAAGCACATGTGAAGTTCACAGTCCTGAGGCATACGCTCACTAAACAATGCTTCAGTGAGTACTACAGAACTAAAGACTGCTTCCCTCCCCTGCACACATTGCTACCGCATTACTAAAGGCTGCTTACCACAGTTCCTTTTAGCTGATATAATACATCGTGTCCAGCTATCAGGAAAAAATTGGGTATACTAAAAGATAAAAAAAAAAAAAAACACACAGTTTAAAGAGACAGAGCAAGGGCTTCCCTGGTGGCGCAGTGGTTGAGAGTTCACCTGCCGATGCAGGGGACACAGGTTCGTGCCCCGGTCCGGGAAGATCCCACATGCCGTGGAGCGGCTGGGCCTGTGAGCCATGGCCACTGAGCTAGCGCGTCCGGAGCCTGTGGTCTGCAACGGGAGAGGCCACAACAGTGAGAGGCCCGCAGACTCATATGACAAGGATGATGAAATTATCAGACCAGGAATTTAAAACAACTGTGATTAATATGCTAAGAGCTCTAATGGTTAATATGCTAAGAGCTCTAATGAATAAAGTAGACAACATGGAAGAACAAAGGAGGGGGATGGGCAATGTAAGCAGGGAGATGGACATGTTAAGGAGGAATCAAAAAGAAATACTAAAGATCAAAAACACTAACAGAAACAAGAATGCCTTTCATGGGCTTATTAGTAGACTTGGGCATGGCTGTGGAACGATTTCTGAGCTTGAGAATATGTCAATAGAAACTTCCAAAATTAAAATGCAAAGAGAAAAAGACTGAAAAAAAAAGCCAGAATATCAAAGAACTGTGGGACAAGTATGCAAGATATGACATATGCATAATGGGAATACCAGGGGGAAAAAAAAAAACAGAAGAAACATTTGAAGCAATAATGACTGAGCATTTTCCCCAAATTAATGTCAGACACCAAACCACAGATACAGGAAATTCAGAGAACATTAAGCAAGATAAATACAAGAAAAAAAAAAAACTACACCTAGGCATATCCTATTCAAACTGTGAAAACTCAAAAATAAAGGAAGAATCCTAAAAGAAGTCAGAGGGGGAAAATTTAAAACCTCACCTACAGAGTAGGAAAGATAAGAATTACCTCTGACTTATTCTCAGAAACCATGTAAGCAAGAAGGAAGCAGAGTGAAATATTTAAAGTTTTGAGAGAAAAAAGAAAAACGAACTAACCAGGATTCTATATCCTGAGAAATTATCCTTCTAAAGTGAAGGAGACATAGACTTTTTTGGACAAACAAAAACTGAGCAATTAGGTTGCCACTAGACCTGCCTTTCAAGAAATGTTAACAAAATTTTTAGAGAGAAGGAAAATGATATAGGTCAGAAACTTGGATCTACATAAAGAAAGAAAGAACATGAGAGAAAGGATAAGTGAAGGCAAAATGAAAACTTATTTTTCTTATCCTTAATTGATCTAACACATAACAGTTGCTGTTTGTTCAAAATCATAGCAACAATGTAGTTAATTATTATAACTTAAATAAAAGTAGAAATAACGACAGGAATGACACAAGGGACAACAGGAAGAAACTAGGAATATTCCATTATTATATGGCACTTGAACTATTCATGAAGTGGTGTTGATGTTATTTGAAAATGGGCTTGGATTAGTTGTAGATGTATATTGCAAACTCTAGGGCAAACACAAAGTAAAAAAAAAAGTATAATTGATACACTAAGAAAGAAGAAAAAATTGAATCCTGTTCAGTTAAAACCACAAAAGGCAGAAAAAGAGGGGAAGACAAAAATAGGGAAAAAGGACAAGGGCAATGGATAGAAAACAGTAATAAACATGGTAGATATTAATCCAGTAATATCAAAAATCACTTTAAAAGTAAATTGTTTCAATATACCAATTAAAAGACAAATTAAAAGTCAGTGGATGAAAAAACAAGACCCAACTGTATGTTGTCTACAAGAACCCCATTTTAAATATAAAGATACATAAAGATTAAAAGTAAAGGGATGGAGAAAGATATGCCATGCTAATGCGATCCAGAAGGAAGTTGAAGTAACTATATTAATTTCAAATAGAGCAGACTTCAAAGCAAGGAAAATTATCGGGATTAAAGAGGAGCATTTCATAATGATAAAAGGGCCAATTATCCAAGAAGACATAACAATCCTTAATTGTTAATTTGACAGAGCATCAAAACACATGAGGCAAAAACTGATATTGTTGTAAGAAGAAATAGATGAATCCACTCTTACTGTTGAAAACTCCAACATGACTCTATCAGGAGCAGACAGGTCCAGTAGCCAGAAAATCAATAAAGACATAGTTGAACTCAACAGTATCATCAATCAACTGGATATAATGGATATCTATCAACTACTTCATCCAACAACAGTAGAATACACATTCTTCTCAAGCTTACCTGGAACATTTACCAAGATAGACCACATTCTGGGCCATAAAGCACCCCTTCACAAATTTAAAAGCATAGAAGTCATTCACTGTATACACTCAGACCACAATGGAATTAAACTAGAAATCAACAGCAGAAAGATAGCTAGAAAATCCCAAAATACTTGGAGATAAACAACATATTTCTAAATAACACATGGGTCAAAGAAGAAATCTCAAGAGAAATTTAAAACTATTTTGAACAAAATAAAAAAGAGAGTACATCTTATCAAAATTTGTGGGATGCAGTGAAAGCAGTGCCCAGAGGGAAATTTATAGCATTGAATGCATATATTAGAGAAGAAGAAAGCTCCAAAATCAATCGTCTAAATTTCCACCTTAGAAAACCAATAAAAGAAGAGCAAATTAATTTCAAAGCAAGCAGAAGAAAAGAAATTGTAAAAAAAAAAAAAAAGAGTAGCAATCAATACAACTGGAAACAGAAAATCAATAGAGAAAATCAGCAAAACCAAAAGCTGGTTCTTTGAGAAAAATCAGTAAAATTGATAATGCCTCTAATCAAGCTAAGAAACAAAGAGAGAAGACACAAATTACTAATAGCAAAATTAAGAGACAGCACAACAGATCACTTGCACATTAAGAGGATAATAAGGAATACTATACACAACTCTATTCCTACAAATTTGCTAGCCTAAATGAAATGGGCCAATTATTAGAAAAACGCAATCTACCAGAACTCACAGAATAAGAAATAGACCATCTTAGCAGACCAATATCTATTACAGAAATTTCTTTTTTTTTTTTTTTGTGGTATGCGGGCCCCTCACTGTTGTGGCCTCTCCCATTGCAGAGCATAGGCTCTGGACACGCAGGCTCAGCGGCCATGGCTCACGGGCCTAGCCGCTCCGTGGCATGTGGGATCTTCCCGGACCAGGGCACGAACCTGTGTCCCCTGAATCGGCAGGCGGACTCTCAACCACTGCACCGCCAGGGAAGCCCCTATTACAGAAATTTAATCAGCAGTTAACAACCTTCCAAACCATCAAGCACAAAGCTGAGATGGGTTCCTGGTGAATTCAACTAAGCATTTAAGAAAGAGATTACACCAATTCTCTGTAATCTCTTCCAGCAGATAGAAACACGGGAAACACTTTCTAACTCATTATATGAGTCCACCATTACCTTAATATCAAAACCAGACAAAGGCATTACAAGAAAACTACAGACCCATATCTGTTATGAAAATAGATATAAAAATCCTCCACAAAATATTAGTAAATCAAATCCACCAATGTATAAAAACAATTATGCACCATAACTAAGTGGGATTTATCCTAGGTATGCAAGGCTGGTTCAACATTCAAAAATCAATTAATGTAATCCATCGCATACACAGGCTAAAAATTAAAAATCACATGATCATATCAATAAATGCAGAAAAGCAGTTTACAAAATCCAACACACATTTGTGATAAAAACTCTCAGCACAGTAGGAATAAAGGGAGACTTCCTCAACTGGATAAAGAACAACTACAAAAAAAACCTACAGCTAATGTCATACTTGATGGTGAGAAACAAAGATTTCCCACTAAGGTCAGGAAAAAGGCAAGTATGCCCTCTCTCACAGTCCTTGTCATATTGTACTAGAAGTTCTGGCTAATGCAAAAAAAACAAGCAAACCAAATTAAATGCATACTCATTGACAAGAAAAAATAAAACTATCTTTGTTCACAAATGACAAAATCATCTATGTAGAAAATATGAAAGAATTGACACACACACAAAAAATCTCCTGAACTAATAAGCAATTATAGCAAGGTTATAGGATTTAAGGTTAATATTCAAAAGTCAGTGGCTTTCCTAACATAACAGAAATGAATAAGTGGAATTTCAAATTAAATACATATTACCATTTACATTAACATCCCATAAAATGAAATACCTAGGTATAAATCTAACAAAATATGTATAAGATCTATAGGACGAAAGCTACAAAACTCCAATACGATAAATCAAAGAACTAAGTAAACATAAAGATATTCTATGTTCATGGGTAGGAAGACTAAATATTGTCAAGATGACAGTTCTTCCCATCTTGATCTACAGATTCAATGCATTTTCAGTAAAACTTCCAGCAAGTTATTTCATGAATATCAACAGATTAATTCTAAAGTTTATACAGAGAGGAGGGAAAAAAAAAAACAACAGAACAGAAACCACAGTATTATAAGAGAAGAAGAAAATTGGGTAATTGACACTACTCAACTTTAAGACTTCCTATTAAGCTACAGTACTCAAGACGGTGTGGTACTGTGAAAGAATAGACAAATCAATGAGCAGAATAGAGAGCCTAGAAAAGGACCCGCATAAATATGGTCTGCTGATCTTTGATAAAGGAGCAAAGGTAATACAGTGGAGAAAAGAGAATGGAGAAGGTTTAGTTCTTTTTTTAAAAAAAATTTTTGTTTAAGTCTTTATTGAATTTGTTACAATATTGCTTCTGTTTTATGTTTTGGTTTTTTGGCCGCGAGGCACGTGGGATCCTAGCTCCCTGACGAGGGATTGAACCCGCACCCTCTGCGTTAGAAGGTGAAGTCTTAACCGCTGGACTGCCAGGGAAGTCCCAGGAATTTAATTCTTAATGAGCCCAAATAACAGATGTCCTGAAGTAATAGAAAAAAAAAAAAATGAAAACAAAACATTCTGTTGAGGACTTCCCTGGTGGTGCAGTGGTTAAGAATCTTCCTGCCAATGCAGGGGACAGGGGTGTGAGCCCTGGTCCAGGAAGATCCCACATGCCGTGGAGCAACTAAGTCCATGCGCCACAACTACTGAGCCTGCGCTCTAGAGCCCACGCGACACAACTACTGAAGCCCGCACACTCTAAGGCCCACGTGCCGCAACTAGTGAGCCCAAGTGCTGCAACTACTGAAGCCCACAATCCTAGAGCCTGTGCTTCACAAGAGGAGACACTGCAATGAGAAGCCGCACACCACAACAAAGAGTAGCCCTCGCTTGCTGCAACTAGAGAAAGCCCACTCACATCAATGAAGAACCAACGCAGCCAAAAAAAAGAAAAAAATTGAGATTCTGCACAAAGTTTTATCTCTAAGAGTTTATAACGGCACTGTTTATAACAGAAGAAATGCTATTAATCTAACTGTTCAAAAAACATTGAAGGAAACCCAGAAATGAAATACTATGCTACCTTCACAAATAAAGCTGTGGAAGTGCATTTACTGTGTGAAAATATTTTCAAGGCAGATTATCCATTTAAAAATCCAGATTAGGAAACTATCACAGAATGACCTTTGTAAAGAAATGCATGGGGACTTCCCTGGTGGCATAGTGGTTAAGAATCCACCTGCCAATGCAGGGGACACGGGTTCAAGCCCTGGTCCAGGAGGATCACACATGCCGCAGAGCAACTAAGCCCGTGTGCCACAACTACTGAGCCTGCATGCCACAACTACTGAAGCCCGCGTACCTAGAGCCCATGCTCTGCAACAGGAGAAGCCACAGCAGTGAGAAGCCTGCACACCTCAACAAAGAGTAGCCCCTGCTCGCAACAACTAGAGAAAGCCCGTGAACAGCAATGAAGACCCAACACAGCCCAAAATTAATACGTAAATAAATAAATTTTTTAAAAGATAAAATATTTAAAAATAAGTAAATAAAATAAAATTTAAAAGGTGCTTGGGGTGGGGATTAAAAGAAAAAGAAAGGCACATATTTATGCAAAAGCAAAAATGTGACTGACAGCATATATACCAAGTCATCTGGTTGCATGGAATGATAGGTATTGTTTATTCTCTTGCACTACTTGTATTTTTTTTTATGAATATGCACTGCTTTTGCAATAAGGCCAAAAAGAAAAAAAAAGCTAACAGCTAAGAAACAGAATTCAAAGAAATAATTTCTGTAACCAGCATAATCAGTGTGGTCTGGGGATATCTTAAAGCGCAAGCTGGGGGGAATGTGGGGACCCCACCCCCATTCACCAGACCACAAGGAGAGTTCAAATAGTATGAATCCTAATTAATAAGCATTGTTTCCACAATAAAATATACAGACACCAGGACTCCCCACAGGGTGGCAGAACATCTCATGTGCAGGCATCAGACACACCAACTGGACACATTTTCATCTCCACGTGTTCCCAGAATGGCTCAGCATGTATCCCTCACCAACCTACCATCTTCCTCCAGTTTGGAAAAAGTATTTCTTGCTCTTTAATTTCACTCTCTTGTTCTTTTTTTTTTTTTCCATTTGTTCATTTGGTCTCTAAATTGAGGAGGTGGGGAGAGACCCAGCAGAGTTCTCTAAGAATACCATTCCAATAAGACTTACATTTGATGACACCAACCATTTATTCTAGCCATTTAAATCCACAAAGTGAAGTCTTCATATTTGTATATAGGTTCTTATCATCCTTTTCATGTTAAATGTTTCTCTATAGAAGAAAGAATCCTCAAGCTATTTATGAAAAAGGTCAGTAATCATTTTTCCAAGGGTGGGGGGAAAAGAGTTAAACAAGATTTCCCTCTCAAGGGAGAATGGCAGTGTCATTAACACGTAAACAAATTGAAAGTGAAAACTGGATTGCAGAAAAAGATGGAATCAGTTCAGTTGAGGAGAGTGAGGTAGGGGGTACTTTCAAATGGACTTATAAAAAAAGACAAATGGGAATAAAAATGGAACAAAGGAAAAAGAACAAGACCTTCCATAAAGTTGAGTTTACTTGCTGTATAAATCCATAAAAGTGGATGAAAACCTCAAAACAATGCATAGGAACAAAGACCCAGAAGCAGAAGTTGAACACTGAGGAAAGTCTATAACTGGGTAGCAAAAGGAGAAAGGAGATTCAGAGACACCAAATGAAGGCTGATCGGAGAAAAGACACAGGACAAGAGCGGACTGGAGCATTGCTCTAGATCCACAGTCACTAATGAATGATATGCAAAAGAAAGTTCTCTGGTCAAATATGTGAGGGAAACACTGGGGTAAACCGAGTCAAGAAAATTTATTGACGCCAAAACCTTATAGAGCCTTTGACACATAGATTTTTCTGGGGCTCTAGAGTATGTTGCAGTGTTTCCCAAACTTAGAGGACAGAGAACCCTTATTGAGAGTGAAACCTATTTATTTCTCATGGAATGAATGTCCTGAGATACAGAGTTTGGGAAACTCTGGTGTAAATGTATGGCAAACAAAGGACGAAAGAATTTTAAGAGGATGTGAATGGTCATCATATAATTGCACATAGAAGTGCATGGCTTAATTACTCAATGAGTTAGAAGTCTCATTACTGTCCAAACACAGCCAGAGTTCTTTGAAAGACTAGAATCTTCTGTTACTACAATGTCTAAGAGTTATGTCTACAGTGAGACTCTGAGCCTTTAACATATTACCCGAGGGTGTATTTGAGGAACACTGATCACAGTGTAATAACTGAAGTTCTCCATTTTGCTTCCTATTATGGCTGTTGCCCATTGTGACTAAGACATGTAGCATCAACTGGAATATAGTAGTAACGTCTTTGTGATGTTTTAGTGTTCCTAAGCCCTTTTCTCATGCAGGGAAGAAGAAAAGAAAGATGAAAGGAAGAAGAAAGGGAAAGTTGGGGAGGGAGAAAGGAAGGAAAGAAGGAAGGAGGAAGGGAAGGAGGGAGGAAGGAAGGAAGGAAGGAAAGAAGGAAGGGAGGGAGGGATGGAGGGAGACTAGATTTTTTTTCTAACTATGGCCTGCATCCAAAGAATAATTTATCCCCATTCAAGCCTTTGTCAGTTTCATAAAATCCCTTGAAAAGCTGGAAACAATCATTGAAGCTGAAAATACCTACATATCTTATTTCAGTGTTTTTCATTCTAGGTCCCACTTAATTCTGAGGCCAAGAGAAAATGTGGAGGGAGGTGAGCTCTGCTGATAATAGGGTCTCATCTCACCTCCAGAGCTAAAAGGCTGTGGGGTTTTCCCCCTGAGATTTCCCTCACAAATAATTTGAAAAGAATAAATCTCTCTGGGGCAGACAAGTTAGGAAGTCCCCGTTGTGGTAATGAGTGGCAGGGAGCATTGATCTGAGGTAGGATATTGGCTGTGAAACTGCCACCCAGGCCAGCAGAGAACCCCAGACTGTCTTTGATATGGAAATACAGAGGGTGAGGTTCCTGTTGAATGGGCTCCTGCAGCCTCTGCACAGACAAAGGACGGACACAGCATCAGTAAAGTCCTATTCTTGTTTGTGTCAGCAGCTTGGAATTCGGCTTCCTGTAGGCCAGATCCTTTGGAGTCTGCTGACATCTACGGGCTGTGACTTAGCTATGCTCTTTCCTTTTCTTTACAGACCCATTGTGACAGTGCTCCTATTTTTTTTAAGGTTTTTTTATATGTAGTTTTTTGAAGACAATGGAGTAAACCTACTGTTTGTTCAAACGTGGTGCTCCTGGCTTTCTGTCCCCCAGAGACAGGTGAGGAGGAAAGAATTCTCATATCAAAAGCTGTACCCAGCATTGGCCTTTCCATGAGTATCTCCTTCTCCATCCTGCTTTGCTTCGGTCACTTATAGAGAGGGAAAGTTTCTATGTACAAACAATTCTTGGCATACAGAGAGCATGTCGTTTGGGAATACAACATCATCAGTATCCTTCATCTACTTACTATCCAAGGTTGACTAATACTGTATCATCAACATTATTGCAAGAACCGACAGGTTCTCTTTTGGGACCTGGCACAGCCCTTGAAGTAAAATCTAGAGAGCCTTTCCAAACTGCAATGAGGGCTAATTCTCTCAATTTTCCATTTTGAAACACATGGCGGTTCTATTCTCTCTGCTCTTTCCATCCCGTGTCCACCGTCTTTGTTCCCTTCCTCTCCAACTCCTGCTGCATCTGTAACAAGGTCCCCAATCAACCCCACCAACTCCAGTCATCAACTCAGGCCATCCAGTCATTCTCTGTCCCAACCTCCATTTCCACTCCAGTCTATAGAATCACACTGGTATTATTTTAGAGTAGACATCTGCACTGTCCGGACACACCCTTCTCTGACTTGAGATCCCACATTTATTTGTGAAGGCAGAACGCTCCACCCCTTTTTAGAGCAGCTTACCACATGGCAACATTTAACTCCACAACGAGGAAGGAGATTTTCTTTCTCAATCAAGCAACTTTGCTTCTTCACTGAGGGTAGTCCCAAATCTTGCGTTCAAGGTGAAGAAAAAATTAGCAAATCACAAATAAAAATATGAACAGTATCATGTTCCAGTGGGCTAGGCTTTAGCTAAGAACTCGGGTGGCTCACAGCCTCTAATTCAGTGCTTAGTGATGGTCAAGGGCGAGTACACCAAATGGGAAGACACCTTTCCATCCTGGGGCAATCCGAAATCACAAACGCTGCAAGGTTATAAAAAGACACACTCTTGGTTTGAAGTCCACCTAAACAAGAGGAACCCTGGAACACATCATTTCCTCCTTACTTGTAAGCATGATGCAGTACAAAGATCATGGACCCAAAGTCCGATATACCCCAAAGATCTGATAAAGCTGAGTTTGAAACCTGGTTCTACTAAGTATATGAATGAACCTAATCAAGTCACTTATTTTAACTGAGCCTTACATTCATCAGCTGCAAAATATAAAGGCAAAGGATTTGAACCATCCAAATATTTACATTTCTTACCTAAGCCACACCCTTTATAGGTCTACTAGCCATCATAAGTGTATCATAAAAGGAGGTTTTCATAAAAGAAAAGAAGGCTGGGGCATCCCTGGTGGCGCAGTGGTTGAGAGTCCGCCTGCCGATGCAGGGGACACGGGTTCGTGTCCCGGTCCGGGAGGATCCCACATGCCGCAGAGCGGCTGGGCCCGTGAGTCATGGCTGCTGGGCCTGTGCGTCCAGATCCTGTGCTACGCAACGGGAGAGGCCACAACAGTGAGAGGCCCACGTACCAAAAAAAAAAAAGAAAAGAAGGCTAATAACCATTTGATAGTAAGAAAGGCCCAACCATCTTGGGACCCCCTACTGCAGTCCCTGACGGGTCCTCTTCTGCCCCACTGATATTCTACATCAGTGGTTCTCAAATCTGGCTGATGACCAGCATTAAAAGGAGGACTCATAATTATATGTCCCTGAGCCCTACCCCCTTATTGTTCTTTTTTTTTTTTTTGGCCGTACGCGGGCCTCTCGCTGTTGTGGCCTCTCCCGTTGTGGAGCACAGGCTCCGGACGCGCAGGCTTGGCGGCCATGGCTCACGGGCCCAGCCGCTCCGCGGCATGTGGGATCTTCCCGGACCGGGGCACGAACCTGTGTCCCCTGCATCGGCAGGCGGACTCTCAACCACTGCGCCACCAGGGACGCCCTCCATTATGGTTTATCACAGGATACGGAATCTAGTTCCCTGTGCTCTACAGTAGGACCTTGTTTGTCCGTCCTACGTATACTAGTTTGCATCTGCTAATCCCAAACTCCCAATTCATCCGTCCCCCATCCCCCTCCCCCTGAGGAACCACAAGTCTGTTCTCTTTGTCTGTGAGTCTGCTGTTTTGTAGGTAGGTTCCTTTGTGTCGTATTTTAGATTCCACGTATATTGTATTCTTATGCCCAGTCTCACTCCAGGATTTCCACCAAAGTCCCTAGAGATTAATTAATCTGTAATGGAAATGTACCTTTTCTATTCTTTCACACCACATTGCCTTCCCTCTCCCCCGAATAAATAAAGCATTAAAAGATGTTAAATCCTATAGGAAGTTTTTAAATGAGGAGTTGTTTCAGCCTGGAGGTTAAAGGAGAGGACAAATGTACCCAATGTGAAACTTCTCCACCTAGAAAACTCAAAGCAGAAGTGACTTGGTGTTGGATTCAGGCCCCAGACTTTGCCCCAGGCCCGTTGGTTCCGTCCCCCTTCTCTCTTCTGGTCAGAGGAGAAGTGACCGCCTCCACAAAGCCCCTGGGTGAACAAAGGACCCTTATGAGAGAGGAGTCTCAGCTGCCCCTCACCCCAGCCTCACCCCAGTCTCACTGTTCCGTAGCCCTGGGTTTCAGGTCAGGGTTGTTTCATCCTCGGGAATAACTGAAGCCTTCAGCTAATGAACACTAACTCTTTAGCAGGCATTTTTTAAAATCCACCATTAATATAGAGTGACGCTGAATTCCCTGGTAATCGGATTAGGGTATATTGCTCAAACTGTCATTCAGAACCGAAGCCCCTTTATCTCTTTGCTGATATGAAGCTAAGCTTCTTGACTCACTTTGCTGCTGTCTCTTCGGAGTCATCAAGGATCTGACTTTTTTGAGCCAACGATTTTATTTGCTTAATCTTGGGTGAAGAGATTAGGGATTTAGAGAAGATTTTTCAACATCCCTGCCATCCCTAGTGAGAAGGCAGATCCCTTCCTCCTGCATTTTCTCTCTTTGCCACCAGTACACACACGCCAACCAGAGCAATGCAAACACCTGCCACACAGCACAACACCAAGGTACAACACACTACACAACACACAAAACACAGATGCTGCACACATACACAATTTAGGAGAAGAAAGAGGAATTTAATCCTGCTGTTTGTTTCATCAAAACAAGCATTTCCTTTGATCCAGCAGAGCAATTCTCAAAGTTTAGGAGGCCATTGAGATCCCCTGGCTAAAATGATGCACTTTTGTTGCAGGACCTGTGAACAATGAGGGTGCTTATACCTATATACTCTGTCAGAGGCAAGCTTAAACCACAGCCTGGCAGCTTTCAGATGGGGACGCCAAGGGATTAGAATGGGAGAAAATGCAAAACTTTATATTATTAAGGTCTATTCAGTAACACGTGGCAAATTCCCTGATATCCACGGATATCCTTTCCTGATATCCACGGTCACCATTTTGCATTAGAGTATGTAGTGCTCAACCCAAACCAAGATGTATAGCTCCACTCAGCCTCCTTCCAGGGACAAGATAAAACAGCCACAGTAGGAAAAAAAAACCCTCTCCCAACTCGACGACCAAAAGTACAATTATTTATTCAAAGAGGTGTTTTTGAGTAGCGGGACCAGGGTGATCAGGACTTGATAAAAGCATATTTTAAAAATGAGAATGTGAGTCCGATGAACTCAGACCCCTCAATGTGACCTGGCACAAGTCCCTTGTTCTCTCCAGAACTGAGTTTCTTTATCTTTAACATGGGGACAATGACAGATTTGTATCTGCTTTGCCTTCCTTATGGAGTTGTCTGTGGGTCAAATGGAATAATGCATACAGAGCTCTGCACGCTAATAAAGACTGGTCTTCAGGAACTCACACAATCATCGTAGTTATCGGAAAATTCTAGAAAAGCAAAGGTTAACTAGATGCCTGATGGCTACCTTCAAAATGTAATCGGTTATGAACACACTTGTGTGTGTTCAGGGAAGAACTACGCAATACTCAAATTACAGGGAGGTGGATTTGGACTCAGTTTATCACAACTCAATTCCATAGACACCTATTGAGAACATCGTGTGTGACAGGCATTCTGCCGGGTACTCACCTGCTTCCCGGGACCATGTAGGAAGGGAAATTGTGGTGAGGAGCTGGCTTTGAGTTCGATGTAAATGTTGTATAGGACTTCCCCAGGGTACGGAGTGTGCCACAGAGGGGAACAGTGTGGGTGAAAGTGCGTGGGGTGAGAAAGTGAGAGCTGCGTTTGGAGAATAGTGACCACCCTTGCTGCAACATGGAGGAGGGGGTGCTTGGCAATGGCCAGAGGATGACTTGCCAGATAAGCTGAGATCACTTGTGAAAGGCTTTGTACATCACGCTAAGCATTCATTCTATGGGCAGTGGAAGCTACCGGAAGTTTTTAGACAATGGAGCAAAGATTAAATCTGTGTTTTAGAAATTATCTATCACCTATTGCTTGCCCCTGATAAGCACTGAGGATACAAACATGAGGAAGATACTGGGCCTTCAGAGGCAGAGGCAGACACAGTTTCTGTTCTGCAACCCCACTCCCAACCGTGAAGGGTCTTCCCTGAAAACCTCAGGTTAGAAAAATTTGAGGTATGGAAACTTAAAACCTGCAAATAGAGCAGAGGGATCACAGACACTAGCTCGTGGAAGCGCTCCTGAAAATGTTCTTGTGCACAATTATAAAGGTTTCCCACTGAATACGAAGGGTACCGATGATATTTCTCTGAAATTGGTAAAATTTAGTTTTCATTCATATTTTGTGCTTCCTAACGCGTCAGTTGAGGTGCGTGTAAATCCCCTTTGCTTCGTTCTGATACACTGAGCTGCACCTTCCCTTCAGCACTAGTTCTGCATCTAAATGTTCAATAACTTCAAATTTATGGCTTAGAGTGGTAGCGTCCCTCCTCCTTTGACTCTGCCTGTCTCTAGGACCCAGAGTAGAGAAGTTAGAAATCCAAATATATAAACATATGTTACTCAATGTCAGATACTCTTTCTCCACCCCTCCTTTCCCAGTGTGCAGAGTTATATCACCCAGGCACTGCCCTGGATAATGTCATGCACTGTGAACTCATCAGACATCGTACATCTCCCAGTGCTTTGTGCCTCAAAGAAGTGAGAAGATAATTCTCAATTCCTGGCTTGCTTTCCCTCAACTGCTTTTATCTCTCCTAAGCTTCCTTGCCAAAATCTCTATGTCACTCTGCTGTCTACTTTACCTCCTGCACTTGTGTGTGAGGGAAAACTAATCTTTATATGCTAGAATTTCAAATTAGCAGACATTGGGACTCGTAGTGACAATGCAATGTGATAAAAGTGCTTTAGAGACTGTTTTATGGTGTCCATAGCTCTATGGACAGGTGTTCAGGAAGCAGAATGAGCAGTAGACATGGTATCTTATCCATAAGGATGTTTTGAACTGCCAGAAACAAAATACTTGACTAAAAGTGGCTCCAATAATATTATCTCCCATAATAAGATGTCCAAAAGAAGGTGGCTGCAGGGTTAGTGCACTGGGCCAACCATGTCTTCAAGGACCCAGGCTCGTTCCATCTTTCTCCTCCATCAGCATATGGACCTGGTCCTTAGGCTTACCTGCCCATGATCCAAGATGGCTGCTACAGCTCCAGGCATCATATCTTCACCCAAAGATATTCAAAGACAATAAGAAAGCCTGTTCCTCTTTGTTCGTCTCTGTTAATTGGCTTCCCAGAAACTTCCCTGCATATTTCCCTTTGATCCCACTGACCTACATTAGATCATATGCCCAAACCCAAGTTGTAAATAAGACTGTAGAAACAAATGTCTGGTATGACCGGCTTTTATGTTAAGGGGAACCTCCATCATGAGCAGGCAACCAACAGGAGGGTGGCCAATTCCTCCAGGTTTGTCAGAACTTTCCTGGTTTTAAAACTGGAAGCTCCACATCTTGGGAAACCCCTCAGTCCTGGGAAAACTGGATGGTGTCACCCATCTGTCATGGTGGATGCCTGTAGGGTATTGGAGGAGAGGAACAGGTGGTAGGGATATGCCTATAGCATCAGGAAGGAGCTCAGGTACTGCAGGTGGCATTTGAGAGGGAGAAGAGGGGCTATTGCATGAGCTATTCTGAGTAGAACAGACAGGTCATGATTAACATTTAGATGTGAAGCAGGAAGGAGAGCAAGAGATCACTGGTGACTCTGGGGGGTCCTGTCTCAAGTAACAAGAATGCCCACTTACTATCTCACAGTGCTGTGAGTCAGAAGTTTGGGCACACAGTGGCTCAGCTGAGTCTTCTGCTGAGGTTCTCACAAGGCTGAAATCAAAGGGTCCATACTTTTTCAAGTTGTTGGCAGAATTATGTTCCTGGTGGTTGTAGGACTGAGGTTCCCATTTTCTTGGCACATGGCTTTCTTTATCTTCAAGCAAAAACACTACATTCTACCTTTTCCTACCTCAAATTCCTTATTTTCCCTTACATTACCAGCTGGAGTAGGATTTCTGCTTTTAAGGTCTTGTGTGATTAGATTAGGCCTGTTCAACAATCCAGGATAATCTCCCAATCTTAAAGTCATCTGATTAGGAACCTTAATCACATCTGCGAAGTCTGTGTTGCCATGTGCAGCATATTTATCAGAATAACACCAGGGGGTGAAGGTCATGGGGGCCAAAATTCTGCCTACAGATGGTTAGGTAGAAAAATTAGGAGATCATTGGTGACATTTTGCCACAGCAAAGAAGAAAAAGTTTTCTAACAATAGAAATAAGCCTTCAGGTAGTTGGTCTGTCTTACGAAGCACTGAGCCCTCCACCTAGGAAAGAATTTAAAGCCACTTGAAATGCTCTTAAAGAAATTCCTACCCTGAGGAAGGATGGGAATGGAGGATTCCTAAGATTCCATCTAACTCTAAGATACTACAAGTCCAGTTTTCCAAATTACTGTAGTCCTGCCAAATAGAGAAAAATATAGTAAGTTTGATTAAGGAAAAGACAGAATTTTTCAGAAAATGATCAAACCATTCTAATACAGGTGTTTTTACTTTCTCTGCAACGACTTGCAGTAAAACTTGAAAGCAAGGACTTGCAGAAACTGACCTTTCCTTTCCCATTTCATGGAGTTATTGGCTCTGAGAAAAAGCTTGGAGACACTTAGAGATCCCCAATATTGCCTGTCTTAGACTAGACCTTGGGTGATTGGGAAATATTATGAAACACTCCCTTGGAAGAGGCTGTTCGGATATCTCACCAATTTGTAGTTTTAGGGACCTTTCCCCTTTAGGTGACAGGCAGAGTGCTGAAAGTGGAAAGAGACTCTGTGGCCCACCCTGAGACCAGGCTCTTACTGATGGTAAATGCAGGAAGCGGTTGCAGGCTGGACGGAGCTTCGAAGAGCAGGAGATGACGAATCATGAAAATCTGCTTTGAAGAAAGAGAATTCCAGTGGCTCTAAAACCCTGTGAGGGTGGGAATTTAAATAGAATATCTTCTTTACCTATTAAGCGAGCACTAATACCAAAGCTAGGCCCAGGAGAGGATGAAGAACAGCATGTCTTAGACAATGTAGGATGAAGCGCAATAACCTTGATTATCTGGTGCCCAGATCAGACAGCAATGCGAAGTAAATCCTGATAGGAAAACTCTCAGGGGTTGGTCATGAGGGTGGGTAACTTTGGGCTCTTCATTTACCTAGAAAGGTGAACAAAAGAATGTAGGCTCTCCTCCCTGCACAGTTTTGGAGAGCATAATATTTCATCTGGCGAAGCTGAAAAAACAAGACTATTTAGAGTGAGTCAGAATGTACACAGTCAGCCTCTGAACAAAAGCCCAAGACGTCACCCATTCCTGAACGCAGTAGAGACAGTCAGGTAATAGGAAGTAAACTAGAAAATGCTAAACTGAAGGAGGAAAGCTTGAGGCAATTGGGAGAGGAAGTGGTCATAATAGCTACAATGTATACGTCATGCACTCACTATGCATCCAGCAGACACTCCACTCCGTGTCCATGATCTCACGTCGCTCACACAACAAGGCTATGAGTGAATAACCTGTTTCACATTCAATGGCGCTAGCAGGTGGCAAAGCCAAGACACAATCCACAACATGATTGTAGAACTTACTCTCTGAAGCATGATGTCACTCTAACGCAACTTAGAGCACACAATTCAGAAAGCCGTTGCCCGGAAATGCTTTTAGCTTTGTCACAACTATCTATTCAAGACCATGAGAATCACAGGATCTTCATGTCCAACAGGAGCACTGTGGTCACTCTTGCTCTGATCCCCTAGCCCAGGGGTCCCAAACCCCCAGGCCGCAGACTGGTACCGGTCCACAGCCTATTAGGAACTGGGCCACACAGCAGGAGGTGAGTGGCAGGAGAGTGAGTGAAGTTTCATCTGCCACTCCCCATCGCTCCCCATCGCTTACATTACCACCTGAACCTTTCCCCCCCACCCACCCACCCCCGAGTCTGTAGAAAAATTGTCTTCCACGAAACCAGCCCCTGGTGCCAAAAAGGTTGGGGACCACTGCCCTAGCCCATATGAGTTGTTGTCTATGACACCAATACCAGGTGACCCTCCTTACCTGCCTATGTCTGAAACTGAACCTGTTTCCTCACAGATAGCTCATTCCATTACCGGCCATTTATAATTGTTAGAAAATTCTTCCATGAATCAAGCTAACATAAGCCTTCCTTTTAACTCCAGAACTGTATAGAAAAAGTCCAGCATTTCTCTCTATATATAAAATGCATGACCGAGTGGAAGTCAGCCATCATTGCCCCAAGTCCTCAGTTCTCCAGAAAAAATATTGTCAATTTCTTCAACCATTTTGAAAGAAATGATGACCACCAATGTCACCATTGCCACAATCATCGACACCACAATTGCTGCTGCTACCACTAAACCTTCAAGGATGAAGAAATAAAAAAAGTACCTAGACATATGAAAATATTTAATAGGGCAAAGGAAAGTACCCAATCTAAAGATTCATAATAATTTTTCCATTACAAAAGATTAGTATACGAAGAAATGGAAAAAAATAATAAATGGAAGCTCAAAAGGTTTGACTAGACATTCACCAAAGAAGATATATGAATAGCAAATATGCACAAAAGCATTAATCATTGGGGAAATGCAAATTGAAACCCAAATGAGATATCACTACACATATACTAGAATGGCTAAGATTTAAAAAACTGACAATATTAAGTGCTAACGAGGATACAGAGCAACTGGAGTGCTCACCATTGCTAGTGGGAATGGAAAATTACACAGTTTGGAAAACATGTTGGTAACATCCTGTAAGGTAATGATGCACTTGTCATTACTACCCAGCAATCTCACTTCTAGGAATTTATTTAAGGGAAATAAAAACACATATCCTCACAAAGACCTAAATATGATTGTTTATTTGTAATAACACCTAAATACCCTTGCACTGGTGAATGAATAAACAGATGGCAGGACCTCCCTACAATGAAACACCTGCTCCACATTGAAAAGCACAAACTACTGAGTCATACAACAAATGGATGACTCTTACATGAATTTTTCTAAGGGAAAGACACCAGAACCAAAAGATTACATGTTGTATGGTTACATTCAGAGGCTATTCTGAAAAAGGCAAAGCCAACTAATGAAAAAACAGATCAGGGAATTCCCTGGTGGTCCAGTGGTTAGGACTCCACACTTTCACTGCCAAGGGCCCAGTTTCAGTCCCTGGCCGGGGAACTAAGGTCCTGCAAGCCACATGGTGCAGCCAAAAAAAAAAAAAAAAAATCAGTGGTTTCCAGGGGTTCGGTAGGGGAGAGGGGCTGACTAGTTAGGGCCAACACAAAGGGATTCAAGAGGTAATAAAAGCGGTCTGTATTACAATCGTGGTGGTGGATACATGATTATGATTTTGTCAAAACTACATACAACAGAAAGAAAAAATTCTACTGTATGTGAGTTTCTAAAAATCAATCAAGGTTTGAAGGTAACACACCCAGAAAATAATACAAACTGTAAAAAACAAAATGTGACTGCATTACAAATTAATAAGGTAACTACCATGAAGGGGACAAGGAAGAAAACTAACCTAAGTAACTTTGGAAACTGTATTTTGAATGGATATTATAAGGTTAAGACAAAAAGAACTATACACTGATATTATACCCTAGTTAGTATTTTTTTTTCTCATACATGTATGAGTTAACAATTCTAAAAATACTTTACATGTATTCTAGGGTTGAACAAATAAATAAACATATTATATATAATAAAAGCCAAGTTTCTCCTATTGAAGAAGTTACAAATAAGGAAAGGAGAAGGGTAGAATGAGCCCTGTGGTGTTGTATTGAAATTAGAGGCATCAATATAAATGCATGCGATTTTAAAAATTAGCTGACATGGGAGAGAAGCAGAGACAGAGTTTTCTGTGAACCCATAGGTTAATATATATTCATGTAGTTCCACTCTCTTTCCACTAAAAGGGCTTAGAAGCAATAAAATCTCAATAGCAATGAGCATACCCAGTGCCTAGATCTTGGCTTCTAAATACCATCCTTTAATCAAAAAAAGCCAGGGCTTATTGGTGAAGTAGCTACTTCCAGGGCTAGAGCAAGAAAAACACAAGACAAACCTATAATGTCTTGTGATAACAGAACACAAGTGCTGAAGAAAGAACGGAAGCAGAAGCCAATCTGAGAAAGTTCCCCATAGCCAAAACTGGAATAACTTGAACAACAAAGTAAATGGTAACTGTACTGGATTATAATCAATAGAATAAAATAAGAAAATATCCATGAACCCATACAGATGTAAATAAGTAAATAAATGGTGGAGAAACGACAGCTATTCCCTACAGGAGAATTCCAATTAACAGAAGCAAAAGAAATGAGGAAAATGGAAAATAACCAACAGTAATGACTGTAGACAAGATCCACAGATGAACGTTAAAATTGGATGGTGAAAGTTTGAGGAGAAATAGGGTATTTGAATAGTCTAAAAGTATATTCCTCAAGATATATGACTATATATACAGAATAGAATAAAATAAAATTAGGATAAGATAAGATAGGATAGGGTAGGGTAGCGTAAGGTAGGATAGGGTAGGGTAGGGTAGAGTAGAATAGGATAGAATAGAATAGAATAGAATAGAATAGAATAGAATAGAATAATAGTAACTACTTTGAAGAGAGTTGGCAGTCCTCAACCAACTAATCAAACACCCAGTAATAAGTCATATCAACATCACGTATCCCCTGCACTACAAAAGGGCCATAATTTCTGTGGTATTCTTGCCAAAAATTCAGAACCTCAGTAAAATCTGAGAAAACATCAAACCAACCCAAACTGAAGGACGTTCTACAAAATGACTGACCAGTACTACTCAAAAGCATCAAGGTCCTGAAAGACAAAGAAAGACTGAGGAAGAGTCCAGATTGGAGGAAGGAGACTTGACAGCTGAACCCAATGTGGGGCCCTGGATTGGAAAACATTGGTCAAAAAACTGGTGAAAACCAAATAAAGTCTGTAGTTTACCTAACAGTATTATGCCGATGTGAAGGTCTTGGCTTTGGTAACTATACCACACGTATGTAAGATGTTATATTACATTAGAGAAACCTGTACTAATTTTGCTACTTTTCTGTAAATCCAAAAATATTTCAAAATAAAGTTAAAAAATGCAACGACAGACTCTTAAGAAATAACGGTAATATTTAAAGTTATCCTGTGCAGCCAACACCAAACTCAAACAGAAATCCCTATTCTCAAATTCCTTTTATTATTGGAAAGTAAGAAGAATAAAAGAATGGAACACATTTCATTCAAGAATTTTAAAAATATGCACATATAGATGTACATCCGTAAAAGAAGAAAGGAATGATGATAAGAGCAAGTATCAATAAACTGAAAAAAAGAAAAACAGACTAATGCTAAATGAATCAAAAGAGAAAACACAAGCACACAATTTAAAGTCGAAGAAAGGGATGTTAACATTTATATCCATTTATAGCCATGGATAGAGAGACAGTTTTTTAAATCCTAAACAAATGTTGTGTATTAACCTTTTATTTTAATGAGTGGAAAATATTCTAGGAAAACATAAATTATGAAAATTGACACAAAATGCATAGGAAAGTTAAAAAGCCTAATAACAATAGAAGAAGTAGTTTAAAAAACTTGTTAAAGACCTACACAGAAAGAATCAGTCTTTTTTTTTTTTTTTTGTGGTACGCAGGCCTCTCACTGCCGTGGCCTCTCCCGTTGCAGAGCATAGGCTCCAGACGCGCAGGCTCAGCGGCCATGGCTTACAGGCCCAGCCGCTCCGCGGCATGTGGGATCTTCCTGGACCGGGGCATGAACCCGTGTCCCCTGCATCGGCAGGCGGACTCTCAACCACTGCGCCACCAGGGAAGCCCAAGAATCAGTCCTTATTTATGAATGAGTTCTTTCAAATGGTCAAAGAATAGTGAACTCTTATATCAATTAAACAGTTTTAAGAGCATAGAAAAACATAGAAAACTTATCAACTCATTTTCTAAAATTAGAATGAGTCTGACGACATAAACCTGGTAAAGTATAAAAATAAAATGTTCATTTTACATATATAATTACTATCTCAGAGAGTTCCAATTCCCTCTTGTAGAATTTTGTTCAATTCCTTTCAAATTTAGAGACTGAGAAATATAGAAAACAGAATCAAAATAAATTTTAAAAATATTTGAGTCATTCTGTTTTTACCGCATTCTCTCTTAACTATTACACCATTTGTCCTGGGGAGAGGCCTTATACATTCCTTATAATTCTTGTTCTGGATGCATCTTAGGAAGCCCCAGTCTTCTTGGTGTTTTTTCCGTCTCAGTATTTTTCTATTTTTACACATTCATGCCAGCCTCACTTTTCCCTCTGTCCTTTGTATTATGCCTCTCCTTACAGCTCTTGTACGTGTTCTTTTAAAAATGTGAATTAGGGACTTCTCTGGTGGTGCAGTGGTTAAGAATCCACCTGCCAATGCAGGGGACATGCGTTTGATCCCTGGTCCAGGAAGATCCCACATGCCGCGGAGCAACTAAGCCCGTGCACCACAACTACTGAGCCTGCGAACCACAACTACTGAGACCACGTGCCACAACTACTGAGACCGTGCACCTAGAGCCCGTGCTCCACAACAAGAGAAGCCACCACTGTGAGAAGCCTGTGCGCCGCAATGAAGAGTAGCCCCTGCTCGCTGCAACTAGAGAAAGCCCGCGCACAGCAATGAAGATCCAATGCAGCCAAAAATAAATAAATAAATTTCCAAAAAAAAAAAATTTCATGATGCTGTGCCTTGGCATGGCTATTAAAAAAAAAGTCAAAAGATTTTTTTTAATGTGAATTAATCAGAAAGTCTAGCCACACTGATTTTTATGGATGTCTCCCCTTTTCTTCATCAAAAAATCATTCATAATTATATCATCAGAATTTAATTTTTGAGAGTATTTCATCCTTTGTGGATTAAAGGGGCAGTAGAGTCCCTTATAATGATTTCAGGTTTTGGAATAATGGCTCTTTTTTCTGTAAAGCTTTTGAAATATGAAGACCATGGGGCTAGGATGTGTGTTTTACTGGGTCTAGGCTTCCCTTTGGTGCCTGTGAGATGACATACCTTCTTTCTTCCAAAGCTTTCAATTCTGCTTAACCAAGAATTCCACCCAAGTTGATCCGAAATAGCAGTTTCACTCTCACTTTTCAAGAAAAGGGGTTTGCCAAATCTTGATTTTTTTAAAGCAAGTCTTCCCACTTCATATTTTTCATGTATGAAGCAAGCCTCAGCTGGAATCCATTCCTCTTACACTAGTACTGAGAGTGTTAAACAAGACAACTCTAAGTTCGAGAACTCACTAGTCCTCAGGAAGATCTCGTACAAAACTAACAAAGCTCCGAAGCCTGTTTGCCATGTGCCAGTTTCAGTGGCCCGTAGACATGTGTGATGGGGAGACATAGGGGCACACAGTTCCTCCCCCAACCCCGGGGCTCCAGTGAGCAGCAGGGCCATCGTGGGGGATGGGAGACCCCCGCGACAAGTCTTAAACACGAAGACGAAGGATGAAGCACCAACCAGTCAGTCTCTGGGGTCACAGAGAGCCCAGGAGTTTCAAAGGCCTAAGTTGTGAAATTGCATCCCATCCTTGCTGGAGAGAAGCCGCAGGAAAACAGCAGGACGGCTGCCAAAGTAATGAGAGCAGGACATCCAGACCCCTGAGCCCAAGAGGGTGACTCTACTGCTGCAGCAGCCTCTGAGCCAAATGACAAGCGGGGGACTTCCCTGGTGGCGCAGTGGATAAGACTCCACCCTCCCAATGCAGGGGGCCTGGGTTCGATCCCTGGTCAGGGAACTATATCCCACATGCATGTTGCAACTAAGGAGCCCACGAGCTGCAACTTAGGAGCCTGCCTGCTGCAACTAAGACCCCACACAACCAAATAAATAATTTAAAAATAAATAAATAAATATTAAAAGAAAAGAAATGACAAGTGGGTACCGGCATCATTAGTTTGATTTTATTTCCCCTTACCTTCTTCCTTCCCCCTGCCTGCTTCCAAACAAGTTGCTAAGCCCTTAGTGGGGTCTCTTTTAAAAAGTTTTTTTAAGGTACAAGAAAAAAAAGATAAAGTGACACATCTGTGTACCCACTATCCAGAATTAATAAATGTTAACTTTTTGCCACGTTTGCTTCCGAACTTTTTTAAAACAGTAGGAATAAAACATTATAGAGAGAGCATCCTTTGTTCCCATTTCCAATGCTTTTCCTTACCCTTTCCAGAGAAAATTACACAGATACATATAAACATATATATACATGCACAGATATGTATGTATGAACAATATTATGTTTTGTGGGTTTTTTAAATCTATATAAATGTACCATATAACACATTCCTCTCTCTCTCCCTCACTTTCTCTCATATATATATGTATGTGTATATATGTGTGTGTATATATGTACATATATGGATAAACTATAGATAGATAGATAGGGAGATGGATGGATGGGCAGACGGAGGGAGATACATACATACATACATAGGTAAACAATACATATAACGCTTTCTGGTTTTACTGAAATGTAAATAAATGTATCCTATGGAACACGTACCTTCTTTTTCTCTCAGCATTGTGTTTCCGGGATGTGTAGATACGTGGATACGTCCCGCCCTGGTTCACTCACTACTCTTCCTTTGTGGAACCCGGAGCATGAGTTACCATAGTATATCCAACCACCCGCTATTGACAGGCATTTGTGCTGTTTCCAGGCTTTCCGATTACACACAGTGCCATCAGGAGTGAGTCTTCCAGGACCTGTCTGGGGGAGTGAAGCCTCTAGACCTAGAAGTGGAACTGCTCATCCAGAGAGGAGGTCAGCACACCAGATAGGAAATATTTTAGGTTTTTAGGTCTCTGTCACAGCTGCTCAGCTCAGCCCCTGTAGCATGAAAGAGCCGTGGACAAAGCGAGTGAGCGCCCTCATGCTTCAAGGAAACTGCCACCTCTGTCCCCAGCGAAAGCACCGTCAGCATCACCCCCCATGGCCAAACAGCTCCCCAAAGCAGTGCACACTTAGCCTTCCCCGCTGTCCTGCTTCCACATGTTTTCCCTTCATAGTTTCTTGCCTTGGAGATGTTTGCAGAGCTGCAAATAGACGTTGCTTGGGTCAACAGACCCTCATGTGTTTTAGGAGCCGGAATTCATTGAAAAGATTGCAAATGCTTGGGGTTCAGAGAGAAGAGGTGGGGGGGGGTAGGTGGGGGAGGGGGGGAGCTTTGAAGTCCACCAGAAGAGAAGAGGAGAGATTTTGCCCAGACTGTGGTCAGTTGCTCCTTGAGCAGGGGGCGCCCTCTCAGTCCTCGGGGGCAGGATGCAGCAGGACCGCAGAGGGGTGGCTGGCAGGCTGCCCAAGAAGGTTGCCACCCTCCAGAAAGCACAGCACTGGCAGAGGTGCTGGACTTCAAAAACCATGTGGACATAAGGGTGAACATCCCAGTCATCACCCGGGAGGGGATAGGAAGAGACGGCCACACACCACCCACCAGCCCCGGTGATCTGGACAGTTGACTGTCCAGGATTATTATACAACCTGGAGGAGGAGAGAAGGAAGAATCCCCAGTTTAAAAATGTCCCTGGAAAAATTTTTTTCTTTTTCTTCTTCTTTTTCTTTTTTTTTTTTTTTTTTTTTTGCAGTACGCGGGCCTCTCACTGTTGTGACCTCTCCAGTTGCGGAGCACAGGCTCCGGACGCGCAGGCTCAGCGGCCATGGCTCACGGGCCCAGCCGCTCCGCGGCATGTGGGATCTTCCCGGACGGGGGCACAAACCCGTGTCCCCTGCATCGGCAGGCGGACTCTCAACCACTGCGCCACCAGGGAAGCCCCCTGGAAAATTATTTTAAAGGTAAAGAAATAACTCATATTTGCACACCCGAATCTCACCCACTGCAAGGGAATTCAACTAGGAATCTTCTCCCCTGTGTCTTTTGTTTATACAAATGTTAAAAAAATCCTTCAAGGCTGTGTTCCTTCCTCACCTTCCCCAGAAAGCCATCTTTAAGGACGCCAGCTAGAGTTCTACCTTCTTTTGCTGAACATTTATCGAGTATAGAATAATAGGATGGTTAAGAAGGGGAACTCCAGAGTTACCCAGGTCTGCATTACAATTCTTCTTCCTCCATGTACTGTTAAAAAACAAAATTCAAGTGAGTACATTTTAAACATCTTACTGGCTTTATTCAATAATTCATGAATCAGACATCATCCTACCGAGCAGAGAGAAAGAAGCTCTGAGGAGCTGTACAAAATGAAAGACTTTTACGGACAGAAGGGAGCAGGACATGGAAGTTGTACTCAGCAAAAAGCGGGTTGGTTATCACGAGGTCACTTCCCTTTAGGGGGTGCAAGGGTCCACCAGGCAGATGACCTCACTGGTGCTGATCAGGGGATTCCTGATTCCCTGGTTTAAGATTCCATTTCCGGGAGAACCAAAACTGTAATTAAGCCACGGTTTAGTGATGTGGGGCTTAGCATAAGTGACTCCATTTGTGGCCTGTTGTCTTGTTTCTAACAACACCCTCTGGAATGTGGACAACTTAACCTCTCTGAGCCTCTGTTTCCTCATCTTCAAAACTGGGAGAACAATAGAATCTATCTCATAGGATATGATAATTAAATGAGAAGTGTCAAATATTTAGAACATAGCTATTTCCTCCCACAAAATGATTTATTTATTCTTGGACATTATTGCACTTATTATCTGTAGCACGTATTTCAGTATTTTATTGCATATTGCTGTGAGAGCAGTTACCTCGTTGTATTATAATTACGTGTGTGTATTTGTTCTTTCCCTTCACATGATGAAAAACTCCAGGGCGAAATTTTGTTTTATTCATCTTTCTATTTCTAGTGCATGGTGCATAGTAGAGAGTCATTACATGCTTGCTAAGTAAGTGACTTTATGAAAAAGTTGACTAACGTTGCCTTGTGCTTTTGGCTCATGCATCAATCAAATGTAAGGGTAAAAAAAGATTTTTCAGGATCCTAAGGTGTCAGAAAGTTTACCTCCTACAAACCTATTCTTAGAAAATTACTCGCAAAGCGAGAGAATAAACCAGGAGAGAAAAAGATGTGGAATCTACAATGAATCCAACCCAGAAGAAGAGTAAAGAGAATTCCCGGGATAAGAGCATTAAGCTGAAATCACAACCAATTCAGGGGGAGAGTGAATCTGAGGAGGGGGGCAGAGTAGGAGAAATTGATGGAATAATTCTTATGATTGAGAACTGGAGAAATTTTGGTAATATAATAAAGGCAATTAATGGGATAGGAAAAAAGGAGACCCCATTTGAACTTGAACTTACAGAAAGATTCTCCTTTGAGTATTGAGATTATCATATTCTACACATATTAATGGAAATGTCATCATAGCACATTGCTTGGTTCTGCAAAGAATAGTAATTATATTATCCAGAAGAAGATAAACGCTGTGGATGAGTTTTCAACTTTTAGAATCAATTCCAGCCAAATCATGGGAGGCAACCTTGCTTACATAACAAAATGCAAGCATTATAAACCTTGATAATAGAAACATAAAGCTTTTGTGCATAAAGTTTAGAAGGTAGACAGGACCACTGGTAAAGTATGGGGAAGGCAAATTACCAGTGCAGAATGGAGATGTCTTGTGGTTGCTAGAAAAAGAACTGGGAATAAAAGGATAATGTTTGAATATGCAGATGTGACTAAAGGAGGAGTGGTTGAAGATATTAATACACTACACTTGGGGGATAGGATTGGTGATGGTAAAAGTGACAAAAATCCTTATCTATCAAGCAGAAAGACAACAGTCAACAATTGGAGTGGACTCCAGAATTGGTTACATAAGTGTACTCTTTATCTGTATAGAGACAACACCCAAAAAAACAGATACACACACACGCATGCATGCATGCATGCACACACACACGGACATATCTGTTAATAAAGGAAGAAATTAAGGTCAACCATAAAATACAATGCTTTTTTAAAATTAAAGTAGGGAACATAAATAATATGCTGACATCATGAGTTTTGCTGGGATCCTTCCTACTTGGGTGAAAGCTACTCTCTTCATCAAAATCTGGGAGTCGGGGGCAAGGGAGGGCAGGGCCAGGATGGAAAATGAGAGCACAGGAGGCAGGCGGACAGACCAAGTCAGGCGAAAACTGCCCCTTCATGGGGAGAGGCTCCCAGCCGGATGGACCACAAGTTGAATCAGGGATAAACGTTGGAATGGACGGGAACCAGGAATGAGAGGTCTAGCATTTTGTAATTTCTGAAGAATTCCAGTTAAATTCCCTTTCGCTTCAGTAAACAAGATGAAAACCGCTGCCCGCCATGTGTGTGGTCTCCGTGGCACCCAAGAGTCAAGGTCACAGCCAGGACATGAAAAGGGAAGCCCAGCAGCTGCTGGCGTCCCAGGTGCTGAGAGCAGAGGGCAGCACGCCCTCTACTGGCCTCCTGGGGGACTGCCACTCAGAGGCTTGGAGGCTGAGCCCCCAGCTTGGAGATGGGCACCTGAAGGCAGGAAACCTTTTGGACAGCAAGTTTTTCGGCTAGTAGCAAACAAGATAACGCCTTTCTCTACGAGGAAATTCCATTAGGGAAGGGGAAACAAAAAGCTGAAACCATCTTCACAGCCAACTAGAAATTTTGCAGAGAAATGATTTTTTTTTTAAATGATTGTAAAACTTGGTTAGAATTATCATCATCATAACCTCTTTTATTTGCCGGGTGACAGGCAGTTTGCAAACACTTTGACATCATCTCATCATACCCTTAGGAAGTACTGTTTTCCTCCTTTACAGAAGACACAGGCATCCCGAAAGCATAACAGCATTGCACAACTCAGGTCCCGCATCAACTCCAGGCATGACCTTTAGTTTTGTCCCCGCTGTACCATCCAACCCAAAGGCCCTAAGAACAGCCCAATAAATCAGGAAATGTTCGTGACCGCCCCTCAGATTCACAGTGGTTGTGTAAGCACAGAACCCTGTGTAAGCACAGAACCCCCCGAATGGACTGAAACCCAAGGGTTCACCCCGTTTACTCCACCCTCAGGGAGTCTCACTAGGAAGAAGAAACGAGCCCAAGGTCTTTGGGATTTATGGATTATTCACATGCTCCCACATGCGGCCCACACCTTCCCTGCTTTATGGCATCACAGGAGAGTTCGTAAAAGAAGCAGGCTTTACTTCTCAGCAGAGTTGCATGTTTTGCAATTACAAATAGGAAAGGAGAGCTTGCATGAGTGAACGGGCTGGCTGCACTTTTTCCCAGTACCCACAAGTTAAACTTTTGACACCCAAGTCACCCTGCTGTTTCAACCAGGAAAGCCTGGTTGGAGCTGGTGAGACAAGAACGTCAGTAGCAGATGAAGCAAAGCCCTCTTGTCTTAGCCCAGCGAGGTGGTGAGCCCCTTAGCACCTTGTCAAACACTAAATTTAATCCCAGTTTTATTTTCGAATCGCTTTTTAAAAATACAGTAACCATTAAGCAGTGGGGGAAAGGTCCTTTTAAAATGATTTATTACGTGTTAACAGCTAAAGAAAACCTAAACAATGTCTCCATAAAGACCCACGATCACGTTTTTAATTAAAAGCCACAACTTTTAATGGAAAGCATAATATGCCCATTCATTTCAGGGTGCCGGTGGCAACTGGGCCATCCAGCATTGGACTCGGGGGAGAACAGCAGCTTCCATTCCCACCTCAAGGTCTTCTGCTAAAGAAAATAACGATAAAGTCAGATCCCTTTAAACCTTGAGTTTGGGCATTTCAACCCAGAAAAAGGACACATTTTGTTTCACTACAGAGACGTTTATTACTGTTTCTGAAGTGCCCACAATAGCTCACTCAGTGCTCTGAGTAACTCAGACACCCCCGGAGTTTTAATATGTGTCTAGGTGGTTCTAAATGTGACCCGGGACATTCCTGCCGGTGCTCTGGGGAGGCTGTGCCCTCTGAGAAACAAATCATCACTCTCTCTTTCTGAAACTGGCCCCTTAAATGCTTTTTCTTCTCCAGCTCTTTAGTTTAAGATTAAAATTTCATATTTCTACCATATGATCCAGCAATCCCACCCCCAGTCATATACCCAGCGGAAACATGGTCCAAAAAGATCCATGCACCCGAATGTTCATTGCAGCACTGTTTACAATAGCCAAGACATGGAAGCAACCTAAATGTCCATTGACAGAGGAATGGATAAAGATACAGTACATATATACAATGGAATATTACTCAGCCATAAAGAAGAATGAAATAATGCCATTTGCAGCAACATGGATGAACCTAGAGATCGTCATACTGAGTAAAGTAGGTCAGACAGAGAAAGAGAAATATTGTATGATATTGCTTATATGCGGAATCTTTAAAAAAATGATACAAATGAACTTAATTATAAAACAGAAACAGACTCACAGACTTAGAGAATGAACCTATGGCTACCAGGGGAGAAGGCTGGCAGGAAGGGATAGTTAGGGAGTTTGGGATTGACATGTACACACTGCTATATTTAAAATGGATAACAAACAAGGACCTACTTATAGCACAGGGATCTCTTCTCAGTATTATGTAACAACCTAAGTGGGAAAAGAATTTCAAGAAGAATAGATACATGTATACGTAAAACTGAATCACTTTGCTGTAACCTGAAACCAACATAACATTGTTAATCAACTGTACTTCAATATAAAATTGAAAGTTAAGAAAATAATTAAAATATCATGATCGAAGAGAACAGAGCTGTGTCTGTTTGTATGGTCCTGCAGGGAAGTGTCGATAGTACCACCAGCATCGATTGGCTGCTTCCCACGTGCCAGGTTCTGCAAGGCTCTGTGATTAGAGCTTGACAGCATTATCTCACTTGATCCTGGTGACAGGGCAGTGAAAGGCTTATCACCCCCATTTGCAGGTGGGAAAACTGAAGCTTGGAGAGGGTGAGGAATTTGGTCGCTAAGCAGCATCACACACGACGGGCTGTGGATGGGTGGGGTGGGGTGGGGCTGGACCAATGTACGAGACCCAGTTCTTACACTCAAAGAGTTTTAGGTCTTGTTGGAAAGGTAGGACTTGAGTACATTGAAACAGAACCAGCCATACCAGACTGCAGCTGTAGGAAACCAATGGCAGCTAAAGGGACACAGAGCCCAGTCGCCCCTGGGTACCCATGGGGGATTAGTTTCAGGATCCCTGCAGACCCCCAAATCCACAGGTGCTCATGTCTCATATAAAATGGTGTAGTACTTGCATATAGCCTACACACATCCTCCTGTATACTTTATTTTTTAATTTTTATACTATTTGTAAAAGTTACTTTCTATTTACAGTCATTACGATATATTGGCTATGTTCCCTGGGTTGTACAATACATCCTTGAGCCTATCTTACAGCCAATAGTCTGTACCTCTTACTCTCCTACCCTTCTATTGCTCCTCCCCCACCACTGGTAACCACTAGTTTGTTCTCTATATCTGTGAGTCTGCTTCTTTTATGTTATAGTCACTAGCTTGTTGAATTTTTTAGATTCTACATATAAATGATATCATACAGTATTTATCTTTCTCTGACATTTCATTTAGCATAATGCCCTCCAAGTCCATCCATGTTGCCGCAAATGG
Source organism: Lagenorhynchus albirostris (assembly GCF_949774975.1). Lineage (NCBI taxonomy): Eukaryota > Metazoa > Chordata > Mammalia > Artiodactyla > Delphinidae > Lagenorhynchus > Lagenorhynchus albirostris. Next base: position 4,816,647 of record NC_083114.1, read on the forward strand.
CAAAATGTCATTCTTTTTTATGGCTGAGTAGTATTCCATAGTGTGTTTGTATGCGTGCGTGTATGCCACATCTTTATCCATTCAAGTGTTGATGTACAGTTAGGTTGTTTCCATGTCTTGGCTATTGTAAATAATGCTGCTATGAACATTGGGGTGCATATATCTTCTCGAATTAGTGTTTTGGGGTTTTTTTTTCTTTTTTTTTTGGATATATACCCAGGAGTGAAATTGCTGGGTCATATCATAGTTCTATTTCTAGTTTTTTGAGAAACCTCCATACTGTTTTCCACAGTGGCTGCACCAATTTACATTCCCACAAACAGTGTACAAGTGTTCCCTTTTCTCCACACCCTCACCAATATTTGTCATTAGTAGACTTTCTCATGATGGCCATTCTGACAGGTGTGAGGTGACATCTCATTGTGGTTCTTATTTGCATTTCCCTGATAATTAGCGCTGTTGAGCATCTTTTCATGTGCCTGTTGGCCATCTGCACTTTAAATCACCTCTAGATTACTTGTAATACCTCATACAATGTAATGCATATTTTGTACAGATGTACATAGTTGTAAATACAGTGTAAATTGTGTGGAAATAGTTGCCTGTGTGTGGCAAATTTAAGTTTTGCTTTCGGGAACTTTCTGGAATTTTTTTTTGAATATTTTTGATTTTCAATTGGTTGAATCTGCAAATGCAGAACCCACGAACGTGGAGGGCTAATTGTATTGCTGAAGAAGTTCAGAGAAGGGAACACCTGCTCTGGGGTTTAAGATAGAGGGGAATTCAATCTTGACCTTTAAGGATACTCTGAATTTTAAAAAATAGAGTGGGGGCAGGTGGAGAAAAGGGTAAAGTGAATTCTTGTAGAATTTGTATATATCAGTGCTTGCCTAACTTGGTTCCTTGTGCCACCTTGAGGATTTTTGACCCCTGGGCACCCCAGGTACCAAACTCCTGCCTGGATAATCTACTACTGTTTCTCAGTATTTTTCTTAAAACATATTACTTTTTAAACAAAAGATTTAAAAGATTTTAAAGGAAACTTTATATCGATGCTGCAATTTGAAAAGTAGAATCATTTAGCTGAAAGTAAAGAAGTAGCCCACAACAGTACATGGGATAAAAACAAAATAATGCTCTCAAGTTTAAAAATTGTAAAATAACAATAGAATAATACTAGCACTGAGAAACCTCACTATATTTTTTTAAACCTGAAAAGCAGTCCCTGTTAGATTCCTGTCCTATGTTTTCAGAAGGCTTGGCTGGGTGACTAGTATCAGAACAGACCTAGGCTTTCCTCAATTCACAGCAGCTTTGTTCCAGAGGCCAGGGCACACTGACAACAGCCCACCTTTGCTCACCTGCCCATTTTCATATGGTCACTCTTGGAGAATCTTTCCCAAGCCATCCTCCCCAGCAGACATCTGCGATGCCCAAAGCGGGAAGCTGGGGGAAACCTATGGGATGTGGGGAAGTATAGAATGGCGATTCATCCTATCATTACTTCCAAATATACTGGGACAGCAAGTTCAGTTACAGAAGGTTTAAAATGTTGATGATGTTCTGAATAAAGTGGATATCCAAGGCTTTGTCTACCTAAACCTGAGCTTAAAAACCGCAATGGAATCATGCACTTCAAGTGCAAGCTATATTGCTTTTTCTAAAACACATTAAAATTAATGCATAGAAATTCATACTAGAATATTCTAGATCATCATTGGTTTGTGGATCACATTTTAGGCAAATACTAGAAACAAAGTTCCAGAGGAGAATCCTCCAGCTGGTCCTGCCCCAAAGAACCCATCTGGCCTTCCCACCACCTGCTCCAAATTCTTCTTCTTGGGATGCCTGAGACTTGCTTTGCCATTTGGTCCCAGACTAACTGCATCCAATACGGCATCTGTCTTTGAATCCAATAGCCCTCAAGAAGCATCTTTGCCATGTCAACACTGCCCTAGTCTTAATGCCTGAAATGTAGACAGTGTTCTTCCCTGCAGGCAGCCTGAAGGCCTCAGGGACAAAAATATATTTGAAAGTGAAAGGAGTGGGAGCAGGGGTATTTTTTTTTGAAGTATAGTTGATTTACAACATTATGTTAGTTTCAGGTGTACATCAAAGTGATTCAGTGTTTTATATATATATATATATATATATATATTCTTTTTAGATTATTTTCCATTGTAGGTGATTATAAGATATTGAATATAGTTCCCTGTGCTATACAGTAAGTCTTTGCTGCTTATCTATTTTATGTATAGTAGTTTGTTAATCCCATAGTTGTAATTTATCCTTCCCCCACTCCCTTTCTCCTTTGGTAACCATAAGTTTGTTTCCTATGTCAGTGAGTCTGTTTCTGTTGTGTATATAGAACTCATTTGTATTATTTTTTAGATTCCACATATAAGTGATATCATACAATATTTGTCTTTCTCTAACTTACTTCACTAAGTATAATATTCTCTAGGTCCATCCATGTTGCTGCAAATGGCATTATTTCATTCTTTTTATGGCTGAGTAATATTCCAATGTGTGTGTGTGTGTGTGTGTGTGTGTGTGTGTGTGTGCGTGTGTATACCACATATTCTTAAGCCAATCTGTTGATGGGCCCTTGTGTTGCTTCTGTGTCTTGGCTATTGTAAATAGTGCTGCTATGAACATTGGAGTGCATGTATCTTTTTGAATTAGAGTATTCGTCTTTTCTGGACTATGATCCTGGGGTGGGATTGCTGAGTCATATGGTAGTTCTATTTTTAGCTTTTTAAGGAACCTCCATACTGTTTTCCATAGTGGCTGCACCAACTTACATTCCCACCAACAGTGTAGAAGGGGGAACAGAGGTATTTGATCATCATTCGGATAAAATGCCTATTCGGCTACTTTCATCCTTCCCCGTTCAACCTAACTGACACATTAAACCTCCACCACATTAAGCAAAGTTTCGACCCCTATCCTAGGCCCATGTTTCAGTTTCCTTGGTCTGCTTGATCCAAGACGGGCCTAATGAAGGCTGCAGTGGCAGCTGTGGTATAAGGGCTCTGGAAGAAAGTGGGCTGGTCGGGTGATCGAGTGCTCCTCTCTGACGATGCCCACTCACACCCTTCCTGACACCATCCTGCCTGCTGCTGACTTTGAACTTGGTAGGTTAAGTCCCTGCAGAGCTCTTCATAGGCTACAGCTGCCTTGCCCCACCCTGTATCCCAGGGCTCTCCTACCTCCCATCTCCCTGCTAGGGAACAACCTATTCAGAGTATGGAAGGCAAGTTCTGTAAACCCACTGTGCTCTAGAGCATTTGTCTGAAGTCCGATGCTAGTTTGGAGTTTTCAGATACTGTCCTCCTATGTATCTTTAGAAGGGACTTTGGTGGTTTAACCTCATCCAATGCTGTGGGGGTTGTTTGTTTTGCCGCACTGCTTGTGGGATCTTAATTCCTCTACCAGGGATTGAACACGGGCCCGGTAGTGAAAGCATGGAGTCCTAACCACTGGACTGCCAGGAAATTCCCTCCACTGCTATGATTTTAAACCAAATTAAGTAAACAACTATATGCCAGTTACTGCTCTGGGTGCTGAAAATACCATCCGTAGCCAAAATAGTCTCTACTGTGCAGTAATTCATCATCTTAGGGGGAAAAAGGCATTTTTGTGTTATTTACTTGTTTATTTGTCTAAACTACAAAGTGCCCTCAGAACAAAAAAGCAAGAGAAATTACACGTGTTTGGAAGATTCAAGTCCACCCCATGGACCTGAGGGTCCACCCCATGGCTAATGGTCCCTCTCCACAGGGGGCAGGGGGCCATGTGACCCTGGCTTCAAGGGTCACAGACCAGGAAGGGGCACATATTACATGAGAGGACGCACCCATGTTGAAACCAGAAATTATGGGTTGAATTAACAGAAGGACAGAAAGCAGTATAAACCCGAAGCTGAAGGACTGTGATGGAGAGAAGGACCACAGTGAGGCTAGTGATGGCTGTGATGGGCTGTGTGCAGGCAATGCCCCAGAGATGAGGTCAAGAGAAAGGCAAAGATAATTATGCACCCAGTGAGAGAGGGAGAGAATTCAGGAGGGAGAAAGGGAGGAAAGAAGAAAGTTATAGAAAGTGGCCATTTCGTCCTGGTAGCTGTCAGCTCCTTGCTCATAGTTACCATGAATCCCGCTATCACAGCCGCCCTGTCCCGAGGGACACGTGAATTTATTTAGGATATACTTTGCCTTTTCTTTCAGTAGTTTGCACCCAAAAGAACACTGCTTAGGACATAAGTCAGAGAGGTGACATTTAAACCAGATACGAAAGAGGAATAGCAGTTGGACAGGAAGAAGAAAGAGTAGCACATGCAGCCTAAGAAAACACTCGTGTACACAGAGGTCTAAAGAAGTTTCTGTCCTGAGTGGTTTACACAGTATGACTTTCGGTCCCGGGAGGGGTACGGGCGTGGAGATCTCACAAGGTATTTTGCACAGCTCTCCTTTGTCTGTCTGCCTGCCCAGCTGGTTCCAGAAGATAAGCTGCACTAGGGCTGGATTCTAGGCTCAGGACAGGAACCGGGGGATGACTGCACAGGCAGCTGTCTTTAGCAAAGTTGTCTCAGAGTCCAAACAGAACCTTGTACACGAATGTTCACAGCAGCAGTATTCACAAGGGCAAAAGGTGGAAGCAGCCCAAATGTCCATCAGTGGATGAGTGGATAAACAAAATGTGATCTGTCCGTGCAATGGAATATTTCTCAGTGAAGTGAGAAATATTGTGACGTGCTTATACATGCTATAATGTGGATGAACCTTGAAAACATTACACTAAGTGAAGACAGCCAGACACAAAAGGCCCCTTGTTATATAATTTGTTACATAATTGTTATATAATTCCATGTATATACCCAGGATAGGCAAATCCATAGAGGCAGAAAGCAGATTAGGGGCTGCCAGGGGGTAAAGGGAGGGAAAAATAGAGTAACTACTAATGGTTAAGGGTTTCCATTTGGGACAATGATAAAGGGTTTCCATTTGGCACCAGAGGGTGGTGGTAGTTGCTCACCATTGTGAATGACACACCTGAATATGGTTAAAATGGTAACTGTTATGTGTATTTTATCACAGGTTTTAAAATGCGAAAGATAGTTTTTAAAGTGGGCAAGGGGAGAACTAGACCTCACTGTGGGTTCAGGGGAAAGCCCTCCGGAGCACGCAGACAGCAGAGCCACAGGGAAGGGGGTTGTGCTCCCTGATCTTCTAACCAGACCAACCTGTTTCCTGCAGCAGCTAAGCTCTGCTAAGAAGTTGTGTCACACTGGTGGAGGGACGGGTGAGGTTTGAAAGACTCAGACTTGGGTTCAATCTTCACTCTGCCCCTCTTGAGATATTTGACCTTTGACCTTTCAAAGATGTCCACGCTGTCTTTGAGCCCTTAACCAATCACACAGGACGCCCCCAGGCCCCCCAGGCCAAAGGCCTCCATCAGGGCACAGACCTTCTCTTCCTCCCACTGTGAATCCTTCCCCCTCCTCTGCCTGCCTTGGAGTCTCTCCAGACTCAAGTGCCACGGCTACCCCCTTCCCAAGGCATGGTCAGCGTGAAGAAGACCTTTGCTGTCCCGTTTGGTTGGCCTTCATCACAGTCCTTAGACGTGATCTGGACCTGAGTTACCTACCTGAGGGCCACGGGCATCCTCCTGAAAGACCTCTCGTCACTCCGAGTCAGGTTGGATTCTGTGAGTTCGTCTTCCTTAGAGTGCCCTCTCCTCTCTCCAAAACCAAGAAGGCAGTCTTTCAGCTCATCTACGGAGCCTTCCCGAGACTCCTCTGAAATAAAAATAGAGAAGTTCAGAAAGCACTGAGCCTGGAGCAATTAAAATAACAGGAGGGGAAAACTGTCAGTGTCATCGGATTTCCAGAAGATGTAGAAGGGATGCCAGAGTGTTGACAGGTGAAGCAGACAAACAACGCACAGCTGAAAGCAGCGGCGTGGAGCCCGAAGTGAGGGGTTCAGAGCAGATGGGAGACCCCCGAGTGGGGAAGGGTGGTGTAAAATGTGATGCCCAAAACAGAGGGGCTCGTGAAGGTCTGTGTGTGATGGATCTGTTAGCAGCAGTACCCGCACCCCGTAGGCAGAGCTCAGGCAGCTAATGTTATTCCCCCAGAAACAAACAAACAAAAAAACAAACAACAAAAAAAGCCTGAACGTCTCTTTTTCTAAAAAACCAAAAATACTTGTTAAAAATATTAAATATAGTAAAAGTGTCTTTAGAAAAACTGATTTCTTTAAAATTTCTTTAAGCCCCCCAGATTGGCCTCACTCCCCTCGCAGGGGATGCTAGAATTGCAGATTCGCTCAAAGCGGGATTGATTTTAAAAAAAAACAACCTATATTTTAGGAAATGAGCTTTATGTAGGTTGGTCCCTTATCCCCAGCCTGTACCTAAGCTGTTTCTTCTACTTGGAGTTCAGGCAAGTCCAAGCACCTCTGACACAATTTAGGGGCTGCTGGTCAGGGTGGATTATCATCAAGCCCAAGGAGGGTCCCAGGTTGAAATAAATCAAAGGGAAAAGTGTCAGGGAGACAGTGTGACCTGGTGACAGGACTTCCTGACCAGAGGAGAGAAATTGTACGGCAAGGTGCTATTGGTTGTCCTGTCGTTCAGACTCATGCCTGGTTTTCAGAGACAAAGTAAATCTCCACGCTCTGTTTTCATGGAAAGCTCCCAATATACTCCCGTGTGGGAAGCACAGTTTTGCCACCCTCTGTAAAAAATTAATAAACTGAAACCTCACTTAAATAGAGTTGAGAGACCAGCAGGGGGAGCTCTCATGCCCTGTAAGGATGGCAAAGCCCAATAGGAAGAAGAAAGACTCCTCTTCTTTCCTGGCCAGGACTCAGCCAATGACAAGCCATGGACTCTTTGTTTACTATCACCTCCCAACTTCCGTTCCCCTCTATAAAAGTGTTCTCCATCCCTTGCTGTGTGGGGACTTATACGTGGTTCACCATGGTTGCAGACCCCAAATGGCAATTCTCTGCTTATCCCCAATAAACCCATCTTTGCTGGAGAAATATCTGGCGTTTTATTTGTTAGGGGAAACACTGACTGAAACCTCCTGCCCTGGCCAGGCATGATAGTAACCACTTGCATGAGTTACTTTACGACAGGAGGTCCTGGTAAAGAACTGGAACTAACAAGCTACCATCAACCGGAAGAATCCGGGAAAGGTCAAAACGAGAGAGGAGATGCCAGCCCATATGTCCTACCAACCTCCCAGAATCCTTCTCACCGGAATCCATCTTGGCTGAGTGATGTGTGCACCACCAGGAAGGACCCTGAGTCAGAATGGCCAGAGACAAGCCGGAAACTAACCCCATCACCATAAAACCTGAGACTGTGAGCCACGTGGCAGAGCAGTTCTCCTGGGTTCCCTGACCCTGCTGCTCTCTGCCGGGCGCCCCTTCCCAATGAAGTCTCTTGCTCTGTCAGCACGTGTCTCCTTGGACAATTCATATCTTTTATTTTTATTTATTTTTGGCTGTGTTGGGTCTTCGTTGCTGCGCGTGGGCTTTCTCTAGTGGTGAGCAGAGGCTACTCTTCGTTGCGGTGTGCGGGCTTCTCATTGTGGTGGCTTCTCTTGTTGTGGAGCACGGGCTCTAGGCATGTGGGCTTCAGTAGCTGTGGCACGTGGGCTCTAGAGCGCAGGCTCAGTAGTTGTGGCGCAACGGGCTTAGTGGCCCCACGGCATGTGGGATCTTCCCAGACCAAGGCTTGAACCCGTGTCCCCTGCATTGGCAGGTGGATTCTTAACCACTGAGCCACCAGGGAAGTCCCAACAATTCATTTGAGTGTTAGACAAGAGCCCACTCTTGGGCCCTGGAAGGGGTCCCCCTTCCTGCAACATATTTGCTTTAGGTCAACACCTGTAAGGAAGGGAGGTTATCACAGAGGGAAAGGAGCAATCTCCCCACTTTAGTTGCCTCAGCCCCTTTAGGAGCCCTGGTATGGCAGTAGCGGCTAGACCCAGGGGAACCCACGATGGAGCACCCAGCTGAGGAAGCAGTGCTTGGAGAGCAGAAGGAAGGGAAAGGCCAGTGGATGCCTCACTGTGCCTGAGTATCCTTGCTGATGAGCATGCTCTAGAAACCCAAGGAATCGAGTGCTGGGGCAAACCCAGCACACAGAGGTTATGAATTAGATTAATAACAACAATCAATCTTTTATATATATATATATATAAGCCTGCCTAAGCCAACTCTGATCATCTGCTTATTTCAAGAAAAACTATCTGTAATCAAATTTTCTATGCAAAAAGAATTTTAATAGCTCCACAGAGCTTTGTTATGGAATAAATTAATTCCTCTGTTAAAATGATTTTGCAGAATTCAAGTCTATGAACTAGATGAATGTGTTTCAGATAAAAGGAAACTTTATTCACTTTTGCAAAATAACTATTTGCTACTTGTTCATTAATGATAAATGACCTTCATTCACTCATTGCCTCATCTCGCTTATATCCTCATCTCGCTTTCTCATCTTGCTTATATCCTCCCAAAATGGGCAATTAAGTGTCATGGGCAAAAGCAAGTCTCCAGAGCCATGTTGCAAGAATGAGAACCCTATTTCTGCAAAGTGAACTTGGAGGTTCTGATTCTTTTTGTCTTCCATGTCTCCCTTGTAAAACAGAGGTATATAAAAATACTTCCTTCATCAAAGGATTGCGAAGAAGGGTAAATGAGTTAACAGCCTGCTGCTCAATGAGCCGTCAATAAAGGTTATCAAAGTCATTAGCATTAGGGTTTCCCTGGTGGCGCAGTGGTTACCCTGCCAATGTGGGGGACATGGGTTCGAGCCCTGGTCCGGGAAGATCCCACATGCCACAGAGCAACTAAGCCCGTGTGCCACAACTACTGAGCCCACGCGCCGCAACTACTGAAGCCCTGCGTGCCTAGAGCCCATGCTCCACAACAAGAGAAGCCACCGCAATGAGAAGCACACGCACCGCAACAAAGAGTAGCCTCCGCTCGCTGCAACGAGAGAAAACCTGTGCGCAGCAGTGAAGACCCAGCGCAGCCAAAAGTAAATTAATTAATTTTTAAAAAAATCATTAGCATCATATAAAGTCAGAACTAGCAGGTACATTAGGGTCCCTGCGGCCCTTTTATCTTCCAGCTGAGGAATCTAAATTTCTAAGAACTCTTCTGAGCCAGAGCCTGGACTTCAAGTTTCCTTTCATGCTTAACTGAGAATCTCTTTGACACAAAGTGTACACGTAAAACAGAAAGCAAGAGTTGTTTATTCTATGGGTACTTTAAAGACTGTCTTGAAAGAATTCCTTGACAACGTGATGTAAAATGTTATTCTCTGAGGAAACAGGAGACAAACAAAACTTCTTCGCCAGATCTATGGAACTGTGGCGAGCTATCTCAGAAACTAGAGGACCAGGGGATTTACATGGTCTCTGAGTGTTACAAAACCCCACAAGGCTGGATTTACATACAAGCAGAGCCCAGTCTGGGTCATCCCAAAGAGCTGCCCCACCAAAGTAATTCCTCCCAGCTTTCACAGAACCTGAGAAAGATCCCTTCTGACAAATCAGGCTGTTACCTGGATTAAAACACTGAGGTACCAGTCCAGCACCAAATCCCATCAACCGGAAGTTAAGGAAAACCTTGTAATTGGTTACAGAATAATTAAGCTTCTAATTTACTTTTTTCAAAAATTAGAACAAATCCCAAGTCATCCCAGCATAAATATTGCTTCTACTCACATGCATTCTGATACGTCTTTTTCAGCTGAAGAATAAGTTCTTATTTATTATTTTTCCAGATTTCTTGAGGTGTGATTGGTAAATAAATGGCAGAACAAGTTCCGACCGTGGGCGTATGTCACACATAATCATCCCTTATACACGAGGCAGTAGATGAGATGCCCCAACAGGGCTATAGTCGATAATCAACACCTGTGCTTTTAGAAGTTTAGTTTGGCTTGGGTTCATTTTCCCTGGATGGAGTTTCTTACTTGTGCTCTCATGAAAATCAATTTTTAAAAATTTCATAGGGGTCTAGATCTGAATTCTGAACTTTTTAGGGAAAAACATTGTCCCCCCCGCAAAAAAAAAAATTGAATATTTTTCCTTCTTGACAATGATAGACTCCTGCCTCTAGGATTGTTATGAAGATTCTAATTAATGTTTGCAAAGGTTGACAGAGTCCAAAGTTTAGTTGATTGAAGTCACAAGGGTCAGAAAAGGTCAATATCCTCATCCCTTAAGTTCCAGTTGATTTGGTGGTTGAGTTCTCAAGGAGGGTTTAAATTCTGCGAGGCAGCTCAAGGAAGTTCTTCAGACTAATCTTCACCATTGAAACAGAACTGGGAGTCTTCACAACCAACTTGTTATCTGTGCTATTGTTACTTCTCTTGCCTGATAACAGTTGTTTGTTCCTACATTCTTCTGTTTCCTTAAGATCATTCATTACTGAGACCTGTTCAAGGGCAAGCTTTGTGGCTTAGATCACAAAATGACTTAGGCCAAGAAAGCCATGCCTGGTTCTCTTTCCCTGGGGACCTCGTATCTGCTTACACTATCACCAAAGCTTTAGACTGCTCAAAAGAACCCTGGTACAGCAAGGACCAGGGCATGGGTGGCAGAAAGAGCTAAGCTAACTTAGATGGCCTGATGGTTTACCTTTAGACATCACAAAATCTCCTGGAGAAAGAAGAGGTGATAATTTATGTAGGATATGAGCATGTAGAAGATGAAAAATAATCTTCTCTCTAACCTTCTAGGTTCTGTGGCTAACCGCCCCCCATGCCCCTACCATAATAAAAAAGACAGATTAACAGGAAAAAAACACAAGTTTGATAACATGTGTTCCTCCTGTACGTGGGAGATATCCAGGAAAACAGGGTCACTCTGCAAAATGGCCCAAGGCACCACCTTAGATACAAGCTAAAGACAAAGGAGGATGTAATGGGTAGAGTGGGACAGTTAGGGAGGTTATCAGGAAAAGCACAGTAAACAAGGGTAAGGTTGTTATGCAGATTTAGGTCTTTGCCTTCTCCATTGATCAGTTTCTAGAGATTTAGTCACCCCCTTTATCCTGCACAGAGAGGGAGACACCCTTACAAATGGAGATTTCCCTTGTAAATGTAAATTTTTCTTACAAGGGATAACTTCTGCTTGGTTTTAAGAGTTTTTCCTGTGCCTGCTATTTCTTAAAAATAATCAAAATAATCCTTACCCCAAAGAAGCATATTTTGGGATGGTATATTCTGTTCCCCTTCAGGAGACAAGCTCTTGAGAATTCTTAGTGGAGTTCTCAGCTGCGCCATATGGGTAAAAAAGAAGAGCATAGAAAACCTGTTCCAGAGGGCTTCAGTGGAAACTCCCTCATTCATCCAAAAATGATCCACTGTCCTAAGCAGGTCCTGTAGAAAACTGTGGAGTTGAGGGATCTCCAACAAAGCCCTCCTTTTAAATTAAACCTCTCCCACTCACAACCTCAAGCTCAGTACTGGGGAGGAAGACACTTTCCTTTGCCCTTCTAGGTTCTTCCAGTTGGTCTAAGAATTAAATTGACAGAAGACAGATTAAAAGGAGAAAATCAAACAAAAGTTTAATAACAGGAACACATGGGAGAGACCCAGGAAAACTGAGTAACTCACCAAAAGGGCCAAAACTCTCACCTTAAATACCATCTTCAGCTAAAGACAAAAGCAGATGTTGGGGGTAGTGGTTTGGGATGTCAAAGGGGAGGAAGGCAATTCACATGAAGATGGAAAAGCAAAGGTTTGCAAAACAAGTGTTTGCTGGGCCAGCAGAGACAATGGGACGCAGAGGGGAATTTTAACAGACTTTACTGTGTTCCTCCCCGTCTGCCACACCTAGTAGATATCTATGGGGATAGCTCACTTACTGGAACAGGTCCTTGTTCTTTTTTTTTTTTTTTTTCAATAGAGAACCATTTTCTTAAAAGCATCAGTTTCTTTTTTTTTAATAAATTTATTTATTTTATTTATTTATTTTTGGCTGTGTTGGGTCTTCGTTGCTGCGAGCAGACTTTCTCTAGTTGCGGCGAGCGGGTTTCTCATTGTGGTGGCTTCTCTCATTGTGGAGCAGGCTCTAGGCGCGCGGGCTTCGGCAGTTGTGGTGCACAGGCTTAGTTGCTCCGTGGCATGTGGGATCTTCCTGGACCAGGGATCGAACCCGTGTCCCTTGCACTGGCAGGCGGATTCTTTTTTTTTTTTTAAGAAGGGAAGTAGTAAAACTATATTTATTCCTAGACAACATGATCACGTAGACAGAAAATTCTAAGAAACATACAAATAGCCACTACAATAAATGAGTTTAGCCAGACCAATTTACAATAGTCAATTGTATTTTTACATACTAGCAGCCACAATTGGAAATAGAAGTGAAAAAACAATATGTACCACTAACAATAGCATCAAACAGCATCACATTTGAATATTGCTGATGGGAATGTAATAACCCTCCAATTCTACTCTCAGGTATTTGCACAAAAGAATTAAAAACATATGCCCATATGCAAATAGTGTAAAAGACATTTATACTTACATTGGCAGTAAAAAAAAAATTAAAAATAAACCTAAGGGGCTTCCCTGGTGGCGCAGTGGTTGAGAGTCTGCCTGCCGATGCAGGGGAGGCGGGTTCGTGCCCCGGTCCGGGAGGATCCCACATGCCACGGAGCGGCTGGACCCGTGAGCCATGGCCGCTGAGCCTGCGCGTCCGGAGCCTGTGCTCCGCGACGGGAGAGGCCACAACAGTGAGAGGCCCGCGTACCGCAAAAAAATAAAATAAAATAAAATAATAAAAAAAAATAAACCTAAGCGATATAGAAGTATATAAAAATAGAAAGTGAAAATATTGGCAGGCAGATTCTTAACCACTGTGCCACCAGGGAAGTCCCCATGTCCTTGTTCTATATTCTTTTAGGCAGTTAGAGGGAAGGTCAAAGTTTCTTCCTAAGTCTTTTGGCCCTTGATTGTTTTCAACTTGAAATAATTCACAAGGCAAAGAGACATTTTGGAGTGGCAAATTTTTCCCATAAAGAGATTTTTTTTAGATTTTTATTTTATATTGGGGTATAGTTGATTTACAAATGTTCTGTTAGTTTCAGGTGTACAGCAAAGTGATTTAGTTTTATATATATATATATATATATTCTTTTTCAGATTCTTTTCCCATATAGATTATTACAGAGTATTGAGTAGAGTTCCTTGTGCTATACAACAGGTCCTCGTTGATTATCTAGTTTATATATAGGAGTGTGTATATGCTAATCCCGACCTCCTAATTTCTCCCCCCCCCATTTTTCCCTTTGGTAGCCATAAGTTTGTTTTCTAAGTCTGTGAGTCTGTTTCTGTTTTGCAAATATGTTCATTTGTATCATCTTTTTTAGATTCCACCTATAAGTGATATCATATGATATTTGTTTTTCTCTGAATTACTTCACGTATGATAATCTCTATGTCCATCCATGTTGCTGCAAATGGCATTATTTCATCTTTATGGCTGAGAAATATTCCATTTTATATATATAATATATAGAAATATTCCATTATATCTATATTTTATATATATGTATTTTATATATATATATATATAATATATCACATATTCTTTATCAATTCATCTGCCAATGGACACTTAGGTTGCTTCCATGTCCTGGCTGTTGTCAATAGTGCTGCTATGAACGTTGGGGTGCCTGTACCTTTTCAAATTAGATTTTTCTCTGGCCATGTGCCCAGGAGTGGGAGTGTTGCAGCAGGTCTTGAGGAACAAACTGTTGTATGTGATCAACTCTGGTGAGCCAGTGAAAGCTGGTACGAGCGGGCTTTAGCCTTCTTCAGCATATTTGGAACAGGTTATTGGGCTATTGGTTGTTGATGTGGCAACAGGAAGCAAGATACTTGACCTGTCCTGGTGAGACAGCAATCTGAGCAGAAGAAGTTAATGATGCCATCAGCTGGCAGGCATTCAAGGAGGGCAAGCCTTCCGGATCATGCTCTAGAGGTTGAGAAAATCCATGGAGAGTGAGCTGGGATGGTAACTTCTCTCCATCTTGAGAAATTTAGAAAAGGACAGTTGATTTTAGAATGTCCATCTCAAGATACAAAAGGACCCTGAGGTATAGAGCCAATATGTTCAGACCACTAAAATGCAGGTTTAAAATCCTTCTTTCCTGTTGCTCAAAAACTCACTGACTAAAATTATAAATGAACCAGAATTCTTCCTCAGTAAAATTAGTGAGTTTTCATAACTGAGAGGGGCATCTTCTGGGAAGTAGAGCTGCAGAATCTGATCCTGCATCTCGTCTAAAATGCTTTCCCACTGCACTGTTCTTACCTGCTTTGACCTACCCTCTCACTAGGACACTGTTAGGGACTGGACTGCGTCTGCTGGAGATTCATCTGTTGATGTCCTATCCCTCAGTTCCTCAGAATGTGACCTTATTTGGAAATAGGATCTTCATGTAAGTACTCAAGTTAAAGTGAGGTCATCAGTATGGGCCCTAATCCAATACATTTGGTGTCCTTATAAAAGGGGGAAATTTGGAAACAGACATGCAATGGGAGTGATGGCAGAGATTGGGGTGATGCTCCTACAGCTAAGAAACACCAAAGATTGCTAGAAAACCACCAGAATCTAGGAGAGAGGCATGGAAAAGATTCTCCCTCATGAACCAACTCTGCTGACACCTTGATCTTGGATTTTTGACCTCCAGAAATGTGAGACAATAAATTTCTGTTACAAGCCACCCAATTTGTGGTCCTTTGTTATAGCACCCCTACCAAATGAATAGAGATACCAGAGCCTGAACATAGGATCTAAGAGTAGCCAGGACAGCCTGCCACCTAGTAGATATCCACAGAGATTTTATGAATAAATAAGTGAACCCATGAATGGAGAACTGAGGCTCTTGGTGACTCAAGTCACAGAATGTATATAAATAATCTGTAGTGACTTACATGTGTCTTTTCCTTTGAGGAACAATCTCTTTCCTACTTATTGTGTTTCCAACAGTTGGAAATCATGGTACCCACTGCCCTCGCACAGGGCAGGTGTGTGACCTAGGCTGGTCGGTCAAAGAGTCATTGACTCTAAGGGTTAGTTCAGCGCTAAGCATGTGATTCAATCCGAGCCAACAAGACTTCTTTTTTTTTTTTTTTTAAACTGGGGCAGCCTGCCCTGATGTTCCTTTAATTATTATTATTATTATTTTTTTGGCTGTGTTGGGTCTTCGTTGCTGCACACGGGCATCCTCTAGTTGCTGCGTGCTGGGGCTACTCTTCATTGCCATGCGTGGGCTTTAGTAGTTGTGACGTGGGCTCTAAAGCGCCGGCTCAGTAGTTGTGGCGCACGGGCTTAGTTGCTCCGTGGCCTGTGGGATCTTCCCAGACCAGGGCTCGAACCTGTGTCCCCTGCATTGGCAGGCGGATTCTTAACCACTGCGCCACCAGGGAAGCCCCCAGCAAGACTTCTTTGTTGGTGATTAATAAGAAAGTCTATTCTTATCTTGGGAATCTTGGCATGGAGAAGATGGGCAGTTGAAGCTGAGGTGGCCTCCTCACCCAGATGCATGCAGGTCCTCAGGTCCCTCATCTACATGAAGAGGGCAACTGGCCAGCCCACACTGGGATGCATTTCTCAGGAGAGAGAAAAAAAGAGAGAGAGAGGAAAATGACCACAACACTGGAGCCTCTGGTCTTCACTGTGCCCAGGCCACACCAACCACTGCTTCCTGCTTATAAAAGTCAATAAATTCCCTTTTCTGCCTAAGCTAGCTTAAGTTATGTCCCTGTCAATTGCAGGCAAAAGAATAGTGGGGAATTCAATGTAATTGCGCTTAAGAACAGCTGTCAATAGACTGTGCATATCTAGAACGATTCACTTACTGGTAAATCCCTTCAGAGGGGACACAGCGTACCTGAGTTACGAACTCCTTTTTCCTTCCAACTATTCCCACTCCACATGTGGTTCAAATGATGTACACATTCCATGGTCCTGTGCCACACACTTGGTTTTAACCTCTACTGTCATTTAACAGACTGCCACGCATTGAGATTCATGCAAATTTCATGCAAAACCACTAGGAGTTAAGTGGTTCCAGAAAATGGAAGAAAACCCAACTGCTGGTGCCACTATAATCCTGCTTTGTCCTTCTTCCCAGGCAACACCTGCACCTCTTCTAAATATACACGAGGAAACACTGATTTGAAGATGCCCCCACGTCTCAAAGCGGCCCTGCTTGGAGAGGACTTCAGGGGCCACCTCGAGAGACAAGGTATGTTGGGATACTGTGTCCCCACCTCCTGTCCAACCAGGAAAGCTCTTCTTTGCATTACTTTGTATATTGGAATATATAATAACTTCATATACTGGAATATACTAAAACGAATTAAAAGGAACAACTGATAAAAGAAAATTGCCTAAGACCCTCTAGGGCAGTAGACCCTGAACAAATCTTTATTGCCTTAATAAACGAATGTGTAGGCTTCGAAAGCTGAGGTTCAGGCCCCCAGCTCAACCCTTCTGCCCCATCCCGCCAGCAGAGTAGCTCTGACACGGGTCTGACACATGTGGAGCAGCAGGTGGTTAAGGGCAGGGCATGCTTCGTGAACCCCATCTGTGCTGTGCACTAGTTAGGTGACCTTGGACTAGTTACTCACTCATGTACTTCAGCTTCTTAAGCAATCCAGTGGGAGAAAATAGGAGTGCTCCCATCGTGAGATCACCCTCAGGGACTGATTCCTCTAAACATATAAAATGTTGACATCAGTGCCGGGCACACACGAAACCTGAGGGAGCTCCTAGGCATTCAGGGTCTTGGCCAGCTTCCCATGCTCCAGCAAAAGCCCCTCCGCACAAGGAATGTGCCGGGGGAAGGACAGTGAGTCTGGAGCACGGGGAGAACCAGCAGGAATGTCCATCACACACATCTGTGACTGTGCAGAGGGGAACAGAGTCCCTTATTCCTCCGTGCACAGCTCCAGTAACAAAACGAAAAGAAGAAAAGCTCTGGCGCCATGCGGTCTATCCGTCCCCTGGGTTGTGTCCAGGGAATGGCTAGCAATGACTAATCTAATATCAGAGGGGCTTGACAGCCCAGGACTTAATATATGAAGTGTTTAGTACATTCCTGACGAAAGTCGCTCCGGTGTATGGACACACACTCATTCACGCCTTATGGTTCCCAGCTGCAACACTGCAGCCATAAACACTTGTTGTTGGAAGGCTGGGGGAGACTAGGAGTGGATTTCCAGGAAGGACTGTTTCTTCAAGGGAGCGGACCAGAGAGCAAGGTTCCCGCAAGACCAGGGGCCCCCTGGCTGGGGCAGGAGGAAGGCTGGGGATGGGGTCTTGCTCCTCACTGAGGTCACCATCTCGGCAGTTCTGCTGCAGACCGTGGAGGGCTGGGGCAGGTGATTTATTTCTCTCCAACTTGCAGCTAGGAATGCAAAGACCTAGGACTTCGTGGAATGAATTTGCTTAACAAAAAGTGTCAGCCATTTAGCAGAAGTCAAAAAACAAAACAAACAAATGTGTTTGTGTTGTTTTGTTTTTTTAAATAAATTTATTTATGTATTATTTATTTCTTTTTGGCTGCATTGGGTCTTCATTGCTGCACACGGGCTTTCTCTAGTTGCGGTGAGCGGGGGATACTCTCCGTTGCAGTGCACGAGCTTCTCATTGCGGTGGCTTCTCTTGTTGCAGAGCACGGGCTCTAGGCGCGCGGGCTTCAGTAGTTGTGGCATGCGGGCTCAGTTGTTGTGGCTCGCGGGCTCTAGAGCACAGGCTCAGTAGTTGTGGCACATCGGCTTAGTTGCTCCGCAGCATGTGGGATCTTCCCGGACCAAGGCTCGAACCCATGTCCCCTGCATTGGCAGGTGGATTCTTAACCACTGTGCCACTAGAGAAGCCCAACAAATGTGTTTTGAAGGCAACTTGGGATAGAGCCTTCTACAGGCTGAGGAAAGGTTGTTTTAGTGGGGAAATGTGAGCTTCAGTTACCCGAGTTGAAATAACTGTTGAATGTCTGATGATGCGTGAGTAAATGAATGGACTTGCCCAGGTTACTCCTTGCAGGGAGACTGCAGCGTTATGGAAGACACTCCACACCAGGGAGAAGGATGTATGGATTCTAGGATTGTGGACGACACGTCCTTGTTTTGCGACTCGGGTCAAATTATTTGTCATCCCTAAACCTCCATTTCCTCAACCGTAGAATAGAGCAATGTATCCTGACTACTTTGCAGGGCTGGTGTTCAGCTCAAACAAGGTTTAATGTGTCTGGAAGTGCATCATCAGCTCTAAAGGCAAATTCGAACACAAAGAAATCCAAGGCAGGTACCTGAGTTCTGTGCCACTGACGGCAGAGATGGAGGTGCTCAGGGTACGGAAAGCCGTGGAAACACTGGTCGCCACGTTGCCAAAGTCAGTTAAGTTCAACTAATCAAGTTTAATAAGATGTAATGAATAGTTTTAATAAAGGAATTCTGCTGGTTTGGCAAGTATTTGTGGATGAACAATGTCGCCTGCCTATCAGTAACAAAGGCTGTTGTAGCCACTGCAGCCGCCCCCCAACGGTGCCCCCTGAGGGATTCAGGATGGAGAAAAGCAGGATCCAGGCCCTAGATAGTTAAGGCGCCTATCAAAGGAATGATTTCAAGGAGTCCAGACTCTTGCATCTTCCCGTACACAGAAAAGCACTAAATTCATTACCTTGAGGTGTCTGGTTTTCTTTAATTAACATTAATCTTTTGATGTTTGACTACCTGGGGTGTTTTGTTCTGTTGTTTTGTTTGTTTGTGTGTGTGTTTGTTGCAAAAACTCCTATATATCCTGGCTCTTCCCTTACCTCTTCGGAGCAGTCCCTCAGAGCGATCTGAGCTGCCTCCTGGGCTGAAGTCCTCGGTAAGTGTGCTGAATAAAACATAATTCTCAATTTTTAGGTTGTGCATTTTTTTAATCAGTCGACATATCAATCAGGCCTTTGAATTATAAGAAATATGTATGGATAGTGGGGAGTTTGTAATGAAATTTCCTTTTGCTTTTTATCTTGCTTTTTTCATGACTCATGGTAAAATAAATTTCTATGGTGTGCTATTTTTCCCCTGGCAGAAATCTTGGTTGTATTTGAGAATTTATGCAAAGTGAAAAGGAGCATTAAAAAGAGAGAAAAGGGAGTAAATAAGTAAGTCCTGGGGATATGTTGTACAGCATGATGACTCTAGCTAACAATACCATACTGCATACTTGAGAGTTGCTAAGAGAGCAGACCTTAAAAGTTCTCATCACAGGGGCTTCCCTGGTGGCACAGTGGCTAAGAATCCACCTGACAACGCAGGGGGCACATGTTTCAGCCCTGGTCTGGGAAGATCCCACATGCCGCGGAGCAACTAAGCCCGTGCGCCACAACTACTGAGCCTGTGCTCTAGAGCCCGTGAGCGACAACTACTAAAGCCCACGCGCCTAGAGCCCGTGCTCCGCAACAAGAGAAGCCACCGCAGTGAGAAGCCCGCACACCACAACGAAGGGTAGCCCCCGCTCGCTGCAACTAGAGAAAGCCTACACGAAGCAACAAAGACCCAACGCAGCCAAGAAAAAAAAAAGAAAAGTTCTCATCACAAGAAAATGAATTCATAAATATGTATAGTGATGGATGTTAACTAGACATTGTGGTGATAATTTCACAATGTGTACAAATATCAAATCATTATGTTATATACCAGAAATGAATATAATGTTATATGACAATTACATCTCAATAAAATAAAATTAAAATTTTTTAAATTATAATAAAAAAAAGAAAGAAAAAAGAAGGTCTTAGTTTGGGGTCCTCCCCTGTAGAACCCAAGGCAAAGATTTAGGTGTAAGTGGTTTATTTGTGAGGAGATTCAGGAGGCCCTTTTTTTTTTTTTTTTTTTTTGCGGTACGCGGGCCTCTCACTGTTGTGGCCTCTCCCGTCGCGGAGCACAGGCTCCGGACGCGCAGGCTCAGCGGCCATGGCTCACGGGCCCAGCCGCTCCACGGCATGTGGGATCTTCCCGGACCGGGGCACGAACCCGTGTCCCCTGCATCGGCAGGCGGACTCTCAACCACTGCGCCACCAGGGAAGCTCCCAGGAGGCCCTTTGAGAGGGTGGGAGTGTGTGACTGGGAAGGAAAAGAAGCCAGTCCCACGATTTCCCTAGCAGTCCAGTGGGTAAGACTCCGCGCTTTCACTGCAGGGGGCATGGGTTCCATCCCTGGTCGGGGAACTAAGATCTCATATGCCATGTGGTGCAGCCCAAGAAAGAAAGAAAGAAAAGCCAGTCCTGAGCACAGAACTGAGTGTGTTGCTGTGGGTAGCAGGGGTTGGTCCTCCTGGGCCCTTTTACACACTGTGCAGAAGGCACCTCAGAATTGCCCCTTTAGGAGGCGAGGACGCTGGGGTGTTTATCTACCACCTCCCACTTGTCGTCTCCTAGGAATTCACTCCCTGGTATTCTTCTGGTCAGCTCTAGCACAGGCTGAGAACACTCCAGAAGCCAGATAACACCCTCCGGCAGAGAGAGGCAGGGTCTTAAGGAGGACGTCTTTGGGGTACGCAGGAACCATCCACGGAAGATGCAGATGGCGCCGAGGCATGTAGGAGCGGCAGGGATAGAGACTAGCTCACACATGAAACCGGTCTGGGGGGAAATAGCCTTAAAATGAAATCATCAATGGCATGGACACTCTCATAACAGCAGCTGACCCCATTTGTGACTTTATCCCAAAGTCTAAGGTTCCACGGAACATGGAACCCCAGAATTAGAAGCTGGGGTTTGAAATACCCAGTGAGTGAGGGTTTCTTCACTTTCAGCCCGTGATCTCCTGCTTCAGAATCACCTAGAGGGAACCTATGAAAAGTCAATATTCTTGGTCCCTACCCAGACTTAACCAAATCTGGATCTGGGGGGCAAGGTGCTCTGGTGTATGCATTTATAACAAACACTCCAAGCCATTCTGATACAGCTACTTTATGATCGTCACCCCGCTCTCCCTAAATCTCCAGTTGCTCAATAATCACTTGAAATGTCATCAGAGAAGTTGAAGATGGTGTTTTTGTCCAGAGGCACAATCTCTGGGGCTTAACCCTAGCAAGGATGCTGGCCATGGATGCCTCATCCTCCTGTTGGTCCAGAGCATCTTCCATCTGACAGGTGATGATGCCCAGAAACCCTCCTTCACACAGCACTTCCGACCTGGCACATCCCGTAACGGTCTCCCTTCAAGACTTTGCAGCCTCCAACCCCTACTGAGCCCCATCCATGATCTAGTTCCTTTATCCATCCACCATGGCTTTGGGGGAAGAGGCCATAGAGATAACCCATGGGGAAGGATCTAGCATGATGTGAAGTCCAATAAATGTTTGGGGAATAAATGATGGGTCTCCTACATCCTCTGTCTTTTCTGTCTCATGTTCTCTTCACACTTCCTACCTCCCCACCACCATCCTTCTAAAATATTCCTCCTATTTTCTTACTCCCCTTCTTCTACCCCTCATCCTTCTTTATTTGGCTTTAAAAGAGAATTAAACTATATGTTGGTGTTTTATTAAGCTAATTTTATCGTCCCTTAATGTACAAGGTATTTAAGACATTTCATATGTGTGTTTTCTCTCAAATTAGTCTACTTTGACATCATAGTTCCAAAATGTTTTCTTTTTTTTAACATACATTTATTTATTTGGCTGTGCTGGGTCTTAGTTGTAGTACACGGGATCTTTAGTGCAGCATGCGAACTCTTAGTTGTAGCATGTGGGATCCAGTTCCCTGACCAGGGATCGAACCCGGGCCCCTGCACTGGGAGTTCGGAGTCTTAACCACTGGACCACCAGGGAGGTCCAGCAAAATGTTTTCTTTTTAGTACTTCTTTTTAGTGGAGCTCTCAATACATATTTTTTCCCCAGTCACTGGACATATGTAGGAAAGAAGACTTTTCTGAATATACTGCTATGTGAATACACACACATACATCAAAATGTCTCAGCTAGCACCTACCTGGATCCAGGTCAAGAAACATAAGCTCTCAATCTCACCAACCTGCTTTTTTCTTTTTTAAAAAAAAATCCTTCACCCTCCAATTTCACATTTAACTGAAGAAGATTGTCAGTAGATCAGACAGAAGGGATTTTTTTTTAATTTATGTATTTATTTATTTATTTTTGGCTGTGTTGGGTCTTCATTGCTGTGCGCGGGCGCTCTCTAGTTGCGGCGAGCGGGGGCTACTCTTCATTGTGGTGCACGGGCTTCTCATTGCGGTGGCTTCTCTTGTTGGGGAGCATGGGCTCTAGGCACTTGGGCTTCAGTAGTTTTGGCACACAGGCTCAGTAGTTGTGGCACATGGGCTTAGTTGCTCCGTGGCATGTGTGATCCTCCCTGACCAGGGCTCGAACCCGTGTCCCCTGCATTGGCAGGCGGATTCTCAACCACTGCGCCACCACGGAAGCCCCAGAAGGGATTTTTGTTCAAACCCCAAAGAACCTGCTGTTGCTTTTAAGTGACGTTAGGGAGGCAGAGGAGGGTTCATCACATTACGAACTTAATCTCCTCTGAGCCCCCATCTTTCACCTCCTGGGGAGAATTATCTTTACTCACGCGATATTGCTGCTGCCTGAAGTTTGATTTAAAGAATGGAATGTCATCCAAAAACATCAGTTTATTTATAGCTTCTTTACATAAAAGTCTATAAATTAAGGAAGAATTAAGGAGGAAAGGAGAGATCTGGGTGGGGGCACTCAGGGTGAGTTGTGATGTCAAGTGTTGAGTCTTTGATGATTTACTGCTCATAAAACAAGAAAAGAACAGAGCCAGTAGAGGCATCAATGCCTGGGCTGTGAGGCACTTGGGAGCCCAGGACCACTTTTGACTAGACACAGGTTTTCCCAGGTCCATCCTCCTGTTCAAGGGTGATATCAATGGACACACCTATTTTAGAGATGGGAAAACGGAGGCCTGGGAATGATCATGGGAACTGCAAGCAGGAGGTCTCCTTGGCTGTAAATACATGGGCTAAAACCAAGACTTTAAACCACCAGTAATTCAGTAGTCACTGTATAAGGAGCACTGAAAAGACTACCTAAAAGCTGGGAGAGGAGGGTCAGAAGTCCTGAGAGGTGATGTGGAAGGAAAGAGATGCTACACTGCCTCTGCCCCTAGAGCTGACCTCAGGGTTAGTGTGCCCTAGGGTGGACCAAAGAGAGTACCCGTATCCTAAATCACAGTGCACCAGCCCTCCTGGCATGACCTCCGAGGGATCCCCAGAGCCATGTGATCCAGGACGGCGCAGGCCAGGGAGTCCCGTTGGGCAGCCCTTGATGAGATTTCTTCCCAGCCCGTATCCTGTCCTGTTAATACTACCTCATCACAAGGTAGAAGATGCCCAGTCAGTGTGGAGGAAACAGACGGGCAGACGGGTGTGGGCGGATGTAGGAAAGTCTTCTATGAAACATCAAGAACTTTTTCAAGCCAGAAATAAGAACCGAGCTTTGAAGGCCTTCGCTCTAATGTGGTGAAGTTATTTTCTCCCCACATGAAAGTCAGAGGCATCTCAAGAGCTCCGTCCCTTTTTTCATTTTGAGTAAAGCTGAACTCTGTGCAAGTCAGATCCACGACGGGGAGGGATGCCCAGGGAACACACTGGGTCTCTGTGGCAAGAAGTTGGCTGGTCCTCCAGCGTTTGAGTTCGGTTTGGGTTTCCCTGGTCCCCAGTTTACTCCCGTGCCCAGGAGGCGGGTCAGATGAGTGGCCAGAGCTGCTTGCTCCCTCCTACTAAGGCCCTTCCAAACACATGCGCTGGCCACATGGCAGCCCATTCTCCTGGAAACGGGGCGCAAGTCTAGGAAATGGTTCACACAGCTGCCCACCTAGTTCTTTCTTAAGGCAATCTAAGTGGCAGGGTCATAGCTGAGCTGCCGGGAAATCAGTATCACAGGGTGTCGTAAGCGTGTCTCATGTAAACTTCCCCAAGCAATTGGCACACAAGGATACACAAGGATGCACATTTGTGCGCACGCGCGCGCATGCACACGCAAACACACACAGAGCCCTTTGTGGACTTCTTTGGATTCTTGGCTATCCTTTAAAGGGAAGTGTGGGTGCTGAATTTGATCTTAGCTTCCCTGACATTTATTCTTGGTAAATGCCCCATGATGCATAAATATGCACACTGGCTTGAAGGGGAAAGCCCACTAGGAAGGAGATGCGTGGGTAGCTGAGCCGGCAGATGCAAACGCCTGTTCAGCTTTGCCTCACTGACGCCCTCCAATATGTCTTTCTTCTGTTGGACTGTTGTCCCCAGAGCCCACATAGAGCCTCGAGAAGTGCATGAGGACTAACCTGGCTTCTAGCCCTGGTCTGCCCAGCGCCCCAGGAGGGCTTGAGATAATGCTCTCTGAGACCCCTTCCAACTCTGATGTTTTAGGAGTCTGCAACTACCGAAGATTTGTGAAACTGACGTAGGGTTTTTATGCACATAAAAAGAAACAGAGCTTTTAGCGCAACAATTTCACTCCTAGGAATTTATCCTAAAGAGATAATCTAACATGTGTGCAAAGCTGTAGGTACAAGAATGTTCACCACAGTGTTATTTATGGCAGCAAAGCGGGAAACCTCAGTGTTCAGCAATAAAGGAATGGTGAACTCAGCATTTCTCAAAGTTTGTTCTGTGATATTAATGGGTATGACTGGGGGAAAAAAAAAGAAGGAGGAGGTTGTGACATTCCATGGTCAACAATTTTAAAGAAACATCATCTTAATGAAAGAAAAAGTTAAAAAGATTTCTCCCATGTGGAATTTCATTGGCCCTTTATGCAGAAGATATTAAGTACTCAATAAAATCTGTTGAATGATTGACAATCTTCTGAATGATTGAAAATCTGTTGAATGATTGAACAGAAAGTGAATATTTATAGTCAGGAAAAAAGCTATTGGCTTCACTTTTTTAAAGCCGTGGAACATTATACCTTCCAGGATGGTAGAGTGGTCATTTATAGTACCTAAGGAGAGTGTACCCTCTAGATTATATTTACTTCTGTCTTTATTTATTTTAAGCCTTTTTTTTCCACGAAAAGATTTAAAGTGGGTGAGCTGGGGGCTACACCTTATAGAGTTCCTGGAGGGCAAGAGACCCGCCTCGGGCACTCCTTCGATGTAAGGCCCAGGCCTGGAGAACAGACGTGCAACAAATTATATTGTTTATGCACCCCTCCAATAAACCCCTTCTGTTTCCTATAAAAATGATTAGTTCAGATGGAAATGTATATTTGTTTGGAATCCCAGATCTCAGAGTCTTCAACTAGCACCTACTGACACTGACACTTTTCACAGGCAGTATGTACATTCTAAATAAGACGAGGGGTATTTATATTATTTACGACCACAAGCCTACACTCCCAGGCTCTTCTCCAGAATCGTATTCCTGATGAGCCGGGCTGGACCACATGTGACTTAGAAAGACTTCTTTGTGCTCCTGGCCCAAGACTTAATCTAAAAGTAAACATAGTATATAGCAGAATCAAGAATTTATAAACATCTTAACAGGCTGGAACATAAGACCCCAAGCAAAAAAAGTTATTGGCCACAGTAATACTAGCTAACATTTATTGAGTGCTTTGGGTATGCCAGCATTGTTCTAGACAGCTTTATATGAATTAACTCAGAATTCTTACGGAAATCCTATGAGGTGGGAACTATAGTCATGCCCTGTTTCACAAGTGAAAAAACTAAGGAACAGAGAGGTGAAGAAACTTACCTAAGGTCACCCAGCTAATGATAGAGCTAAGGTTTAGACCCAGCAATCTGTCTACAGACTCCATGGGCTTAGCCAGCCCATGATGCTCTTAAGTGACCCTAGTTTAATACTTTTTAAATTAAAAAGTAAAGTGAATGATGAAAAAAAAAGCCACTGAATGGTGGATAATCAGCTGTGTTGACTTTATAAAAGCCCTCAAGTTGTACTGTAAATTTGCTGTATTTCTAGAGGACAATGTAAAACCTTATTGGGACTTCCCTGGCGGTCCAATGGTTAAGACTCCACGATTCCACTGTGAGGGGCACGGGTTCGAGCCCTGGTCGGGGAACAAAGATCCCACATGCCACACTACACGGCCAAAAATAAATAAATAATAAAAATCATGCTGTACGAGGTCAGAATAAGCCGACAGACACATTGAGGACCACTCAGGGGCTGTCCAGGCCCAAAGAGCCAGCCACGGGGGCCACCATTCAGATCACAAAATAGAGCATTGGCCACAGCTCAGAAGCCTGTCTGATGATTATATTACCTCCCAGATGATTCCTGATTTGATCTTTATCACCATAAATCAGCTTTGCCTGGTTCTGAACTTCATTTAAGTGGAATCGTAAAGTATCCTTTCGGTGAGGTTTTCTTTACTACTTGCCATTATTAACTGTGAAGTTCATCTATACTGTCGAGTCTGTGGCAGTGGTTAATTTCTCTTCATTTCATTCCCAAGGAGAGGAAATGTTTGTATACAGCCCATGAACTAACAGCAGTTTGTATAATTTTTTAATGGTTGAAAGAAATGTTTTTAAAGGATAACATTTTGTAATGTGAAAATTGTATGAAATTCAAGTCTCAGTGTCCATAAATAAAATTCTAGAAGCACAGCCGTGCTCATGCGTTTGTGGGTTGTCTGTGTCTACTTTCACGCTACAACAGCAGAGATGAGTACTGTGTCAGAAGCAATATGTCCAGCAAAGCCTAAAATATTTACTACCTGACCCTTTACAGAAGCAGAGGACAGCTGCCTAGGAAGGGAACCCTCCCCAAAGACGGAGCCCGCTGGTGTCATGATTCTGGATGTCCCAGCCTCCAGAACAGTAAGAAATACATTCTGTTGTTTATAAGCTATCTGTGGTACTTTGCTATAGCAGCCCAAACCTGCTGTATTGTGTTCCACGGTATGAATGAACTATAATTTATTATCCATTCAATTGTTGATAGGTATTTGGTTTGTTTCCAGTTGGGGGCAATAATAAACAGTGATCTTATGTACATTCTTGCACATATATACACATTTCTGTTGATTTACCTAAATATGGAACTGCTGAGTCATTTAATATTCATGTGTTTAATTTTATTAGATACTATCAAACAGTTTTCTTTTTCTTTTTTAAACATCTTTATTGGAGCATAACTGTTTTACAATGGTGTGTTAGTTTCTGCTTTATAACAAAGTGAATCAGCTATACATATACATATATCCCCATATCTCCTCACTTTTGCGTCTCCCTCCACCCTCCCTATCCCACCCCTCTAAGTGGTCACAAAGCACCGAGCTGATCTCCCTCTGCTATGCAGCTGCTTCCCACTAGCTATCTATTTTACATTTGGTAGTATATATAAGTCCATGCCACTCTCTCGCTTTGTCCCAGCTTACCCTTCCCCCTCCCCATGTCCTCAAGTCCATTCTCTACATCTGAGTCATTATTCCTGTCCTGCCCCTAGGTTCTTCATAAACAGTTTCTTTTTTTTTTTTTTTTTAGATTCCATATATATGTGTTAGCATACGGTATTTGTTTTTCTCTTTCTGACTTACTTCACTCCGTATGACAGACTCCAGGTCCATCCACCTCATTACAAATAACTCAATTTTGTTTCTTTTTATAGCTGAGTAATATTCCATTGTATATATGTGCCACATCTTCTTTATCCATTCATCTGTTGATGGACACTTAGGTTGCTTCTATGTCCTGGCTATTGTAAATAGACCTGCAATGGACATTGTGGTACATGACTCTTTTTGAATTATGGTTTGTTCAGGGTATATGCCCAGTAGTGGGATTGCTGGGTTGTATTGTAGTTCTATTTGTAGTTTTTAAAGGAACCTCCATACTGTTCTCCATAGTGGCTGTACAAATTTACATTCCCTCCAACAGTGCAAGAGGGTTCCCTTTTCTCCACACCCTCTCCAGCATTTATTGTTTGTAGATTTTTTGGTGATGGCCATTCTGACTGGTGTGAGGTGATACCTCATTGTAGTTTTGATTTGCATTTCTCTAATGATTAGTAATGGTGAGCATCCTTTCATGTGTTTGTTGGTGATCTGTATGTCTTCTTTGGAGAAACGTCTATTTAGGTCTTCTGCCCATTTTTGGATTGGGTTGTTTGTTTTTTTGATATTGAGCTACGTGAGCTGCTTGTAAATTTTGGAGATTAATCCTTTGTCAGTTGCTTCATTTGCAAATATTTTCTCCCATTCTGAGGGTTGTCTTTTGGTCTTGCTTATGGTTTCCTTTGCTGTGCAAAAGCTTTTAAATTTCATTAGGTCCCATTTGTTTATTTTTCTTTTTATTTCCATTTCTCTAGGAGGTGGGTCAAAAAGGATCTTGCTGTGATTTATGTCATAGAGTGTTCTGCCTATGTTTTCTTTCCTCTAAGAGTTTTGTAGTGTCTGGCCTTACATTTAGGTCTTTTATCCATTTTGAGTTTATTTTTGTGTATGGTGTTAGGGAGTGTTCTAATTTCATTCTAATTTCATTCTTTTACATGTAACTGTCCAGTTTTCCCAGCACCACTTATTGAAGAGACTATCTTTTCTCCATTGTATATTCATGCATCCTTTATCAAAGATAAGGTGACCATATGTGTGTGGGTTTATCTCTGGGCTTTCTATCCTGTTCCATTGATCTATATTTCTGTTTTTGTGCCAGTACCATACTGTCTGGATTACTGTAGCTTTGTAGTATAGTCTGAAGTCAGGGAGCCTGATTCCTCCAGCTCTGTTTTTCTTTCTCAAGATTGCTTTGGCTATTTGGGGTCTTTTGTGTTTCCATACAGATTGTGAAATTTTTTGTTCTAGTTCTGTGAAAAATGCCATTGGTAGTTTGACAGGGATTGTATTGAATCTGTAGATTGCTTTGGGTAGTATAGTCATTTTCACAATGTTGATTCTTCCAGCGTGTATCATCTTTAATTTCTTTCATCAGTGTCTTATAGTTTTCTGCATGCAGGTCTTTTGTTTCCTTAGGTAGGTTTATTCCTAGGTATTTTATTCTTTTTGTTGCAATGATAACTGGGAGTGTTTCCTTAATTTCTCTTTCAAATTTTTCATCATTCGTGTATATGAATACAAGAGATTTCTGGCATTAATTTTGTATCCTGCTACTTTATCAGATTCATTGATTAGCTCTAGTAGTTTTCTGGTAGCATCTTTAGGATTCTCTATATATAGTATCATGTCATCTGCAAACAGTAACAGTTTTACTTCTTCTTTTCCAATTTGTATTCCTTTTATTTCTTTTTCTTCTCTGATTGCTGTGGCTAAAACTTCCAAAACTATGTTGAATAATAGTGGTGAGAGTGGACAACCTTGTCTTGTTCCTGATCTTAGAGGAAATGGTTTCAGTTTTTCACCACTGAGAACAATGTTGGCTGTGGGTTTGTCATATATGGCCTTTATTATGTTGAGGTAAGTTCCCTCTATGCCTACTTTCTGGAGGGTTTTTATCATAAACGGGTGCTGAATTTTGTCAGAAGATTTTTCTGCATCTATTAAGAAGATCATACAGTTTTTCTTCTTCAATTTTTCTCCTTCACATGGATTGATTTGCATATATTGAAGAATCCTTGCATTCCTGGGATAAACCCCAGTTGATGGTGTATGATGCTTTTAATGTGCTGTTGGATTCTGTTTGCTAGTATTTTGTTGAGGGTTTTTGCATCTATGTTCATCAGTGATATTGGCCTGTAGGTTTCTTTCTTTGTGACATCTTTGTCTGGTTTTGGTATCAGGGTGATGGTGGCCTCATAGAATGAGTTTGGGAGTGTTCCTCCCTCTGCTATATTTTGGAAGAGTTTGAGAAGGATAGGTGTTAGCTCTTCTCTAAATGTTTGATAGAATTCACCTGTGAAGCCATCTGGTCCTGGGCTTTTTTGTTTGTTGGAAGATTTTTAATCACAGTCTCAATTTCAGTGCTTGTGATTGGTCTGTTTATATTTTCTGTTTCTTCCTGGTTCAGTCTCCTAAGCTTGTGCTTTCCTGAGAATTTGTCCATTTCTTCCAGGTTGTCCATTTTATTGGCATATAGTTGCTTGCAGTAATCTTTCATTATCCTTTGTATTTCTGCAGTGTCAGTTGTTACTTCTCCTTTTTCATTTCTAATTCTATTGATTTGAGTCTTCTCCCTTTTTTCTTGATGAGTCTGGCTAATGGTTTATCAATTTTGTTTATCTTCTCAAAGAATCAGCTTCTAGTTTTATTGCTCTTTGCTATTGTTTCCTTCATTTCTTTTTCATTTATTTCTGATCTGATCTTTATGATTTCTTTCCTTCTGCTAACTTTGGGGTTTTCTGTTCTTCTTTCTCTAATTGCTTTAGGTCTAAGATTAGGTTGTTTATTTGAGATGTTTCTTGTGTTTTGAGGTAGGATTGTATTGCTATAAACCTCCCTCTTAGAACTGCTTTTGCTGCCTCCAATAGGTTTTGGGTTGTCATGTTTTCATTGTCATTTGTTTCTAGGTATTTTTTGAGTTCCTCTTTGATTTCTTCAGTGATCTCTTGGTTATTTAGTAGTGTTTTGTTTAGCCTCCATGTGTTTGTATATTTTACAGATTTTTTCCTGTAATTGATATCTAGTTTCATAGTGTTGTGGTCAGAAAAGATAATTGATATGACTTCAATTTTCTTAAATTTACCAAGACTTCATTTGTGACCCAAGATATGATCTATCCTGGAGAATGTTCCATGAGCACTTGAGAAGAAAGTATATTCTGTTGTTTTTGGATGGAATGTCCTATAAATATCAATTAAGTCCATCTTGTTTAATGTATCATTTAAAGCTTGTGTTTCCTTATTGATTTTCATTTTGGATGATCTGTCCATTGGTGAAAGTGGGGTGTTAAAATCTCCTACTATGACTGTGTTACTGTCAATTTCCCCTTTCATGCTGTTAGCATTTGCCTTATGTATTGAGGTGCTCCTATGTTGGATGCATAAATATTTACAATTGTTATATCTTCTTCTTGGATTGATCCCTTGATCTTTGTGTAGTGTCCTTCTTTGTCTCTTGTAATAGTCTTCATTTTAAAGTCTATTTTGTCTGATACGAGAATTGCTACTCTAGCTCTCTTTTGATTCCTATTTGCATGGAGTATCTTTTTCCATCCCCTCACTTTCAGTCTGTATGTGTCCCTAGGTCTCAAGTGGGCATATATACGGGTCTTGTTTTTGTATCCATTTAGCCAGTCTATGTCTCATGGTTGGAGCATTTAATCCATTTAAGGTAGTTATTGATATGTATGTTCCTATTACCATTTTCTTCATTGTTTTGGGTTTGTTATTGTAGGTCTTTTCCTTCTCTTGTGTTTCCTGCCTAGAGAAGTTCCTTTAGCATTTTTTGTGAAGCTGGTTTGCTGATGCTGAATTCTCTTAGCTTTTGCTTATCTGTAAAGGTTTGAATTTCTCCATCAAATCTGAATGAGATCCTTGCTGGGTAGAGTAATCTTGGTGGTAGGTTTTTCCCTCTCATTGCTTTAAATATGTCCTGCCACTCCCTTCTGGCTTGCAGAGTTTCTGCTGAAAGATAAGCTGTTAACCTTATGGGGATTCCCTTGTGTGTTATTTGTTGTTTTTCCCTTGCTGTTTTTAATATTTTTTGCTTGTATTTAATTTTTGATAGTTTGATTAATATGTGTCTTGGTGTGTTTCTCCTTGGGTTTATCCTGTATGGGACTCTCTGCGCTTCCTGGACTTGATTGACTATTTCCTTTCCCATATTAGGGAAGTTTTCAACTATAATCTCTTCAAATATTTTCTCAGACCCTTTCTTTTTCTCTTCTTCTTCTGGGACCCCTATAATTCGAATGTTGGTGCGTTTAATATTGTCCCAGAGGTCTCTGAGACTGTCCTCAATTCTTTTCATTTATTTTTCTTTATTCTGCTCTGCAGTAGTTATTTCCACTATTTTATCCTCCAAGTCACATATCCGTTCTTCTGCCTCAGTTATTCTGCTATTGATCCCATCTAGAGAATTTTTAATTTCATTTATTGTGTTGTTCATCACTGTTTGTTTGCTCTTTAGTTCTTCTAGGTCCTTGTTAAACGTTTCTTGTATTTTCTCCATTCTATTTCCAAGATTTTGGATCATCTTTACTATCAGGACTCTGAATTCTATTTCAGGTAGACTGCCTATTTCCTCTTCATTTGTTAGGTCTTGTGGGTTTTTATCTTGCTCCTTCATCTGCTGTGTGTTTCTCTGTCTTCTCATTTTGCTTAACTTACTGTGTTTGGGGTCTCATTTTTGCAGGCTGCAGGTTCGTAGTTTCCGTTGTTTTTGGTGTCTGCTCCCAGTTGGTAAGATTGGTTCAGTGGGTTGTGTAGTCTTCCTGGTGGAGGGGACTGGTGCCTGTGTTCTGGTGGATGAGGCTGGATCTTGTTTTTCTGGTGAGCAGGACCGTGTCTGGTGGTGTATTTTCGGGTGTCTGTGACCTTTTATTATTTTAGGCAGCCTCTCTGCTAATAGGTGGGGTTGTGTTCCTGTCTTGCTAGTTGTTTGACATAGGGTGTCCAACACTGTAGCTTTCTGGTCGTTGAGTGGAGCTGGGTCTTAGCATTGAGATGGAGATCTCTGGGAGAGCTATCGCCTTTTGATTTATGTGGAGCCTGGAGGTCTCTGGTGGACCAATGTCCTGAACTCGGCTCTCCCACCTCAGAGGCTCAGGCCTGACACCTGGCTGGAGCACCACAACCCTGTCAGCCACACAGCTCAGAAGAAAAGTGAGAAATAAAGAAAGAAAAAATAAATAAAATAAAATAGTTAAAATAAAAAAATTATTAAAAATTAAAAAATTAAAAAGTAATAAAAAAAGAAAGAAAGAAGAGAGCAACCAAACCAAAAGAACAAATCCACCAATGATAACAAGCGCTAAAAACTATACAGAAAAAAAAAAAAAAACAGACAGAACCCTAGGACGAATGGTAAAAAGTAAAAGCAAAGCTACACAAACAAAATCACACAAAGAAGTATACACATACACACTCACAAAAAGAGAAAAAGGATAAAAAATCTGTATATATATAAAAAAAAGGAAGAGAGCAAACAAATCAATAAACAAATCCACCAGTGATAATAAGCTCTAAGTACCAAACTAAGATAAACATAAAACCAGAAACAATTTAGATGCAGAAAGCAAACCCTAAGTCTACAGTTGCTCCCAAAGTCCACCACTTCAATTCTGGGATGATTTGTTGTCTATTCAGGTATTCCCCAGATGCAGGTTACATCAAGTTGATTGTGGAGATTTAATCTACTGCTCCTGAGGCTGCTGGGAGAGATTTCCCTTTCTCTTCTTTGTTTGCACAGCTCCTGGGGTTCAGCTTCAGATTTGGCCCCGCCTCTGCGTGTAGGTCGCCCTCTGGCGTCTGTTCCCCGCCCAGACAGGAGGGGGTTAAAGGAACAGCTGATTCGGGCGCTCTGGCTCACTCAGGCCAGGGGGAGGGAGGGGTACGGATGCGCGGCGAACCTGTGGTGGCAGAGGCCGATGTGACGTTGCAAGAACCTGAGGCGCGCCATGTGTTCTCCCAGGGAAGTTGTCCCTGGATCACAGGACCCTGGCAGTGGGGGGCTGCACAGCCTCCCAGGAGGGGAGGTGTGGATGGTGACCTGTGCTTGCACACAGGCTTCTTCGTGGCAGCAGCAGCCTTAGCGTCTCATGCCCGTCTCTGGGGTCCACACTGGTAGCCTCGGCTCACACCCGTCTCTGGAGCTTGTTTAGGCGGTGCTCTGAATCCCCTCTCCTCGCCCACCTTGAAACAATGGTCTCTTGCCTCTTCAGCAAGTCCAAACTTTTCCCTGGACTCCCTCCCTGCTAGCCGTGGCACACTAACCCCTTCAGGCTGTGTTCACGCCACCAACCCCAGTCCTCTCCCTGCGCTCCGACTGAAGCCCGAGCCTCAGCTCGCAGCCCCACCTGCCCCGGCTGGGGAGCAGACAAGCCTCTCAGGCTGGTGAGTGCCCATTGGCACCAATCCTCTGTGTGGGGAATCTCTCCGCTTTGCCCTCCGCACCCCTGTGGCTGTGCTCTCCTCCGGGGCTCTGAAGCTTCCCCCCTCCTCCACCCGCAGTCTCCGCCCGCAAAGTGGCTTCCTAGTGTGTGGAAACCTTTCCTCCTTCACAGCTCCCTCCCACTGGTGCAGGTCCCGTCCCTATTCTTTTGTCTCTGTTTTTTCTTTTTTCTTTTGCCCTACCCAGGTACGTGGGGAGTTTCTTGCCTTCTGGGAGGTCTGAGGTCTTCTGCCAGCATTCAGTAGGTGTTCTGTAGGAGTTGTTCCACGTGTAGCTGTATTTCTGATGTATTTGTTGGGAGGAAGGTGATCTCCACGTCTTACTCCTCCGCCATCCTGAAGGTCTCTCCAAACAGTTTTCTAAAGCTGGTGCTCCAGTTTACTATGTCACCAGCAACATAAACGGTAAATTTGTTATAAATCAAGTGATTGAATATGAATGATTCTGTTCCTGGACTCGATTCCACTTTCTACAGTTTTTTTCATAAATCATAAAGTATAATCATCTTTATTCTTCTTCTACCTTGGCTATTCTTAGCCCTTTCTATTTCCATATAAATTTTAGAATCAGCTTATCAATTTCCATAGAAATAAAGTCTGCTGGGATTTTGATAGGGATGGCATTAAATATATAGATTGATTTCAAGAAAAAATAACGTAGCAAGATTGAATCTTCCAGTCTATGAACCTGGCATTTCCTTCCATTTATGGCCAGTAATTGTGTATAGTTTTTTGTGTAGAAGTCTTGAATATCTTTCTCTGGGCATTTCCTAGGTATTTGTTTTTTTTTTAATATTCTTTTGAACTGCAACTCCCCACAAATCCTCCAAACCAGTGAAGCAGCTCTAATCACTGGCCCCCCGAGAATTTCTGAAACATCCTTTCCAAGTCCAGCCTCACTCTTCTGAGATGTCCTCTTTGCTTTTCCTACCTACTAGGATTTCAATTATATTTGAAATCCAGGGAAAAAAAAATCCATCTTTTGCTTGAAATCGTCTCAGACCGCTCCAATCCTGGAGTAATGCTGCGTTGCCATCAATTAGTGGCTCCTATTATCTTATTGCTTATTTACTAATTAATGATCCTGTGCTACTTGGCCTTTTCTTGGGAGTAAATTGCTAGAAAACTTTTCAGTATCAACACACAACTTTTGAAGTCTTGTCTCCCCCCAAAAGTACACATTCAATGAAGATAAATACGCATTTTCTTTTACTTCTAGTATCCCTTAAACATTTTTCCAGAGTAGTATGTTCAGAAGGAACTTAAAGTTAGCTCCCTGTATGATTGAATCATACATTTATTTTCCGAAACATAGTTTAGCTGAAGATTGATGTGAAATGGTTAGCTATTTCCTATTCTTTCTATAATTGGCTCATACATCATGCACATAGTAATTCGTGGATTTAAACTTGTCTTATGCTTTAAAGCTAAACTTTTCAGTGAATTAAGAGAAACATATTTTTGTTTTCTCTTCTTTCTTGTTGATGAAAGACGCAGGCAGCTGGTTCAAAAAGAGATTTGAGGGAAAAAACCACTTTATCCTTTTAGCCTTTTTAAAAAGTCCCATTGAATGAGGCCATGAAATTACAGAAGATGCAAATCTGTTATACATCATTTGAAGTAGTTGACATGCAAGACCCCCCTGTGTGGATTCAGAAATCATTTTTTCAAAACGCCAGGCAGCATTCTTTTGGCTCATAAACAGCGACAGTGCCCTGTATGACCCAAATAATTTGTTTCTTCAATTGGGAAATCCCTAGATGGAGCCAGGCAACTTTAG
Source organism: Lagenorhynchus albirostris (assembly GCF_949774975.1). Taxonomy (NCBI): domain Eukaryota; kingdom Metazoa; phylum Chordata; class Mammalia; order Artiodactyla; family Delphinidae; genus Lagenorhynchus; species Lagenorhynchus albirostris. Next base: position 4,852,480 of record NC_083114.1, read on the forward strand.
AAAAGAGAAAGGCAGAAATACAGAGAGAAGGAAGAGGGAAATGGCTAGATTGAGACTGGATTCTATTCTACTTCTATGCTGACTTCCATGAACTGGGATCAGGCCAAATGATGAGGGAATAAAAATTAGAAAGATTGAGCTTTAGACAAAGAGGATTTTGTGGAGAGTCTATACACAGATCATTTGGGGCTTATGTTTAGTTTTTTAAAAAAAAATCACATCACAACCTCCAGCCCGAGCCCTCAAACTGTTCCCAGCAGCTGGCAACTAGAGATAAGGCAGAGGTATTTCACAGTCTAATACTAATCATATTTGAACACTTCAAGTAAGATTGGACAGTCTTTTTTTTTTCTTTCATACTATTTATTTTTAAGTTCAAATCAAGGACTCGTATATGTGAAAGATCCTCTCGCGTCTAAAACACAAAACAGAGGGAGAGAGAAGTGGGGATGCAGCGTGAGGTGGGGGTTAGGAGTTAAGAGAAAAGACTTGTGTCTCCAACAGAGCCCTACTCATTAACATTGGAATTCTTATAAAATTCCAGGCTGCCCCAGCTGATACCCACATGAGGGTGGAGGCTGCTACCCAGGCTGTCAGACCTCTGGGGTGAGGGAGTGGAGTTCAAAGACCAACAGCGTCCTTGGATGTTCTAGGATGTCACAAAGAGGAGGACCGAAGGGGGAGGAGACCCATTCTGAATCATGATGAGCAGCGTTATTTCTCTGCCAGCCCTGCAGATCCAGGCTCCTCTCAGTAAGCCATCCTGTAATTCTACATAATCTATGCTTCATTTGCCCGGAGCAGGATTGGAAAACAAACAAACAAATTAAAAAACTGTAGTCTATGCCAGAAAGGCTCATTACTGATTATAGATTAACTCCCTTTTCTTGAAACCATTTCTTCCTGGTCTTGTTCATGCCGTAGGTCTCATATATTTTCCCTCATGTATATTAAACCAGGTATGAGTCAATGGCTTCAGGTTAAAAACAAACGGGCATCATTAAATTAGGTTAACCTGCAGATAACCAGCTATTGGTCATCTTTAAAGCCATTCTGTCCCACTATTCTAGTACTTTTTCTTTCAAATTATCTCATGAAATCCCATCATTCCCCAATTCCCAAATCCACATGGGATCAGAGGATGGAAAAGCCCTCATCTGCTAATCCCATTCACTGTCACACAGATAAAACATCATGCATCTATACTGTTGCCTATAGTGTTCCCTTTAGGGATCTAAAGTACTTTAACTTGTGTCCCTGCTTGTTGAACTCCTGGTTTGTTATTCAAGAGCAGTGCAAACTGTTGCCTTCTCAGAAAATTCCCCTAAAATTCCTAGGAAGGAAAATCTTTCTCCACTGTGCGTTCTTAGCCTTCTTCATATACCACAACTGTGATACTTGACAAATAATCAAATATTTATAAAACAATTTGAAACCATGTATCTCAGAGTGGGACTTGAACCCACGAGGCTGGGACTCCAACCCGGCCAAAACCCACAGTCTTTTAACTGAGATCACACACCTGGTTTCAGGACTTAATGAAGCTCAGGTTCTTGATGTCTCATCGCAGAAAGAATTCAGTGAGAGACAAAGTGATAGATAAGAAGTGGATTTATTTAGAGAGAAACACACTCCACAGACAGAGTGTGGGTCATCTCAAAAGGCGAGAGCAGCCTCAAAATATGGTTAGTTATTATGGGCTGGGTAATTTTTTTTTTTTTTTTTTGGCTGCGTTGGGTCTTAGTTGTTGCGCACGGGCTTTCTCTAGTTGTGGTGAGTGGGAGGTTGTGGTGTGTGGGCTTCTCACTATGGTGGCTTCTCTTGTTGTGGAGCACAGCTTCTAGGCGCATGGGCTTCAGTAGTTGCAGGACGCATGCCCAGCAGTTGTGGCACAGGGGCTTAGTTGCTCCTCAGCATGTGGGATCTTCGTGGACCAGGGATCGAACCCATGTACCCTGCATTGGCAGGCGGGTTCTTAACCACTGCACCGCCAGGGAAATCTTGGGCTGGGTAATTTCATATGCTAATGAGCGTGAGGATTATTCCAACTCTTTTGGGAAGGGGCAGGGATTTCCAGGAATTGGGCCACTGCCCAGTTTTTAATCTTTAATGGTTGGCCTGGAACCGTCATGGCGCTGGTGGGTGGGTGTCACATAGCTTGCTGATGTGTTACAATGAGCATACTGAGGCTCAAGGTCTAGTGGAAGTGGACTCGTCTACTTGGACCTATTTGGTTCTAATCATTTTATGTCATGTCCTCGGGCTATGTCATTCTTTTAAAGTTTGTGTCCTGCCCCCTTCCCTGCTGTTTCAAATTCAGTGATCACTCTTACCAGATAGTGAGCACAATAGGACGAAAAACTATTTCAGTGACATTACTGTATCCACAAACTCTAGCTGTGGCCGGTACATGATGGATATGCAATAAAATATTGAACAAATAGATGGGTGGGTGGATGGATGGATGCATTGTTGCTTAGATGGAGCTAGAGGAAGATTGGTGTATTGATCTCCTATTGTTCTTGGGTAATAAAGTCTGATTCCATTTTTTGATGTTTGCTGACAGTATTTAAGCTTCACCCCACACTATTCTCTTTCTGCCCCACACCTGGGAAAGCTGATAAGAATTGGTATCAATGGGACGACGATAGGACCATGCACAGGAAACTTCGCCCTGTCCCCACTTTATAACTACCACAAAACCTCCAAGCCAGTCTCCTTTTCCCACTTTCTCAAGCTATTGGGAGCCACCCTGAAAGCCTCCTTTATGTGAGTAACAGTTTTTTTTCAGATCCTTTTGGTGTTTGTGTGGCATCATCAATCTCAACATCTGAACCAAATTTGGGGTAGGGGTCCACCCTGTCTCTGAAGGGTGGCTATAGCATGCCACAACAAACTCTATCGCAAACTTAGTGGCACAGCTCAGGATATTATCTATAGCCCCTGAGGAGGAACTAAAGGTCCTTGAATTTCTTTAATGACTGAACTAGTATTATTTTGTCCTGTTTTTTTTTAGATGTTGGGGATAGGATTTTATTAATTAATTAATTAATTTTTGCTGTGTTGGGTCTTCGTTTCTGTGCAAGGGCTTTCTCTAGTTGTGGCAAGCGGGGGCCACTCTTCATCACGGTGCGCGGGCCTCTCACTATCGCGGCCTCTCTTGTTGCGGAGCACAGTCTCCAGACGTGCAGGCTCAGTAGTTGTGGCTCACGGGCCTAGTTGCTCCGCGACATGTGGGATCCTCCCAGACCAGGGCTTGAACCCGTGTCCCCTGCATTAGCAGGCAGATTCTCAGCCACTGCGCCACCAGGGAAGCCCTATTTTGTCCTGTTTGACTGTTTTCCTTTGCTTTTGCATTTTTTTTTCCATTTCTCTGATGAAATTTATTCTTTGGCTAAAGTTTTTCTACAGACAAAAGGCAGGCGGAGGACGTGGTGGGGGGTGGAGGTGGGGTCTGTCTGGGGAAGGCCCCATAGGGCTCTGCTCTGTTATAGAGACCTGCTGCTGAATGAGATTCTGGGAGGGGAGAAGGACAGGATGGATAGAGAAATGGAAAAACTGAGCAAATTCAAAGAAAGTTAATATCTCGTTTTTACATAAAGGCCATAGAGTCTTTCAGTTCCTCATTTTGTCCCGTCTTTTGCCAGTGAAAGTTATATTTACTATATCTTTGTTTTGCCCCAGTAAATAGCGTGACTATGAATATTTAACAGGGCACAACGGTTCATCTTCTCTACTCTGCTGGCCCCATTAGACCATCCAAGATATTTAAAGTATACAAAGTGATAAAAACATTAAGTCATCACAATTATTACTGTTATTATCATTATTAGAACCAGAACAACATAACAGAGTAGAAGGAAATTTGGACCAGGCCAAGAAACCAACCACACCAATAATTAATTGAGTGATTTGGGGCACATCAGACCTCTCTCTGCCCAGTGTTCTCCACACTCAAGTGAGGAGTTAGGCCACCTGATTTCTTACAGTTCTTTTAGCTCCAAAATGTGCGTCTTCATCGCTGAATCATTATTTTAAGCATATGTGGTAGCCCATCTAAAAGGCTGCTTCTCGAGCTTGTGGCCTGAATGCATCTGATGTCCTGTCTATTTTTAGCTCTGGTGGTCTTTTTGATGTGTTTGCCTCAGCAGAAGCACATGTTAGTAGCAGTTGCTTTATCCTGGGCCTGGTTGCCTGATGAAAAGAACACATCAAGCATGTGCAGATCTCCGTAACCACCATTTTATTGCACCGACTGCTCGTGTTCACAAAGGCAGATGTGTTCACTCCCAAAGAACATTTCTAGAGACGTCAGAATAATTTGCAAAGAAGGGGACCTAGAGTTTGAGTTCTGCCCCTGCTAGTACTGCTTAGAAGATTGTCATCTTGGCCCACCCTGAAATCCTGGGCCAAGACTGAAGAAGGTGTGTTTTGTTTTGTTTTTGTTCGGGCTTGAGGCATGTGGGATCTTAGTTTCCGGACCAGGGATCGAACCCGTGGCCCCCACATTGGAAGCGCAGAGTCTTAACCACCGGACTGCCAGTAGTCCTAAAGAATGTAGGGAATGATGCTACCTCACCCACTTCCCTTCATCTCGTTTAATCCCTCAATAGCCCTGTGTGGGGTGTATAAACTTGGATACGCCACAAAGGTGAATGAGAGAAGGGTGTGATGGGGGAGGGGAGGAAGAAGAAAACACATGGCCAGCTTCCACTGTTCCCTGCCCGCCACCACCTGACCCATTGTCTGAGTCCACTGGGTGAACTCAGTTCCATTATTTAGTGTTTCTACTGTGTTATCCACAAATTTAATGAGCCTAAAATCCACCTTCAAACTTGGCATAAGTAAAAATGCCCCATAGGGTAGAGCCCTGTGTGTCATCGTTAGAGACAATTTCACAGATTGATGCTAATCTTTGCTCTTCATCTTTCAGACTCAGGTATTCAATAAGGTACAATTCTTCTTAATTGTACTGTCATTCAATCTACAGTTGTTTATGTACATGGAGCCACTATGAATACACAGCTCAAATACCTTAACTCAAATTCAGTGAATTAGTTAAGCAGGGATTGGGGGCATAGAGGGAGTTGGGTGAAGGTAATTAAGAGGTACAAATATTCACTTATAAGTTCTGGGGATGTCATGTACAGCATAATGACTAGTTAATAATATATACTGTATACTTGAAAATTGTTGAGAGTAGATTTTTTGTTTTTAATTTTATTGGAGTATAGTTGATTTACAGTGTTGTGTTAGTTTCAGGTGTTTTGTTTGTTTGTCTGTTTGGTTGTTTTCACTAAGAGAGTAGATCTTAAAAGTTCTCATCCCAAGGAAGAAAACTGATAACTATGTTAGGTGATGAACGTTAACTAAACTTATTGTGGTAATCACTTTGCAATATATACATGTATCTAATCATTATGTTGCACACCTTACACTTATACAATGTTATATGTCAATTATATCTGAATAAAACTGGGGGGGGTGGGATGGGGGGGAGGAAGACGCAAGAGGGAGGGGATATGGGGATATAAGTATATGTATAGCTGATTCACTTTGTTATAGAGCCAAAACTAACACACCATTGTAAAGCAATTATACTCCAATAAAGATGTTAAAAAATTAAAAAATAAAATAAAACTGGGGGTGGCGGGGGAGGGAAGCCAGAACAAAAAAAAATGCAAATGTAAAAAAAAAATGCACTAGGATTGCTGTACTTTCTTGACAGAACTAGTCTAGTAATCCCATCAAAAAATGAATGGGTCTAATCTGGCCTCACACTCATAACAAACAACTTTATCTGTGTTTTATTGTATTTTATCTGTATGTGCTCACAATGCCATCAAAAGTCAGGCAGGAAGGTCTGATCAAAAGGCAGACACAGGGCTGGGGTAACAGCCTGGCCTCAGGCATTTTTAGGCCATGATGGTGATCTGACTCACAGGTCTGGTTAGAGTTTGAAGTCTCTTTTGATAACCCAGTTCCTGCAGTCCCCCAGTGTGTCCAGGTAGTAGTTCCGATCCAGACACCCCTAGGAATTTCACGAGGATAAGCTAAAGTTTCAGAACAGGATCAACCTTCAAACCTTACGAGGCACTGCCTCAGGACATTTATACAAGAGAACTGAGGGTTAAGCTCTTCAACCTAAAGGTGGGGAAGATGGCTGTGGAATTTCTCAGAGATTTATTTGTTATGAAATGCTTTGCGCAGATGTAAACACTGATAAAATTCACATGGTAACGATCTGACTCTCCACTTCTGTTTGCTTGAATCTTCTCAAGATGCCTTCAGTTCCAGGCAGGGAGACAGAATTGCCTGCAGCTTAGCACATGAGAAGTGTGGCTCCTAGGACAGCCCTGGGTGTAGCTATAGCTTCTTAATGATGTTAACCAGAGTAGGCTGCTGGGATCTTAGAGGATCAAAAGGAATTTTAAAAAATTGTACATGAGCCCAGAAGAAAGTCCATAAAATCACTTCCTTGTGTCTGTGGGTTCCACCCATTAAACAGCCTGCCAAACCCAAATACCTGAGAAGGAAGCAGGGGAGAGAGAGAGGAAAGAGAAGCTGACTCTGGAGGGCAAATGAATCAATCCCCCCAATTCTGGATTCATTAGCATATAATAGAGGCCAAGGGGCTACATCCTGCCTGTGTAGGACTTTAGGGAGAAGTTTAAATAACCTTCTTCCACCCCTAGCTAATATTCTTCCTCGGTGTTACGAGAAATCCACCCAGCCTAGAAACCTGCGGCTGACTAAGGGTCTAGGAGAAGAAAAGGATAAGGGTGGAAAGAGAAAAAAATGGAGAAACTGAGCGAATCCAAAGAAAATTAACACCTCCTGAAAGCAGTAGATTCCTTCTGTTCCTCATTTTGTCCCCAATCTCTTCCCAGTGAAAGTTGTATTTCCTTTCTTCATTTTGCTTTGCCCCAGTACATATCTTGACTAGGAATACTAACCAGGCACAATTTGTTTCCCTTCTGCTGACCTCATGAAACCATATAAGATAAGCTCTAATTTGTAGCCAGGCTTCAAATTAAATTTAATCACAAAGCCCACCTCCTTTCAGTTCCAGTTCACTGCAAAACAGGCTATTTGGCAAGTGAAGCAGTCGGCTCCAGGGTGCCTCTGTGCCTCCGCATAAGCCATGCCCAGCGTTAGCCTGCCTTTTCTCCCTTACTGCCTAGTCTCGTCACTCACCCAGCCCTGTCTCCTTCCCACCCGTAACAAGCCAGCAACCCTCACCTCCCTGCACAAGCACTTCTCTAGGTCCTCGTTTACGTTTGTACGTTCTGCTGTGATGCTCCTTACCCGTCTGGATTTCTCAACTACGAGTGACTCGATGGCAAGATCCCCATCTTCTCCATCTTTTTCTTATTAGCACCAGTAAATGATGGTTGAGTGGGTGATCTTTCATCAGAGGAAGGCCAGCCCCATTCTTTATCCCATTACAAACCCTGCCCCCCATCCTTTGCTTTTCAGTGTCCATCCATAATGGACAAGAAGGATCATGGTAATGAACTGCACCATCACCTGTGCGTGTGTGTGGTTCTATAGGTGGTTTATACACAGAGCATAGGTGCACTTACCTTCCATCGTCTGTTGATTTATTTGTTTCTTCCCTCTTCATCCAATGAGTAACACCCTGTCCAAAATGACTATAATAAGAATTGAGGCATATTAAGTGAGAGCTTTGCATGCTCAACAAATGATTGTTGAATGAATTAATTGGATGATGGAATGAATGGATAAAAGCAATATGATTAGGAGCAAGTTTGCAAGATGTTGGAGTAATTTCCTGCAATCGTCTTTAGAGCGCATGTGCTGGAGGGGGCACAAGTGCTGAATAAATGTTAGTCATCACCATCATCACCATCATACCGTCATCGTCATCAACATTGTCATCAACAGTGCCTGGTATTTCTATTTAGCAATGAATCTCATGCCATTAAAGCCTGATGCCCACCATTATGGTTAATATTCAAGGTTCTGGGAGTTCCAGCCAACTGCAATCAGACAAACAATAATAGACTCTGTATGTGCCAGGTACTGGGCTTTGTGCCTTATGGACAATATTTCATTTAATCCTCAGAAGATCCCTATAAAGTAGGTATCATTATCCCTTTTTACAACTGAGGAAACAGCCTTAGAAATTGGGTAAAATGCAGAAGGTTTGAATTAGTACGCGGTACAGTATGAATTTACCCAGGTCTGTCTGTCTGAAACAGTGATGCTTTTTAAGCACTGCACTATATTGATCTATAATAAGAAAAAGAAGTCAAAATTCTAAATATTGACAAATATTTCTTGCAAATAAAATGATCATCTCTTTGCAAACCCCAAGATATCCAACCTAGAAACTATTGCAGTATCTCAAAATATAATGGTGTTTAAAGACCTCCCCCCTTTCCTCTTTGGTAGCCATAAGTTTATTTTCTATGTCTGTGAGTCTATTTATATTTTGTAAATAAGTTCATTTGTATCATTTTTTTAGATTCCACATGTAAGTGATATCCTATGAGATCTGAAAAAACAGATCTCATTCACAACAACTATTTCTTTTTTTTAATATTTATTTATTTTTGGCTGCGTTAGGTCTTAGTTGCGGCACACGGGCTCTCTGGTTGTGGCGCATGGGCTTAGTTGCCCCCCGGCATGCAGGATCCCATTTCCCCGACCAGGAATCGAACCCTCGTACCCTGCACTGGAAGGCGGATTCTTAGCCACTGGACCACCAGGGAAGGCCCCAAGAACCTTTTTTTTTTTTTTTTGCGGTACGCGGGCCTCTCACTGCTGTGGCCTCTCTCATTGTGGAGCACAGGCTCCGGACGCGCAGGCTCAGCGGCCATGGCTCACGGGCCCAGCCGCTCCACGGCATGTGGGATCCTCCCGGACCCGGGCACGAACCCATGTCCCCTGCATCGGCAGGCGGACTCTCAACCACTGTGCCACCAGGGAAGCCCAAGAACCATTTTTTTTTTAAATTAAAATATTACATCATGTGTCCCAGTGCAGGGAATTTGCTTTCTAGTGTGGCTCCCGGTCCAGTTCACCCCAGCAGCCAGGGCCAGGTTTTTGGCAAAGTGGGAGTGAAATTCATAAGTAATGTTCAAGGCCTATAGAAAGAAAACAACTGATAAACTTGAACAAAACATATACAAGAATGAGAATAAATTAAAAGATATACCATATTCCTTGATGAGAAGGTTTAATATTGATAAAATATCAAATTTTCACAAATTTAGTTTCATATTAACAATGCCAATAAAAACTCTGACAGGACTGTTGTCTGAAATTTCACAAAATGGTTTTAACATTCGTATTGGAGAACAAGCAAATTAGAAAAGCCAAAAATATTTCGGAAGAGAAAAGTTACAAGAAGGACTTACCACACAAATATTAACATGTAATATATAGTATAATAATTAAATCAATATGTTATTTGCACCAAATTAGAAAGACAGAGTAATAAAATAGAATAGGAAACATAACAGCAGACCCAAGTATATATGTAAATGTAATATTTGATAAAGGTGAAATTTAAAATCAGTTAAGAAGTAAAGAAGAATAATTCAACAAACGGTTTGAGGAAAGCTGGCTAACCATTTAGAAAGTAAACGTAAATACCAAACTGATACTACACCCTAAATAAATTCCAGATGTACTAAAGTTTTAGGCACTTAAAAAAAGTAAACTATAAAACACAGTAAATATTTATATATAATTTTTAGCAGGGTAGATCTAAGTGTCTTATCAAAAATAGAAATCTAAGAAGAAAACCAGAGAGACTTGACTAAATGCAATTTTATAATGTTTGTAAGTAAAACAAAAAGAATTGATAAGCAAAGGACAAACCAAAACAAGTTTTGTAAGTTCTATGGAGGGGCTTAATTCCTCGACATATAAAGATTTTGTATGAATCAATTAGAAAGGGATAAATGATTCAATTAAAAGCTCAGCAAAAGCAGGCGGCAAAAGAAATAGAAGTGGTTATAAACCCAAATAAACCCTGGAAATCCAATAACTGCAAACCAAAACATCTTTGAGATAATGCTGCTTTGATAAAAAATTATTATCAAACTGGCAATAATTTAAAAAATTATTTGTTAGATTAGAGTAAGAGGTACTTGTGTACCCTGCTTGGGAGGAGTATAAATTGATGCAACCTGTCTGGAAGTTAATTTTGCAATAGGTATGAAAATGACCTAAAAACTGTGCAGTCTGCTTTGGAAGTAATCGTAAAAAAATAACCACACATGATAATCAACAGTTAGCTCTTAGGAAGTTAACTGAATCATGGTGACAAACCAGAAATGATTTGAATTTCAACTTTAGAGAAATGGTTTAAAAAAGTGATTGAACATGGACAAAGAGGAATACTATGCAGTCATTAAAAAGGCTACTCTTACAGTCATATTTTATTTCATGAAAGATGTTCACAGTCAGTGAGAAAAGCTCACAGGACTGTATCTATGAGAGGCACTGTCCAGCAGAGCTTTCTGTGTGGATGGAAATGTGTTTTATCTGCACAGCCCAATGGCCCCATGCAGCTTTTGAGTACTGGAAATGTGGCTAGTGTAACTGAGAAACTGAATTTTTAAAATATTTGTTTTAATTAATTCTAATTTGAGTGGCCACATGTGGCTATTGGCTGACATAATTGATGGTCAGATCTATAGACTGATCGTATTTTTATCTACATATATACGTGCATATATATTATGCACGTATATATGTGCATAATATATATTATGTAGATATTTTTATCTACATAATATAGGAAAGATGTACACCAAAATGTAAACAATGGTTATCCCTGAAGACTGACGCTCTGGGTGTTTTATTTGTTTAAATACGTTTAAATTTGTTTTAATATGGGGGCAAGGAGAGTTATTTCCCAAATAGGAGTACAAAGTGCTATGAACTGGTTTGAAAACACTTTTCTATGCAGAGAGTGGTGAAAACTCTGGGCCTCTTATGTGGGTCCCGGATACGTTTGCCTGGCCACCCAGACTGAATCATGTTTAATTGGAGCCCCCTGTTTTTCTCCCAAGGACCTTTCCAGATGTCACTGCCCCATATCCCAGCACACCAAGGATCACTTCCGCAGAGTCACAGCCCTGGTCTTTGGTCAATGTTACTCTCCTAATAGTTTTCTTAACTGATGGGCAGAGAGTAAGAAAAACTTGTGTGACTGATGGAGCGGGAGGCCTGTTTTTAATAGAAGTTGTGGGATCAGCCATGCATGCTTCCACTCAGCACTTCTTATCTCATCCACTGTCAGAGCTTTTCATCACATCATGGGCCCCAGTCCTGGGAGATTTGCTTCTCATTATGGCTCCCAGCCATAAGGTTCCCCATCCCAGGAGTCAGGCCCAGGCATGCCTCCAGGATGAAAAATTATCCAAGCTGCTAGTACAGTGGGAGAACTTATTCTCCCACTATGGGCACTTCAATAACTTAAGAAGTCCTCTGATACCGAAGGAATCACCACAACTGTAGCAGATGCCCATACGTGGGGCTTCTGCAGAACTGTTGAGGGCTGTCACAGAATGTTCATTTTGTCTTCATTTATCTCTGTTTCACCCCAAGACCAGCATGGAACAATCAGGCATGAATATAACCTTCCTCCTCTCTCCTAACTGTTGCATTTATCAGTCACGGTACCCTTCTCTGCTGAGTCCAGTGAGGCCTGGGCATCCTTCTCAACCCAGGACAGTCACCACCCATCCTACCAAAAGAAAGCTATTTGACCCCCCAAATTAAAGTTTGTCGTATGATTGTTCAGTGAGAGCAGAGCCCATATTGAAGCCAGACTCTATATTTTTGGACAGTTGAGAGCAAACAGCAATTTGCTGTTGTCTTATATTTATAGACTGCTGTAAGTTTATAAAGCACTCTTGTGACAGCTGAATATCTCAATAACCCTATGAAGTTAGAAAAGGCTGGTCTTAGTTTCCTGACCTGAGAAACAGGCCCTTGTTCACTAGGTAATGTAGTAATATTGTGATTGTTACGATCGCTAGGTCAGTACATTGTGAAGAAGGGGCTTAATCCGAGATCACGTGACTCTAAACACAGGGCTGTTTTTGCAACATTGAGCAGCTGCTCCACTCAGACGGCAGTAGGAAAGCCCCCAAGGAACCCAGGGCTGTCCACGTCCAAGAGTAAACCGGGGGAGTGGTGAAGAGTTGCTCAGCCTCTAGCACTGGGTTCAAAACTTGCCTTCACCACTTACTATTTGTGTGACCCTAGGAAATTCCTCAAACTCTATAAGCATCAGTTACCCCAGCTGTAAAACGTGGACAATCACATTCTCTCCCTCACAGAGTTGTTGTGAAAATGAAATAATATTTAGCACACTCCTGGGTATACAGGAGGCACTCAGTAGGAAAGTTCTTATCACCAGTCCAGTTTCCACATGTGCCCACGAGAACAGCCCCTGGAAAGTGACCTGTCTTCCAGGAGAGGAAGATGATCTTTGCATCTCGAATCAGCAAGTAGATTCCATAAAAGACTGATACACCAGCCAGAAGAGAAGGACTGGGGATTTGATCGTGGATCAAGAAGAAAGTCACTTCTTAAGACTAGAGTCATGTTGAGATGGATGTTCGCCTTACGGCCTTGGGGAGATCAAGGCTGAGACCCCAGGAGTGAGAGGGGACCCAGCGTGCTCGGAGATGTGTGTGATGCACAGCTACCATCCCAGGAAGGGTACTCTTGATTATTTTCAGCTCTCATTGGATGATTGCAGCAAACCATTGCTTTCTCTTTAGGCCCCTGCATCACACTAGGAAGAATGAAACTTCTCCCAGAAAATCTGACTTTTGACAGTATGCCATCCCATGTCCACAAGTGGTCATTGCAATCTTAGGGCTAGCCCAAACGTTTTTTTTTTTCCAGAGGGAGGTGGGCAGGCTTGAGATTGGGAAGAAAGTGGGAACTCTAACTTTTTAATCTTATAATGATGACATTTCTAGGAATACTCTGTGGTACAAAGTAGAGGTTATTTATTGACACTAGTGACTGTTTGATTGCATTCTCCATCATTTCTACATTGGCTGAGGATAATTTCTTGCTGGGAGAGGCAATTCACCACTACCACGGGCTCTGAGCGTCCCTTCATGCTCTAGCTGAGTCTGCCAAAGATGCAAGATCCTGACCGCTGTCTGCCTGGTCCATTTCTCAAAATTGTGTTTGCAGCAAGCAAGATTGAGTGATGAAGTACCAAGCCCTCCTGGCCAGAGAGAGGGCATTGTTACCACTCACAGCAATCTCAGTGTTCCTCTTCTTTAATGCAACCCACTGTTTGTGAAGGCATCCATCTAGGTTCATCTGTGTCACTCCCCAGGGGACTTGAGAGCCATAGGGAATGGACATGACAGGAAACTCAAGCTGCCTGCTGTGCTATAATTATATTGTCTCTGACCCAGGAATCTCGTGTCTTCTGCCAACATCCATGAAATAATAATAGGTTAGCTTAATAGCCTACAGGTAGGATAGACTCCCAGATCCTTTATAGTTCTTGGCACTTACATATTAACAAAATTTAGCATTTTGTTGTATTGTATCCTGTACAGTTTGCTAACTGTGGGATACTGTAGTAGACAGGATGATCATGGTGTCTCCAAGCCCACAGCCTCTTCTAAGTGGGACTGTGTCATGAAGATGCAGCTTGATACAGGCCAGGTGACTACTCCCACACCTGGTGACAGCTCATTGGGCCTGGAGTGGGCACTGGAATTAAAGAACAGCCGGTTCATGAGCTGGCCAGTAATCTGTGATGTGGACCGACACAAAATTATGAGCTGGGCCGGATTCAGTGGATCAAGAAATGCACAGTTAGCAGTGAGAGCTGAGCTGAGGTATCATTACAGTCATTAGCTGAAGCTACGAGGAAGTGGACAGTAGGAATGAACAAAAGCTGTGAGATAGAGAAAGGATATAAAGAATCGAGAGAAGGAATAAACCAGTTAATAATTAGGAAGAACCAGACATGAGAATATCAGCTGAATTATGATTGATGGTGGAACACATAACAAAGATTCATCAGCTCCAGCTGTGGAAGCCCATTGACCATCTTGGAGTCAAAATCACCCACCACTTCCTGCTCTTCTTGAGGCCCCCTTGTCTGGGTCTTCCTGGGGTTCTATGCTTGTGCATACTTTTAATAAACCCCCAATACTTGAAGTCACTGAAGTCCCCAGTGAAACAAACATGCACTCACCCATTCCTTGGCATGGTCTTTGTTCATACAATGGAGGCGCGGCTTGAGGAGATGGGGGTTGAATAAGCAAACTGTCTTCACTGCTCAGCAGAGCTCTCCTAGGATAGATCCCATCCCCCACCTGACACCTGCCTGAATGCCGAACCTGGGGCCCCATCAACAGGGGTCCCCCAAGGCACCAACAAACCCTATAAGCCTTCTAGACTCTTGTATTATTTCACGGTAAACCCTGGACAACTCTCAGACATAAAATAACATGGCATCCATTTAACATAAAAGAAACATGGTATATCTTTGTGATACTGTGTTAAGTCAGTGTTAGAATACAAACATGGACACTAATTAAAATGAAAAACTAATGATACCTCTCAATACTTGTTTTTCAAATTAACAAAATTACATACACACACAACTTACATACAGTAAGTTGTGTGTGTATGTATACAATTCTATGAGTTTGTGTAAAGATTTGTGTAAACAACACTACAGTGATGATACCGAATAATTACATCATCTCAAAGCCATTCATTCCCTCACCTCAACAGGAACTGCTGGCGACCACTGATTCATTCTTTGTTACTATAATTTTGTCTTTTTTAGAATGTCATGTAAATGGAATTATTCATTTATTTATTTAAAAAATAAATTTATTTATTTATTTATTTTTGGCTGCATTAGGTCTTTGTTGCTGCACGCAGGCTTTCTCTAGTTGCGGCGAGCAGGGGCTACTCTTCGTTGCAGTGTGCGGGCTTCTCACTGCGGTGGCTTCTCTTGTTGTGGAGCACGGGCTCTAGGCACATGAGCTTCAGTAGTTGTGGTGCACGGGCTTCCGTAGTTGTGGCACGTGGGCTCTAGAGTGCAGGCTCAGTAGTTGTGGCGCGTGGGCTTAGTTGCCCCACGGCACATGGGATCTTCCCGGACTAGGGCTCGAACCTGTGTCCTCTGCATTGGCAGGCGGATTCTTAACCACTGCGCCACCAGGGAAGCCCCTGGAATTATTTATTACATTACTTTCTGAGGTTGGATTCTTTCACTCAGCACAAAGCCTTTTATTTTATTTATTTTATTTTTTGATTGAAGTATAGTTGATTTACAATGTTGTGTTAGTTTCAGGTGTACATATATATATAAAAAATCTGATATATATGTATCTCCTTTTTCAGATTCTTTTCTATTACAGGTTATCACAAGATATTGAATATAGTTCCCTGTGCTACACAGTAAGCAAAAAGCCTTTTAAATGAGTGCATGCTGGTGTATGTACAGACAGTTTGGAGACTTTATTGGTGAGTAGTATTCCATTGTATGGACGTACCACAGCTTGTTAATTCCTCCACCCCACAAGGACATCCTTCCAGGTGCCACCTGGGGTGATTCATTTTATACAAACAAATTATATATTTATAAAATTATAAATATATATGATTAATGTTTTTAAGATCATCGAACAGTAAAATTGACAGTTTTTCTTTAGATGTACAGTTCTGTGAATTTTAACACATGCATAGATTTGTAGGGCTACCATCACACTCAGTACAGAATAGTGTATCACCCCAACAAAATCCCAGTGCTATTTCTTCTTCTTTTTTTCTTTAACATGGCTTCTTCTAGGATTTTTTAAAAATTTACTTATTCATTTATTTATTTATTTTTTGTCTGCATTGGGTCTTCATTGCTGCGCGTGGGCTTTCTCTTGTTGTGGCGAGTGGGGGCTACTCTTCGTTGTGGTGCACGGGCTTCTCATTTCTCATTGCGGTGGCTTCTCTTGTTGCTGAGCACGGGCTCTAGGTGCGTGGGCTTCAGTAGTTGTGGCTTGCGGGCTCTAGAGCACAGGCTCAGTAGTTGTGGCACACAGGGTTAGTTGCTCCACGGCACATGGGATCTTCCTGGACCAGGGATTGAACCCGTGTCCCCTTCACTGGCAGGCCGATTTTTAACCACTGCGCCACCAGGGAAGTCCTTCTTCTAGGTTTAAAAACATTTTTTTAATAGAGGTATAGTTGATGTACAACATTATATAATTTTCAGGTGTACCACATGGTGGTTCACAATTGTTAAAGGTTATACTCTATTTATAGTTATTATTCAGGGTGATGTTTCCTGCCATCTGCCCTCTCCCATCAACTCAAGGAAGGGGAAAGAAATATGGAAATCTCAAGTGTCTGATTCTCAGGGTCATGCTGCTTCCGTGGTGCTCCCCTTCCCAGACACCATTGCTTCCGCAGCGAGGGGCAACATATTGTATATCCTTTTGCACTTTATCCCTTTTTCTTCTGGACTCTATGTTTGTTCCTCTCTCTCTCTCTCTCTCTCTCTCTCTCTCTCTCTCTCTCTCTCTATATATATATATATATCAATGACTCCTATAATGGCTTGCCCTATTTCTATGTTACTTCCCACATTTTGGATCACATAATCTAAAAAAAGGACAGTATGGATGCAGATAGTAGCAGCACAGGACACATTACTCATAGCCACAGTAACATTCACTGACTATTTTTTCACATTCTCATTTTCCTTCTTTCCATGCTTCTGTCCTACATTTCACATCGTCTGTGACAAACCACATCAGCACGATCCAATCCAAACCACACATCATTCTAGGGCAAATTAATAACAGCCTCACGTAAAATAATAGCAGCGCTGAGCAAATAGTTAAGTTTAAAATGCCTTTAAGTCATTCCAGTGGAGAAAGTCAGTATGCCATCATGTGAAATCAAACCCAGGAGGAGCCCGTGAGGAACCAGAGCAAATGATTTTAAGATCATTTTCTCAGAAATGTGGACGAATCTTCCCAGTCAAGCATAGCCCATCCCAGTCCATAGTGCAGGTAGCATCTGTCGAGAGTGAAATCACCTTCCAATCGCCACCGTTAACATTTCAGGGTTGACGCCAACCACGTCTCGCGCTATTTTGTAACCAGCTCAGTTCGAGATTTCCATTATTTCCCAGATATCCCAGCCCTTACTGGGTGAGCCGTATTCAAGGGATGTGGTGTGCGCTTATCTCAATGTCTCCAAAGCTGTAAATTTCTCCAGGAAGTCCGTTTACTCCTCCAAATGAGTTGTTAGAAGGCTTGACTGATTGTAGAAGCAAATCGACCTTTAATGGGCCGCTGCGTAATTACAAAACAAAACCAGTTATACACATGAAACACACCTGCGTATTGAGCCGGAATGCGTGGAATGATTCTTCCAAACCCGTACCAGCTCCTCAGTGTTTTAATTAGGTTGAAACATTCTGGTTTGGTGTCCACTTTCTCATTGCAAGGGATCCTGCCTCTGTAAAACTCTATGTTTTACAAAGTTTTCTTTCCCCTAAGAAGCAGTACTTATTTTTATGATGATGATGACAAGGCAGCATGCTATAGTAATATTCCGTTCAAAGGCAATTTTTGAGGGATAGTGCCGGAGAATTAGCCTCTGGAAACAAACTACCTGGATTCAGATCCTGGCTGGACCACTGTGTGACCTTGAACAAGTGATTTGATCTCTCTGGGCCTCAGTCTCCTCAACTCCAAAATAGGGATAATACTATTTGCCTCATAGGATTTGGGTAAGGATTAAGTGAGTCATTCATGGGAATCCCTTAGCTTGGTACCTGGCATGTGGGAAGCATTTGGTAAATGTTAGCTGCATCCCACACAGAACATTCTTTCCTGGTTTTAGCACAAAGGATCACATAGAACCATCTTTCCCTTAAAGTGTCTTGTTGATTTCTGCCTCTATCCTGTGGAGGTTTATGGGCCCCAGAATAAGAAGAGAATGCCAGAGATGGGCTGCAGCCACTGGATTTGATGATGTTGAGATTCCCCAAGGATGGGTTTGGAACTGTGCCACGGCTGGTGTCCAGGCGGGCCCACTGCAGGAACAATCTCTGTTGCGCTGGCCAGATATCAGGGTGCTGCCCACTCCATGGAACCTGACCTCTTGCACATTCCATGTTGTAATTAACCTTGGATCAGCAAAGCAATATCTATTCTCCAAATGCAGTTGTATTTTATGCAAGCAGTGACAAGCTAATTAAGTTAATTTTTATAACACCTATCTGTATAATGAAACTAAGGTTGGACGATTCCAGCTGCTTCTCCTTCAAGTGCCTCCCCGTGATGATTAAAAAATAATTAATATTGCACCAAAGACAGGAACGAGAAGTTAATTCAAAGACGGAGGTGCAGTCTTTTTTTTTTTTTAATTAATTTTATTTTTGGCTGCATTGGGTCTTCGTTGCTGTGCATGGGCTTTCTCTAGTTGCAGGGAACGGGGGCTACTCTTCTTTGTGGTGCACGGGCTTCTCATTGCGGTGGCTTCTCTTGTTGCGGAGCACGGGCTCTAGGCGCACGGGCTTCAGTAGTCGTAGCACATGGGCTTCAGTAGTTGTGGTTTGCGAGTTCTAGAGCACAGGCTCAGTAGTTGTGGCGCGCGGGCTTAGTTGCTCCGCGGCATGTGGAATCTTCCCAGACCAGAGCTCGAACCCGTGTCCCCTGCATTGGCAGGTGGATTCTTAACCACTGTGTCACCAGGGAAGCCCCGGAGGTGCCGTCTTAATGAAACATATCCAATCATGTTCACTGCAAGGCTCTACAACCAGATCCCTCCTCCAGATATAGATGAACGGCCACGAACATTGGGTCTTTCTTGAGAGCATTTAGAAAACTTTAACATCTCCCATTTGCTCCACCCAGCAAACATTCTAGAAATCTCTTTTTGCCTTTTAATGAGGTAAAGGAAACTCTTGTATTTATTTGGGCAGTCAGTTGGCTGAAACGAATTCCAAATCTGGACCAGGAATATTACTTTTTTTCTGGGGTGGGGGGGAAGCTACATCATCAAAACTGTAACTTCTCTGGTGGTATCACAGACACCCAAACAGGAAAGCTCTATTTCCATTTGTATGGAACTAATTGTCCTATCTTCATACAGGAAAGATGAAATAAAACGTCATGGTTGGGGAAATTTAGAACTTTACTTTGACTTAGCTAGTTCAGCTTTTACTCGTATTGCATTCCAGGCACTGGTTTCCTGCCAGAAGGGGCCAAGGATGCTTCCCCTGGCTGGCTAGGGTCCCCGAGGCCATGTCTGTAGGCAGTAGGATGACTTGTTAGCTGGGCACCTGGGCAACTAGAACAGGTGCAGTGAATGTAGTCGGGGGAGAATCCCGTGCCCCCAGCCACAGTCTGCCAAGTCACTTTGCTGCCTGGGTAAATAAGACTAAAGTCACTTGCAAAGGGAGGGATGGGGAATGAGCAAAGTTCTATTTTAGCCAAGATGAGAGCCAACGACCAATCCCCCTCAAAGTTGGAAGACCGGATTTCTGGATCATTCAATCCCTGAGCCATAGGTGTCCTTGGACTGAATGCTTGGCTTCTTTGAGCTTCTGTCTCCCCGTTAATAAAAGAAGGAAGTAGGACCCAACCTCAAACTATGGTTCCTTTTCATGCTGTCATTCTATGGACCTAAGGCATCACCTTAGTTTTTGTAAGGTTAAAATGAGATGAAAGGGCACGTGTTATCAAGCCTGTTTTACAGGTGAAAAAGCTACTCGTCATAGATCTTCCAGAATTTTGTTCAGGTTACCCAGTCTCCTCTGAACCTTGGATTTCAGACTAAACACTGTGGGACTCGAGAGACATTGTTCCAGCTAATGATTAAGAACTCTCCAGACAATAGGGGCTTCTTAGACAATGGGTGAATTTCCAGGATGTCCGGCCCCCTTCCGAGAAGGAGGGAGATAACAAAATGTAAAAAAGGTGTCTGTCAAAGACCAATCAGGCAGCTGGGGACAAGTTCCCTCTCTGGTCCGAGCCTAAGCCGGGACCAATCAGCAGGAGAACACAACCAAATCTATAATTTACATACGGGGAAGTGGGAACCTATAAAACTGACATATTCGCGCCCAAAAGGGTTCCTTCTTCGACCTCCTGCGTGAGGACCAAGGAACCCCGGTGCACCGGCCTTCAATAAACCTCTTGCGTTTTGCATCGACTTCCGACTCTTGTTGTTTCCTGGGCGAGTTGAAACTCCTAGGAGACCGCGCAGGTCTAACATTTGGGGGCTCGTCCGGGATTCCACTCGCCCCGGACCACAAGAACATCGGGAGTTGGAGGTACCAGGTAAGCTCGAGCTTGATTGTCTGTTTGTCCCTTGTTCTTTGTGGGCCATTATCGGAGGAAAGCCGTAAGAATCGGCTTATTATGGAATCTGTATCGGACCTCTGGCTAGGCAGACGTGCTAATAGCCGGCGTCCATGAGCCCTAGGGGACGCCCTGGTGGCTCATCTGGAAGGAGAGGCAAACTCTGTCTCCCCTTCACTCGGTTTCGGCAGTTCCCTTGGTGATAACTGCCATCTGAAGAAGTTTCGGTTTTGAAGCGAGCTCGCGGTGGCCCATGCGTATATGTGTTTCGTGGAGTTTTAACTGTTTCTGTATTGTGGTCTATTCTTCTTCTCTGACGGACGACAATGGGACAAACTATGACGACTCCTCTTTCCCTTACCCTAAGCCATTGGACCGAAGTTCGGGCCAGAGCCCATAATTTTTCGGTAGAGGTAAAGAAAGGAAAGTGGCAGACTTTGTGTGCCTCTGAATGGCCAACATTTCAGATAGGATGGCCCCCCGAAGGATCCTTTTTATTAGACAAGATTAAGCTGCTGAAGTCTAAGATATTTAATATAGATCCCCACGGACATCCAGACCAAGTACCATATGTCTTGGTCTGGGAAGATTTAATTCTCTCCCCACCTCCGTGGGTCCGGCCCTTTGTTTCCTCAACAGGTACGTCCGCGCATACATCAGGAGCGTCGGAGATATTAGCCTTAAAGAAAAACCCCAACACGGAAAAGCTACCTGACGCCCCGGATCCACCGAAGGCGATTTATCCTGACCCGCAGTCCGATTTGCTTCTTTTGGATTCCCCACCCCCTTATCCTCCGGCCCCAAATCCCCTACCACCTAGAGGACCCCCAGCTCCACTGCCCTCGGCACCAAGGGAACCATCCATGATGGAAGAAGAAAGGGGTCCCTCAGTGGGCACTAGGAGCCGGAGGGCTATCTCCCCGGACTCCACTGCCCTACCTCTTAGAGAGTATGGCCCCCCCGACGGCCAAGGGAATAGATCTCTCCAATATTGGCCCTTTTCCTCTGCAGATCTTTATAATTGGAAAATGCATAACCCAACTTTTTCCGAAAATCCACAGGCCCTTACCGCTTTAATAGAATCTCTTGTTTTCTCCCACCAGCCCACATGGGATGATTGTCAGCAGCTGCTCCAGACTCTCCTAACGACTGAGGAGAGGCAACGGGTTCTTTTAGAAGCCAGAAAAAATGTATTAGGCGCCAATGGGCAACCTACCCAGCTGCCTAACGAGATTGATGCTGGTTTCCCACTCGTCAGGCCAAACTGGGATTTCAATGCCCCGGAAGGTAGGGAGCGCCTGAAAGTGTATCGCCAGGCTCTGGTGGCGGGTCTCCATGGAGCGGCCAGACGGCCCACTAATTTGGCTAAGGTAAGGGAAGTCACTCAGGGGCCCCAGGAATCTCCAACTGTGTTCCTGGAGCGTTTAATGGAAGCCTTTAGACGCTTTACCCCTTATGATCCAACTTCGGAGGAACATAGGGCTACTATAGCAATGGCTTTCATAGATCAAGCGGCCCCTGATATTAAGAAGAAATTACAGAGGCTAGATGGCTTGCAGGGATTTTCGCTTCAGGAGTTAGTAAAAGAGGCAGATAAAGTATATAACAAAAGAGAAACAGAGGAAGAGAAGGAAGAAAGAAAGCAGAAAGAGCAGGAAGCCCGTGAAATAAGACGGGATAAGAGACAGGAGAGGAATTTAAGTAAGATACTGGCCACTGTGGTTGGAGGAAGAAATATAGGGGATAGAAATAGGCAGAAAGGGCGAACGGCAGACAGAAGGCGGCCATTAGACAAGGACCAATGTGCCTACTGTAAAGAAAAAGGACATTGGGCGAGAGAATGCCCTAAGAAAAAGAGTGGAGGAAGGCCAACCAGAAACAAAATCTTAACATTGGAAGAAGAAGACTAGGAAAGTCAGGGCTCGAACCCTCTCCCCGAGCCCCGGGTAACTCAAAGTGGAGGGGGAACCTGTTCAATTTTTGGTAGATACCGGAGCCCAGCACTCCGTCCTTCTCCACTCAAAAGGTCCTATCTCAGCTAAAAGGTGATGGGTACAAGGAGCCACTGGGAATAAACAATATTCATGGACCACACGAAGGACAGTAGATCTTGGGATTGGACGAATAACCCATTCATTTTTGATTATTCCGGAATGCCCCTATCCTTTGCTGGGAAGAGATTTACTCTCCAAAGTAGGGGCTCAAATCCACTTTCAGCCAGAAGGTCCCACCATAACTGATAATAAAGGAAGGTTACTTCAAATATTGACTATGAAATTAGAAGATGAATATAAATTATACGAGCAGCCTTCATCCTCACGAGTTAATGTTACAGATTGGGTAACTCGGTTCCCTCAAGCCTGGGCAGAAACTGCCGGAATGGGGATGGCCAAAAATCGGCCCCCGGTGCTAGTGGAACTCAAGGCAACTGCCACCCCAATAACGGTCCGTCAATACCCCATGAGTAGAGAAGCCAAAGACGGTATCCGTCCCCATATACAGAGGCTACTAGACTTGGGCATCTTAATAAGATGTCAATCAGCATGGAACACCCCTCTCCTGCCGGTAAAGAAACCAGGAACAAATGATTATCGGCCGGTGCAGGATCTACGAGAGGTAAACAAACGGGTGGCAGACCTCCACCCCACAGTTCCAAACCCTTACAACCTCCTGAGCACTCTTCCACCTCAACATACGTGGTATACTGTTTTGGACCTTAAAGATGCTTTTTTCTGTTTAAGACTCTCTCCCCTGAGCCAACCCTACTTTGCCTTCGAATGGAAAGATCCAACATCGGGAATGTCTGGT
Source organism: Lagenorhynchus albirostris (assembly GCF_949774975.1). Classification (NCBI taxonomy): domain Eukaryota; kingdom Metazoa; phylum Chordata; class Mammalia; order Artiodactyla; family Delphinidae; genus Lagenorhynchus; species Lagenorhynchus albirostris. Next base: position 4,875,645 of record NC_083114.1, read on the forward strand.
CAGCTGACATGGACACGGCTACCTCAGGGATTTAAGAACTCCCCGACCATCTTTGATGAAGCCCTCCATCAGGATTTGGCATTATATAGAGAATCAAATCCCCAGGTAACATTACTCCAATACGTTGATGATATTTTATTAGCTGCTGAGACCCAAGAAGATTGTATCAAGGGTACTGAAAAACTGTTAACGGAACTTGGAACCCTGGGATATAGAGCCTCAGCCAAGAAAGCACAAATATGCCAACAACAGGTCAGTTACCTGGGGTATCTATTAAAAGGGGGGCAAAGATGGCTCACGGAGAGCAGAAAGGATACGGTGGCCCAAATTCCGGCTCCCAAAAACGCCAGGCAGGTTAGAGAATTTTTGGGGACGGCCGGATTCTGTAGACTATGGATTCCAGGGTTTGCTGAGCTGGCATCCCCATTGTACCCCCTAACCAAAAACAGCACTCCTTTCGTTTGGGGCGATAAGGAACAACGGGCTTTTGACCAAATCAAACGAGCTTTACTTTCAGCTCCAGCCCTAGGACTGCCAGATGTAACCAAACCTTTTCATTTATATGTGGCCGAAAATAAGGGCATTGCAAAAGGAGTATTGACTCAGAAATTGGGTCCCTGGAATCGCCCAGTTGCTTATTTGTCAAAAAAATTGGTCCCTGTGGCATCAGGATGGCCCACCTGTTTAAAGATAATCGCTGCAGTAGCCGTTCTAGTCAAAGATGCTGACAAACTAACTTTAGGACAAAATCTAACGATAACAGCTCCTCATGCCCTGGAAAATGTAGTCCGTCAACCACCGGATAGGTGGCTAACTAATGCCAGGATGACCCATTACCAAACCCTGTTGCTAAACTCAGATCTCATCAAGTTTGCTCCAGCCACAGGACTCAATCCAGCCACCTTGCTACCTGATCCTGACTTGGAAGGCTCCACCATCATACATGATTGTCAGGAAGTACTGGCCGCAGCACACGGCAGTAGGCCAGATCTGATGGACCTGCCCCTCCCTGATGCTGATTTCACCTGGTTCACGGATGGGAGCAGTTTCCTGGAGGAAGGTAAGCGTCGAACTGGGGCAGCCATGGTAGACGGAAAACAAGTCATATGGGCAGCGGCGCTACCACAAGGGACCTCAGCCCAACGAGCTGAATTAATTGCCCTGACGAGGGCATTAGAGATGGCAGAGAATAAAAAAGTAAACATCTACACAGACAGTAGATATGCGTTTGCTACCGCTCATATCCATGGTGCCATTTACCAACAGAGAGGGCTACTAACTTCAGGTGGCAAAGAAATTAAAAACAAAGACGAAATCGTGGCTTTGTTGACTGCACTCATGCTTCCTACTAAAGTCAGTATCATCCACTGCCCTGGACATCAAAAAGGAAATACCCCAATAATTAGGGGAAATAATATGGCTGACCAAGTGGCCTGAAAAATAGCATCGGGAGAAGTCATTTTAGGACTGTCAGATAAAGTTCCTGAAAAACCAGGCCGCGATGAAGAAATCATCCCGGCCACAACAAAAGAAACTTTGTCCCCTCAGCAAGCAGAATCCATGTTACAACAGATGCACAGATGGACACATTTGGGGACTAAAAAGATGGTAGCCTTGTTACAAAAAGCCGGGTACGAAACCCCTGGAATGACAAAATTAGCTGAACAAATTGTGCAGGAATGCGTCCCATGTCAACAGGTAAATGCTCACAAAGGGAAACTTGAAACTGGAAAGAGACTCAGGGGGGACCGCCCAGGAACTTACTGGGAAGTGGACTTTACCGAAGTGCGTCCTGGAAGGTACGGTAATAAATACCTTTTAGTTTTTGTAGACACTTTTTCAGGATGGATAGAGGCTTTCCCAACAAAGAAAGAAACAGCTGCTGTAGTAGCCAAGAAGATTTTAGAAGAAATTTTTCCTCGATTTGGAGCACCAAAGGTAATAGGGTCTGATAATGGTCCAGCCTTCGTCGCCCAGGTAAGTCAGGATGTGGCCAGATATTTGGGGACTGATTGGAAATTACATTGTGCATATAGACCCCAGAGTTCAGGTCAGGTAGAAAGAATGAATAGAACTCTAAAAGAGACCCTAACCAAATTGTCCTTGGAGACTGGCGGTACAGATTGGACGGTGCTCCTTCCTTTAGCACTGTTCCGGGTTAGGAATACACCTTCCCGGTACCATCTTACTCCTTTTGAGGTGCTATACGGGGCCCCACCTCCCCTTCTCACCTTAAGAGAAGAAATAAAACCAGACTGTCAAAATAACACTGACTTGTATGCTAGGCTATTGGGACTCCAACTGGTCCAAAAGGAGATATGGTCCCAACTCTCCGAGGCCTACCAACCGGGAACACCGGGAGAAACTCATCCTTTCCAAGTCGGGGACTCCATATACGTCCGTCGGCATTGAACCCAGACGTTGGAACCTCGATGGAAAGGATCATACACCGTCCTCCTAACCACCCCAACGGCCATAAAAGTGGACGGCATCGCTGCCTGGATCCATGCTTCACACGTGAAAGCTGCACCAGCGGCGGCATCATCAGGATGGCAGGCCCAAAGAACCGACAACCCGCTCAAACTCAAGCTTCTACGAACCTAGGACTTATAATTTTGGTTTTACTGCCTTTATTGACTGTAAGTGATTTTAGCCCTCACCTCCCCCAACGTTTAACTTGGCAGGTAATTTCTCAGACTGGAGATGTAACCTGGTCCATTAGTCATACTGCACCCCCCTGGACCTGGTGGCCAGATCTTTTTCCTGATGTTTGTAAATTGGCTATAGGAGCACCTTATTGGGATACAGAAGATTCTCATGCCCCTTCCAAAGTTTCGGAAACTGGTTTGGGCCGGGTTGCAAAAATGCAGGCAAAAGAATGATGCTTGGTATCCTCACTTTCTACGTATGCCCCGGGTTCCACCGCCCTTGATCTCTGAATTATAAATGTGGTGGAACTGAAAACTTTTATTGCAAAAGCTGGGGATGTGAAACTACCGGGGATACTAATTGGAAACCCACCTCAACTTGGGATTTTATTACTGTAACGGCTAATTATTCTCATAATGAGGATACCGGACACCGGAGTAAATGTTCAGGATGGTGTCATCCCCTTAAAATTTCCTTTAGTAATCCCGGAAAAAGAGATGAAAAATGGATAAATGGTCATTCTTGGGGCGTTAGATTTTACATGAGGGGATATGATTTAGGAATATTAATGACCCTTAAGCTAAAGATTGAGACTCCTGCTCCTATATCAATAGGCCCAAATCCCGTACTTGGCCCCCCTTTGCTTCCCCCGGCCCCTTCAACTACGTCAACAAAGAATGAGACTAATGAAACCTCTGGATCCAAAGAACCCACAGTTAAGCCTGGGACTCCTCAGGATAGGATGCTTTCTTTGGTGCAGGCAGCCTTTACGGTCCTTAATGCTACAAACCCGGAGGCTACAAAATCATGTTGGCTCTGTTATGCTGCCCCTCCCCCTTATTATGATGCTATAGGATATAGTTCTAATTATACTAATGTCAGCTCCCCGGACCATTGTCGATGGAAACAGAAAGGGAACAGTAAATTAACTCTGTCTTCGGTTTCTGGAAATGGTACTTGTATAGGAACACCTCCCCAGTCCCATCGACACCTTTGTCATGATTTCAGCCTCCCTTCAGGCTCGGGATATCTTGTACCTCCCCAAGATGGATGATGGGCATGTAACACGGGGCTCACCCCTTGTGTCTCTCTAGAGGTTCTCAACAATTCAGCTGATTTTTGTGTGCTAGTGCAATTAGTTCCTAGACTTATCTATCATTCAGATTCGTCCTTCTTAGATGAATACGAGGGAAAAACAAGAAGGAAGAGAGAACCTGTAACCCTCACATTGGCTGTCCTTCTAGGACTAGGAATATCTGCCGGGATAGGAACAGGAACCACAGCCCTCATACAACAACCCCAGTATTATGCAAGTTTAAGACAGGCTGTAGACATCGACCTTCGAGCATTAGAAAGTTCCATAACTCAACTAAAGGAATCACTCACCTCACTTTCAGAAATGGTGTTGCAGAATAGAAGAGGCCTAGATTTGCTGTTTCTTAAAGAAGGGGGATTATGCGCCGCTCTAAAAGAAGAATGTTGCTTTTATATTGATCATTCAGGAACCATTACCAAAACCATGGATAAACTAAGGGAACGCTTAGATAAAAGGCAAAGGGAGAGAGAAAACGAAAAAGGATGGTTTCAATCATGGTTTGATAAGTCCCCCTGGTTTACTACCTTAATCTCTACTCTGTTGGGACCTCTTATTGTTTTATTGTTGATTTTAACTTTTGGACCATGTGTTCTAAATCGCTTGATAGCATTTATTAGAGAATGTATCAGTACTATACAAGTTCTAATGTTAAGACAACAGTACCAAAGTTTACGAACAGAAGGTTGAGATTCCATGATTGGAATCAATAGTCACAAGAAAAAGGGGGGAATGTGGGACTCGAGAGACATTGTTCCAGCTAATGATTAAGAACTCTCCAGACAATAGGGGCTTCTTAGACAATGGGTGAATTTCCAGGATGTCCGGCCCCCTTCCGAGAAGGAGGGAGATAACAAAATGTAAAAAAGGTGTCTGTCAAAGACCAATCAGGCAGCTGGGGACAAGTTCCCTCTCTGGTCCGAGCCTAAGCCGGGACCAATCAGCAGGAGAACACAACCAAATCTATAATTTACATACGGGGAAGTGGGAACCTATAAAACTGACATATTCGCGCCCAAAAGGGTTCCTTCTTCGACCTCCTGCGTGAGGACCAAGGAACCCCGGTGCACCGGCCTTCAATAAACCTCTTGCGTTTTGCATCGACTTCCGACTCTTGTTGTTTCCTGGGCGAGTTGAAACTCCTAGGAGACCGCGCAGGTCTAACAACACCAGATACTGTGACGCATGCTTAGCGCAATGCGTCCACCAACAGTCTCCAAGTTCTTTCCCTATAAGGAAACCCCTGCCCAGATGTGATCACACGATCTGCGGGTCGACAAGGGCAGTGTTACTCCGTAGAGCGAAGTGAGTGGGGTGTGCCTTATTTGCTTTGTTTTCCTCGTGTGGGAAGCTCCCTAACAAAGGGGAAGGGATTCTGTTAAGGGCCACATCCACATAAAAAGCGATTCAATGTAGTCGATCCAGATGGGACTTTGCCACAGTAACAGATGCTGTGGCTTTCATCATTAACACCTCAACAGGCTCTCGCGGTCTTCCTCTCAGGAAGCAATTACACACACGTGCACCCCGCCTCGAAATTTTATCCTGGCTTCGGGTGGCTCGGGGCTCAAGCAAAACCTGGCGGAAAGGGGTTTCCTCCTCATTTATTTGGAATGGGGGATTTGTGAGCTGGTGTCCCGTGAAAGGTGAAGACATTTTAGAAAGGGCTTTGGTGCCTGAAGAGGGGTGGGTGAGAAGGAGAGGGAAGAAGCTGCTCAGTGGGGAAACCCCGACGTCTAAGTGGGAGTCTATAAATCCAGGCTGAGAAAGGCCATGGTTTTGAGGGTTGGGATGCAGAACAGCATCGCATCCTTAGGGGACCCTCTGCTCCTCGGTCGGTCCGGCCCTTTCTCTTTAGAAATTTCCTGTTTCAAAAGGGCCGTGAACTGGTTTCCAGGCTCAGAGGATCAGGCCTGGGTGCTGCATTGATTGAGTGCTGAGAAATCACACACACGTGTTCTGGGGAAGGGAGCGCATGTAGGGAAGAATCTCACACTGGAAATCAAGGCTGGGTGGGCATCTCCTCAACGCCCTCCCTGCATTGCGACATGTCCTGGTCACAGCAAAGAACACGCACCTCTCACAGCCACCAGCTCGTCCACACCACACACAAGTCAAACAGCTATTTTCATGATCCCCATTTTATAGATGAAGGAACTGAGGCCCAGAGAGGGAAAGTGGCTCATGGCCTATGTGTTACACAGATTCTAAGCACCACAGTCATGACCTGGACCAGGTGTTTTGAATTCAAGCATCCCTACAGGCAGACCTTGTTTTATTGCCCTTCACAGATACTTCGTTTTTTGATAAATTGAACGTTTGTGGCAACCCTGCGCTGTCAATGAGGGTTAGCATTTTTTAGCAATAAAGCATTTTTAAATTAAGGCATGTACATTGCTTTTTATAGACATAATGCTGTTGCACATCTAATAGACTACAGTAAACATAACTTTTATATGCGCTGGGAAACCAAAACATTCGTGTCACTTGCTTTATGGTGATATTCGATTTTTTGCAGCGGTCTGGAACCGACCCCAAAATCTCTCTGAGGTCTGCTTGCACCGGAGCATTAACCCATATATAATTCTCTCCCTTCACCCCCCACCCCTTCCCCTGACTCCCCAGAGGCCTGCACCTTCTGATGCAGGAGTTCAAGACATTCAGGTATCTTTAGAACCAACAGTGCTGAGTAGATTCGGCACATCCCTGCATCAGAGGTCAAGACAAGCTGATCTGTGAGGGGTGAAATGAGGGGGCTTAATCATTCATCTTTGCTTCCCTATGAAAAGCATGCCTTCCTTTCTGCCGTCCCTATCCCCCTAAGCTGCTGGTATGTCGACTCTTTTACATTTCAGCCTTTTCCTCCCCATGGTGCATGGGAGGGTCCAGGTGGTGAGAGTTGATTCACTAAGCAACTGCTGAGCAGGGGGACCTGGGGGGGAAGAGCTCGGTCAGACCCCAGGGTTCCCATCCCGGCTTTCCCAGGTGGTAACCTTGGATGACCTTGGATTCTGAGCAAGCGGCTTCCTCACCCTGCTCCTGTGTCCTCATCTGTAAAAAGCAGGTAATAACAGTACCTGCCTGCAAGGGTCCTTCTGAGGGTTGAATGAGAGAGGTGCCCCTCTGGCATACAGTAAGAGCTCAGTACTGTTTGCTGTTACTATTACTGAAAGTGGGGTCTGGCTGCTCGCTGCTCTAAAACCAATAGAGAGGCAAGGTTGGTGGAAAGTTGGCTTTATTTTGGAGGCTGGCAATGGGGGTTTGGGGGGGAAGGGAGGGTGGACTCCTGTCCATAGGCCGACTCTCCCCCACACACACCCGACAACCAGTAGAGCAAGCACTTTCAGAGGCAGAGGGAGGGGGCTACATGCAGAAACAGCACCGGCAGCTCTGACAGTCACCTTGAAATCAGTCCTGCGGTGGTCTCATCAGCATCATCTTGATTATACTGTTAATCTTCAGTTCCAGGGTCGGTTTGTTCCCGTTTCCTTGAGGCCAGTTCTCGGAATTGTGGCAGCTCATGTCATGGCTACAGCCTGGCCATCACGTGGTTAACTTCTTCCACCTGGTGGGGTTTCAGTGTCTATAAGACAGCTCCCAGGTTATGGCTCAGAATATTACCTATAGCCCTTGAGAAGGAACTAAATGTCCTTGACTTTGCTTATGGACTAAACTATTATTATGTAGTCTTGTTGGACTGTTTTCCTTTGCTTCTGCATTTTCTCACTTCTCTGATTCAATTGATTCTTTGGCTAACGTTTTTCCACAGACAAAAGGCAGGCGAGGCTGTAGGGGGAAGGACCACAGGGTCCTGCTCCGTTTCATTACTATTAGACTTTGTACGGTGCCTCGCTCAGAGATGAAGAAGGCGGAAGTCCTGCCTTCGGGGAGTTTACAGTCTAGTGGCTGGAATAACACACCCTGCAGGACACTGAGCTTGGCAGAGAAGAGCGAGTCTCTAAATTGAGGCTGCATCTGAGTCCTCCGAGGGGGGTGTTAAAACACAGGGCCCTCCTGTGTTTTGGTTTTGATTTGTATGCTGGGCTCACCCCGAGAGTGTCTGTTTCAGGAGGTCTGGGGTGGGGCCTGAGCGCTTCTAATTTCTAACAAGATCCCGAGTGATGCCGCCGCTGTTCGGGGGGCACTGCTTTGAGAACCATCGCTATGGCGACAAAAGCCGGCCCTGGGAGCACAAAGCCTGATCCGCCCGCCCGCCAGAGCTGTGTGATCTTGAGCTGAGCTCCTGTGCTGGGAGCATCCACAGGGAGAATGAATGTAAGCGAACCGTCAGGTGACGGAAAGAGGGCCCTCGCTGCTGGCCCGCGCTGGACGTTGCTAGCTGGGCAAGATGTAGCCGAAGGAATAAGAGAAGCCGATCCCGGCTTGGGTGGAGGCCTCGGCGCGGAAGTTAATCTGAGCAGGATCAAACGCATCTGGAAGTCATAGTGATGGTAACATAGATGCTTTGAGCCCTTGAGTAACAAACCCCGGGATACTGAGTCCGGGAGCAATTACAGGCATATTTAAGTATATTTTGATTGACTTCCACCATCTGGACCTTGAAATATGAGTGATGGCAGAAAGCCAAAAGGCCCCCAATTCTTTCCACCGTAACCTGCATATGGCGTCTTCCGAGTCGTGTGGCTTCACGTGACATCAGGGTGGGGTGTATCGTCCCTGCCGCCAAGCACTAGGGACAGTGGCACCACAGCAAGGACAATTTTATTTTTTAATTAAGAAACAGGTTGCTTCAATTACCCAAGCCTGTTCACCGTTGGCACTGTGATCCATTCATTGTACTCATTCATTGTTACAATTCAACACTTCACTTATTTGCAGTTCGAATATGTTGATGTAAAATGTGGCAGACATTTCCTGAACACACCAAGAACGTGACAACCAGCTCCCAGGAGAGTCATTTCAAATCGCTTGGCGTACTTGCTCACAGCCGAACCCAGGGCCCTGTATTCACGCTGCGTCTCAGCGGTTACAATCCTCCCCTTCATGGACATTTGCCTGGATCCTGAAGCCACAGAAAAAGGAGCAATTTGATATCTGGCAGCTCCTGCAGAAAGCAGAGATGTAGGCTGGGAAGAGGGGCGGGGTGTTCCGACCCACATGAGAAGGAATAGGGGCTTGGGTTGCATAATTCTGAGCTACCAGATAGAGCTAAGTCAGCACAGCCTGGGGGGCTCCTGATGGTGGACCTGGGGAGCCCTAAGGCTCACACCTGCCTCTGGGACCACAGAGCCGAGAGGGGAGGAGCCCGGACGTGACTGGAAGAAATGAGGAGTCTGGGCTTTGTTCCAGCCCACAGCCGTCAGGGTCACCGCAGGAATGGTCAGCCTGGCCGTGCCCCGCTTCAGGAGCAAACCAGGGTTCCTCAAACACCATTTTCCGAAGTGCCCATGAGCAAGAGGCTCTTGGAGTGCCTATCATTTCAAAATATCAGTATCACTGTTTCCTTGAGACCTCAAACCAGATGTCTGAAGGCAGCTACTGGCAAGTTCCTCTGTTTCTGAACACTTTCCCAGCTTCTTCCTTCCACAGCTGTCATCCATCTCCAGTGTAACTTCTCCTTCAGTCCTTATGAAAATGAGCAGTTAGGTGGATATATTCTGCCTGGTCTCTCCTCACCTCCTGCAGGGCTCCTGCAGAGCCCACAGCGTAAAACGGGCAGGGCCGAGCAAAGGCATGAGCTCTGGACGCAGCACCTCCAAACCCTGACATGTGCTGGATCACTTGGGGCTCTTGTGAAAACACAGATTCTGATTCAGTGGGTCTGGGATGAGGCCCGAGCTTCTGCTTTTTGGATAAGCTCTCAGGCTCTGGATAAGCTCTGAGGCTGCTGGTCTGCAAACCGTATGACACAGTTGAATGAATGACACAGTTGTCGCGGATCATAGGAAAATATTGAGCCCAGATCAGAGGTACACAGCTATTCTACATCGTCCCCTGGGATACCGGGGGCAAGAGTTAAATGTCTGTCTCTCATCTTAGTGATGGTTTAATGCAAGTGGATTTTATTTGTGCAGTAGCTGCCCGTGATCATGTTAAACTTCAGGGTTATGGATGCCACTTCGGGGCATTTCTCGATTATACTGAGAGCAGAAGGGAATTAGGCAATGTGACATCTGACATAGCGGGGTGGGAACTTGACTGGCCTTGGAATCAGAAGTTGACGACATGAATGTCAGCTTTGCCCCATCGCTAGGGGGCACTGTGTGCTGCTAAGTACTCCACAAATGGAAAGAAACAATAACCGTCTTGTTTAACCTAACAGGGCTGCTTTGAAGGTTAAATTAGGTAAAATCTGGAACATTTCAATGCAATTTCAAATGCTAAAGTATTGACAACCCCCTTTGGGCTCCCGGAGGATTAGCAAATGTGGGATGTAGAATAGCCTTCTTATAAAGAAGGCGGCAAACATTTTCACTGTCACACATGGTGCCACTCTATCCTAAATTGCATCTTAATACACTACCCCCATTTAATTATCCTTCTTACAGGATAATAATGGCTCTTTCAGCCAAAGAAGATATTGTATTATCCTAACGGCATTCACATAAAACGTAAAGAGATCAAACAGTCCGGCTCATTTTCTTAATATCATAACAGTGAGATTTATACAAGTCTGTTTAATTCAAGCTTGGCCATCTTTCCAGCTGGAACGTCCCCGGAGAGCAGCCCTTCTGAAAAATGGTTCCTTTCGGCCTCATGTGAATTCCTTTCTAATGTCAACCCTGAAGGAAGTAATTACTGAAAGTATCCCAGCCAGCAACACATCCAAGTGTTCCTCTTTGTTTGGGACGATGTCACATTCTTGGAAACCTTCAGGAGGACCAGAAAGGACAACTCGAAGGTGTTCATTTTTGGAATCGGCCATCGGAAAAAGAAGTCCAGCTTCCTAAGACTGAAGTCCCGTCAGATAGAAAGTCTCTGTGAAAATAATCCCTGGGTCAGCATTTGCCAAAGGGCCCAAGCTTCTGCGTCCAATTTGTATCACATTTAGACAAGTGATGACACAGTCCTGGGCCTGTGTATTACACAATTACAGAAATGTGATTCTCATTATGTTATTAAAGTGCTAGTTGTTGCTACTCAGGCCACGCCCTCTGCAGACGATCTTCCCAGCAGCACGGTTATTGCTGCCACCACCCTTGCCGAAATTTCCAGATCTCAGTGCCACGTTCGTCCTGTTCTCACAGAGTCCTGTAGGGGTGAACAGGAAGTCTTCCTCAGCCCCCTGGGTTGGTTTTGATTAGACTCAACTTCTGGGAGAAACTGGACTCCTGCTAAGCCCAGCCAAGTAAACAGAACTCTCCGTCCCAGTTGTCATTAACCCTTTTCTAGGCAGGCAACACTTCACACAAATTTAAACCAGATGGGTGAAGGAGTCTTTGCAAGGGGGAGGGGAGTCTTTTTCACAGGCTCCACATGGAAAACCAATAGGGCTGTGTTTCACGCATTCGTCATCTGTTTCGGGACATCTGTCCCGAGTATCGTGTGAAGCTGGAATTGGCTGGAGGTTCAGACCTAGTGGGGAATGCGGTCTTCACGAACCGTGGATACAGACGACTCCGTTGATCATCCCAACAGCCTTTGGGACCAGGACATTGAAGGTCAGACTGGGTCAACCACAAATCAAAACTTTGATAATATCAGTTGAATCACTCAGCCGCTCTTTATTGTGTATATGCAGTGCAGAAGGGTCAACGGGCTTCAGACAGGGTTCAGCCCCAGGATTTTAGAACAAGGTCAGGAAATGTCACCCTTCCAAACTGAAGCTAATAGGAAGCCACAGGAAATTGAAGCAATTTGCCATCTGCAGGGGAGTAAACCGGCTTTTGGCAATGCGGTGCAGATGAGCCTGGGGCGTGCCCCAAACCTCCACCTAGGATGGAGACCTAGGAGGTCTTCACAGCTGTTCAAGAACAATAAGCCGTAAGGAACACAGGACAGCTGTTATCGTGAAGCTCTCAGAACTGATGCAAGGGGCTGCCCCAACCGTGCCCCTGGCAGATGGAGAAGCATCTCAAAATTGAGACAGTCAGTTCGTCTAGGTATCCCACCTTGAAGGAAATAACTCCCAGAAACAACCAGTGCCCTTTGAGTCTTTCTGGACTGGGCAAGCAAACTATCCCCACTGACTGATCCCAGGTACCTCACCCCAGATGGTTCCCACGATGAACTAATAAGCTAACATTCCAATAGGAGAGCCTTGCCTATTCTGAGGAACAAATTTATGCTAATTAAGTCTGAATGTCCCTGGGTAGATTCATTCAACTGAAACCTGAGCCAGCGAGGACCATACCCCAAATCAGACAACTTCGTTCATTCATTCATTCATTCATTCTCTCACTCACGTACTCCATGAACTTACAGTAGTGCCATCTCTGGACTGGATACTGCATGAGGCATAAGGGATGCCAAGGGATCTCAATGTTCCTGCTCCTAAGAAGCTTGCAGCGTGTTACAGACTGTTTTTTAACCTATGGGTGGTGATCAAGTGGAGAGTTATAAAATCGATTTAGTTGATTACAAATAGCACTTAAAAATAAATATAGGGCTTCCCTGGTGGCGCAGTGGTTGAGAGTCCGCCTGCCGATGCAGGGGACACGGGTTCGTGCCCCGGTCCGGGAAGATCCCACATGCCGCGGAGCGGCTGGGCCCGTGAGCCATGGCCGCTGAGCCTGCGCGTCCGGAGCCTGTGCTCCGCAACAGGGAGAGGCCACAGCAGTGAGAGGCCCGCGTACCGCAAAAATAAATAAATAAATAAATAAAAAATAAATAGAACAAAAGATGAATAGAATAGAAAAAAAGTGAATAGAACAAAAGTGAATAGAATAGAAACGAAACTATTTATGTTGCTGTTTGTCCTCTTTACAGCACCAGCAACCAGTTATCTGACTCTGTCTACCAACTGGTGCCCAACAATTCAATTCAATTCTGACACTGAGTACCTGGGGTTAGTGCAAACCCCGCAGGTTAAGGGTTCAGTTCACAGACTGCCGCCACCTCTGACGCCAACCACACATGGGGTCTTCAGGCACCCGCACTTTAAATGACCAGCTACAAATTTGGGAGTTCCCATGACACCCCTAGGGTTCGATAAATTGTTAGAATGATTCACAGAACCTGGAAGGGTGGGAAGCTTACCACTGCAGTTTATTATGAAGGATAGAAATGAAGAGTCAGATGAAGAGGCCTGGACGGTCCCAGGTGCAGGAGCCTCCACCCGCATGGCGTTGGTGTGCACCACCATCCCAGTACCTGGGTACGTTCACCAGCCACAAAGTTCCTCCAAACTAGTAGTTCTGAGGGCTTGTATCCCATTATGTAGGCACATTTGATTAAACCATTGGCCATTGATGATTAACTCAGTTCATAAGCCCCCTGCCCGCTCTCCCCTCCCTGGAGGCCAGAGGGTGGGGCTGAAAGTTCTAACCTTCATGAAATGGTTGGGTCCTCCGGTGACCAGCCCCCGTCCTGAAGCTAGGTAGGGTCCTGCCAAGAGTCACCTCATCGATATAACCTCAAGTATGGTTGAAAGGGGCTCCTCATAAATAACGAAAGACACTCCTATCACTCAGGAAATTCTAGAGTTTTTAGGAGCTCTGTTTCCGGAACCAGGGGAAAAGACCGAATGTATTTCTTATTATATCATAGCTGCACACAGTAGGGATTAGTGTTTCCTGTGGAAGTTTAGTTCTCAGTCACTCGTATATGCGTATGTGCCTGTCCTTCTACCGGATCTTGATATAAAAGGTGTTTCTTAATATGGATTGTGGTGAAAAAGTTAAAAAATTCTAGCATTGAGACATGCCTGCCTCCCAGATTGCCCTGTGAATTCTGAACCATAAACGATGCCAGCATTTCAGGAGGGCTGACGGTTGATGTTTCTCTGATCCTTCAATTTCCCTTTCTGGACCTTCACTCCCCCTGTTCCTTCTACAACGTGTAGGGTCTGATTCCTATAATGAATCCTGTATTCTGTAATTTTTTTTTCTACAGCTTGAAAAACACTTTACTAGAAGAAACATTAGATAGTGTTTATAATGATTTGTGTCCATGTCCGTGTCTACTAAAACATGTAAAACACACAATGAAAGCCCAGACAAGAAGTGACATTAACAGGCAGGAAAGGCTTCTTAGAAGAAATAACCTCAAATTAGGTCTTGAATAATGAGCAGACCTCCAACAGTGTCAAAGAAAAAACATATTCATGACACTTGTTAAAAATGTCAAGGAGGAATTGATTCAAGGGGAATGATCGTGATAGGCATAGGGACCACCGCAACGGGGTTTTGCAGTGGAGGAGAGAGACTGGACTCAGCTCTGAACACAACAAGGAAAAGTGGGAATTTATAGCCGAGGAGCTGGGGTCGCAGGGTGGGAGGCGGGGAGAGGTCAGTGGATGGAAAACTATTAAGCAGAAGTATCAGCAGTAGCGGGGATTCTGGTAAACTGACCTAACAGGATTCTCTCTGAAGGAAGGCCGGGGTGATCAGACATCCCCTGGGGGATGGTGGGGGATGAGGAACTTGGTGGTGGAGGGTGCTCACATATGGAGCATGGAGGGTTCTGGCTAAACTGACTAAGCGGGATTCTTGCTAAAACTGGACAATGCAGAGATGAACACAGACATCCAGAAGTCAAGGCCTCATTGATAAAGACGTCAGAGGAGCCTGAGCACAGAGTTCGGTCAAGAAGAGAATCTCTGTCACTACACAAGAGCTCTCAGCTGGCTCAACAAATCTGCTTTTCTCTTTCTCGCCCTATTTCTTAACCTGATCACCTAATTCCAACCCTGAGTACCTATTCTTCATGAATCACCTGAAAATTCAGCCAAATATTGGCCAAGCTAATAGAAAATCAGTCACTTTAGGGACTTCCCTGGTGGCGCAGTGGTTAAGAATCCGTCTGCCACTGCAGGGGACACGGGTTCAAGAAGATCTCACATGCCGCGGAGCAACTAAGCCCTTGAGCCACAACTACTGAGCCCGTGCACCACAACCACTGAAGCCTGTGTGCCTAGATCCCATGTTCCGCAACAAGAGAAGCCACCGCAAGAAGCTCACGCACTGCAACGAAGACCCAACACAGCCAAAAATAAATAAAATTAGGATTTCCCTGGTGGTGCATTGGTTAAGAATCTGCCTGCCAACGCAGGGGACGTGGGTTCGAGCCCTGGTCTGGAAAGATCCCACATGCTGCAGAGCAACTAAGCCCGAGAGCCACAACTACTGAGCCTGCGCTCTAGAGCCCACGAGCCACAACTACTGAAGCCTGCATGCCACAACTACTGAAACCCGCACGCCTAGAGCCCGTGCTCCACAAGAGAAGCCACCGCAATGAGAAGCCCGTGCACCGCAACGAAGAGTAGCCCCTGCTCACCGCAACTAGAGAAGGCCCACGCATAGCAACAAAGACCCAACGCAGCCAAAAATAAATAAAAATAAAATAAATAATTTTATTTTTAAAATTAATTAATTAATTTTAACAAAAGAAAAGAAAATCAGTCACTTTAGCTGTACACCTGCATTGGTATGTTCATACAGGTGAAATTGACCCAGGAAGAGGCCCCCAAACCCCAAACGCCTATCCAAGACTGAGATTGGACCAGGACCACAAAGAACCTGTTCCCCAACATTAAAGCCTTTAAAAAGGGATCCTCATTTCTTTGGGGACAGCACGTCCATTGACCATAAGGAGAGAAAACCAGATGTCTTAGATTGGGTTCTCTGGACACAGCCTTTGAGATGAGATTTGTGTGCAGAAGGCTTCTTAGGAAGAGCTCTTGGGAGGGACCCCTGTCAGGAAGTAGATGAGGCAGGAACGCACAGGATGCAATGTGGGTGCAACTGAGGCCTCGGTTGGTCTAGTGGGGAGCTCTGCATTTAGGTGGCTGACCTCATTTCATTGACCTTGCGCTGAACCTTAGGAGGGCGTGTAATCTCGGCTGAAACAGGTCCCTATAGCACAGATGGAGACAATGCTCAGTGAAGGACATAGCTACGACCATCACCCCCACGAACAATATTCCCAGGACCTAGGAGATGGGTGCCTAGGCCTTGCGGAGGGCATCTGGACACTGCACCCCAGGATCTAACACAGATCTATGTCCACGTTAACTCTGTGTTCCTGTTGAGGTTTGGCTCCAAATCTGAGTGTAGCTTCCTGGTGAGCTGGCCCGGAACACTTATGAGTTGCAGGACACATTTTGGCAAGGCTGGACCAAATTCAGCCCGTGTGACTCCCCTGCTATAAGTACACAGAATTCCAAAGAGAATGAAGAAGAGAAACGTCACCTCTGAGCGGGGAGATAGAGCAAAGCCCCCCGGCAAAAGAGATCTATCGAAGGCCAATCCAGAAGGAGGAAAGCAGGCCTCCAGAATGACCAGCTCCAAGGAGAGCATATGGAAAACCATCTGTCATTTTTGGATGCCCAGAGACAGTTTCCTCTTGCTATGGTAACATCATCCCAGTTTTCCTTTGGAGGACCATATTCCTTTGCCACCGTCAGTCTCTAAGGTTCAGATGGACCAACCCTTTCCCTTCACTCTGTGTGTGGGCAAGTCAACCAGTCTTGGCAAAGGAGAGGGAAGCATCCCTAACCCCTGGCAGTTTTTTTCTGCTGGAGTTGCTAAGAAGATAAGACCATCGGCCTGGAGCTGTGTATGCCCATCTGCTCTCCCCTGGATAGAGCCCTTCTGAGAATGAGGCCAGTAAAGAGAAGCAGCTCAGAGGTAGAGAGCAGGGACAGGTTCCTGGTGACACCTTGAGAGCATCTGGATCCAGCAGAACCTGAAGATCTCTTTCCACATCTACCACTGGACTTTTCAGTCAGTTGAGCTAGTACGTGTTCTTTTTTGATTAATTCTTTAAGTTGTTTTTTGTCACTCACAATGAAAAAAAAAGTGGGGTGGCATGTTCTGATCCCCTTCACAAGCACAGAGGAAACTGTCTGGACTCAAGGACGGGGCTCAGCAAATCCGGAGGTGGGCTCTGGAGAGGCAGTGGAGGATGTGCCGTAGCTTCCTTCACTTCCCAGAGTTAATCCCTGCTCTTCCGTGCAGCTGGGTGACCTGGGACAGCTCCTTGTACTTCTTGTGTCTCAGTTTCCTCAGCGGTTAAAACAGGAATAAAAATGACACTCCCCTCCTGTGCTTGCCGTGAGGATTAAGTGAGTTAGGGTCTATGAAGGGCTTAGGAAAGTGCCTGGCACATAGTAAATGCAGAATTAACGTTTGCTAGAATTACTTTTATTGGAGCCTCTTTGGCATGTGGAGTAGAAGTGGAAAAGCAGATGTGCTGGGCAGGTGAGCAGGGGCCACTGATGGAGGACCTGCTCTGGAAAGCTCGGCTGCAGGCCTGGAAGTCCTTTCTGTGCGTGTGAGGGTGGTGGCTCGATAATGTCCCCCCAAAGATGTCCGGAACCTGTAAATATGTCACTTCATGTGGCAAAGGGACTTTGCAGATGCAATTAAGTTGAAGACCTAGAGATGGGGAGATTAGCCTGGATTATCCATAAATCACCAGGCTCCTAATAAGAGGAAGAGTGGCTCAGAGAAGGAGACGGGAGGATGGAATGAGCGGTCAGAGGGAGGCACGCACAAGAGTCAAGGCTGTGGGCAGCATCTAGAAGCCAGAGGAGGCAAGGAAAGCCGTGACCCCTAGAACCGGCAGAAGGAAGGCAGCTCAGCCAGCCTACTTAATTTTTTATTTTTTTTAATTTTTGGCTGTGTTGGGTCTTTGTTGCTGCACGTGGGCTTTCTCTAGTTGCGGCGAGCGCGGGCTACTCTTTGTTGCGGTGCGCGGGCTTCTCATTGCTGTGGCTTCTCTTGTTGTGGAGCACGGCCTCTGGGCGTGCGGGCTTCAGTAGTTGTGGCACGAGGGCTCAGTAGTTGTGGCTGACGGGCTTTGGAGCACAGGTTCAGTAGTTGTGGCGCACGGGCTTAGTTGCTCCGTGGCATGTGGGGTCTTCCCGGACCAGGGCTCAAACCCGTATCCCCTGCATTGGCAGGTGGATGCTTAACCACTGCGCCACCAGGGAAGTCCTGGAAATGTTCCATATTCTGACTGCAGTGCAGCCTCAGGGATGGACCTTAGGGAAAAATCCTCAAACTTTGCTCAAAGTGGATGTATTTCTGTATGAAAATTATACCTCGATTGACTTGAAAGCAAGTATTTTCAAAAAGAATCGTTCCTTCAGTTTCTCAGTGTCTCTAATTCTTCCTACTAAGGAGGAAAGCAAGACCACCGGATTCTGATCTTTACTGGGGAATCGTGTCCAATGTCCACACTTTACGGGCGTGGAAACAGAGGCTCAGGGACAGGAAGTGACTTGCGCCAGGTCACACCTCGTTTCTGCCCCAGCAGGGACAGAGGTGAGTGAGGATTTTCCTTCCCACCCAGGGCTCTGCTTCTCCCTGTCATCTAATGCTGGGACACCCAGGAAGGGCAGGGCAGTGCTGTCCCCGCAGTGACGTGCTGCCTTCTTTCCTGCAAACCCAGAACCTTCCTGGTCCCCATGTTCTGTCCCCAGATGCTGAGACATCCCACTCTCCTATTTCCAAGGGGAATGAGGATCAAACCAACAATTTCCTTCTCTGCCCACTGCCCATCAGCTAGCTGAGGGCATAGCAGTTACAAAGATGAAACCGATTTCCCCTCATGAAATTCCACTTTCCCAAGTCAGGGAGCGCCTGCCTCCCGACCTGATCACATTCCTGAGTGCCCTGCCCTTTACCCACCGACCCAGTTCCTGGCTGCAAAGGGATCCCCCCAGCCCATCATCACGTATATTTGGCCACCACTCCAGATGGAAAGTCCTAGCCTCTAGGAGAGTGACACGTTTCCTGCCCCAAGCCTTGGGACAATTTTCTCTGTCATCTGTCACCTCCTACTTTGCAGGTCCTGCTTTGCAGAGAATTCAAAGTCCTTTCACGTTTATTATTACACTTCCTGCAACTAGAGCCTCAAGAGGCAGAGAATGGCATAGGCGTTTTTTTTTTTTTTTCTTTTTTTGCTCTGACCTCTGCGAGCACATTCAAAGCCCTCAGCCCAGCAGCTAGCATGCGATGAGGACCCAGTGGCTTTGCACGATGATGTTTGGCTGTGTCCAGAGAGTAGCTCAGCAGGAAGCTGCAGACTGTCTCGTGGAGACCAGAAGTGGCAGGTGGACCAATGTTGCCTGTTCATAGAATTCGAGAGCCAATGTGTCTTTTTCACGGGAGACAGAAATTCTTAGAATTGAAAGAGGATCTTAGCTATTGTTTAATCAAACTTTAGGTGCATCCGAAATGGACACAAGGAAGGAAACAGAGTATGTCCCTTAGCACCAATCCGAGCGGCCACCCTTAAGACGCTCTTCTGAGCAAATTCTAGTACCATGACAAAAGAGTGTAGGGAGACAGGGAGTGTGCACATCATATTGTCCTCTGATACCATTAGTCTTTGCTATGACCCTCTCCACCTCCCCAGCTGGCTTCAGATGCCAGCTCTTTGTCTTTTCACTTCTAAGCAGAAAATCATTGTCGAGTGTCCAACATGAAAAGTTGTTGCTCAGAATCTCTAAACTATTTCTGACAGCAAAGGATGGAGGGAGGCATCACTGGGACCAAGAAACACAGTGATTTTTCATTTGTTTTTGGAGCTTGTGAGTGAAAGCAAGAGCCCAACCATGAGTTCCGCCATCAGAGCAGAGAGTCTGAGGTCTGTTCTCGAAGTTCCTGTGTGGTCCCAGACCAGCATCTTCAGCATCACCTGGGAACTTGTTAGGAAGACAGTTTCTTGGGCCCCACCCCAAACCTGTGGGAGCAAACTCTGAGGGAGGTGCCCAGCCATGTATGTCCTAACAAGCCCTCCGAGGATTCCAGTGCAACTCAAGGTTTGAGAACTCCACGGGACACACTTGTCTTCCCCCTTCCTGAGTTAGAATCCCCTTTGAGAATCTGACTCAGGCCAGCAGCTCTCCCCAAGAGAAATACACAAGCAAAGACTTTTGGGGGTAGGTGTAGGGTGCTGTTCAAGGACTACCATGAAGGTCACTCAAGAAGAGCATCGGGGACCGTGGCTGAGAATGACGTGCAGCCATCCCTTGGTCTCCCAGGGGTTTGTTTCTGGATCCCTGTGTGTCCCAAAATCCATGGATGTTCAAGTCCCTTATATAAAATGGCATGGTATCTGCCTATAACCTACATACCTCCTTTCATATACTTTACATCATCTTTAGATAACTTATAATACCTAATACAATGTAAGTGCTGTGTAAATAGTTGCCAATGTGCAGCGTATTCAAGTTTTGTCTTTTGGAACTTTCTGGAATTTTTTCCCCCTATTTTCTATCTTCAGTTGGCAGAGCCAGCGGCAGGCAGAACCCAACTGTATCCTTCACGTACATTCAGGGGCTTTGGGTCTGGACTGCAGACAGGTCAGATGTTACTCTGTTTTACTCGGGGGACTGATCTCACCCCGCAAAGTTCCCTGCAGCAAAGCAGGGACGTGATCCTGGCGCGCCGCTCCAGGGCCCCCAAAGCACCCTCTCAACACTGCGCCCCACCCCCTTCAGTTTAACCTATTTCCAAAAGGAGAAGGAGGAGAACGGCCATCCGGGTGGCGCTCTGAACCTTTTCACAGCAACAGACTTTTGGAAATCAAAACCCCAATTTAAGAAGGAAGGAAGAAGCGGGTCCCTCTGCTCCTGAGAAAGCAAAGGGTGCAGCAGCCCACGCTCGCCGCTAGATGGCGGTCGTGGAAGAAGCAAATGCTCACATCGGGGGACCTTCCCGCGGGGGCCCCGTCTGGCTTCCGTGCACCTCCCTTTTGGCCCACAAAGTGTTTGTACGTGTTTTGGGGAAATTTCACGTGCAAATATAGTGCTCCAGGCTCACCTGCCAAACAGTCCCCAGGACCTGGCATCACCTGGGCCTGCATCTCTCAGGGAACCACAGCTTGGCTCTGAGCAGAGCTGCTCCCCCAGGTGGAGTTTGCCGTCCTCTCCTCGTCCTCTCCTGGTCACTCACTCATGTCACCTCCTGGCCTCTGCAGGCTGAGTCTGCCACCCCAATAGCCCCCAAGCCACGTAAAGGGGTGTCTGGTGAGGTATATAAGTTGAGAAACGCCTGCATACATTCTTCTGTTCTATATTTTACGCCGTACTCAGGTCTTACTGTCGGCAAGCCCATTTTACTTCTGCCCAAAGCTGGGCGAGGCGCCTCTAATACGTGCCCACAGCGCACGAAACATTCCCTACCTTACCATATTTTACCATATTATCACGGGCCCAGATTTTTACTGTCTCTCCCATTAATTTGTAAATTCTCTGGGGGCAGGGACCAAGATAATTGGGTACCTGGCTCTTCAAAGGAATTCAATCAACAAAGAAGCAAAGAGAGAAGGAAGGGAGGGGAAGGGTGTACTCAAACATCTTTGGTTCTCAAGCCCAAGTGGGCATCAGAATCCCCTGGAGGACTGGTTACAGCCCCAGCAGCTGGGCCCTACCTGCAGAGTTTCCGATTCAGTAGGGCTGGGCGGGGCCTGAGAATCTGCGTTTATAACAAGTTCTTGGGTTCTGTTGGCCCAGGATCCACATTTTTGAGAATGTCTGCTCTTGATGACTCTTTCAAAAGACCAGCTTCTAGAAATAGTTTACAGGTTTTTAATAATTCTCTCACCCCTGTATTTTTATTGTAGAATACAGCAGGTACTCCATAAATAGTGGTTCCGTGACACATACATGAGTGGCTCTCCCCAGATCCCATGAAGTGAAGTGAAAGTGTGGCCAGTCGAGCATCTAATTGTTGCTCTCTGAGCCTGGGCTGTGAGGCCTCACGGTCCTTCTTAAAACTCCGTCAGCCACTCTGCGCACAAGATGCAGATTGCTTTCTGCCTGATATCCTGGAGAGAAGCTGCTTTAGAGGAGATTCCAGAAACCACTGCCCTTCTTAAGTCCTCTAATGTATCCAGGGAGATGGAGAAATCCATGGTGTTCTGGGGGGCCGGGGGTGGCAAACAGAACACAGTGTCACCAAAAGCCTTGGTTATCTTCAGGTCGTTGGTCACAGGGATGCAGTTGGCAAATGAATTTTGTGGAGTAATGTATGTCAAGTGAAGCCCCCTGAGGACAAAGCCCAGGCTGGTAGGAGCTCTTCCGCCTCCCGGGAGGCTCAGCTGCAAACCAGATGGGGGGGGGGGTCTCTGCATTTTTCCTCCCCAACCCCGACCGGCGGGGATAAAACGA
Organism: Lagenorhynchus albirostris; assembly: GCF_949774975.1. Lineage (NCBI taxonomy): Eukaryota > Metazoa > Chordata > Mammalia > Artiodactyla > Delphinidae > Lagenorhynchus > Lagenorhynchus albirostris. The sequence continues at coordinate 4,897,631 of NC_083114.1, forward strand.
GGGTACGCTGCCACCAAGTGGTCATGTCTGGTAACACGCCGTGGCTAAGGAAATAATGAAAACCCGGAAATGTCCGAAGAATGGATGCATGAGAGGATAAACACTATGATTATTTTATTTTCGTCTCTTCCAGTGAACTGAAACACACATTCCCATTTTTGCATAGAAAACACTGGGAGAAAGAAGTATCCAAGGAGGAGAGTCAAACCCTTTAAAGATCCCGGACCAGATATTGCTTGACCAAGAAAGCGTAGATGGTTAGGGAATTCAGTTCAAGCCCCTTGGATCCCATCCAGATGTTCAACCAGCTGGTCACACCGAGTCCCCTCCAGTCAATTACTTTTCTTGATGTTTCTAATCAAGAGTATTATATATGTGATGCTATAAACTTTTATACTTAATATTAGCTCATAACTCAGGATCCGAAACCAGATGTTTTGGGTGAGAAAGAAATTGATGACTTATCAGTAGATTGAACCCAGGCCACTGGCTGCTTTCCAGGCATTTTACCAGCTGAGCTGCAAAGCAGAGTGGTTGCTACCAGCTCCCTTCAGTTATGGAGAGAGGAAAAAAGAGAGAGAGAGAGAGAGAGAGAATGAAAATGCATATGGACATAAAGCAGCATTCAAGATCTTCTATGATTTTTTTTTCTCTTATAAAATAAGAGCTTGTAGTGTTAAGTCAATCCTCAGAACACATCGTCCTCTTCTTTATAACATCATGAAGGTTGGCTGCTGGGGATGGAGGGGAGAATAAAGTAAAATACGTTGCCAAGAGAAGGGGATGCCGCTGACCATCACCAGTCAGGTGGGATCATGTCTTTAAATTGTAATTGACTTTTCCTCCCAGGGATTCCTCTCTGCCCTGGGACAGAAACAGCCATGCCCACAGACAGGAGGAATTAGGCCGAGTAGAGAGCAGAGAACAAAGAATTCTTTGGGGCTGTGGTTTCAGGCTCCTGAAGGAGAGGGGGAATTCCTGCCCCACCGACCTTCTTGAAAAACACCCCCCCCCAATCTGTGGATCGGGGAGCAGGACTTCAGGTGGGTGTCAGGGCAAGAGTTTCTGTGGCTGACTTCCTGGGTTAGAGTCCTGGGTGGGTAGCAGACCCCAGAAAGGGCATGGCTGCATGCGGCATCTGGCCATTTGGGGCCAGAGTGATGCCAAATGAGATAACCCATGAAGAGCACTTAGCAGATACAGAGCATGTGCTCAAAGAACTGCAGCTGTTACTGCTTTTGTGAGGATGCTCATGTTTCAGATGCCTTTAGAATCACCAAAGCCAGCTCCCTGTGGGATGCTTCCTCAGCAAGGGACAGCCAACAGAGGACCCCTCCCCCTCTCCCTCCCCCTTTCTACCTTTTCTCCCCACATCAGACAAGACGACTTTTAACTCAGTTTCCTCAATGAGCCAATCTAAATCAGTATGTTATGGTGAATTTTATATGTCAACTTGGCTAGGCCATGGTACCCAGATATTTGGTCAAACGTTATTCCAGATGTTTCTGTATATTTTTTGCATGAGGTTAACGTTTACATCGGTAGACTTTGAGTAGATTACCCTCCATAATGTGGGTGGGCCTCATCTAATCAGGTGAAGGCAAGAAAGACTAACCATCCCAGGGAAAGGAGGAATTTTGCCAGCAGGTGGCCTTTGGGCTCAACTACAACTCTGCTGGGTCTCCAGCCTCCTGGTTCACCCTGCAGATTTTGTTTTCAACTCTTTTTTTTTTTCTTTCTTTCTTTTCTTTTTCTTTTTCTTTTTTTTTCATTTGGTCTCACAGCACAGCTTGCAGGATCTTAGTTCCCCGACTGGTAATCAAGGGCTGAATCCGTGCCCTTGGCAGTGAAAGCACGGAGCTACACACACATGAGCCAATTTCTTAAAATAAGTCCTTCTTTCAATACACACACACACACACACACACACACACACACACACACACACACACACACACACACACACACACCCTGTTGGTTCTCTGGAGAACGCTGATGAATAGACAATGATTCCACAAGACCATTATAGAATCCACAAATGAGGAAATCAGTGCCCTACCCCTACACTGGTGGATTGAAAAGCAGAATACTGGGTATCTACTGGTGAAAAATTGGGAGAGTAAATCTCTCTATTAGTTATGACCTTTGTAATCGTGGGCAAATTAATCCCTTTCTGCCTCAGTTTTCTCATCTGTGAAATGGGGTACTAATAGGCTCCACATGGCAGCACCGTGGTGAGGATTAGATGATTTACACATTTAAATTCGTGGAGGCGTGCCCATCACAGTCAGCGCTCACTGAACTACTGTGTGTGGTTCTCTGGATACACCCCCATCTTTCGTATCTCCCTGCTGTTCCCTCTGGCTGGAATAACTTTCCTCATCTTGCCATTCTGGAAATCTCCTATTCATTTTTCAAACGCCCAAGCATGCCACATGTTCTGTGAGAAGGCTCCTCTGACGCCGTCCTCTGTACACAGAAAATAACTATCACTAACACGCATGCTTATGCTCTCAGCAAAAAGTCAACTGTGCAAACAAATATATATATATTAACTATATTTCTTCTACTTTTACATATTTCTATTTTAAGCTACCACGCTGGGTTGGCAGAAAATTCAGACCTCAGGGTTTCTGAGTCCCCAGCCTCCTGAGGGGCCGTGTCAGCTTCCTGGAGGTGGCACGCATCAATCTGTTAGGCTGCCATACCAAAATACCACAGATGGGGGCTTAAACAACAGAAACTTATTTTCTCACAGTTCTGGATGCTGGGAGAGTGAGATCAAGGTTTGGTTTCTTGCAAGGCCTCTGTGCTTGGCTTGCAGACAATCAGCTTCTCCTTGTGTCCTCACCTGGCTCCTCCTCTGTCCTGGAGCATCCCTGGTGTTTCTTTTGTGTCCTAATCTCCTTTTCCTACAGATTGGATTAGGGCCCACCCTGATGGCTCATTTGGACTTAATTAACTACTTAAAGGCCCTAACTCCAATTACGATCACATTCTGAGTACTGGGAGTTAGGCTTCAACGTGTGAATTTTGGGGGAACACAATTCAGTCCGTAACATGGGGTATAGCGGCAGCTCACACGTTATCAAGGCAAATGGGGGTGGGGGGAACATCTGGTCCTCAGTCATCGGGCCACGGGGCTCTTCGATGCTCATCATCTGGATCAGAAATACCCTGGGTCCACAATGCCCAGATGCCCAGGCAGCCAATCTGCCTGGAGTCCTGCAGCCTTCAGGGGCTCTGCCAGGGAAAGGGGCACGCGTCTCCCTGTGCCTCAGCCCACATTTGCCTTTCCTTCAGCCCAAGGGACTCTCCCTAGTTTCACAGAGAATCCTTTCTCTCTTCACGTTTTTGCCAGAGACATTGGTCTCTGTCCAACAGATTCATCCAACAAATCCTCTCTTCCCAGAAGCGGATGCTTTTGAAACAAAAGCAAGGGAGACTCTGGGGCTATTTTTGCCTTTATCCCGGCCACAGCCCCCTCCTGCGACTTTCAAGGGGGCTCGCCAGCTGCTTGAAGAGGGGAAGGTCAGACCCAAAAAACAATCTCAAAATAATATGCCTCGCTTTGTTCGACATGCATAAAAACAGCCCAGACTGTTGGATGGATGGAGGGATGGACAGAGGACAGATGTGTGAAAAAGCATGTACAGCAAATGTTAACAGCGGGATCTAAGCAGTGCGTGTTCAAAGAACGTTTGACATTTTTCATTATCAATTGGTGTGCGTGTAGGGAGGGGGAATATTACAGTTCACATTTGCCAGCCTTCCGCCTGTAAGCTCCTCGGTGAAATATGGGGGGTTTTGTTTGTGTTTTTGTTTGTTTGTTTTTTATTGGCAACAATGTGCTCGGCACTTGGTACCGCTAGAAATAAGCTCTGAAAGGAGTGGACCCTGAAGGAAGGAGCCTCCTCCTTGGAGGTTCCGCACTCCTCTTGGCTGCAGCGCCACTGCGCCCTCTAGTGGCGAAGTCGCTCGCACTCCTCGGGACGTTTCCCTGAGACCCGGCCATGGGCTGGGACCAGTCTTGGGGGGACCCGCCAGGCTGCGACCCGGGCATATGGAGGAAGGGCCGCAGGGCAGGTAGATGGTGGGAGCCACCCAGAAGATGCACCACGGAGGATGTGGGTTGGATCTAAACGTGCGCTGAGGGACCTCCCTGGTGGTCCAGTGGCTAAAACTCCACGCTCCCAATGCAGGGGTCCCGGGTTACATCCTTGGTCAGGGAGCTAGATCCCACATGCCTCAACTAAGAGCCCGCATGCTGCAACTAAAAGATCCCAAACGGGGCAACAAGGACCTGGCACAGCCAAATAAATAAATAAATACTTTAAAAAATAAATAAACGTGCGCTGAGGATCTAGAAGGCTTAAGTGTTCCAGCCTGGTGTCAATTGAGAGCACCTGCCGACTGGGGGCGGGGTTAGCGCCCCTCAACTGGGAAGAATATTCCAATCAGGTGGACAGGGAGTTGCCTCACGGCCTCTCTACCTCTGGGCAAGTGTCTGTGCAGGACCCCAACCCCTCATGGCAGACTCTGGTTCAGAGCTACCAGCTGGGATCATAGGAAAAGAGGGACCTTAAAGTTCTCCTCTTGAAGGTCGCAGGGCAGCAGACACAGGAAAGCTGAGGGGTTCTGAGTAGAAGGGGGCTGGGGGAGGAGAGGCTGGAGTGAGCTGTTTGGGGCTGAACTGTCTCCATCCCCCAAATTCATGTGTTGAAGTCCTAACTCCCAGTGACTCAGAATGTGACTGAATTTGAAGATAGGGCCTTTAAAGATGTGATTCAGTTAAAATGAGGCCGTGGCAGTAGGCCCTAGTCCAATCTGACTGGAGCCAAGACATTTGGACCCACAGAGAAACACCAGGGATGCACAGCGCAAAAGCCATGTGAGGGCACAGGGAGAAGGTGCATATCTGCAGGCCAAGGAGAGGCCTCAGGAAAAACCAGCGCTGCTGACACCTTGGTCCCAGACTTCCAGCCTCCAGAACTGTGAGAAAATTAATTTCTGTTGTTTAAGCCCCCCAGTCTGTGGTGTTATGTTATGGTGGCCTGAGCAGACTAATACTAGGCACATCCTCTATGCCCTCAGCAAACATTTCCTGTGCCCTGTCTAATATCTAATTTAGATACTGCTTAATGCTCAGTATCTAAACAGGAATGAAGGGGCTTCCCTGGCGGTCCGGTGGTTAAGACTCCGTGCTCGAATGTAGGGGGCACAGGTTTGATCCCTAGTTGGGGAACTAAGATCCAGCATGCCACACAGCGTGGCCAAAAACAAACAGAAACAAAACAAAACAAAACAAAAACATAATAAGATGGGATGAAGCCTGGGAGGCATTAACTATGGCAGAGCTGCAGTCTCTCAGAGCCTGATGCAGCCTGAGCCACCTTTTTTTTTTTTTTAACATTCCTGGTATTTTAAAAAAAATACACCAGAGATTTTAAAAATGGTGGTACCTGAGTGGGTGTTGGCTGTGACTTGCTTTAACTTCCAAGCCTGAAGTCTCACTTTCAGTGAAACTTGGAAACTGACCACCATGTAAAAACCTTGGCCTGAATACTGAATGAGAACCCTCTACGGGGAGAGAGAGGCTTTGTGGAGGTGAAGCAAGGCACCCTGGCTCGCAGCCCGAACGTGGAAGTGAGGCCATGGTGGATATTCCATCCACCATGGAGCTGCCCTAGTAGCCACTGCGAGGAAGGGATAAGCCATCCCTAATGAGCAAAACTGTGGGCAAGAAAATGATTGAAATGGTGTTCAAGCCACTGGGTTGGAAGGTAGTTTGCACCCACAGCAGCGGACAATTAAGAGACTCAAAGCAAGAGGAAGTGGTTGGATTCTGTTAATTGCCGGTGTCACTGAGTTCTGAAAGCCCATTTTCTCCGTTGCCTCTCTCCCTGATGTCAGGCTCCCTCCACTCCAGCAAGTCTGGGGTCACTTTTCTGTCTCTGACTCTCTGATGTACCTTTTGAACGTACCAGCCAGAGTCCTCCCTCTGATAACACCGTCTTCGGTGTCCTGGTTGAATTTTGGGCCCTGCTTAATTGCAAGGCCACAGTCTGATTTAAGTTACTGGGTTCTTCCTAACTTCCTAATATGAATTGCCTGCCATAAGCCAGGCCCAGTCCTAGGAGCTAATGATACAGGAGAGAACCAGACCAAGAGAGCCCTGTACTCGAGGAATTTAATTCAAGTATAACCTCAGACTAGCTTTTGTCTTCATATACCAGGCATAAAATGTGACCCAGAGCATCAGTGCAGAAAGGCATACTGTGCCCTGAAAACAACATAAGCACCCAGGCCTTCCCTAATTTCTTCATCCAGATCTCAGAATTTTATACAAGTACTTTATATAGGTGATTCACCCGATATTTAAAGGTATAAACATTCTGGGATTACCTGACAGATGTGAGCCTAGGGAACTAGTAAAATAGAACCAACATTTATTTTTTTGTGTGGAATTTAAATTTTTTTAAAAAAGGATCAAAGTCATCACCGAGGGGGGAAAAATCAATATTTTATGGCACTTCTGAACTTTTTTTTTTAAGTTTAGTATTGTTTCTGTCTTTACTCCAGCTTTATTGAGCTATGGTTGACATATAACACTGTGTAAGTTTAAGGTTTACAGTGTAATGACTTGATATAAGTATGTATTGCAAAATGATTACCACCATGAGGTTAATTAATATATCCATCACCACACATAGTTACCTTTTTGTGTGTGTGTGTGGTCAGAACTTTTTTTTTTTTATAAATCTATTTATTTATTTATTAATTTTGGCTGTGTTGGGTCTTCGTTTCTGTGCGAGAGCTTTCTCCAGTTGAGGCGAGCGGGGGCCACTCTTCATCGCGGTGCGCGGGCCTCTCACTGTCACGGCCTCTCCCGTTGCGGAGCACAGGCTCCAGACGCTCAGGCTCAGTAGTTGTGGCTCACGGGCTTAGTTGCTCCGTGGCATGTGGGATCTTCCCAGACCAGGGCTCGAACCCACGTCCCCTGCATTGGCAGGCAGATTCCCAACCACTGCGCCACCGGAAGCCCCCAAGTCAGAACTTTTAAGATCTACTCTCTTAGTAACTGTCAAGCATACAATACAGTATTGCTAACTATAGTCACTATGTTGTACAGTACATCTTATAACCAGAAGTTTGTACAATTTGACCACCTTTACCTATTTTCCCCATGCTCCCAGCACCTGGTAATCACTAATTTACTGTTTCTATAAGTTTTTTTGTTTTTTAGATTTTCTATATAAGTGAGATGGTATAGTATTTGGCTTTCTCTGACTTATTTCATTTAGCATAATGCCCTCAAGTTTCATCCATGATGTTGCAAATCTTTATTTGATATGGCTAATTTGCATTGTATACCTATACCACATTTTCTTACCCATGCATCCATTAATAGACGCTTAGGTTGTTTCCATGTCTTGGCTATTGTAAACAATGCTGTAATTTACATGGGGGTGCAGATAACTCTTTGGGATAGTGATTTCACTTCCTTCATATATATACCCAGAAGTGGAATTTCTGGATCATAGGGTAGATCTATTTAAAAAAAAAATTCTTTTTTGAGGAAACTCTATATTATTTTCCATAGTGACTGCACCACTTTACATTCCCACCAGCAGTGCACCAGGGTTCCCTTTTCTCCACATCCTGGCCAACACTTGTTATCTCTTAACTTTTTGATAATAACCATTCTGATGAGTGTGGTGATATCCCATTGTGGTTTTCATTTTCATTTCCCTAATGATTAGTGATATTGAGCACCTGTTCATGTACCTGATGGGCATTTGTATGTCTTCTTTGGAAAGATATCTATTCAGACACCCATTTTAAAATCGTATTATTTGGCTTTTTGCTATTAAGTTGTATGAGTTCCTTATGTATGTTGGATATTAACTCCTTATCAGATGATTTGCACATGTATTCTCTCATTCTGTAGGCTGCCTTTTCATTTTGTTGATCAAATATTTATTTTGAATATTTATGGGGATGGTAGTATCATCATCATTTCAGGGCTTAAGCCCGTGAAAGGTGTAAAGTCACAGAAATGCAGTTTTCCTGATCCTTTTGGGGAAGGTTACTTCAAGTGCAAAATATGCTTTTTACACAGTTGGGTGGTAATCTTCCACAGTACCAGTTTCATATTTGAGTGAAACTTCCAAGTAAAGGATCATCCCCACTTAAGGAAGCTCCCTGTATTTCTAGTGGTTTAATTGAGATCTCTCAGGGACAAATCCTCATTCACTTTGTAGGGGGATAGTAGGTCTTTTTCTGGTTTCAAAAGGCCTGTGTTGGGCCATCTGCCCCAGGACGTCCCTGGTCAACATTTCTTTAACCACCGTAGCTTATTTAAATATATTTTATGTGGGTTGAAACATTTTATTTCCTTTTCAATTTTACTACCATTTATTGAGCAGCTGTTCCGTGGCAGTGCCACTCAAAGAGCTGTCAGTATATTATCAGGTGGTTTACAAAAAATGGGCAGAAGACCTAATAGACATTTCTCCAAAGAAGACATACAGATGGCCAAGAGGCACATGAAAAGCTACTCAACATCACTAATTATTAGAGAAATGCAAATCAAAACTACAATGAGGTATCACCTCACACCAGTTAGAATGGGCATCATTCAGAAATCTACAAAACAACAAATGCTGGAGAGGGTGTGGAGAAAAGGGAACCCTCCTACACTGTTGGTGGGAATGTAAATTGATAACAGCCACTACGGAGAGTCCTTAAAAAACTAAAAAACAGAATTACCATATGACCCAGCAATCCCACTACTGGGCATATAATTGAGAAAACCATAATTCAAAAAGACACATGCACCCCAATGTTCATTGCAGCACTCTTTACAATAGCCAGGCCATGGAAGCAACCTAAATGCCCATCGAAAGACGAATGGATACAGAAGATGTGGTACATATATACAATGGAATATTACTCAGCCATAAAAAGCAACAAAATTGGGTCATTGTAGAGACGTGGATGGACCTAGAGACTGTCATACAGAGTGAAGTAAGTCAGAAAGAGAAAAACAAATATATTAACGCATATATTTGGAATCTAGAAAAATGGTACAAATGAACACGTTTGCAAGGCAAAAATAGACACAGATGTAGAGAACAAACGTATGGACACCAAGGGGGGAAGGGGGGATGGGATGAATTGGGAGATTGGGATTGACATATATACACTAACTTACATAAAATAGATAACTAATGAGAACCTGCTGTACAGCACAGGAGTTCGGAACTCCACTTTGCTGTCCAGTAGAAACTAACACAACACTGTAGAACAACTATACCCCAATTAAAAAAAAATTAAAGGAGGATGTTCAGCTTATAAATCATTAAAATAATTTTCATAATAAAAATATATTATTAGGTGATTTAATTCTAAAAAACCTTATGAAGTGAATACTGTGACTATTCCCACTTGACAGATAAGGAAACAAGCTCAGAGAGGTCAAGATCACTCAACTAATAAGAGACCCAGGACTCGCTTGTTCCAGAGCTTGTTCTCTTAACCCCTATTCTTGCTTTTCTTTCCACAAGCCAGTAAAAACATCTGAAACGTGTATTCATGCGAATTACAATGGAAATAAAATTAGCAAAACGTCTGTGGTAAAGCTCTAGTTTACCTCCTCACATTTAATCCTAAAAACAACCACAAAGGGGTAAGTTGTCTAAGGGGACACCTTGGAATCGGTAGGGACGGGTCGATCACCCCTCAGCCAACTCCACTCCGAGAACCTGGTCTCTGGCTGGCATTGCCTTTTCCGGTCCTGCGCTCCCAGAAGTCCCGCCCAGGCGAGGGAAGATTTCCGGAAAGAATAGACGCGGGGAAGCCGGAAAGAGACCAGGGGCGGGGCCGTTCAGGGCGCTCTAGCATTCCTCCTCTCTATGGCCACCGCCAATTGACACGTCCGGAGCGGCGAGGCTCCTCCCTATTGGACGCGCGGCCTCGCGTAGGCGGGCGGCCCGGCTGGCGGCGCGCTGACTGGCTGGGGCGCCACGCGGGCGGAGGGGCGGCGCATGTGGCACGCGGAGCGAGACCGCCGGCTGCGCCCAGGAGCGGGAGGAGGGGGCGCATGTGGGCTCTCCGCTCGCTGCTGGGGCTGCGGTGCGCGGCCGGGCGCGCCATGTCTCAGGGGCCGACTCGCCGGCCGCGGCCGCCCAAGGACCCGCTGCGGCACCTGCGCACGCGGGAGAAGCGCGGCCCGTCGTGGGTGCCTGGGGGCCCGAACACCGTGTACCTGCAGGTGGTGGCGGCCGGCGGCCGGGATGCAGGCGCTGCGCTCTACGTCTTCTCCGAGTTCAACCGGTTAGTGAGCCGCGCCGGGGTCCGGCCGGCCCAGCGGGTCCCCTGGCCAAGCCCCGCCCCGCAGGCCGCAGTGCTGAGCGACCAGAGCATCGGGGCCCCTTCCTGGGCTTGGTACCCCGTCTTTCCCCCCCTTCCCAGTGTGGATGCGAGAGCCTAGATCCCTTATATCCCCGTCCGTGTGGCTCCGGGAGGCCCCGCTGACCTTTAGACAGACTTGGGTATAAGCGTTCCCTTCCCAAGCCTCGGCCCCGAGCCCCCTCCCGTGCACCCCAGGACCTCCTAGTTCGTGTTGGGGGTGGGTAGGTCTGCGGAGGAGGTGATGGGGAAAGGACGCATCTCGCCCCAGTTCGAGCCTACTCAGGCCCCAGATCCCTCCCTGTCTCTGCTGAGGAGGGTTCAAACCCCAGCATCCCAACAGCAGAAATGCGGTTGGTAGCACAGCACGTGTTTTTAGTTGTTTTCCCTTGTGGTGTACAACAAAGCATATAAACGGTGGCAGAGGTTTTACAGAACCGAATCTAACGACTCTCTGGTGTAATGTTCGTCCTTTAGGTATCTCTTCAACTGCGGGGAAGGCATCCAGCGACTCATGCAGGAGCACAAGTGAGCCAGCCATTTTCCTGCGGGGTGGGGAATGACTCTGCGGCTTTGAGGCAGGAGGGTTGTTACAGCAGGAGAATGGGTCCCTGGTCCTTCTGTTTTGTCCTGCTCCAGCGCTTTCTTTTTCTTAGGCTGAAGGTGTCTCGTTTGGACAACATATTCCTGACCCGAATGCACTGGTCTAATGTTGGAGGGCTGTGTGGTGAGTATATTGTTTCCCGGGTCAGGGGCTGGGGGGAGGTGTCTGGGATTTTAACCTGCCTGGCCCTTTTTTTGCCCGACTTTGGAATCCAGGGGCTCTGGAATACTTTTTATGCCGGCCCCGTCAGCTGCAGCAGGGAGAATCAAAAGCTGACTCAGGAAAGTAGATTTGAAAGTAGACGCTGCCTGCAGGTGTCAACCATCCACCTCATTTATTGAGTTGCTGGACTGGAGGCGTGGGACAAACTGGAGAGTGTGGTGATGCCGATTACAGTCAATATACCAGTATTCACCACTGAGACCGTCCACTCGCTACACACAGATGCCCAGTGTCCAGATTACCCCCTTGTTTATGCCCATCAATTAGAAGGATCGAGATTGTTTTGCCGCCAGATTCTGTAAGGTTCGTGGAGCGGGTAGGAGGGAGTGGAGGCTGAACCAGTCTCATTCCCAGAGCTGAGACTCAGGTGAGGCCAGGAAGCACCCAGGGTGCGGAATCTGTGGCCTGCCTCTGACGTGGCATGATTTTGCACCTAAGGTGCCTCACCCTAGTGTCAGGTCCTGCCTGTTCTGGAGGCATTTGAGTGATGGCCGGTGTCCCTCGTAGGTCTAGCCAGCATCCCTTCCGCTCTGCACATGCACAACAAGCAGAAAACCAGCAAGTGGAGTAAGGAGTGCGCCTCCTGGCCGCAACTACGGGTCAGGGTGATGAGAGATCTGATTTTATTCGTCCCTTTTAGGAATGATTCTTACTTTAAAGGAAACCGGGGTTCCAAAGTGTGTGCTCTCTGGACCTCCACAACTGGTGAGTCTCTCCTGACTCAGCTGTCAAAGCTAAGCCCTCCATTTCAATGTGAGTAACAAGGGTTTCCAATTTTACAAATCAGCCTTCTGCCCTCCAGAGTTAATTGACGTCGGCATAAATACTTTGCCTTCCGAGTTATGGACACCTGAGTCCATAAACCTTATTAACTCTGTGACCTTGATTGAGTTGCTTTCCTTTCTGGAGCCTCAGTGTCTTCATCTGTGAAATGGTTTGCAGTTGTTAAGGATTAAACGAGGTAACACGCAAAACAGTCATTCTTTATCAGGTGTTTCACGCCATATGGACACAACAGATGTCAGCTTTTATCCTTATTTATTACATTTCAGACATCTTCGTCCCTTCCCAGCCAGCTAAGGACACTGTCGAGAGGTTGTGTACACCTTGTTAGCGTAAGGGTTCGCTTCCCAGGTGCTAGGGTAAAAGGCCAGCCCTGTAAAGTGTGTCCCCAGAGTAATGCTGCATGGCCGTCCCTCTGTCTTCTTCTCGTTGGTCTGTCCCTACACCTTCTACTGCCATTGCTTCCCATGTCCAGTCCTGCCCCCCTGTGACCGTCCAGCACTGCGGCCAGAGGGACCCCTCCCAAGCGGAACCGCAGGCGGGTCACTTCATCCTAAAACACTTCGAGGGTCTTTGTTGTACACACAGTGCAAACGCCTTCACGTGGCCCACAGGTCCTGTCGGCCCAGGCCCTCGCCGGCCCTGGCATCTGTGCCCTGGTCACCAGGCGGGGCTGTGGGCCGGCTTTTAGCTCTTCACGGAAGCCCCTTCCCGTCTCAGGCCTTCGTCCACGCACCAGTTCCCCTCTTGCCATGCCCGTGTCCTTCCTTCAGGGCTCACCTCAAAGGGTGTTTGCTCAGGAGCTGTCCCGACTCTCCAGCTGGGTCGGATCCCAGCTCCCCGCGTTTTGCGTATCTGCAGCTCCCTCAGCACCATGGCTGCTGGTTGTCGCTTGTATTGTTTCTGTCTCCCCCTGGATTCTTAAGTTCCGTGAGGGCGGGGACCCCATCTTTTCCCTGCTGACCCCTTGGCATCTAACATATGGTGGACACTCAGTAAATATTTGTATGAAGGAAGTTCAAAATACTCTGTGAACTGTGTTTAATGTCGGTACCTTTGATGCCTCTCGTGTACTTGAACGTGTTGCTGTGTCCTCCTGTGCAGCCATCACTGCTCACTTCCTTATTTTTCTTTCTTAGGAAAAGTACCTGGAAGCTATCAAGATATTTTCTGGTCCGCTGAAAGGAATAGACCTGGGTATGTCCTTGATTCTGACTCATTGCCATTTCTGTCTCATATGTCCCCGTCTCTCAAGTCAGACTCCATAGAAGCTGACGAAATTAAACCTTAAAGTCAAACGCTTCATCCACGCGAGATGAATTTTTAAAATAGCGTTTGCTGCGCCCTCACCTCCCGCTTCTCCCCAAACACGGGCAGGGGAGGCAGGAGTGAGTTAAAAGCTGCTGCGTGCTGGGTGGGGGTCTCCCTTGGGGCCCCGAGGCTCCGCCCTGACCCTACAGGTGGTTCTCGTCATCGAGTGGCCTTGGGTCCCTTGTAGTTAGAAGGGCTGTGAGCAGCTGACTGGGCAGGAGGCGCGTGGCCGCTTGACGGGAGGAGGCCTGGCCGATGTGCCGGCAGAGCCCGGTGCGTCTCTGGCTTGTTCTTCTGTAGAAACACTAGTATTTTATTTCAGAATGTGTCCCGGGCCTCGCGATGCCCAGCGTTTGCCTGGGTCTCTCATGTTTAAGTCTCGGCTTCGTGTTTATTTTAGCGGGTTATCGCCTGTGATCGCCGTGGGTCTTCTCCCGTGGCTGACCTAAATATTAGTGGCTGATGAAACTATGTTTTCGCTGTTTTCCTAAACACTTTGGTTTACTCAGAAATTCTGGCTTTAGCACAGACTCCCGCCAGAGTCGTGGGCAGCGATGTGGGCTTGACCCTCACGCCTCCCTCGTTCGCTGCTGCAGTCACTGTCCTGTGGTCTTTTCCCCGCAGCGGTGCGACCCCACTCCGCGCCGGAATACCAGGACGAGACCATGACCGTCTTCCAGGTCCCCATCTACAGTGAGTGTGAGGCCGCGATTCCTAGGAGTGGGAGGACGTGGGTCCGGGGTCAGGAAGGCAGGTGGCAACAGAAACTGCCGATCACTGGCCTGTGTACCCGGCTTTGTGTTCTGAGCACGATTAGGAAGTTTAGCCGAGGAGTTCCTGCCCTGAAGGAGCTTATGACCTTGAGGACAGACGCGTTTACCTCGTATGTAACGATCGTGATTGCACTTTGGGGCATCAGGTAATCCGGCTCTGCCCTCAGATCTGCCCGTTTATCGCCAGGGGCATTGCCACAGGTGTGGGCGCCCTCCTGGGATGCAAGGGCTTGGAGAGGTGGGCACAGGTGAGCCTCGTTCGTAAGCGACAGCCCGGCAGGAGTGCGGTTGGCGGTCAGAAGGGCTCGAGGGCCTCCTCAGGCCCCGGGGCCCGACGTGCGGTCCTGACGCGGAGACAGGCAGGCTGCAGGCGAGGCACTGCTGCGTCCGTGCCGCCCTGGGGTCTGGCTGACGCTCTGCGTCGGTCTCCCGACTGTGGGCGACGTGCAGGGCCGGCTCCTCGCCCGTCACCTGGTCTGAGCTTGCCGCGTGCGGAGGAGGGCAGACGAGCCCGCACCCCCGGCCGGAGGAGCCCAGGACCCGCCGGGAGACGGGCCTGCGCCGGCCCAGCTCACTCTCCTCGCGTGTCCTCCCCCGGCCGCGCTCCTAGCCTGGCGTGCGCCCCGCTCCAGCACGTGGCCCCGTACCCTCCGACACGTGCGAGTGATCAGTGCTGCGCCCGCCCGGCGAGCCCGGAAGACCGGGCAGCTCAGAGGGCCGGGCGGGGCGGGGGGTCGCTGAGACCAGCCGCCGTGTGCCCGCCTCTTGGGGCAGGGATTTCTTCTGTTCGCCACACCGCGGCCTGCGGGACCTTAGTTCTCCAACCAGGAATCGAACCCGGGGCCCCATGCAGTGAAAGCATGCAGCCCTAACCGCTGGACAGCGACGGGAGTGTTTTTCTGACCTTGACTGAACTGCCTGCCCGGTGGTGCCACTCCTCGTGGCAATGGGGAACCTTGGGCCAAGGTCTGTGCGGAGCGTGATGGCGGTGGATAAAGCAGCTGAGTGCGCGCGTGCTCTCTGCTCAGCGTGCTCTCGAGTCCCCGCTGCGGTCAGGGTGGGACCCGGGCAGAAACCTCAAGATGAGGAGGATGGGCGTGTAGCCCAGAGCCAGGCGGGGAGGTGGCCAGTAGAGGACAGGCCGGCACGGTGGGCGACCTGGCTGTGAGCTTGCCCTCGGCGTGTGTCACTTGCTCGTTTCCCTTCCCGACCAGGTGAACAGGTGAATGGGAAGCAGCAGCCAGCGCAGAGTGCAGAGAGGCCGAGTCCAGAGCCGTCTCCAGACCTGGGACCGGCAGAAGGGGACCAGTACCTGGCGGATGGTAATGGCGCGTGGGCAGCGGCGCGCCGGCGGGGGTGCGAGCCTGTCTTAATCCGTTCGCTGCTTCTGCTCTACGTTCGAATCTTTGTCATAAGGAAGTTCAGTGTGCAAAACAGACGCTTTTTCTTATCGCGTTAGGATTCGGCTGTGGGGCAGGTGAGAAGGTTGTCTTTAAAAGCGGCCGCACGAAGCTGTAGGGGCCAGTCCGCAGCCCTGGGGAGCCCCAAGCTTTGGCTTCAGTTTAACCAGAGGAAGAGCAGGACCTGGCAAATGATTGATTGGGAGGCTTTGTGTTTCTCTTTTTTTTTTTTTTGGTATAAAGTTACATTGTTTATTTCCTCATACAGCATAGATCATTAAGTCTTTACGATTGGTTACAGTCTTGGGATTTTTTTTTTGAATTGCCATTTCAATTGTAGCAAGTCAGTGTCATCCCCAGATCAAAGTCACTTCTTTATATGTGTACCCATCATATCTGCAGAACCCCACACACAAAGGTGTTCCAGCACAGTGTCAGCAGTGCAGAGAAGCCACGATGAACTTTTTGTCTCTCGTTAAGGCAGCAGTAACACAAGTTAATTTTTCCTGAGTGCAGAACCTAACAGCTAAGCAGGCAGAACAGTTATATCAACGAGTGGATTTGCACCTTTTCTTCCAGAATGACAGCCTACTGGGAAACTGGATTAAAATGCCAGGATGAGACGTATCACACGAATTGGGCTGCTTGAGGATGCTGTTGTCCAGGGGTGGGCAGGGTTGATAAGTTACTGTCTCTGCCTCAAGGCCGTGTCTGTCTGAGGACTGACAAGGGGCTGGCCCTCTGTGCTGTCCTTTTTGGGTGGCTCGGGTGAGGGCTGACACCCACGTCGTTTCTGCAGGCCTTGTAGCTTTTGTGTTATTTCCCATATTCCTACACTTGTTTGTGAAGCACGTTACAACTTACTTTTCCCCCACATCTCCACTTCTAGGTAAATCTAGGTAAAATGTGTCATTTTTTTAAACATTTCACTTGCCATTTTCTGGTTGGCATTTTGCATTTTTGTTTACTCAGATCTCAACACGAGTAGGAAAAAGAAAAGATCTGCTTGAGAAAAAATACCAGTGTTTCTTTGACCTTTGTATCCGAACAGTGCCATCCATATAAGTTTGTGTGAAGTCAGATTAGGTATCAGACGATCACCGATCTGTGGCACCTGGAGACATTGCTATTTACCTTGTGTGGTCGGATTTGTTTCTCCTCAGGTGTTGGCCAGAAAACGCACGGCAGGGACCCCTCCTTGGTCGTAGCTTTTGTCTGTAAGGTAAGCACCTTGCTGGACGCTCTGCATGAACATGTGTCTGGTGACCTAAGGGTTTCCGGTAGTTTGAAGGTAGCAGCTCCTACCGTCACCTGTGTTCAGAGGAAACAGTTGCCCTGGTTCCCAGTAAACCACCTATGCTTGTATGTACTTCCAGATTCTCTTCCAGCCAGAGTCAGGCTACAGAGACATGTTTCATATTTGGCTGTGAGCTTCTCTCTTGAACTTCAGAAATAGTTGATAAGTTTCTGAAGTTAAAGACAACTTTTTTTTTTTAGGAATTTTTTTTTGTTTGAAGTATAGTTGATTTACAGTGTTGTGTTAATTACTGCTGTATAGCAAAGTGACTCAGTTATACACATATACGTTCTTTTTTATATTCTTTTCCATTATGGTTTATCACAGGATATTGAAGACAGTTCCCTGTGCTATGCAGTAGGACCTTGCTGTGTATCCATTCTATATATAATACTTTGCATCTGCTAATCCCAACCTCCCACTCCATCCCTCCCCCGCCCTGCACCCACCACAAGTCTGTTCTCTATGTCTGTGAGTCTGTTTCATAGGTAAGTTCATTTGTGTCATATTTTAGATTCCGCGTATTAGTGATAGCATATGGTATTTGTCTTTCTCTTTCTGACTTACTTCACTTAGTGTGATCATCTCTAGTTGGCATCCAAGTTACTGCAAATGGCATTATTTCATTCTTTTTTATGGCTGAGGAGTATTCCATTGTATATATGTACCACATCTTTCTTCATTCATCTGCTGATGGACATTTAGGTGGTTTCTATGTCTTGGGTGCTGTGAATAGTGCTGCTGTGATCATAGGGGTGCATGTATCTTTTTGAATTAGACTTTTGTCTGGATATATGTCCAGGAGTGGGATTGCTGGATTGTATGGTAATTCTATTTTTGGTTTTCTGAGGAACCTCCTTACTGTTTTCCATAGTGGCTGAACCAATTTACATTTGCACCAACAGTGTAGGCGGATTCCCTTTTCTCCACACCCTCTCCAGCATTTATTTGTAGACTTTGAATGATGGCCATTCTGACCGGTGTGAGGTGGTAGCTCATTGTAGTTTTGATTTGCATTTCTCTAATAATTAGCAATGTTGAGTGTCTTTTCATGTGCCTATTGGCCGTCTGTATGTCTTCTTTGGAGAAATATCTGTTTAGGTCTTCTGCCCATTTTTGGATTGGGTTGTTTGGTTTTTCTGGTGTTGAGTTGTATGAGCGGTTTGTATATTTTGGAAATTAGCCCTTGTTGCATTGTTTGCAAATATTTTCTTCCATTCTACAGGTTGTCTTTTCATTTTGTTTATGGTTTCCTTTGCTGTGCAAAAGCTTGTAAGTTTGATTAAGTCCCATTTGTTTGTTTTTATTTCTGTTGCCTTGGGAGACTGACCAAGAAAACATTGGTAGGGTTTATGTCAGAGAATGTTTTGACTGTGTTCTCTTCTAGGAGTTTTATGGTGTCATGTCTTATGTTTAATTCTTTAAGCCATTTTGAGTTTACTTTTGTGTATGGTGAGAAGGTGTGTTCTAACTTCATTGATTTACATGTGGCTGTCCAACTTTCCCAACACCACTTGCTGAAGAGACTGTTTTTCCCATTGTATATTCTTGCCTCCTTTGTTGAAGATTAATTGGCAGTAGGTGCGTGGGTTTATTTCTGGGCTCTCTCTTTAGTTCCATTGATCCATTTGTCTGTTTTTGTGGCAGTACCATGCTGTTTTGCTTGCTGTAGCTTTGTAGTATTGTCTGAAGTCTGGGGGCGGGTTATGCTTCCTGCTTTGTTCTTTTTCTTCAGGATTGCTCTGGCAATTCTGGATCTTTTGTGGTTCCATATGAATTTTAGGATTGTTCTACTTCTTTGAAAAATGTCATGGGTAATTTGATAGGGATCACATTACATCTGTAGATTGCTTTGGGTAGTATGGCCATTTTAACAATATTAATTTCTCCTATTCAAGAGCGTGGGATATCTTTCCATTTCTTTAAGTCATCTTCAACTTCCTTTATTAATGTTATAGTTCTCAGCATATGTCTTTCACTTCCTTGGCAAGGTTTATTCCTAAGTATTTTATTCTTTGGGTTGTGATTTTAAAAGGTATTATTTTTTTACATTCCCTTTCTGATATTTCATTGTTAATGTAAAGAAATGCAACTGATTTCTGTATGTTAATCTTGTATCCTGCTACCTTATCAGTTCTGGTAGTTTCTGTGTGTAGTCTTTAGGGTTTTCTATATATAGTATATTATTTGCAAATAATGACAGTTTTGCCTCTTCCCTTCCAATTTGGATACCTTTAAATTCTTTTTCTTCTTTGATTACTGTGGCTAGGACTTCCAGTACTACGTTGAATAGAAGAGGTGAGAGTGGAACATCCTTGTTCCAGATTTTAGCAGGAAGGTTTTCAGCTTTTCACCATTGAGTATTATGTTGGCTGTGGGTTTGTCATAAATAGCTTTTATTATCTTGAGACATGGTCCCTCTCTACGCACTTTGATAAGAGTTTTTATCATGAATGGATGTTGAATTTTGTCGAATGCTTTTTCTGCATCTATTGAGATGATCGTGTGTTTTTTGTCTTTTGTTGACGTGGTGTATCACATTGATTTGAGTATGTTGAACCATCCTTGTGAACTTGGGATGAATCCCACTTGGTCGTGGTGTGTGATCTTTTTTGTGTATTGTTTGGTTCAGTTTGCTAATATTTTGTTGAATTTTTGCATCTATATTCATCAAAGATGTTGGCCTGTAATTTTCTTTTTTGGTGTTGTCTTTGTCTGGTTTTGGTATCAGGGTGATGATGGCTTCATAGAATGTCTTTGGGAGTGTTCCCTCCTCTTCAGTTTTTTGGAAGAGTTTGAGAAGGATTAAAGGACTACTTTTTCACAAAAAGCTTTGTTTCCCTTCAAATGAATCAGGCCTTTATTGAGGCTCCTTCACCTCTTTTAGTTTATATCATCTTCCTGTAGTTGTTACACTGCTAACGTACTAATTTTTTTTTATTGGAGTATAGTTGCTTTACAGTATTGTGTTTCTACCGTATAGCACAGTGAATCAGCTATACGTATACATATATCCCCTGTTTTTTTGGATTTTTTTCTGATTTATGTCACCACAGAATTGGGTAGAGTTCCCTGAGCTATACAATAGGTTCTCATTAGTTATCTATTTTATACATAGTATCAATAGTGTTTACATGTCAATCTCAATATCCCAATTCATCGCCCCCCAACTTGGTAGCCATACATTTCTTCTCTACATCTCTGTGTCTATTTCTGCTTTGTAAATAAGATTGTCTACACCAATTTTTTCAGATTCAACATGTATGCTTTAATATGTGATATTTGTTTTTCTCTTTCTGACTTACTTCACTGTTTGACAGTTTTCTAGATCCATCCATATCTCTACAGATGACCCAATTTTGTTCCTTTCTATGGCTGAGTAATAGTCCATTGTATATATGTACCACATCTTCTTTATCCATTCATCTGTCGGTGGACACTTAGGTTGCTTCCATGTTCTGGCTATTGTAAATATAGAGCTGCAGTGAACATTGTGGTGCATTTCTCTCTTTGAATTATGGTTTTCTCAGGGTATATGCCCAGTAGTGGGATTGCTGGGTCATATGGGAGCTCTATTTTTAGTTTTTTAAGGAACCTCCATACTGTTCTCCGTAGTGGCTGTATCAATTTACATTCCCACCAGCAGTACAGGAGGGTTCCCTTTTCTCCACACCCTCTCCAGCCTTCATTGTTTGTCGACTGTTTGACAGTGGCAGTTCTGACCAGTGTAAGGTGATAACCTCGTTGTTTTGGTTTACATTTCTCTAATATTTCGCAGTGTTGGACATCTTTTCATGTGGTTTTTTGTAAACGGGGTAAGTAAAACGCACCTCTTGAAACTGGCTTCTCAAGTGTCTGCCCTCTTCTGAATTCTTCTGCGATGCCCTACCTGGGGCATTTCTGGAGGACAGGTGTCTTTCCTTGACGGCCCCACAGGCCTTGTATTCAGTGCCCATCAGCACGGGTTTCAAAGCTGTTGTTACGGGAAGGAGCCACAAGGCGGCAGCACTTCTCCATGCTCCACTCTTGTTTTTTCTTTTTCTTTTCTTTTAATTTAATTTTTATTTTATATTGGAGTAGAGTTGATTTCTTCCAAGGTTGTGTTTGTTTTAGGCATACAGGAACTTGATTTAGTTATACATTGACGTATATGTATTCTTTCTCGGTTTCTTTTCTCCAATATAAGTTCTTACAGTGTGTTCAGTAGCGTTCCCTGTGTTATTCAGTAGGTCCTTTTTGAATATCGACTGAATATAACCAACCTCCTAAATTATTCCCCCCCATCTTTCCTTTTCGATAACCATAAGTTTTCTTAGTCTGTGAGTCTGTTTCTCTTTTGTAAATTAGTTGGATTGTACGAATGTATAGATTGCACCTGTAATTGGTATGATATTTGTCTTTCTCTCTCTGACCTACTTCACTGAGTATGATAATCTCTCGGTCCATCCTTGTTGCTGGAAATGGCATTAGCTCATTCTTTTTTTATGGCCGAGTAGTATTCCAGTGCATATATGTACCACATATGCTTCATTTATCTGTCGTTGGACGAGTTGGGTGCTTCTGTGTCTTGGCTATTGTAAATAGTGCTGCCCTGAAAATAGGGGTGCTCATGTCCTTTCGAATTAGGATTTTCTCCGGATCTAAGCCCAGGACTGGGATTGCTGGATCATATGCTAACTCTACGTTTAGTTTTTTAAGGAACCTCCATACTGTTCTCCATAGTGGCTGTACCAATTTACATCCCCACCAACGGTGTAGGAGGGTTCTCTCTTCCCCATGCCCTCTCCAGCATTTATTCTTTGTAGACTTTTTTTTGACGATGACACCATTCTGACCGGTGTGAGGTGATATACCTCATTGTAATTTTGATTAGCATTTCTTTGATACTGACTGATGTTGAGTATCTTTCCATGTGCTCTTTTAATTTTTATTTTTTAATACAGTGTGTGCATAATTTATCTCTTGAAATTGGCCTGTTGACAGTCAGCCCCGTTTTGAATTCTTTTCCGATGATTTACCCCAGGGCATTTCTTGAGGGCAGGTGTCATTCACAGCCCCGCAGGCCTTGTGAAGATCAATGCCCCTCAGCACTGGTTTTAAAGTTGTTGTTACGGGAAACGGCCACAAGGCAGCAGCATTTCTCCGTGACCGGCTCTGGGTCCCCGGCAACCAGAGCCCGAGGCAAAGTGCTGTTCCTGGGTTGCCAGTTAGAGGGCAATGGGCCAGAAGAAACGCCCCAGGCTTGTGTCTCGGGGCTTCTTCCCCTCACCCCTTCCGGCCCGCCTTCAGCCAGTCCCCACTCCGGCGTCACCGCTCTGCCGAGGGTGCTGTCTTCCGTGGGTAGGTGGGGCGACCCAAAGGAGGCGCGGACTCGGAGCTCTTCCAGCGCGTGGGCTCCACCATCCTTTGGGCGCACCCTGCTTGGTTTCGCTGATCATATGGTTTTTACCCTTACATTTGTTAATAGGAATAAACCCGCCTGGGTCTGGAGAGGGTGCGGGGCTCGTCTGCTGGCATGTCCTCCCTGGCTCCCTTGGCGGTCCAGCCTTGGGCCCCAAGCCTGCTCGGGCTCCAGGGACGTGACGCCAGCTCAGGGCACCAAGGCCTGAGGGGCACAGATTTGGCATTTCTTTTTTTTCTATTTTAAATTTTATTTTTTATTGAGGGGCACAGATTTGGCATTTCTTTTTTTTCTATTTTAAATTTTATTTTTTATTGGCGCGTAGGTGATTTACAGCGTTGCGGGTTTTGTTATCACTGCTGTTTTTTCCTCCGTGTACAGGAACTTGATTTCCTTATACATAGACCTATGTGTGTGCTTTTTCGGGTCCTCTTCCCATATCGGTTATTCCAGAGTGTTGAGTGGGGTTCCTTGTGCTGTAGCCTGGGTCCTTGTTGATTATTTTATAAATAGGAGTGTGTATATGTTAACCTCAACCTGCTCATGTCTCCCTGCCCACCGCCTTTCCCTTTCGGTAACCACAGGTTTCTCTTCTGAGTCCATGAGGCTGTGTCTGTTTTGTAAAGTTCATGTGTATCCACTTTTAGGTTCCACCCATGAGTGGTGTCATATGATACTTGTCTTTCCCTGTCTCACTACCTTCACTTAGTACGATCACCTCTACCTCCTTCCCTGTGGCTGGAAATGGCATTATTTCATTTTTTTCTTTTTAATGGCTGAGTAATACTCCATTATGTCTATGGACCCCATGTTTTTTTTTTTAATTACAGCAGAAATATTTCTGAGGATTTGGGGATTCCTTTTTTTTTAAATTAATTTTTATTGGAGTATGTTTGCTTTCCAATGTGTGTTAGCCTCCAGTGCACAACAGAGTGAATCAGCCATACACGTACAGATATCCCCTCCCTTTTGGACTTCCCTCCCATTTAGGTTACCACAGTGCATTAGGTAGAGTTCCCTGTGCTATATAGTGTGTTCCCATCAGTTGTCTATTTTATACATAGCATCAATAATATATATGTGTCGATCCCATTCTCCCAATTCCTCCCCACCCCACCCGCTTCCCCCTTGATATCCATACATTTGTTCTCTACGTCTGTGTCTCTATTTCGGCTTTGCAAATAAGATAACTTAGACATATTTTCTAGATTCCACATATATGCGTTATTATATGACATTTGCTTTTCTCTTTCTGCCTTATTTCACTGCGTATGACACTCTGTAGGTCCATCCACGTCCCTACAAATTACCCAATTTCGTTCCTTTTTATTGCTGAGTAATATTCCATTGTATATACGTACCACATCTTCTTTATCCATTCCTCTCTTGATGGACATTTAGGTTGCTTCCATGTCTTTGGTACTGTAAATAGAGCTGCTATGAGCATTGGGGTGCATGTATTTTTTTGAATTATGGTTTTCTCTGGGTATATGCCCAGTAATGGGTAGTTCTATTTTTAGTTTTTTAAGGAAACTCCGTGCTGTTTTCCACAGTGGCTGAATCAATTTGCGTTCCCACCAGTAGTGTATCGGAGGTTCCCTTTTCTCCACACACTCTCCAGCATTTATTGTTTGTAGGTTTTTTGATTACGGCCATTCTGACCAGTGTGAGGTGATACCTCATTGTAGTTTTGACTTGCATTATTCTGATAATTAGTGATGTTGAGCATCTTTTCACGTGCTCGTTGGCCATTTGTCTTTTTTGGAGAAATGTCTATTTAGGTCTTCTGCCCATTTTTTGATTGGGTTGTTTGTTTTTTTGATATTGAGCTGCTTGTATATTTTGGAGATTAATCCTTTGTCAGTTACTTTGTCTGCAAATATTTTCTCCCATTCTGAGGGTTGTCTTTTCGTCTCGTTTATGGTTTCCTTTGCTGTGCAAAAGCTTTTAAATTTCATTAGGTTCCATTTGTTTATTTTTGTTTTAATTTTCATTACTCTAGGGGATGGGTCGAAAAAGATGTTGTGATATATGTCAAAGAGCGTTCTGTCTGCGTTTTCCTCTAAGAGTTTTATAGTGTCTGGCCTTACATTTAGGTCTTTAATCCATTTTGAGTTTATTTTTGTGTATGGTGTTAGGGAGTGTTCCAATTTCATTCTTTTATATGTAGCTGTCCAGTTTTCCCAGCACCACTTACTGAAGAGGCTGTCTTTTCTCCATTGTATGTATATTTTTTTAAGTTTTAAAAATTTATTTTATTTATGTTTGGCTGCATTGGGTCTTCATTCCTGCGCCCAGTCTTTTCTCTAGTTGCGGCGAGCGGGGGCTACTCCTTGTCGTGGTGTGCGGGCTTCTCATTGCGGCGGCTTCTCTTGCTGCGGAGCACGGGCTCTAGGCACGCAGGCTTCAGTAGTTGTGGCTCGCGGGCTCCAGAGCCACAGGCTCAGTAGTTGTGGCGCACAGGCTTAGTTGCTCCGCGGCATGTGGGATCTTCCTGGACCCGGGCTCAAATCTGTGTCCCCTGCATTGCCAGGCGGATTCTTAACCACTGCGCCACCAGGGAAGCCCTCTCAATTGTATGTTTTTGCCTGATTTGTCATAGATTAGGTGACCATATATGCGTGGGTTTATCTCTGGGCTTTCTATCCTGTTCCATTGATATATATATATATATATATATTTGTTTTTGTGCCAGTACCATACTGTCTTGATTACTGTAGCTTTGTAGTATAGTCTGAAGTCCCAGAGCCTGATTCCTCCAGTTCTGTTTTTCTTTCTCAAGATTGCTTTGGCTATTGGCGGTCTTTTGTGTTTCTATACAAATTGTAAAAGTTTTTCTTCTAATTCTGTGAAAAATGCCATTGGTAGTTTGATAGGGATTGCATTGAATCTGTAGATCGCTTTGGGTAGTATAGTCATTTCACAATATTGATTCTTCCAATCCAAGTACATGGTATATCTCTATAAGATGTTTGTGTCATCTTTGATTTCTTTCATCAGTATCTTAAAGTTTTCTGCATACAGGTCTTTTGCCTCCTTAGGTAGGTTTATTCCTAAGTATTTTATTCTTTTTGTTGCAGTAAGTGGGATATTGTTTCCTTAATTTCTCTTTCTGGTCTTTTGTTGTTAGTGTATGGGACTGCAAGAGATTTCTGTGTATTAATTTGTATCCTGCAACTTTACTAAATTGATTGATTAGCTCTAGTAGTTTGCTGGTGGCATCTTTAGGATTTTCTATGTATAGTATCATGTCACCTGCAAACAGTGACAGTTTTACTTCTTCTTTGCCAGTTTGGATTCCTTTTATTTCTTTTTTTTCTCTGAATGACGTGGCTAGGACTTGCAAAGCTATGTTGAATAATAATGACGAGAGTGGGCACCCTTGTCTTGTTCCTGATTTTAGAGGAAATCATTTCAGTTTTTTCACCATTGAGAATAATGTTTGCTGTGGGTTTGTCACATATGGCCTTTATTATGTTGAGGTAGGTTCCCTCTCTGCCCACCTTTTGGAGAGTTTTTATTATAAATGGGTGTTGAATTTTGTTGAAAGTTTTTTCTGCATCTATTGAGATGATCATATGGTTTTTATTCTTCAGTTTGTTAATATGGTGTATCACATTGATTGATTTGCATGTATTGAAGAATCCTTGCATCCCTGGGATAAATCCCACTTGATCGTGGTGTATGATCTTTTTTGTGTGTTGTTGGGATTCAGTTTGCTAATATTTTGTTGAGAATTTTTGCATCTATATTCATCAAAGATACTGGCCTGTAATTTTCTTTTTTGGTGTTGTCTTTGTCTGGTTTTGGTATCGGGTGATGGTGGCTTCATACAATGTCTGGGAGTGTTCCCTCTTCGATTTTTTGGAAGAGTTTGAGAAGGATCAAAAGACTACTTTTTCATAAAAAGCTTCATTTCCCTTCAAATGAATCAGGCCTTTATTTAGGCTCCTTCAACTCTGTTTCATATCATCTTACTGTAGTCGTTAAGCTTCTGACATTGGACTAATTTTTTTCTCTCTCTCATTTTATTACAACAAAGTTTAACAGTCCAGAAAAGTCACATGACCTTGGTGGGTCGACCCTGGACTGATTTTAATACTGGCTAGCATTCACAGAGGCCTAGATTGGTGAACTGAAGTTGGTCAAATTCTATGAAAATGTGACTACAATCACGTGTTTTTCAGATCTGGCTAATTGCCTACTTTCAGTAGGACTTTGCATTAAAATTTTAGTTTACTAGAACCTGCAGCAAACAGTTGTCTAATCTCCGGTAAGACTACGTTGCTTTCTCGTGAGCGTTTGA
This sequence comes from Lagenorhynchus albirostris, assembly GCF_949774975.1. Lineage (NCBI taxonomy): Eukaryota > Metazoa > Chordata > Mammalia > Artiodactyla > Delphinidae > Lagenorhynchus > Lagenorhynchus albirostris. Next base: position 4,924,141 of record NC_083114.1, read on the forward strand.
TTTTTTTTTTTTTTAAAGCAATATATTTGATTTAAAGTCGACTTGGTAAAGTTGATTTTAAAATACATTTGTAATTTTCATCCATTTGTAAAAAATTTTAACACCAGCAAGTGAACACAGTTATGAAAGGTTAGTAGTAACATTAGTTGTTAGTTGTAAGATTGTTGCCAGTATAACTTCTATCAACTTACTTACATAGTAAAAAGTAATATCTATATCTATAAAAATAGTTTATATCTATTTTACTTAGATATAAAAAGTACTTAACTTTTGTAAAAGTTAAGTACTGTTGCCCATAGGCTTGTTACTTCTGTGTGTCTGAATTTTTAGGCAGCAGAATAATTTTCTAGAGCAGTTTAACATGGTAATCTTTTGAGTGGCATCACATCAGTCCTTCCTGAACAGATCACGTCGAGCATGGTGTGTCCTGTGAGATCAGGGCGCTGTCTGGGGGCGGCTGTCCTGGGAGCCGCGTCGCTGCGGGCTGCGTCCTGGCCTCTGGCTCCTCCCACCTGGTGCACGCTGCTCCCACTGTGTCATCCTGCAGCCCCTTTGCCCTTCCCTGAAAATGGGCTGCTTCTCGGCACAGGGTTCAGAAGGCGGTGAAGCAAAGCTAGTTCAAGTTCTGGGAGGTGGGAGAAATAGGCTCTGGGTGTGAGGGTCTGAGAAGCTCTTGTCCGATCGGACCCTGGGCTTCGGGCAGCCGTCTGCTGCCCTGGGGCCTGTGAGCTGGCGTTGGGTTTTCAGACAGGAACAACTTTCTCCACGGGTTGAACTGAGCTTGTCGTGGAGGCATGGGTTTTGCCGGCCTTAGGCCTGACATTCCTGTGAAACATTAGAAACATTTTGCTTCCATCCAGTTTCATCTGGGTCTGTGGTCACCACAGTGCTGTTAATGTCGTTATCTGAAGGTGTCATCTAAGTTCTGTCATCTTTGTATTATGTGCTCACGTTAAGCTGTCATCATTCCTCTAGCATAACGTTTTCCAAGATAGAAAATCCTAGAGTCCTAATAAGGCTTTCGGATCCAAACTGGAGACTCAGCCCTAAGAGTAGTGTCCTAAATGCAGGAAGTTAAAAGGAAAAGCAAATAGCTTCTAAAGATCTAAGGAAGAAAATGAAATTCAAATATAAGTCACCCCTGAAAGACTCATTAACATTTTATGCCATTTCTGACTTTTTCCTGTTATTAGGTGTGAAATACGTGGATTTCTAAAACGTTGGGACATGAGTTTTTAACTACAGAATGATTACGAGGTTTTGTGTTAGGATTATTGGTTTCCCTTTTAACATAATAAGAGAATATTGGGAACTTTTTATTGTAACTTTGTATAAAAGCAACAGCACAGTTTTGCCAAATACGTGAAAAGTAGAGGAGAAAAAGCGTCCACACGCTCTACCCTGTCCTTGTCACTGGAATGCCGTGTCACACGGTGGTTACGCGATCATTTCTGCTAGAACGTGTTCTGGTGACACTCCTTTGGCTGTTACTTGACCTGCGCAGGATGATAAAAGCAACAGCGTTTTCTCCTCCAGGTACTTGGAGGACATGTCTTATTTGATGTGGAAATGGATTGCATTTTATTAGATGTGTAAGGAGTTAATGGGAAATAAAACACCTTGGTTTTAAATCATTCGGCTTTTAGTGCTAAACTCAAGTGATTTCAAAACGAATGATGAAAACCAAGCTTCTTCATCAGTCACTGGAATTACATGGAGATCTCTTCCTTACAGCTCCACATGAAGAAGGGAAACTTCTTAGTACTCAAAGCGAAGGAGCTGGGCCTCCCAGTGTGAGTGGCGGGGACAGCTGGGGGGCCTCGCCGGGCTCGCTGAGCTCCCAGAGCCCCGCCCTCACCGAGGCCTCGCCTCTCGTTTCAGCGGAACAGCTGCCATTGCGCCCATCATTGCTGCTGTCAAGGACGGGAAAAGCATCACATTCGAAGGAAGAGAGGTGAGGTGCCCTGTTGCTGCGGTCTCAGCAGTGACAGGCAGGGGCCGGGACGCTGGACAGAGTCACTGCCTGGGTCAGGCCCTGTAGACACCACTTCTGAGGGCACTGAACAGCTTGGATTTCAGCACGTAGCTGAGCGATAAAGTAGGGTCTCTTGTCTAGGCTTGTCGTGCGCATCAGCGCTGGCCGTGTCGGGCCGTTTCTGGAGGTTGTCTCTTTAGGATTTGGGGGTCTCCTTATAGGATGGATGCTCCCCCTTGTACTTGAGCTCAGGGTGGACCCCATAAGGGTGGAATTCAGACGCGTGGCCCAAGGGAATGATGTTGTCACGAGATGTGAGGACGTCAGGACCACACCACCTGAGAGAACTGTGCATGCCATGCCGGGCCGTCTGGCCACGCCAGGTGTGAAATGCCCTCTGCCAGCCGGCGGCCGCCTGTCTGCGCGTCAGCGGAGAGGGCGAGAAGGGCGCAGGTGGTGGTCTTATGTCGGCGCTTCTCTGGAGGGGGTGATGTGGCGTTAGCAGGTGATTCCAGGGCCTGCCCTGGGAGCACATCCTGACCTCAGTGACTTCACAGATTTTGCCTGAAGAGATCTGCACCGCCCCAGACCCCAGGGTCACTTTCGTTGTGGTAGAATGTCCAGACGAAGGATTCATTCAGCCCCTCTGTGAGAATGCCACCTTCAGGAGGTAAGGAGGGGTCTCCGGGCGGAGAGGTGAGAGCCGACACTGCTCGGGAAGGCCGGCCTGGCACTGACCTGTGCTGCTGCTGCCGAGGCCTGAGCCACCACGGCTCCGTGCGGCGCCCTCCCTGGCTGCCCGGCCCCGGGTCCACGTGTCCTGAGTTTGCACCACTTGACCCAGCAGAGCCCCCTGCTTCCTTCCTCCCAGTTTCCAAGGAAAAGCCGAAGCCCCCGTGGCCCTGGTGGTCCACATGACCCCGGAGCACGTGCTCCTGGACAGCAGATATCAGCAGTGGATGGAGAGGTAGGAGCCCCGGCGCACGCCAGCCACGGTTCCACTGCCGCCCCTGCCCCCCGCCTGAGCGCTCCCTGGGGTTTCCGCCCTCCCTGGATCCTGGGGGCGTCCCCGCTTGCCTGGGGCTGGTTTCCCGAGCTCTGAACAAATCCTGCCTCTGGACCATCCCGTGCGTGTTTCCTAAAGAAGAGTCTTGCAAGGATAAAGCCGCAGCTTCAGTTTACTGAACGTCCGCGACACGTCAGGCAGCAAACACGCATTTCCCTCTCCCGATCTTGCCCACAACCCACGTTCAGTGACCGGGAGGACGGGTCCTACTCTCCTGGTTTCGTTGGCCGAGGCCGGCGCTGGGTGGAAGGACTTGCTGGGGTTGGACATGGGCGCGTGATGACGTGTGGTGACACTGCCCTCCCCCGCCGGCCCCGGCAGTCCCTCCTCGGCGCCCGGGTCCTCTGCCCCTCGGGGTCTGAGTGCTGACGCCCGTCAGTTTTCCTCTTTCTCCCCCCATGCTCCCTGTGCGTCCAAGTCCCCAGCGCTGTGCTTGCCCCTGGCTTTCCGGGTGCTCTTCCCCCACACCCAGGGCCTCTGACTTTGTAGAGACTCCGGGCTCGGAGGAGGAGGGGCAGGGCTGCGTCTGGCCACGTAGGGTGACCTCGGTGGACAGGTCGCTCACCCTCTTGAACATTCCCAGTACCTGGCCGCCCCGCCCCCGGTGCTGCCCCGTGGGTGGGAGTCTTCCCAGAAGGACACTGTGCTGACGGTGTGCGCGTCCGTCTTAGGTTCGGGCCCGACACCCAGCACCTGGTCCTGAACGAGCACTGTGAGTCGGTCCACAACCTCCGCAGCCACAAGATCCAGACGCAGCTCGGCCTCATCCACCCCGGCATCTTCCCCCCGCTCGCCAGCCTCCGCCCCCAGGTAGTGGCTCAGCTTGGCCCGCGGCCCACCCCGCAGGCAGCTGCCCCCCGCGGACCGCGGCTCCTTCTCTTGCAGGAAGGAGGGCTTGCCCCCTGCGTGCCCCTGGTCCGCGGCCAGTGTCTCCTCAAGTACCAGCTCCGGCCCCGGCGCGAGTGGCAGAGGTGGGTGTGGTCTCAGCCGGCGGGGGGCGGGGCGCGTCAGGCTCGTTCGGGGGTGGGGGTGGGGCCCAGGGGTCATTGGCGCAGGCTGCTCACCCGCGTGGTCTCCGCGTCGGACCCGGGAAGAGCCGCAGACGACGGGTGGCAGATGGTGGCTGCGTCCCATCATCAGCTGACCCGGGGAGGCGGGGAGACGGGGGCTGACGGCCGTCCTTTCCTGAAAGTTGCCTCTGCTAACAGCCGTGTGTGCGTTGTTTTGGAAGGTGGAAAATGAGTGAGCGTAGGGGGAAGAAAGTCAGCCCTAATCCCATCACCCTGACACGGCGATGGTTAGCATTTTGTGTTTTTTATCTCTGAGTACGTGGGGACGTGTTAAAATACACGTCTGCACCGCGGGTTCAGGGCCTGGCCCGCTGCCAGTCTTTTCCCGTCATGAGAGGCTGCGTAAGGACACTGTCGCCCGTGTTCCAGAGACGGGGGTTGTTGCGTCGGAGGCATTTCCAGCTTTTTGCTGTTGTAACGAAACAAGTGCCTTATGTAAAAGTCCTTGAGGGGAACCGTGTTCCCTTAGGGTGATTGAGAGAGGGGGTTAGCGGGTCGGGGGCGGCACTGCCCGAGGCACCTGGTGAAAGGCGCTGTAGCGTTCACCCCAGCCAGTCACCTGAGAGGTGCTTACTGCCCTGCATCTGTAACTTTTAAAATCTCACCCTTGAATAACTGGAAGTGGCCTGTGCACGCCGTGGTGTCTGTGTCCGGGCAGACCCCGTTCTGGACCACTGCTGGACACCGGGCACTGTCGCGGTGAACAGTTGGGGCCCTTGAGGGGCCCCCTACCCTCCCTCAGCCCTGGGGGATGCCCGATGCTAGCGGGTGTAGTGAGCAGAGGTCAGGAGGCTGCGTAGAGTGCCCACACCGTCCCCCCCCCCCCCACCAACATGTCAGGAGTGCCAGGGCTGCCCCGTCCCGCTTTGAGCTGAGAGGTTCTGAGCAGCCGGAACTGTGAGACCCCCTGAGCTGGGAGGAGGTCTGCCGGGCAGGAGAGCGGAGCTGCCCCAGGCCCCAGTCACTTAGATTTGAAAGCACTTTCTGCAGGCGGTCCCCAGGGATTGAGCTGGCTGTGCAGGGTGGTTGCCTGGGGCCACACGCTCCCCTGATGCCCTGAGATGCCTTCTTCTTGCAGGGATGCCATCATGACCTGCGACCCTGAGGAATTCATTGCTGAGGCCCTGGAGCTGCCCAATTTCCAGGAGAGCGTGCAGGAGTACAGGAAGACTGTGCAGGACGGCCCGGCCCCGGCGGGTGAGCCAGACCGGGACCAGCCCCAGTGTCTCCTGGCCCGTCCTCCTGCAGCTGTTCACACAGCACTGAGTGGAGGGTCACCGTGGACCCGTCGAGCCCCGTGTACCTGCTGAAGCCACTGCTTCTCTGGCCTCCACTTAAGACCACCAGTGCCGGCCCCCGCCCGGACCGGTTAGGTTGGAGGCTAGGTGACAGTGCCCAGGCTCTCCTGGCGAGGCCCACGCTGAGCTGAGTGCGGCGGGTCTGGGGCCTCCTGTGAGGCCCTGGGCAGAGCTGGCAGTCTAGTCCTGGTGTTGCCGGGAAGGATCCGCGGAAGGTCCTGGCCATGGCACTCACCTTGCTGGGCTCTCACCGCCCTGACAGGAAGAGCAGTCTAGGGAACTCCAGGACCTCTTTCTAGTACTTGGTTTTCCCAGCGTTGTGTTCAGCTCACGAATAAGGCGGAGAAGCAAGGCTGGGCCAGAGGGCGGGTTCAGGTTTAACCCAGCTGGCACCAGCCCCGTGTTTTAGATGCCCTCCTGGCTGCACATGCCGTGGGCTTGAGATGGGTTTCTGGTTTGCACGTTAAAGGTCCATTTAGATTACATTCGTAAACGTGCACCCGGGGCCTGTCAGGCCGAGCGGGGGTCCATCTTCAGAATCTAGGCGGCTCTGCCTCTTCTCTGGGGAGCTGGCCCCCCTCGGAGCCACTGCAAAGTGCAGCAGGGCCTGTGCTGGGGGTCCCCAGCCCCGGGAGATAAATGCTGACTTGTAGCATGAAAAGGTAGCCTTTGCTATTTAACACTTAGAGCAACTCTGCTGAAGAAAGGCCCGTGGAATTCCTTCATTCTCCTTCCCAGGCAGCACCGGGGCCCCTCGCCCCAGGCCCGTGTGTAAGGAGGTCAGACCACCAGCCCCTCCTGGGGAGCTGGACTTAACTCCAGTGCCGGCTCACTTCTGACCCGAAGAAGTGAACAACTTGACGTGTGTCTTTCCACAGAGAAGAGAAGCCGGTATCCAGAAGTGGTCTTCCTCGGAACGGGGTCCGCGATCCCCATGAAGATCCGGAACGTCAGCTCCACTCTCATCAACATCAGGTATTCATCCTGCACAGGAGGAGTCCGTCAGCGGGGAGCCCGGGGCTTTCTCAGCAGACCCTGCTCCACCCGCCAGGCTAACCTTGAGGTGCAGCCTGTATGTCCCTGGAGGCCCGTCTTGGCTGGGGGCCCAGCGCGGGTGGGGGGCAGGCGGTTTTCGGCCTCCGTAGCTAGCTGGACTGGAGGGAGTCACCCAAGTTGGTCGCCCGTTACGTCTTCGGATGCAAACCACTGACGTGTATCGTGTATGCCGTCGCCCTGCTGAGGGGCCGTCTCGCTAAGTTTCCACGTCCCTCCTGTGAACCAGTGACTGGCCACCTCCTGCACCCCCATCATCGGTGCACCTGCCCCAGGCTGCTCACGGCTGGCGGTGGGGCAGACCCAGGCCAGGACTCACGTCCGCCTCTGTCTCACAGGGCCCCTCACTGGTGCCGCTGGGGTGCGGAGTGGCTTCGGGGCTCCTGGGTTTGCCTGGTGGTGTTGGTCCGCAGGGGGGCGGACCAGGGCCGTCTGCGGGAAGCCAGTCTCGTTTTTAAGTTTTGCTTTGTCACCCGGGTGCTGGTGGTGGATGGCTAACAGCCAAAGAACGCGTTAAGCGTACTTGGCAGTTGTCAGGGGCACCCCGACAGCAGAAGCGCACGGGTCTGGGACGTGTTTCTCTTGTGACGGAGGAGCTGGCGGGAAGCAGCCCCGGCCTTTCCCGGAGGGCGTTGGTGCAGCCGCTGTCTCCGGGCCGCGCCAGCTAAAGCAGAGCCTCGGGGTCTCCTGGCGGCCACAGCGGCTGTCGCCACGTTCCTTCTAAGTAGAGTCTTGTGGATTTCATGTCCTCACCCTCTCCTTCTGCAGAGACTCTCTTGGGTGCCCAGCATCTGTGTAGCTCTAGGTACGCTCCGTGCACTTCACGTCACGACAGTATTTCGTGTCACGAGGATGGACGTGTGAGACCACCATCCTCTTGACAGCAGCTCCCGCGGGAGGAACTGAGCGGTCCCGGGAGACGGGCACCCAGCCTTGTCCTGCCCTCCTCCCTGAGGGCAAACCATCTCCTCCCACCATCTCCTCCCATAGCTCCGACGTGTCCCTGCTGCTGGACTGCGGGGAGGGCACCTTCGGGCAGCTGTGCCGCCACTACGGGGACGAAGTAGACCAGCTCCTGGGCACCCTCGCCGCCGTGTTCGTGTCCCACCTGCACGCGGACCACCACACGGTGAGCGGGCCGCCTCCCTCTTTCTGGCCGCGCACCTCCTCCCGGGCCTGGGCTTGTCCGCAAGCCCGGCGCCACGTGCGTCTCACCTCGCCACGCGGCTGCTCGGAGCTGCCCTCGCCCGGAGGCGGGCGGCTGGGTCTGTTAGAGGGCCGGGCACCCAGGGCCCCAACGCGGGAAGGAGGTCGGGTGTGGACCTGGCTGATGTGTCCCCTCCTTTTTCCCAGGGCTTGTTGAACATCCTGCTGCAGAGGGAGCGGGCTCTGGTGAGTTGTGCAGGACTGGACTGCCCTTCTGCCTTTCTTTGGAATGAGCGCATGCGCACAGACACGCACACGCACACGCACACAGACATGCACGCGCGCGCACAGCCATACCTCGGGCCGCAGCACGCCGTTTTCCCTGCAACGCGCGCCGTGCACTCGGCGCTCTGATCTCCCCGGTCCAGGTGTCGCTGGGGAAGCCGTGCCACCCGCTGCTCGTAGTGGCCCCCACGCAGCTGCGGGCCTGGCTCCAGCAGTACCACACCCAGTGCCAGCCGCTGCTGCACCACGTCAGGTGAGCGCCCGGCCCGGGCCCTGGACGGTGCGCGTGCGAGGCGGGCTCAGACCGCAGGGAGACGGGGAGGCGGTTCCCACCTCTAAACGTTCCTCTGCTTCGACGTGTTTCTCCTCGGCCCTCCTCACTTCTGTTCCCGATCCTAGATCTTTGCCAACACTTCCCCCAGACACAGTTCCGGGGCCGAGTGCCCTTGCTCCCTGCCTCAATGACGGAATTAAATTTTCTTTATCATAGCGATTTGGGGGTCCTCTCCAGTCAGTGACTTGAACTTAAGATTAAACGTTTGTTTTTTAATCTTCTCACAGTATTATTCCTGCCAAATGCCTTCAGAAGGGAGCTGAGGTCTCCAACCCCAAAGTGGAAAGGTTGATTAGTTTGCTGCTGGAAACCTGTGGCTTGGAGGAGGTTAGGGGAGGGCCCAGGCATGGGAGGGCGGGTTGGGGGACAGGGGCGTGTGACGTGGGGAGGAGGGGGCGAGGCGGTAGCTGGGCCACGAGCCCATCACCCGCTTCCTCAGTTTCAGACCTGCCTGGTCCGGCACTGCAAGCACGCCTTCGGCTGCGCGCTGGTCCACACGTCCGGCTGGAAGGTGGTCTATTCGGGGGACACCATGCCCTGTGAGGCTCTGGTCCAGATGGGTGAGCAGGGGCAGCCACCTCTGGTCCCCCCGACGATTCTGGCTGTCGTCCTGACTCGCAGCCTCCTCCCAGGGCCCAGGGACAAGTGCTGTGGGCACCCCAGGCCGGGCGGTATTCTCAGAGGGCCTGTGCTTACGCTCTAGGGAAGGACGCCACCCTCCTGATCCACGAGGCCACCTTGGAAGATGGCCTGGAAGAGGAAGCCGTGGAAAAGACACACAGGTAGCGGAGCCCCCTGAGCCTGCGTCAGCCGGTCCCCGCTCCTCCCCGCTGATGCTGGGCTGGTCTGCTTCCCTCCGGGGGCCCTGGGGGCTTCTGACCCCAGGCAGTTGTCTCCCGAGCCTCTGTCTTTATTTCTGCAGCGCCCTCCAGGCAAGGTTCTGGGGGAGGCGCGGCTCGGGAAAGAACTGGAAATAACGGCTTGGGAAAGAACTGGAAATAACGCTGAATAAGTGGGAGGCTGGGGGCGGATCTTGTGCTATTTAAGGGAAGAGCGTGTTGCCCGAAGTCGGCAGCCCCTGCTTTTCTCAGAGGTGCTCACTGGTGGGAGGTCTGAGAGCACAGAGCCTGGGCTCCCCTGGGGGCAGTGGGAAGACCGGCTCGGCAGCAGGGAGCCCCGCCCCCGGGTGCCCGACCGGCAGTCTGGGCTGGAGGGGGTCTGCGTGACTTGCTCCCTCCAGCCTCATGTTGCCCCATCTCTGCAGCACCACATCCCAGGCCATCGGCGTGGGGATGCGGATGAACGCAGGGTTCATCGTGTTGAACCACTTCAGCCAGCGCTATGCCAAGATCCCGCTCTTCAGCCCCGACTTCAACGAGAAAGTCGGCATCGCCTTCGACCACATGAAGGTGCGGGACCGCTGGGGCGGGGCAGGTGGGGGGAGCGGGGCTGAGACGCCCTACATCCACGCGCAGGTGGCCAGGCTTGGGCCACTGCCCAGCACGACTGGCACGGGGCCTTCTGGACACGGTCCATTGAGAGCCTCTAGGCCCAGTCGGTGCCCAGAGTGACATCATCTGAGCTTCTGCACAAGCCTGGGAGGCAGTGTCCTCCTCCTGTGTGGTCAGGCTGGGCGTGTCCCCACCACTGGGCATGGGGGTGCCCGGGTTCTGCCCGGCTGGGCCTGACACGATGGCTGCATCTGCCGACGGGGGTGTGGCCGGTGCCTGGGAGCCGTGATGGCCTCACCCCAGCCTCTGCTTTGTCTCGCTTCGTAGGTCAGCTTGGGGGACCTCCCAACAGTGCCCAAGCTGATGACGCCGCTGAAGGCCCTGTTCGCCGGGGACCTGGAGGAGATGGCGGAGCGGCGGGAGCGGAGGGAGCTGCGGCAGGTGCGGGCGGCCCTGCTCGCTGGTGGGGACGCGGAGCCCCTGAGGAAACGGGCCCCTGACGAGCAGCCCCCGAGCCCGCAGAGCAAGAAGGTCAGGGCCCAGTAGCGACGCGGCGCTGCGGAGCTGGAGGAGAGGAGGCCGTCGTCGACTCCGTGCACGCTGCGTCTTCGGTCTGTCACGTGCAGTCAGGGCGCACCCCCCGCTGCGGCCCAGCCGTTCCCTCTACCCGGAGGCAGCCGGGCCTCAGAAGCGCGGGGCTGTGGATGCAAAGCCTCCAGGAAAAGCGTCTCCAAGGACGGAACACAGTGAAGGTCGCGTTTGGAACCCGAGTGCTTTGTCCCTGTGCCACCACTGGGGACCCAGGTGCCTGGAGACAGTTTGATCGTGGCGAGGCCCTTTGGGACCTGCCCCCAGGGAGACACCACACCTCAGCAGCCTGGTTTTTTGGCAGAAGTCAAGTTGTGCAGACTCACAGCCGTGGTGGGCCGGGCCCGGCCGTGCAGGGGCTCCGGGGAAACGCAAGCCTTCCCATTGTTCCGGCGAAAGAGGAGGCCGCTTCCTTGCTTGCCCCTGACGAGAAGCACTCACCGCCCTACAGAGTGCGGAGAAATACCGCACGGGGTGGCTCCAGTGCCCTCCTTTTTGGGGATGAACAACACTGCGGCTGGTGCGTGCTTGCTTGAAAAGTGAGAGAAGTTTTAAAAGAAAGATGCCTCTAGCATTTGCATATTCTTCCCTCCCGCGAGACTAGAGAAGGAGCTTGAAAGTTTCAGGTGCTGGGAGACGCAGACTAAGGACTTGCTGTGACCTCGGGGTCCCTCCCGAGGCAGCGCCTGGCATCAACTCCCGTGGCCCCTTGAGCTTGTTGTTAAAACAAGATAGGCCACACTCAGGGATAATAAATCTATTTTAATACCATTACCATTGACGACTGTTTGTACATGTATTTAAAGGTAACTCACTCTCAACCCCCCCGGGCCTCATTACAAATCGGGTACTGAACTGCCCTGCCAGCAAGCGAGCAAAGCCGTTAACGTCGGAAGTTGGCAAATCCCACTGTCGGAGGAGGGTTAGTTTACACTTTCTGTTGGGAAAAATAAGCATTTAAGTTTCTCATTGTACACCTGTACATGGATTTGGGGTGAATGGCTCAAATTAAACAAATATAGATTTCATATATACAAATATTATATCCTGTATAGGCCTGTCTATTGTAAAAGGATAAAACTGTAAGGTTGGGCTTCGCATGCATGACCCGAATCTATTTCTCACTCCCTTCATCCCAGCTGTGACCAGGCTCCCCGGGTCTCCTCCCCGAGGGCGGGGGGGGGGGGGCCTTCGTGGGGAGGGTGAGCAAAGCTCTCCACGCCGCAGGGCCGAGGGCACAGGCCTGGGGTCTCTGCGGGCTGGTTTCCCCTTCCTGTCTGACCTTCGGGTAACAGGGTTATTGCTATTCACCTGGGACCTCCAGAAAGAGGCGACCCCACATCTTCGTGCCCTGGATGCCCCGATGCTCCTGGGCGGCTGCACTTAGCTACACCTAGTGTTGGGGGGGGAAGGGGGGCGGCCTGGGGAGCTACCTTAGGACCCTCTTTAAATTCAGAAATAGAAAACCATAAGATAGGAAAGGGAGCTTCAGTCCACGGCGTGGAGAAGTAAAACTGTCAGATGTCGTTTTTAGCCATTACCTGTAGAGCCCACAGATGAAGGTTCGCCCTCCCCTGCGAAGCAGCAGGCCGGTCAGGGCCCCGGGCTTCTCGGCTCCTGTAAGCAAGCCCCCCACCCCGTCCCCGCTCTGTACCATCAGGCTGGTCGCGCAGGACTCGCTGTGGCCGTCAGCTCAGGCGACAGGCAGCCAGGGTGGACCGGCCGCTGGGCCCTCCACGCCCCACCCCGCGGAGGACGTTTCTGAGACACAGGCCCTTGGGTGGACGGGGCTGTCACTTGGCGTGGAGGCTGAAAGGGGGTCAAAATAGGCACAAAGTCGAAAGGCAAAGATCAAACAAAAGGCCAGAGTCCCCACCCGGAGGGAACGCACAAAATCCACGCGGCCGACACCTGCCACACGGGTGTCCGCCACGCTCCAGCCTCGCGGCGGCCGTGACGGCACGGAGCCGCGGGAACACGCGTGTGGCGGCGCCACTCAGAGGGCCGTGCTCTCGGACTCCGCCGGGTCCCTCTTCTCAGCCACTGAGCGCCGCCGCACGAGCTCCCGGGGACCGAGGCGCAGCGCCGAGCCCAGCTCCGCGTGGATGGAGGGGACGTCCAAGTGGACCAGATCTGGAAGGCGGCAGAGAGAGGCACTGAGGGGGCTGCCCGCGCCCGAGGAGCGGGCAGGGCTTCGGTCACGGAAGGGCCAGCGCGTCTGGGGGCCGCCGCGGCACCCACCACATCGCAGGGGTAGGGCAGGGCCGGCCTGCTTTGCCTGTGGACCCAGACGTGCAGATCCTGTCCATGGGCCAGCTTGCCAAGCCGGGCCGCGTGACACTTACACCCGTAAAAGAAGAATGCTCCTGGCCGGGTCCCAGTGACACCTTCTGGGGAATTTCAGGGCTGCCTTTAGTTCCCTAAAGTCTGTGGGGCTAGGGTTACAGGCTGGGGAGACAGCCTTCCCCCAGGTGTGTGAATGAGTGGGGGGGGACCTCGCTCAAGACCACGAATGGTACCCTTGGGGTGGCTGGTGGAGGCAGGGTGGGGTCCCCCCTCAAGACCCCAGAAGTAAGGGGAGCAAACTGCTCCCTGACTGTGGGCACCCCGCCACCCTGGCACTAGGGAAACCACTCACCTCCAGTTATACCCCTACTGGGGGCACCTAAGGGTCCCTTCCTGGGAGATGCTCAGGAGAAAGGTCCCTGAGGCAACAGGCTCGGCGTCTGTCCAGACCTCGGCTGGCAGCTCAGTGCAGGCAAGGCCACGGGGCTGCGGGGCCTGGAGGGGCGGCTGCCCCCAGGCGGGCACCGGACAGCCGCTCCCTGAGTCCTTGGGGGCCGCAGGGGGCTCAGGGGACCCTGGCATCCTTTGCTCAGGCCTGTTCCTCCCTCCCAGGCCTGCTCAGCCTCCGGCCTCCACACAGCCTCGCTGTCCCTGGGCAGCGCGCTGTCCCGACCGAGGACACGCAGCTGGACGGGGAGCAGCCCTGGGCCACACGGGGTGGGGCACCCCGGTTTCTGCAAAGCGAACATGCCGCCCAAGGAGGACCACCGCAAGCGGACAGACATTCAGACACTGTCCTCAAAGACACACAAACATGGACGCTCTGGGACAAAGGTCCTTCTCTCTCCACCCAGCCCCCAAACGGTACCCCCGCCTGACCGAGCAGAGCCTGGGGGTCTGCCGGTGCCTCACCACCGGCCTGGAAGGGCAGCACAAGCCCCGGGGCTCGGATTCTGGATTCAAAGTTCAGTCCCTGTCGCCAGGGGAGCGTAACCCCGGGCGGTTTCCTACCCTGCCTGGGCCTCAGCAGTCGCTGGGGGGATAACAGGCGGGAAGGTGCCTGCAGGTGAGGCAGGTGAAGGATGTGCAGCCCCGAGGCGAGCTGCCCAGCTGCCATCCTGGCCGCTCCCTTGGACACCTGAGCCAGAAGCCGACTCAGGTAGCCTAAGCCTGGGGCGGGGAGAAGGCCCACTGGCTGCCGGGAAACGGGAGGCCTGTCTCTGTGTCAGAGGCCCCAGAAGGGCCTGTCCCGGGGCCCGTGTGGACGCCGGACGCCCTGGAGCTGTGGCTCTCAGGGGTCTGCAGCCCGCAGCTCAGCAGCTTCTCTGGGGGGGACCCTCCCCTGCTTTGCTCTGGCTGCCCCTGACTGAGGAGGCCAAGACACTTGCTTCCTCCGGCTTCCTTCCTGTTCTTGCCTTAGTTTTCCTTTTGAGCATCTACTTACAGGAGGAGGAGACCAGGCAGAAACTGGTAGCAAAGGCTCTCAGAGTATTTCATTGAGTGGGACAGAAAGGCCCTGGCTGGCTCTATACACTGGGGAAAAACAGCTCAGGGTAAATTCTAGAACGAACACTATGGACTCTTCAGGATTTGCCAACCGTCCTAGCCGGAGCTCAGGCTCCAGGCCCCGCGGTGGAGGATGCACCCATGGCAGCAGGCGGGTCCTGTCCCCGGGGCCCTTCCCTGAACCAGGGGTGCACATGCACCTCCCCGACACTGGGCACCTGTCGGTAGCAGGTCAGCCAGTGACACAAGGACACATGGGATGAGGGACAGGACTGTCACCCCCTCAATCTAAACCAAAATGGGTGGGGGGAGCAGCTGGGATTAGGTGACTGGCCAGAGAAGGGTCGGGAGGCCTGTTTCTCCTCCATCTCCTCCCTCAGAAAAGAAAGGAGGAGGCCACTGAGCCTCAAGGCCGCGGAGGCTGCCGTGCAGGTCGGGGTGCATGCAGAGCGCGGGGCTGCGGCCTGGCTGCGAGCGGAGGGGCGAGGCCGGGACCGCTTACCCTGGAATCCCCCTCACGTATCCACAGCTGCGGCCCCCGTGTCACACAGCTGCGAGGACACAGCGACAGGATTCAGAGAAAGGAATAAATACGATGAGACGAATGGAACAGACCATGCCCAGCATCACAGTCAGACGGACCACAGTAAACCATCACCGACCACGCGGCTCAGACCCCCGCCCGCCCTGCGGGACTACGGGCCAGGCTGCCGCCGCCAGAGGACATCGGGACAGGACAGACGGGGCATGAGATGACTACTAAAGGGCAGTCGCTCTGAGCCGGGCGGGAGGGAAGGGGGCCGTCACACCTCCCCTGGGCCCCTCCCATCCATCAAGGGCTCCTCGAGAACCACCAGCGGGAAGTGGCGCTCACTGGTTATAACTTTTCCTTAGCTTTGTATAAGCCTCAGGGTGGGTGGAGCACCCGGACCTGCACTGTTTATCACAGCAAAGATAGAGCGGCCGCATCACCGGACGGCCTCTCGGCACAGTGTGCGCCTCCGCCCCACCGCGCACGCGCGCCGGGCCGGCCCTTCCTGCGCAGCGAGGCGCAAAGCCCGCAGGCTCACCTCCAGCTGATGGAGGAGAAAACGGCGCGCCTGGAGAGGGACATGGCGGCAAAAGCACGACCCCTTAGAAGTCCCAGGGCACCCGGACCCAGGGCCAAACTGCTCTCAAGAGTGTGTGTGTGTGTGTGTGTGTGTGTGTGTCTGGTATACATGTGTGTATGTGGGGTGTGTGTGTATCTGGTGTGTGTGTGTGTATGTGGTGTGCATGTGTGTGGTGTGTGTATGTGGTGTACATGTGTGTATGTGGGGTGTGTGTGTGTGTTATGCTTACACACTTTCCTGGAGGAAAACAGCTCGTCTTTGACTTTAAATTTAAAGCAAAACTAAATTTAGTCCTCGTGGGCTTCTCCAACCAGGGGGCAGCATCTTTTCTGAAACTGACCGTATTTCTAAACACGTATTGCTAGAAAAACAGTTTTCTAATAAGGCTTCTTTAGCGAAGAGGGAAAAAACAGCCTCCGCTCTGCCATCACAATCCAGCCACCCTGCAGCAGCCCCTCTAGGATGCAGGGTGCTCAGCCCCCAGGTGAAGAGTAGGACCAGAACCCTGGGCTGGCGGGTGTTCAGGTGGGAGAAATACCCCAGGGAGCCCCCCTCCCCGCCCCCCCGCAGGACAACCGGCCACCAGGGCTTTCCACGGCCTCACGGGGGCTTCTAAGGAGACCAGCCCGGGTGCCACACGCGTGGCACAGCAGGACCATCCCCGGCAAGCAGGGTGCACTAAGGCTCACGGAGACGCTGCACGCGCGGCGGTTACCTGTGGACATGCTCTCCCCGGGGGACACGCCGTCCAGCGCGGGTTGCTCAGCAGACTGCGGGCTGGAGGCTGTGAGGCTGACGGCGGGTGGCTCGGGGGGCGGCAGCGTGGGCCTCTGCCGGGGCTTCGGGGTGGGCCGCGACTTGCTGAGAGCGCCCACGAAGCCGGAGGGGGAGGCCAGCGGGGGCGCCGCGGCCGCCGGGGAGAGCTGGCCCGAGGCCAGGGAGTACCCCGGGGGGCAGCTCAGTCCGTAGGGTGATGGGGTGCTGGGGGGCGTGGGGGACAGGCTGAGTGGGGACGGCTGGCCGGCAGGCGTCTCAGGCAGGGACCCCGGCTGGCCAAAGGGGACCTTGGGCGGAATGGGCGCCAGCTTCTTGGACACTGAAAGAGGAGGCACAGAACATGGGGTTCGGTGACACCCATCATCCCTGTGGCTGCCAGCGAGCTCCCCCCCGCCTCCACCCCCAGCTCCTGCCACGCTGAGAGCAGCCAGCACCGTTTCTTAACATTCACCTAGAACCGCATATCCGCCCATCTGTTCACTCATTTCTCCTCCTCTCTCCTGGATTCCTGCTATGATCAGCACACACTCCCCCCCACCCCACCCCCCACCCCCCCACCCCAGCCCCAGCCAAACGGGAGAACACATTTCCCATGCCCAGGCCGAGGCTGAGTTCCCAGGCTCCTCCCATCACTTCAAAGTGGTGCACCTAACAGGGGGGCTCCGAGGAGGGCGGAGTCTGGGACGCAGCATCCAGGACGGGACGACTAGGGATTGGCTTGCGGCAGTGGACCCTGGACAGAGCAACCGTCCTCGGGGCGGGAAGCTCTGACTTTTGGCTGAACCTGCCCAGTGGCTCTGGGATCCCGTAACGGTGACCTATGACCAAGTCCTCTGGCCACAGAGGCCCAGAGCCTCCATCGCGCTGCCTGTCTTGCCCTGCGCTTCCCTTCAGTCCTGCGGACTTGCCTCAGAAATGCTTTCCCTTCAAGAACCCGGGGTGTAGACGTGTACAGACCTGCACTGTCTGTTCTAAGTGCATCACTGCCCCCACCCCTCTGCACCGCTTTCATTCCCCTCTTTTTATTTACTTAGTCATGCTAAAGGGTGACAAACGCATTATGCCTTTAAATGGAAAGGAACTGGCGAGGATGACAAATTCTAATATTTAGAAGATCCCTTGGTGGACGAATGTCTCGAGAAAGTGATCACTCATCTCTCAGATTGAGGGCTGGCTGTGGGTAGCACTTACCCTCGAGGAAACTGTCTTTTTAAGCCCTCAAGGAGGCATCGTTTTCCCCCCTACTCCCCACCCCGCCGACGGAACAGAATCTGTTCCAACGATGCTGCGTGCACCTCCCTGGCTCCTTGGTGCGGAAAAGTAAGGGTCCCGCTCTCCTGAGTCCCATCAACTTGGGTTCAAATTCCTATCCCGTCTCACCTGCTGCAAGCTGGGGGATTTTATTTAAACCTCTTGTATGGCCTTCCCTGGTGGCACCGTGGTTGAGAATCTGTTTGCCAATGCAGGGGACACAGGCTCGAGCCCTGGTCCGGGAAGATCCCACATGCTGTGGAGCAACTCAGCCCATGCACCGCAACTACTGAGCCTGTGCTCTAGAGCCCACGAGCCACAACTACTGAGTCTGCGTTCCACAACTACTGAAGCCTGCATGCCTAGAGCCTCTGCTCCACAACAAGAAAAGCCACCGCCATGAGAAGCCCGCGCACCGCAACGAAGAGTAGCCCCCGCTCGCTGCAACTAGAGAAAGCCCGCGCACAGCAACGAAGACCCAACACAGCCAAAATAAATTTTTTAAAAATAATAAATAAATAAACCTTTGGTATGCACTGGAAAGAATCACATTTCCTCCACAGGACTGTAATCATTACATGGGATCATGTATGTCAAGCACCACACAGTCATGACTTAAAACCACTTTTCAGCCCTACTGGCTGACGCAGGCATTACGCGCTTCTCATCCAGTGGAGACTCTAGGGGTCAGTGCTTGAACACGTCTTCCCCCGAGGGAGCCGGAACACGGGGGATGCAGTGACATCACCGTGATGTCTGTGGTGACATTTACCACCCCAGGCAGGGACAGGCCTAGGTCATGATGTAAGACTGTAGGCACATCGTCAAAGGACTGAGGGGGTACGGAACAAAAGTCAGTGTGCCACTTGCGGGCAAGGGTGTGCCTTTCAAATGATGGTGCTGAGCTGCTGAACGTCACCTGGGAAACCCCTGCCTGGGTCCAATGGGCTGTGAAGAACGAGAGGGCCAATGTCCCACTGGCTTTGGGGAGCCGCGTGGCCTGGAGCCCCGACCCCACTGGACAGGAGAACTGCCTAGTCATCACCCTGCCCTGCACAGCTGGGGGAGGGTTAAAAGCCGTGTAAACTAAGACGGCCAGAGAATTCGATCAGGACCGCAAGGGAAACGTGTTATTGCTGGCTAAAGCCCTGGCGCGCTCAAATCCCTCCACTGCCACTTTGGCCAACCTCCTGTGTTGCAAGGTGCCCTCACGTGACCCTCGGTGTCCTGAGCTCACCACAGGCGGTCCAGCAGCAACACCCTTGTACTACGGTTCCACGTTCACCTGTCTGCAGAGGCCATGTCTGCTGCTGTTAGAGCCTCGGGGCTCTCTACACATAGCAGAGGCTCAACAAACATTTGTAGGGCGTATAAGGGATGAATGGGGGTGAGTAGGATGGAAGGGCTGGGTGAGGGCAGGCTCGGATGATGGGCTCACACAGCAGCCCGCAGCCGGGAGGGGCCCTGTGTCAGGATAAGGAGAACCAGCCCGGTCCCACGTCCCGGAGCTAAAGGCACACGAAGCCGGACAGGCCTGAACTGAGGACAAATCAGACGATGTGCTGTGTTAAGCACCTTACAGACTTCGTCATGACAGAAGGTGAACAAAAAGGTGGCTCTGATTAACACACGTTCCACGCAGCCCCCATTTATGAAATATCACCAGGGAGCATGTCTCGGCTTTGGGGAATCATTTCAGGGAGAATAACGGGGCCTTTTGCAGTGGGTTTCAGTGGCAGAAATCTGGGGTGGGCAGCTCATGGGCCAGTGGACAAACGCGCAGGCCTCCACTAAAGAAATATCAAAGGGCAGGCCTCCTGCAGAAACAGTCTCAATTCCGCTCTGTGTCCCCTTCTACAAATAATCCAGGGGTAGGCAGCTGGGCTGGACCCCAGCTGGGGCAGGGGGCTCCTGGGGAAGACTCCACACTGCATTTTAACTGGTGGTGGGAAGCCTGGCAGAGTCGATGAAGACACGTGTCACCCTGGGTGATGATTCTGCAGAAAGGTCCTGGTGGACGGGAAGCAGAGCCCCGTGTCTGCCCCCACCACACCCCCGAGCCCACTGTTCAAATGAGTAAACTGAGGAATAACGATGCAACGACCCCTCTTGGGGTTGGCTAACTTCCCAAAGCTCTCAGGCGCAGTAATTTTTCGTGAAACCAGTTTCTAAATCTCCGTGAGAATGGAGGGAAATGTTCCCAGGCGGTGTGACAGCTCTCTGGCCCGAGCCCCCCAAGCCCCCCGAGCCGGCGGCAGTGACATACCCTTCCGGAGGGTGTGAGGACTCTGGTCTGCGGGCAGCTGGCTGGGGCTGGCGCCTGGCTGCATCGCTGCACTGGGCGTCCCCTGGCTGGAACCTGGACTCCCTTTCTGCCCAGATCCTGGAGAAAGTTCCTTGCTTTTAGAAGTGCTGAAACACAGGACAAAAGAAAGCCCCTGAACTCAGGTAACTTCAGCATCAGCGCTGTGAACGGAACACAGGTTCCTCTAGGCAGGTATGGTCCTCTCAGCCCTTCTGAAAGCCTTCCAAGATGCCCACGGAGGTGACCGTCCTCTCTTGGGGCTCTGAGGGCCTGGGTTCCACCCTCATCCCTGTGTGGCACCCGTGGCCAGCTCCCTCTCCTGGTCTCTGCTCTCTCTCCAGCAGGAGACCATCCCAGCAAGTCTCCTATTTGTCCATTTCCTCTGCCAACCATCAGCTGCTGCTTCCTGCCGACTCCCTCTCCCCTCCCACATCCCTCAAACGAAACTGAAGCCCATGAGTCCCAGCCGGAGCTGGCGACCCCTCGTCCTCTCCAGTGGAGCTATCAGGGTCACTACCCGCCCCCCCAACTCTGATTGTCGCTTCCCCATTTCTCAGGGAAAATACCTTCTACTCATTAAAAAAAAAAAAAAAAAAAAAAAACCCTGCAATCCCTTCACTTAGGGGGTTGGTTTTTTTGTGTGTGTGTGTCTGTGCGTGTGTCTGTGTGTGTCTCTCTGTGTGTGTGTCTGTGCTCGCACGTGTACACGCGAAGACTGGTTTGAGAGGTTCGGCTTCCCAGAGTCTCCGAAGTGTTTTCAGCGGTGGCTATGGAGGGATACTGCGCACCCTAACAGAATGCACAGTGCCTCTGAGTGCAGGAACTTTCCTGCTTCTCTGAACTGCTGTTTTAGGACAGACAGAAACAAACGGCAAAGCAGTCTCCTGTTCAATCCCCACTCCTAGAATCTCCTCTGACCACGTCCCTTTCAAGGAAGGGCCAGGGATGGCCTCCTTCCCCCGCGCCCCTGGGTGCGAACGACCACGTGCCGTGACGTGTGCCTTGATGGCTCAGATGGCGTTTTTCATCTTTGGAGCGACAAGGGCTGCCCTGCATAAAAGTTCATGGAACTAGCGCTGGAATGAGCATGCTTCCCGTCTTCCTTCTTCCTCTGCAAGAACGAGACGCAGTCACACCACAGGCTGCAGAGATCACCAGGCCCAGCGTGACCACGGCACCTCCACTCTTTACCTGATTCGCACCCATTTTAGCAGTAAAATGGTCCCTATGCGTCTAAAGGTAGAGGAGAGGAAGGGAGAAACACTGAAATTCTAAATTTCAAAATAGGGAAGCTGTAATAGCATAGGAGGGGGACACAGGGAGCTGGGGACTCAGATTCCTCGCCTGGCCTTAGCAAGCCTGGCCTTAGCAAGCTGTTCTGGGAAAGCCTGGCCTCCATCTGATGATAATCCAGGGGTCTGTGAATGCCTTACCTGCTGCAGAAGCCAAACCAGGATGCTTAGAAAAGGGGGGGAAATGACCAGCTCCAAGAGGCTTTGAGTGGGTGCAGCAAACCCAGACCAGCACTGTGGTCTGTGCACCGCAGGCCAGGCTGACCCAGGCCAGGGGGTTGGTGGGGGGAGGACGACAGCGCCCTGCTTACCTGATCCGCTCAGCCCCAGGCTGGAGGCCGAGGCCGGATGGAGAGAGCGCGGGCACCGCGGGGCCGTCGGGGGGCTGCTCCGGGAGGGGCGACGGCAAGGGCGGGGCGAGCTCCGCGGATGGGGCTGGGGGCTGCATGGTAGGCGGGGCGCAGGACGCCTTCCGGCCGGCCGAGGAGCCTCTTCGAGCCACCCACGACGTGTCCATGACCCTCACGCCCATGCTGGCCAGGGACAGAGAGACCCAGGCTTAGCCGCGCGCGTGCCGGGCGCCGGGGTTCCCACCCCCACAAGCGCCCCGCAGCGCATCCCGAGCATCTCCTGGACCAGGGAAGCGAGGCAGCTGCCAGCCGTGCTCCACGGACAGAGGTGCTCGAGCATCCCGGCAGCTCCAGGCGGGGCTCCCACCAGCGGCCCGGGCACCGCTGGCCTTAGGACCACTGCCTGCCCAACGAGCTCCCCAGAATCCAAGCTTCCCTCAGAGCAGAGAGCGGCCTCACTGGGGGGCACCCACTCCTCCCAAGTGGGAGGTGGAGGTGGGCGGGACAGCGAGGGAGGGGCAGCCTCAGACCACCACAGGGCACCAGCCAGCAGGGGACATCTAAACATTCATCTTTCTTCTTTTTGCCACTTGGGGATAGAGAGCACGGGACAGACGCGGGACTCCTGCGCCAGCCCCAGGGTGCTGGCTGAGCTACAACCTCCGCAGGGTCTACACGGCAGGGAAGGGCTGATCGTGCCTCTGGTCAGGCTCCACCCCGACTCCATTTAAACGAGGGGAAGACAGACAGCTTCGAGTAAATCGGCCAAAGCAACCAGCCACACACATTCACCCCCTTGCAGAGCTCCCTAAGGCACAGCTCGCTTAGTGGTCAGAGACTGAGCGTGGCCTCGCAGCTACCCAAGGATACCGTACCTTTGGATTTTCCTAAGGCTGCAGGGACAGAAACATACAGATATTAGTGTGGAGAAAACTGCGCCCTCCTTGGGACACAGAGCTTGTCCCTGTCAAGGTCTGTCTTGTCTCTTGTGTCTGTCAAGGCTAAGCCTGGGGCTTTTACTGAAATGGTTTCAGTTTAGCTGGTCTCTCTCGTTAAAGTGACTTTTCTGTTTGTACGGGTGAAAAATCATCCTACCCCTGCAGGGGAATAAAGGGAGAAGCCAAAGAGCTGACACTGGTCAGGAATAAGGGAGGAAAAAAATCCATGGACGCGGCAGCCCGCTCTCTTCTCAGTTAATGATTTAGAAGGTGGTTAATGCCTTCCTCGGGTCTAGGAGGTAACTGGTTCCACGGTACACAGTCGAGGCCTTCACTGACTAAGGCCAGAGCCAATTCTTCCAGTATCAAGGGAGACACGGACCTTCACGCAGGGAGAACACCAGCCAGCACCGGTCTCCCCTGCGTACGTACACAGAGGGTCGTACTCACACCCACGCTGGTCAGAAGCAAAGCGCTATTACACCATGACATTCTAGCCACCTCACAGAGGGGCAGCAAGAGTCACAGAAAAGGTCCACGTTTGGGGATCAGCTGTAGCAGGTGGGATGTGGGTCCTTTAAGGAAATGTGCAGGGACGGACCCTCCGTGAGGCGCACAGAGGAGAACAATGCTACAGCCGCGCACACAGGGGACGGACGGCTTCTGACACACTTTCCCCTGGGGGCGGGGACCCACAGACCCCTTCCTGTCGAGTGTCACTGTTAATATTTCTCATCTCCAAGGCATCTTGGGGGGTCTCTCTCCAGGAACCACCTTGCAAGTCATCTTGCTTCTGAGGACCCTCCACCAATACACAAGCACCTTCTACACGAGATCGAATCACCCCTGGAGGCCACTCAAAACTCTGGGACAGGGTCCGACTGCGTCCCCCGGTATTTAAAGTGGGCTGCAGGGGGGTATCAAACTATGCCCCTTGGGCTTCCAAGTTTGTCAGGCTGAAAAAGAGCAAACGGCTTAACATGCCACTTGGGGAAGCAAACTGATACCGCTCAGCTGCAGTGTCGGCAAGGAGGGCGGGATTTATCCCGCGGTGACCAACAGAAGCCCTAGAGGCTGGGGGTCTCGCGCTGTGCTCTCTTCCTTACCCTGTTATCTCTCACTTAGGAAGACCTTCCCCATCTGGGATGGGGGGCGTGGGCTTTGGGATCAGGGCTGGTGGGGGACACCTTCTATTTCCAAACACACCTTCCAGCACTGGTGACCCCAGACACCAGGCTCCCTGGTGATCTTCTCCTGGCTTACCCAGGGGAGGGCATGGTCGGGGGGGAGGACCAACGAGACCCGCTACATATCACCATCGGCAAAGCACCAGCAACCAACAGTCCAGAGGTGAAATGCACACGCCTGCTTTTATAAGGAGACGGCTGTGCCGACTGTGATCACCACTCTCCCAGCGGAAGTGACTTTCATATGGGAAGCCGCGTCCTCTGTGTCCAGGAAACACGCATCAAAGGTTCACTGACATTTTCAAAAGGCAATAAAAATCTTTTTTTTCTTTTTCAAGTCTTTGTATAGACATACACTTCTATTTCACTTGGGTAAGTATCTAGGGATAGAATGGCTGCATCACATGGTGGGTCAATGTTTAACTTTTGCAGAAGCTGCTGAAGTGTTTTCCAAAGTGGTTGTTCTATTTTACAGTCCTGCCTGTATTCTGTGAGCGTCCTAGTTCCTTCATATAAAAGGCAAGAAAAATCTTTACAGAGCGAATCAATCACAGGGGCAACAGCAAGACGCTCAGAGGCCTCAAAGCATATTACCTTCAGAAGCAAATGAAGATTCGCTTGGAAGATTGGTAGATGCAAGTGTCTGAACGTCTAGCTAGAACTCCATCCAAAGACAAAAATTACAAAATTGCTTGGCCTGCTGCTGAGAGGGGGGAGCTATTCAGAGGTGGAAGAATACAACCAGGTTATGTAAGCAGGTCACAAGTTTCTGCTCATTGTTTTATCACATAAAGCAGCAACAGTGGCCAGAATCAAAGAACTTGCGTGTTATTTAAAAATAACTGGGGCTTCCCTGGTGGCGCAGTGGTTAAGAATCCGCCTGCCAGTGCAGGGGACACGGGTTCGAGCCCTGGTCCGGGAAGATCCCACATGCCGCGGAGCAACTAAGCCAATGCGCCACAACTACTGAGCCCGCGTGCCACAACTACTGAAGCCCGCGCGCCTAGAGCCCGTGCTCCGCAACAAGAGAAGCCACCGCAGTGAGAAGCCGGCGCACTGCAACGAAGAGTAGCCCCCGCTCGCCACTAGAGAAAGCCCGCGCGCGGCAACGAAGACCCAACACAGCCTAAATAAATAAATAAATAATAAAATAAAATAAGAATGACCAAGTTCAATCAATCAGAAACAACCAACTCCCTCAGAAGTCACTGCACAGATACCCACATCTCGTATGGATGTCAAAGATTTCCCACGGCCACTGCTTCCGGTGAAAACGAGAGGAGCTTGGTTTTCGGACCCCTTTATGGCTGAATCAAGGGAGAAGCGAGAAGCCAGAGGCCAGGAAGAACCTCCGAGAAGCAAAGGGTTTGGACATCAATAAGCAGAAGGCAGGGGCACGTGGCAGAGTCCAGGAGGGCACCTGGGCAGAGCCTCCCTTCTGGACTTCCTGGGTCTTCTAAAGAGGGAGCCAGGTGACGGGAGGCGAGCGCCTGCAGCATGTGGGGAGCTGACCCTGAGACGCGTGGCTCCCTTTAGGGTAAGGTGACGAGGGGCAGGGAATTCAGGCTTCTCACGCCTGCTCGCCCTCAGGATTAACGCAGGGCAGCTGGCAAACCCTCACCTTGGCGAGGCAGCCCCGCTGAAGCCTACTTCACCCTGCTTCACTCCTCCCAGTCTACAGGGACCTCACGTTTGCAGGGAACTTACCCTAAGCTGCACTTTGCATTTTTCCATGAGAGACTGTATCATGGAACAGGTCTCCTTGATTCAGGAAACGGAATGGCATTCCTGTTTTAAAGTCTGTAACCTGGCAGGCCACACAGGGAAAAGAGAAGATCTAGGACTTTAAAAATTAGGAGAAAAAGGCCTGCCCCAGGAAAAAAAAAAAAATTCTGAAAGTTGGAGATTCCAGCATAAGAACAGGTATCTACAGAGAGAACACATGTATGACTGAGAACAGAAGTTTGCTGTGGACCGTTCCAGGTGATGAGCTGTCAGGAGTTAGTGGTTGTTTTCTGGTTTTCTTTTGACCTCTGTAGGGTTGACATCTGTCATGCTGTTTTTATTTTATTCATTTTTGGCTGTGCTATGCGGCACGTGGGATCTTAGTTCCCTGACCAGGGATTGAACCCGTGCCCCCTGCAGTGGAAGCGCAGAGTCCTAACCACTGGACCGCCAGGGAACCCCCCTGTCATGCTGTTTTTGAATCCTGGTCAGGAACAGTCCTAACCAGAGATGTCAGCCAACGTATGGCTTTGAGGTATTCAAGTCTACAGAGATCGGAAAGGTTGAGATTTTTGTTCTAGAGATCAGTTACACTTGGGAAAGGACCCACCAAGAGAAAGGAGGAAAGAAAATCCGGTATCTCCCCAAAAACCCACAGAAGCGTTGGGAGTTCCCGCACCGTTTAGGGTGAACTTGGAGGTCGGGGAGCAGTGGCAGGACGGGTGCCAAGGTGAATGATGGATAAGAAGGATCCTAAAAATCCTGGCTGAGCCTTGTCTGAGGCCAAAATCCGGTATTTCCAGCTCCTCTAGGGATAATTCCTCTCCTAAATGCCTAACAACAAAGTTTCTTCACCTCCCCAGTACAAATAAAACCTGGGGTCACCTGGCAACAGTTCACAGACCTGGTCTCGCATCCACAGATGTGTAAATCCTGGAAATGTGGAAGCAGAGGCAGGGCCTGGGCCAAGAATGCACCTCCCAAAGGCCCAGCTGACCAATCCAACCCCCGCATATGAGTCAAGGTTTCCCCCGGTTCCCAGAACTTTCTAGGTAAGCTTGTTTTACCCCAGGTTTGGGCTCTCTCTGAAGTAACATTCCTGCACCCCCTGTCCACGACATAAACCCCTTTCCGAGTGGCTGTCTCTTGAAGGCTCTCCATCCTTCCACTAGGTCTGCAGAGGACCTCAATATCCACAACTGAAAAAAACAAGTCCCTTGGAACACGAGTTCTGACCGTCTCATGACAACAGGCTTTGTGATCTAATAAACTTGGGAAATGATGCCACAGGCCCTTGTGAAGATGCATGGCACGTCACAGTGCGTAAAAGACCCTGAGAAGCCATACACTCAAGAAAGGGGTTTCGACGTGTTGAATCCTGTGTTTCAGGAACACACGAGACCCCAGATTTCCCTCTCCTTGCCTCCTGCCCCAACATAACCTAGCATTAGTGGAACTAGCGTTCCATAGAGCACTGTTCAGATCGCTCCCGAACCTCTCAATTACATGTGCTTATTCCAAATTACAGAATGTCCAGGCTAAGGTCCGGGGGCAGGGGCGCTGGTGAGACAAGACCCCTGCAGAGCAGTTTCAAGCACAGGCTGAGGAGGAGTCACGCACTGAACTGAGCTCTGAGGGAGGCCGCTAGCCCTGGTGTAAACATCCTCGTGGATTCGGGGGCTGCTGTCGGCTGGCCCTGGTGGAGGCCCCCTAAGGACGAGAACGCAAGTGAAGTGGCTACAGGCACGTCAGGTTTCAGGACGGGAAAGAGCAGCTGCACCGAGCTGCACGGGGGCAGAACATTAGTATCCTTTTTTATTTTTTATTTTTTAACGCTTGTTCTGATTATCTTTAGTTGCATAACAAACAACCCTCGAAATTCAGTAGCTTATTGATCCGGGCCACAAATCCACAATTTGGGGAGAGTTTGGCAGGGACAGATTGACTAGTCTGCACAGCACTGAGGTGGTTTGACTTGTGCAGTTCTAGCCTCTGCGTACCCCTAAAAACCCTCTGGTGGTTAAGGCCCCAGCAGCATCTGGAAAGCTGCGTGTAGCCCCTGGGGCCCCAGTGGGATGGCAGTCTGTCCACGGAAATCCCAATAACCCCTGGCTCTTTATACTAAGAAGACCACACTGCAGGGGCCAGTGGATGTCCAACACCCTGAGATTCCACAGTGATAACTTTCTCATGGAGGTCACCTGGATGGCTTTTCAGAGGGGACTGGGAATCAGGGTGGAGCCAACCTCTGATGCAG
This sequence comes from Lagenorhynchus albirostris, assembly GCF_949774975.1. NCBI lineage: Eukaryota > Metazoa > Chordata > Mammalia > Artiodactyla > Delphinidae > Lagenorhynchus > Lagenorhynchus albirostris. The sequence continues at coordinate 4,951,393 of NC_083114.1, forward strand.
AAACACTTGGGACCAAAGGACCAGAACTGCCCCTCTAGGGCATCCCCCACCACCACCGCAAGAGACACCTTCACACAGGAACTGAGTCGCTTAAAACTGAGTTTTAAAAACAAATTCCAATGCATTTGCTAGGTCTCTCGCTCTTTCTCTGCATCTCTGTCCTTCTCCCCCCTGAGGCAAAGATCAGATTCTAAGTATGCTCTTTTTTTTTTTTTAATAGATTGGTGAAATCTCCCCCTACTCCCTTTAACTTCTAAGAATTTCCAGCTTTTCTTCCCCCACCAGACAGAATACAATGAACAACAGCGCAGAGCAGAGAAACACCCCGCACCTGCCTCTCACGGGAAGGGTCTCTGGTGGGAAAGGGAACAAGCAGGGACACTGGACCTTGTGAACACTCCCCATCATCACAGGACACAGGTGTGGGTCTCCAAGGTCGACTCCCACTCAGAAGAGAAGAGGGGTGGAAAGTAAGACTCACGTACCTCCACAGTTCTGGGTTTTTCAACCTTTCCTCTGTAGGACACATGAGCCGATGACTCAAGCCCACGTACGTGGGTGCCAGGGCTGAGCTGACACCTCCCACGGATCAGCTGTGCTCGTTAGGAAACCTGCTTACGCCCATTTGACTTCTTATGGGAATCACATCATGCAATTACACATTATGTGAACTGATGTAACGTGGGTGCAGGAGGGTCATTCCTATGCGGATTAAGCTGGGCCCATTTATGAGTCTCGTAACAACCGCATCGAAGTAGGTGTAGGTGTCGATCATAAAAGACGGGAAAACAACTCTCGGAAACTTACAAGCATTTTACACTCAGATGGCTTCAAGGTTTAGGTTTTCAATCTGTTTTAAAGAGGCTGAAACTGGGAATGTTAAACTACACACTGCAGGTGTTACTGATGCCAGAATGTTGCTGAGGGGTGCAGACGAGCAGACCCATCGTCAGAATAAAACCGCTGAAGATTTGAGAATTGATGTACATTTGTAAATTTTCAGTCAAAATAAAGTGTGTAGTATCTTTTTTTTTCAGTGTCCCCTTTTGACCCACTTTTTTTTTTCTTTTGATGAGAACTAATCAATACTGATCACAACTGTCAGCTTGGAAGGCTGCACTTACTTCCGTCCTGAAGGGTGGGAAGCGAGCCTAGCACCCCGAATAGCACAGATGGAGGCATCAAGAATGGACTGACGTGCTACCAGACACAACCCACTCAAACTGCTGCTGGTAAGTGCAGCCTTCCTGTCATCCCATCTGAATCAACCCCTCCATCCCACAACCCCCAACACTGAGAAAGGGATGCTAGTTCATACCCATCCTTTTTGTAAAACTCCAGCATCATGTTATCCGTGGCAACGCTGAGGGGCCGGCGGGCCTGCTCGGGCTGGCGCCGGTCGGCAGGGTCCATGTCTGGGGAGGGCATCGAGCTGTAGTTGGCATTGTGGTTCACGTGCACCGGACTCCCGTAATTGCCCGTGATGTTGAACTCTATCTCTGCGGGGAAGACAGAATGGGTGCACATGGTCTGTGGGTCAGCCATCGCCTTCCTGGGCAGGAGGGAGATAGCAGAGATGGCCACTTCTTTATGTGTCACCCCTGAAAATCTTGTCCCACAGTTCAGTGTTAGATCATCTATTGATATTACTTCATCTTAATATAATTCATCCTATTACCAGGTGAACACATATGCTCACCTCGCGTGTAATACGATGGGCATTTAATAAAGCATTTTTCATCTGTGATTCACAAAACAAATTTAGCCAAATAGGAACAGATGGGTACTTTCTTTTTGAAAAAGGCAAAATAATCTATCTCAAACCTTATGTGTAAAAGTGAAATGCCAGAGTAGTCTAAATCATATCAGGAAAAAGAGCAATGCCCACTCTCAACACTGTTATTTGACACTACTGAAGAAGTGCTAGCCAATGCAATTAGTCAAGAAAAGAAAATAACAGGCAATATTATTATCTGTAGATGATGATGATGTCTTTCTGGAAAACCAAAGAGAAAAAGAAATTTTAAAGGATTAGAAATAGAAAGAGACCTAAGATTGCGGGCTATCAAATGGATTCTAGTCTCATCCTTTCCCGGTCACAGCCTATTTATGTGCCATGACAATGAATGAGCACAGAACTTACACAGAATTATGCCTTTAACTCCTACCTCCTATATTTCTTTATCCTGATTTCCTATCCTCACCCGACTGTGTCATCAATTGAACTCTCATTTCAGAGCTGTCACAGTCAAAACACATGAAGCCAAAAGACAATCAAACCTCTTTAATGTTAGATCAGCACTAAGTGATTACTTCTGATGAACAGAGCAGAGAATTATTAATATTATATCCCCACATGAGTTAATAGTCTGTTGTTGCACAGCCAAAAGCATACCCTTAATATTTACTAAACATAAGGTACAGTACTTTTTTAAAAAGCTAACACTGAATGTAGTGTAACAACTGCTGTCTGTCTCTTCAAAGCTGTCACCACTGCGAGTCATTCCCTTATCCAAGGGTGCTTTCACGCTAAGAACATTTATGAAACTCCATCTTAGGGAGCTGTCTTGAGAGCTTCATTTTGAACGAGGTACAAAAAAAGAATCTTGTTGCCTCTGAGCCCCATCTTCACATGCCGAGGGCAACTCCAAGGACACAGCCTAGCGCAATGAACGGATGGCACCCAGGTGATCCCTAAGCCCGGAATAAAAGTTCATGTTCACCTCAAATCCAGGTTCGTCCTCTGCATCTACAGAGCATCACATCTTTTTTTTTTTCTGCTTCAGCATTTCATGACTGACAGATTTAAAGACACTATGGTGTAGATGTTAGACCAATAAAATCTGACGGCATGGTTAGCACAGCACCTTCAGGCCAGAATTTCCCTTGACCAGGGATGAGAGTAAGAAGCTGACATGACTCGACCCCATTCCTGAGTGGTGTATGTGTGTGTGTGCGTGTGTGCGCGTGCGTGTGTGCGCATGTGTGCACGTGTGCTTGTGTGTAGGAGGATTAAAAACAAACCAATTATACACACACCTTTGGCCAGTGGTACTCAAAGGTTTCAGAGGTTCGGAACTCACAACGACACTCCCATTTTCCACAGGAGCCCACTCCCACACCCAGATGCTGTCACGTACCCCCGGGGAAGAACCAGTCTGCGTGCTGGATGATGGGCTCGATGACCCCGACGATCTGTAGCGAGACTGTGGTCATCATCTCCGTGATGTTCCTGTGAGCACAGGACAGAGCAGAGCAGGGCAGGGTGAGGTGAGCGGCCAAGGCAGGGAAGGGGCCCTGGACCAGAAGTCCGAGAGCAAGCATCCTCTCAGGAAGGACACTTCACCTTTCTGAACCTCTCTCCCCCTCTCCGGAATGCAGATACCCCAGAGGTCCTCCCTACAGGAGACGAGCAAGTAACATACTCAAAATCGCCAAGCATGAGGCACCTTTCGGTGTGAGGTATGATTCTCATAACTGCCGGGTTCATCCTCTTCCCAGCTCTGTTCTCCCTTTTGAGACAGCCCTCTGTCTCACAGATGCTGGGATGTGTGCTGTTCACAGGGGGCCAGGAAGAGCCTGCCGTGCCTAGTCTGACTCGGATGAGCTCAGAGAAGACCCTGACTGCAGGCCTAGCTCTGAGACTACCAACAGGAAAGCTCTGAAGATTGCCGGGTCTCCTCCTGAGTCTAAAGAAGGAGCAGGCCAAGACAGACACATGACCTGACACATACCTGAGGCTGGTGGATATCCGGGGCCCTGGCCATCCTGCCCAGGCCCCAGCAGCATCCTGCCCCCAACGTGACCCACACACCCCTTCCTCCCTGGTCTCACCCTTCCGCTTGTGGCCACAGCAAGTTGGGTCCTAAGACAATTGCCATGTTACTGGGAGTCATCTTGTTGACATCTTGATATTCTGAGAGTTTGGATAAAAACTTGATCAAGTATCTGAAAGGAAGGGAGAAGGGCCAGGTTTAACAAGGGCTCAAAACCAGCCGTGGTCCCTCAGCATCGGGTGGAAACTTCTCTTACTGATAACAAGATTCATACATCCTACAATATAATCAAGACGTGTCACGCGTCAGGACACGAGAATGCTCCAACAACAGACGGACTCAGCTCTCACTCAGCTGTCAACACTGGCTTCGATTAACCCTGGCCAGAAAAATTCTCCATCTTTCCTTCTGACCCACGGCACGATGACTGAAAGTCCTTCCTTCTTTTCAAACCTCTGTCACCTGTCACCCTCCCTGTGTGCAGAGGTGAGAAGCAGTTTGGTGGGGCCATTAACATGCTAGGGGTGGCGTCCCCTGGGGTTAACCTCGGTGGGGCTCTGAGAGCCAATGAAGAAAAAGTTAAACCTAGACTTAGTATGTGGCCCAGCAATTCCACTCCTAGAGAAATATGTCCACACGCAAATGTGGACACGAATGTTCCCAGCAGCATTATTCATCACAGCCAGAAAGGGGAGACCAGCCACATGTCCATTAAGGGATGAACAGATGAATCAAATGCAGTCCATCCGGACAAGAGAATACTCTTCAGCCCTAATAAGGAATGAAATACTGACACGTGCTACCACACGGAGGAACCTCAGGAGCGTGATGCCAAGTGAAAGAAGCCAGACGTGGAGACCCCACGCTGAATGGTTCCATCTCTATGAGGTGCCCAGCACAGGCAAACAGACACGGAACGTAGATGAGCGTTTGCCAAGGACTGGCTGGGCAGAAACGGGGAATGACTGCTACTGGGCACAGAGCTTCTCTCTGGGGTGATGACAATGTTCTAAAGTTAGACAGTGGTGATAGCTGCACAGCTCTACAGATCTACGAAAAGCCCTTCGGTTGTGCGCTTTAAAAGGGCACGATGGTATATGAGTTGTATTTCAATAAAGCTATTATTTAAAAAAAATCAGCAAGTGAGCTGTGCACAAATGAGGCATAAAAAGAGACCACAGCAAACCCGCCGGGCCGCACGGAGGCCCCGGCCTGTTACACGGGCGGCGGGTCCAGCCCCCTTCTGCCTGGACAACGGTGAAGTGGTTCCTTCAGGAACCACTTACCTCCTGCCCACGGAGCAGAAGGACCACAGAGGCCCCTAAAGCTGCCAGTGGGCCCCCTCCACCCACAGCCTCTCCCGCCACGTCATACCCTCCAAGAGGCCACACACGCCTGGACCAGGACGTGGGACCTGAGCTGAGTCAACCCACAGGCTGGCCGGTGGCCTAGCAACACCTGAAGAGTCATACCCATCTGATTCTTGCTGTTGGGATTTTGTTTTTCAATTTTGGATACATAAATTGACCAAGTTAAGCATTTTAAAGTGTATAACTCAGTAGCGTTAAATACTTTCACACTGTGATGCAACCATCGCCACTACCCATCTCCAGAATTTTCCATCACCCCAAACTAAAACTCTGCACCCGTTAAATGACAGACCACCTGCTGCTTCACCCCCTCAAAGCCCCTGGCAACCACCATTCTACTTTCTGTCTCCATGAACTGACTGCTCTATGTACCTCTTATGAGTAGAACTGTTCACTATTTGTCCTTTTGTGTTTGGCTTCCCTCGGTTAGCGTAAAGCCTTCGAGGTTCATCCATGCTGTAGCAAGAATCAGAATGTCCTTCCTTTTGAAGGCTGAATATCGCACTGTATGTGCACTTTGTTTACGGACATTCGGGCTGTTCCCACCTCTTGGCTATTGTGAATCACGCTGCCATTGACACAGGTGTACAAAATCAAGTCCCTACTTGCAAAATCTTTTGGGAATATATCCAGACGTGGAATTGCTGGGCCGTACAGGAATTCTATGTGTAAGTCATGGAAAGTCGCTCCTGGGGTTTTTAACAGGAAAACAGAAATCATCAGGCAGATGGCAGCAGCAGCTGAAGCTGAAAATCTGCCTCTGAGGAAGTACCCAGGAGAGGGGCAGGGCCAGGGGCAATGCTGGTACAGACAACGTGATGAGGAAGCAGGAAGTGAAATCCTGGCGGAAGCAAGAAAAGTAAGAGACAGACTCGTGGGAAATTGCTGCTGAAAGGTGGAAACCACAGAATATTCTCCCGGCCTCTTCCTCCTGCAGCCTAGCTCCAGGACACACCTGCCAAGTCCAGCTCAGGGTCTGGTCAGCTTCTCCGCAGTGTCCACGGGCCCCCATCTTTACAATAAACCCCCGATATCTGGAGACAGCCTGCATTCATCTTTGCTCCTTGCAAATCAAAGAACTTAACTGCATTAGCCAACAGCTGGCCAGGTAGCCTGCGAAGTCTCACAGTCCCTTTTAGTCTGTTTCCTCACGTGCGAAATGGTAATTCACAGCCTCCCAGGGCTGCCTGAGGTTGAAAAGAGACCCTGCATGGTAACCATGCTTTGGACACCATATAACACCATGCCTGCCAGTGACCATGCCTTTTGGCCCGGAAACACGTGTCTGAGGCTTAAATAACCTTGACCCAGTGTCTCCAGGGTCCACTCACCGGATGTTGTTGTAATTGGCCTTGGGCAATTTCTCACAAGCATTCCACAGAGCCTGGAGCCTCGTGTCCTGCTCCTGGATGCTGGGAAATTAACAGGAAAAGCCATTGGTTGAGCACGAATCGATGAAGTCCCACCGGGATTCATATTCACCAGCCATCGAAATATTTGAGAAAAAGGAACCAGCCAGTTGTTAGTGATCGTATCAGTAAACTATTATCATGCAAATGTTTGGTTCTTATTATTTCCCCCTCTAAGGTCTCTTTCTGTCTTGCCTGGGCTATTTGAACAAAACTTCCCCTACACAGGTCACATGGCCCAGGTGAATGGGTGCCGGGGCAGCAGGTGAGGGAGGAGGGCAGAGGCCAGACACCTGGCCTCTGGAGTGGGCGGGGCTGTGGTGTCATCAGGAGGGCGATTCTGTCACAGCAACAGGACACCAGAAACAGGTCAACCCCACTTTCACACCACGGTGGTAGCTGACTGGCCTGTTCCACGGGTATCAGTTAATGCACATTAAGTGTCTTGTCATCTGGCACATAATAGATGCTCAATAAACACCTTCTGAACAAGTAAATTACATGAACTCATACAGACATAAGGACATCTGACCCTTGAAGACATAACTCAGAGATGGATAATTTCCATGACCAAAGGATTCTCTACTCTACAAAAAGATTTGCTCTGAAGGTTTCTTTATTGATAAACCCTGTAAGGATTAAAAGAAATTACTTATAGGACTACATTTTTTAATTTACTTTTCATGAAAACCTACATCAAGGCTGACACGGTTAGGAAGGCCTTATGTTCAAAGAACCTTTTCTCGAGAAAAACTAAAAAGCAAATGCCAACAGGGAGGCCCAGCTCTGACCCCTTGACCCGGGGCCCAAGGCAGGGCAGTGGCCGTCGCTGGGTCCCCAGAAGTCCTCCCTCCCATCCTGACCCAGGCAAGAACATCTCCCTTTTCCACTCCTCAGCCCTTGGAAGGGCAGATTCTGCCAAGACCTCCCCTTCAATAAAAATCAGCACCCACGTACCGAGGGTCTCCCGTGTGCCAGGCAGTGTCCCAAGGGCTGGGAATCAGAGGAGACCGTTGCCTCCCCCGCCCTGCCCCACCAGCCCAGCTCACAACCTAACCAGCTACACAAACACAGCCTCGAACCCGCAGATCAGTTCTCCACAGAGAAAGAACACAGGGGATGGGACGGAACCTGACTGCCAGCTGCTTGACGACTGGGTGCCAGGAAGACGGGCCCAAAGAGTCCGAAGGAGCCCACCAGGCAAAGGTTTCGGGGGAACGGTCGCGTGGGAGGGGATGTCCAGCACGAAGAGGGAGAAAGCCTGGGAGTGACGGGAGCCTCGGGCCTTCCTGCCGCCTCTGGTAGGCCTGGCTCAGCCTCTGGGCTGCTCCGTGCTTCCTGCACGGAAACGCTCAGCACACGTGACCAGACAAGTCCCAGGCCACCTCGCCTGGCAGATCCCTCACTACTGCTCCTGCTGTCTCCCGCCAGTCCCCGCCCCGACTTCTGGACGGCCCGGCCAGAGGCAGAGCTTCCCTGAAGGCCAATCCCCCGTGAGGGTGAGTGCGGCTCTCTGGTGACATTCAGCTTCACCAAAGGTCAATGGTTATCAACCCAGTAGCCTTGGGAGCTTTGAAACAAAGAAAATGACACCAGAGTCTCTGAAAAGGAGGTCCAGGCATTGAACCTAGGTATCTTTTAAAGCTTTGCAGGAGACTGATGCACACAGAGGGTTGAAGGTGGCTGTCCTGGGCAAAATTACCTTCGTTAGAGACTGTGGCCTCGGGGTGGCCGCCGCCACCACCATGCCCAGAATCTTCACGCACAACATGCATCTCCTCCAGGGGCAGAAAGAAGCCTTTGCTTTCCCTTGGTTCCAAGACCTGAGCTCTTCGAGGCATCCGCTCACCCCTATTTCCTAATGGAGCCCAGCTTTGTAAATCATCGGGAACGGTCTCTCTCTGATCCGAAGCAGCCGGCTGCCCTCTCCTCCTCCAGCTTGGAGTCATCAAGACCACCCACACATTCAGCAAATAAAAGGGGCAGCGTCCAACAAAAGATATGTCCTCACTCATCGTCGTGCCCAGGACCCCCGCGTCATTCTAGAGAGGCGTGGAGCGCCGTGAAGCACGTGGGCTCCGGAGCCGGACTCCTTGGACTCACATCCTCGTCCTGTCACTTATCAGACGGCAAGTAACCTGCCATGAACACCTGCTCTGTGACTCGACTTCCTTATCTATAAAATAGGGAAGACAGCACAACCGCCTTCATAGGGTTGTTGTGAAAATCAGATGAGTTAAAAACATATAACGAGCTTAGAACGATGACAAGCCTCTAATAAACACTCAACAAATGGCATCACCTGTGATTATTAGGATCCCCGTGGGCTCTAAAACTCACTTTCCACCATGAGATGCAGGAATACCAGGCAGTCAGCCAGCCTTTTAAAATGCATCACCTCTATTCTACCTTGGATAAAAAAACAGAGGTGTGCACGGTAACTGGAGCGGGCTTTTTCTAGCTCTGCACACGCCAGCCTGGCTTCACTTCCAGGTCAGCTGGGTTCTCCTGCAGCCCCCGTTCTTACGGAAGCACACACGCACTCCAGCATCCTGTTGGAGCAGCTCAGCTGGCTGCTTTTCACTACTAAACCCCATGATTAGAGACCCCCAGGAGTCATCCTTTCATGGGCACCGAGCTCAGTCCTCCCATGAGATGTTCCTCTCCCTCCTGTATCTTTTTCTCCTGGACCATCTCCACCCTCATCTCTCCCAGCCTCTCTCTGGTGCCCGTTCTCCTGTGTCCTCCCTAGCCGTGTCCATTTACTCAGTAAACACTGATTCCTCCAAACAGTAGCATGTACTGAAGTCAGCTCTTACTGAGGGCCGAAGAAAATACATAATACAATACTAACCACGAATCAAGTGAGGAAGCAAGGAATCCCACGCTTCGGAGCTACACAGGTGACATGGCTGGGGCGTCACCTGCTGAGCACCAGCCCCCCCGATCTCCATACCCCACCTTCCCAATGCACGACCAGGGTCTGGGCCTCCTTCCTGCCACCTCCCTGCTGAGGCCCCCCCTCCAGGCTCACCTTCAGGAAAGTGGGGATGGTGTCCACTGCCCGGACATTGTATTTTGATGTTAGTTATTGTTAATATTTTTTACCTATTACAGATGAGGGTAAAGACCCCTGTCACCACTCCCTTGTCCTGCTCTTTTCTCCGGAAGGAATCATCCCCACCTGCCAGTGTGAGCCTTTCCAGAACCTTCTTTCATGCAGTTACACATTTATAGAGGCACTCCTAAAATTGTATCGTTTTGAGTGTGTTTTTTGTATTTCTTCTTTTTAAAACAACAGACTATCCTGTGGGTTCTTGGTAACTTCAGTTCACTCAAAATTAAATCTTCGGACCTCTACACGTGAGCAGGAATAGCTCTACCCGTTTTTCGAAGTGCCGCTGGGCACGTGAGAGTGTAGCTATACCGTATTTTATTCGGTCATTCCCTTCTGCTATTCAAGGTGACCGCACGACCAACACCCTGGTACACACTTCCCCGGGCACACGTACAAGCCTTTCCCCGTGACACATACCAAGAAAGGGGTTCGCTGGATCCCAGGTGGCATGCTTTCACAATTTCCATAAAGACTCCCAAATAAACCACAACCCAGAAGACACCCCGAAACGTGCTGTACTCACTTAGAAGCCTGGATCCACTCATCGTAGAGCTCAAAAGTCATCAGAGGTTCTGGCAGCTCCCGGAGGTAAGATTTCAAAGCTCCTGGACATGAACACCATATGGTCCGTGAGCCACTGGGACACGGCAGAGACACATGCTACCAGCCAGCGCCATCACGGGGGCCACGTCTGGGGACGGTTCCCCGACCCACGTGACAAGGTCACACGGTGGCTGCCGCGTGACCGGATCCGAGGCTCTGGTGCGGCCGTGGGCCCTGGGCTGGTGACCACACTGGCCTCCCCCCTCATGTTTCCCACCCTCGCCCCTTCCCCTGGCACGTGGGGGATGGGAAGGCCTCCCTTCAAGGGCCACAGCCACCAGGGCTCAAGCGGGGTCCTGAGTGGACATGCCTGGAGCATGCTGGGAAGCCCGTGGCTCGAGTGGCCCCGACACGTGGCCGCACACCCTCCACGCCCACCCCTCCCCCGGAGCCCCCCCGGTTGCGAGGCCCACCTGCAATGGCGTGGGGATCTGCTGAGCACTCCTGCACGTCCACCACGCAGCAGTCCAGGGCAGCCTTCAGCTTCTTCAGCTTGGAGGCAGATGGGGCTACTCGGAAGAGGCCCTGCGACAGGACAGGGGGTCACAGGGCAGCCTGAACCTCCAAGGCACAAAAGCAAAACGGACAGGCAGGGGTTTCCCTGGTGGCCCAGTGGTTAGGAATCTGCCTGCCAATGCAGGGCACACGGGTTCGAGCCCTGGTCCGGGAGGATCCCACATGCCGCAGAGCAGCTAAGCCCGTGCGCCACAACTACTGAGCCTGCGCTCTAGAGCCCGCGAGCCACAACTACTGAGCCCATGAGCCACAACTACTGAAGCCCACGCGCCTAGAGCCCGTGCTCCGCAACAGAGAGAAGCCACCACAACGAGAAGCCCACACACCACAACAAAGAGTAGCCCCCGCTCAACGCAGTAGAGAAAGCCCACGCACAGCAACAGAGACCCAACACAGCCAACTAATAAATAAATAAATAAATAAATTTAATTAATTAATTAAAAACCTGACAGGCAGTCTACCCACCCTGTTCCTCCATGATCAGCTAGGTGCCTTCTTCTCGTCACCGTTTATCAATATTGGAGCGGCAGGACCCAAGCCTCGCCCACAGCTGTGTCCCCAGCGCCTAGTACGGGGTGACCCAGCGTTCTGGTTCAGTACGCATTTGTTGGATAAATGAACCCTGGGCACTTTGACTTCCTGTTCTTGTGTATTTAAGATACATTTTGGAAAAACAAAAACACTAATTTGAAAAGATACATGCACCCCCATGTCCACAGCAGCGTTCTTTACAATTGCCAAGACAGGGAAGCAAACTAAGCGTCCATCAACAGATGAATGGATAAAGAAGATGCGGTGTATATATACAACAGAATATTACTCAGCTGTAAAAAGGAATGAAACTGTGTCATTTGCAGCAACATAGATGGACTTGGAGGGTATGATGCTAAGTGAAATAAGTCAGACAGAGAAAGACAAATACTATATGATATCACTTATATGTGGGATCTAAAAAATACAACAAACTAGTGAAGATAACAAAAAAGAAGCAGACTCAACACATACAGAGAACAAACTAGTAGTTACTAATGGGGAGGGCCAATATAGGCGTAGAGGATTGAGAGGTACAAGCTATTAGGTACAAAATAAGCTACAAGGATATACTGTACAACACAGGGCATACAGCCCATATTTTATAAAGACTATAAATGGAGTATAACCTTTAAAAATTGTGAATCACTATATTGTATACATGTAATTTATATAATATTGTACAGCAACTATACTTCAATTTAAAAACAAGGATATATTTTGGAGAAAACTTTGACTGAGACCTGGTCAGAGCTGGAGGTCTAGGACGTGGATGCATGCACAAAGGTCTACAGTGTGTGTGTGCACCTGTGTCTCTGTGTGTGTCTGTGTCTTTGTGTCTGTGTCTTTGTGTGTGTGTGTCTTTGTGTCTGTGTTTTTGTGTGTGTGTCTGTGTCTTTGTGTGTGTCTGTGTGTCTGTGTCTTTGTGTGTGTCTGTGTCTTTGTGTGTATCTGTGTCTTTGTGTGTCTGTGTCTGTGTCTGTGTCTTTGTGTGTCTATGTCTTTGTGTCTTTGTGTGTCTGTGTCTTTGTGTGTCCGTGTCTTTGTGTGTGTTTGTCTGTGTCTTTGTGTGTCTGTGTCTTTGTGTCTGTGTCTTTGTGTCTGTGTCTGTGTGTCTGTGTCTTTGTGTGTCTGTGTCTTTGTGTGTCTGTTTCTTTGTGTGTCTGTGTGTGTCTGTGTCTTTGTGTGTGTGTCTGTTTCTTTGTGTCCTTGTGTGTCTCTGTGTGTGTCTGTGTCTTTGCGTGTGTGTCCGTGTCTTTGTGTCTGTCTTTGTGTGTGTGTGTCTTTGCGTGTGTATATGTCTTTGTGTCTGCGTATCTCAGGAGGCACAGGGCTACACCTTGAGGAACTCATCAAGGCCATGCCCTCAGGGGATGGGCAGACTGGGGGTGGTTACAAGGGAGCAACACCTCTGCCTCCTGCAGCCCCTTCACGTTTTATTCTTAAAGTTACTTTTGAGTCATTGTCACCTCTTCCACGTGAACCGCTGCAAAAGCGAGCTACTGCCGTATAAAGGGAGAAGGAAGCCAGGGGCGTGTGGAAGGGGAGACACGAGTAGGTCAGAGTTGGAGGGGAGCCCCCAAGTCACGGGGAAGGTAGACGCGGGTGGAAGACCCATTGGTTCGTTTCACCTGCTCAGCTCCTGAATTCTATGATGCAGCCCAGACACTGAGACGCTGGCAGGACCCCCCTTGCTCCTTTAACTGTTTATGGCCACTCAGATTTCCAAGTTCCTTCAGAAGAAAACATGCCTCATCCGGAACACTGAGTTTTCTGCCTGCTAAGACTGCTAGCCCCCTTCTCAGGATAGGGTATGTCAGATAAATCGATGTCCAAAGCTCTACGGCATCCCCGTGAGGAAGTCTCGTGAGCACGTTTGGACCAGTGCATACGTAAGGCTGCTACAGCCCCAAAGCAGGCTGCACGTGCATCGAAGGTGCGGGCGAGACCCTTGTCAACCACGCCACGGCCCTGGGGAGGGCAACCACACCCGGTGATGGGCGGAGTCAAAGCGAAGGCGGCAGAGTTTTCAAAGAGAAGCTTTTAGATTTCTGATGGTGTCACTGAGAGGGCTGCTTCATGCAGTGACAAACATCGGGGGTGCAGGGGTGGGAGGCTTGTTAAAATAGCTCATGAGTCCAGTTTTGGGGGCGTGAGAGGACAATCTGCATGGAAATGTTGAGGACATGGCAGAAAACTCAGGAGTGGAGCCCACGGGAGGACGAGAACCCTGAGTCCTCACTAAGGTCAGGTGAAGCTCTCAGAGAGGGTGATAGCACCGCAGCAGAGATCAGAGCGAGCAGAGGGCAGGGCCGGGTGGTGCAGATTCCCCCCGCTGCTGCCCTGATGCTGCCGGCAGGGGCGGGGGGGAGCCAGGAGTCCAGGGAAGAGCTGGTTTCAAGGACGACTATGTTAGCAACTTCACAGGCAGTGATGGCCAAGGCGGCTGAACTAAGTCATGGGAAGTAGCAGTGGGGATCCCTGGGGACCACTGAGCACAGCTTCAGCCCAGTTATGGGGGCAGAAGGGACCCAAAAAAGAAGAGGAGTGAGTGAGTGAGTGGTGGTGAGGATGCAGGAGCAACAGATGATGAGAGCTACTTTAAGAAACTGGGTAGCACAAGCCACTACGGAGAACAGGATGGAGGTTCCTTAAAAAACTCAAAATAGAGTTGTCATATGATCCAGCAATGCCAGTCCTGGGCACATATCCAGAGAAAACCCTAACTAACAAAGATACATGACCCCCTATGTTCATAGCACCACTATTCACAACAGCCAAGACATGGAAGCAACCTAAATGTCCATCAACAGATGCGTGGATAAAGAAGTTGTGGTCTATATATACAATGGAATACTACTCAGCCATAAAAAAAGAATGAAAACAATGCCATTCGCAGCAACATGGATGGACCTAGAGACTATCGTTCTAAGCGAAGTAAGTCAGACAGAGAAAGACAAATATCACAGGATATCACTTATATGTGGAATCTAAAAAAATGATACAAATGAACTTATTTACAAAACAGAAACAGACTCACAGACTTAGAAAACAAACTATGGTTACCAAAGAGGAACGGGGGTGGGGGAGGGATAAACTAGGAGTTGGGGATTAGCAGATACAAACTACAATACATAAAAGAGATAAACAACAAGGTCTACTATATAGCACAGGGGACTATATTCAATATCCTGCAGTAAATCATAATGGAAAAGAATATGAAAAATATATACGGATAACTGAACTTTGCTGTACACTTGAAACTAACACAACATGGTATAAATCAATGATACTTCAATAAAAAATAAGTAAAATAAAAAATTTTAAAAAAGAAATTGGGTAGCATAAAACACAAAACCAAAGTGCAAGGGAAGGAATATGAGGCTGTGGTTGGGTTGAGAGAAGAGATTTTTCTAGGCTTGGGGCAACCTGAGCCTACTTGTTATTAAAGAAGAGCTGAAGCAAAGCTGGAGGGTGGGGCGGACAACGCAAGTGAGAGTGAGGCCTGGCGAGAGGCAGAAAGGTCCGGAAAGAGCAGGTGGGAGAGTCAGGAGACAACACGGGAGAAGTCGGAGGACCTGATCTTCCAGACCCTGTTCACACTGAGTCGGCATGTGAAGGCAGCAATAAATTCTTTTCACTTTTTTATAGAATAATACTGCACAGTTACATTTAGAAACATTCCTTATCTTTCAGAGACACACACACTGAAGTCCTGCGGATGCAATGACAGAATGTCTGGGATAGGCTTCAAAACGTCCAGCCAGGGGCTGGGGCGGAAGGTGAAGGTAGAGATGGACCTGACTGACCATAAGGCAGATGATGAGGTGCAGTATCTTCTCTTGTCTTTCAGTTTTTCCATAATTACAAACAAATGATGGGGAAAGAGTAAGCCAAGTTCACCTCCCTCCATGAAACCATCCCTCAGGGGCTGAAGAGACCTTATCATCTTTTCACTGGTAATATACATGAAAATGCCTGGCACTTAAAATGGGGTAAAAAACCCATTTATTCCCATCCCTTCCTAATAGCTGAATCTAAAACACACCTGGCTTACAGGGGGCAGCAGACATACAGCTTCATCGTTCGTCAGCTTCCTCCCCTTCTGCCCACTCCCTCTCTGCCCCCGGACCTAGTGATACTTAGAGTGCTTACTGACTGTTTTGAATGAATCAGGTTTATGTGACAGATGCTAGACTCCTCTCCCCTCATAAATTCATAAGCCCCCATCTCACTCTTTTATATTTTGCTCAGTAATAAATA
The DNA here is from genome assembly GCF_949774975.1 of Lagenorhynchus albirostris. NCBI lineage: Eukaryota > Metazoa > Chordata > Mammalia > Artiodactyla > Delphinidae > Lagenorhynchus > Lagenorhynchus albirostris. Next base: position 4,966,979 of record NC_083114.1, read on the forward strand.
CCCTAAATAAATACTGATTGGCTGACCAGATTAAATGAAGATGGAGTAATGATTTTTAAATTGCCTGTATAAGAAGCCAAAGATGAGGTCTAACTCCCAGGAAAACATTTACACAACAAGAAAAACAAAAGTCACCAACGTCTCTTTACATGTGGCTCATACGAAATGCTTTCTAATGTCTGTATCAATCATATTTTCAGGATCTCTATAAAAAGGTTATGATCAAAAATGTTAAAAGGTCTATTTTTTCAATTAGAGAAAGAGGAGGTGGAGGATCAGAGGGGGAAGGAAGGGGAGGGGGAGGAGGAGGGGAGGAGGGGGAGGGGGGAGGAGGGGAGGAGGGGAGGAGGGGAGGAGGGGAGGAGGGGGAGGGGGAGGAGGGGAGGAGGGGGGAGGGGGGAGGGGGAGGAGGGGAGGAGGGGGAGGGGGAGGGGAGGAGGGGGAGGGGGGAGGGGAGGAGGGGGAGGGGAGGAGGGGGAGGGGAGGAGGGGGAGGGGAGGAGGGGGAGGGGAGGAGGGGGAGGGGAGGAGGGGGGAGGAGGGGGAGGGGGAGGGGGAGGGGAGGGGGGAGGAGGGGGAGGAGGGGGAGGAAAATGCCCCAACCAGGTTAAAAATGCAGAAAGAAGGGCCAGAGCCGGGCTGTAAGATCCTCAGGGCCAGTGGTATCATTTCCCGCAATCCACCACTGTCCCCGGAGAGCGAAGGCTCATGACAGAAAGCAGGACCGGTTTCAGGAAGGGCAGCTGTACCGCGTCTTCATGGGTTTGGGTTTGTGGGGTTGGACGAGGACGGTAACAGAGAAGGAGACCCCAGAGGCTCCATCTCACGGACGAGGAGACCTGCTCAAGGCAGAGCTCGGCTGTGCCCAGACCCACCTCTTCCTGCATCCCACACTCCAGCAGCATCGTCACACACGCCTCGATAGGGAAGGCAATCTCCCGGCCGCTGATCAGGAGGTGCTCCTCCAGGGGCTTCCCGAAGGAAGGTTTCTCCACCCAGGCCTCTGTCGGGGGGAGTGGAGCAAGAGAGGGGTCAGCGAAAGGGGTCAGTGGAGGTCACCCATGTGGGCATCTTCCCTTCCTCTGCTCACACAGATTCTCCTAAGTCTACCAAAGACACGGAGCCCAGCTAAGTCTCCATTCTTGGGGTTTTGGGGGATGATGGGGGGAGTGGGTGGAATGGAAGGCCAGCCCATGTGAGCAGAGCCGGCGGGCTTCCTGTCACCCACGCACCTCCACGCATGCCCATGCACACCCGACTCATCCCCGTGGGGCAGTGTGTGTGAGTGTGCTTGGCTTCACTGCCGCTGGGGCAAGGCATCTGCTAGGGGAGGTCCTGGGGCTCATCTAAACGTGGCACTGCTCGGGGTGCAGCAGGTGAGCCAAGCACAGGGCACCAGGCTTCTCTGGGAAGCAGGCTCCCCAGCCTCCCCGGTCCCGGCAAGGTCTGCACTCACCCTGCTGTGCTTTTATCTGAGGCAACACGGCCTGCAGGAGCGTCAGCGACTTCCTGTGGTACTCGGCCTGCACTTCTATGAGCTGAGGAAACACAAGAGTGAGCATTACCCTTTGCTGAAGGGTGGGGAGCACAGGCTGCCGCGCCATTGGGGTGCCCTGCTCTCTCCTCCATCCACCCGCGATGAGGGGCATGTGTCTCCTTAGCCTCTGCGGCAGGGAAGTGACCACACATGGAAGTCTGGAAAGCAGGGGAATTGGGGGGGAAGACAGGACACCCCAGGGCTGAGCCTGCCCTCACCGTCACCCCACCTAGTGAGCACCCCACCCCCAGTTCTCCCGGTAAAAGCACCGAAGAGGTGCAACAATGAAGGACTACAAATGGAGAACACATTCAGAAATCCGTGTGCCTGTGAGATGGCGCTAAATGCCACGAGCCTCTATATATCTCGATTTCTGCCAGAACAGTTCAAGATACAACTGGTTGGAAAACACGTGCTTGCTCCACAATCCTCTTCAAGTGTCTCGGGAGGTAAAACTGCTTTGGTTATCGTGATGCAGGCCAAAGAGCAAAGTCCTTCAAGATGTTCTACTGTGCCCATCTCACTACTAAAAAAGCTGCTGAAATGGTGATAAGAGCAGAGGAAAACCTGTGAACAACAGTCACTTCATTTATTTTCTGAATCTCTACCTCCTCCTCCTCCCAAAAAAATTGCGCATGTGTGAGGGAAAAGGTGGGAGTCACTCTGCTGAGAAGTCTGGTGTGAAGAGTAGCTTCTGTGATCCCCAAGGAAGACGAAAAGGGAATTTTTAAAAAATCAGAATGTTGCAATAAATGGTACCCACATGGCAATCAGGTAAGCTAATAATGCTTGGAATGTCAAGAATGTCATTCGTTTCAGAAACTCTAAAATGAAATATTATCTTCGCAAATAAAACTGATGGAATATACTTGAAAATTACTGTGCGCGGGCTTTCTCCAGTTGCGGCGAGCGGGGGCTACTCTTCGTTGTGGTGCGTGGGCTTCTCATTGCGGTGGCTTCTCTTGTTGCGGAGCACGGGCTCTAGGCACGTGGGCTTCAGTAGTTGTGGCTCGCAGGCTCTAGAGCGCAGGCTCAGTAGTTGCAGCTCAAGGGCTTAGTCGCTCCACGGCATGTGGGATCTTCCCGGACCAGGGCTCGAACCTGTGTCCCCCGCATTAGCAGGCGATTCTTAACCACTGCGCCACCAGGGAAGCCCAATCCCACTATTTTAAAATAAACTTTCCAAGTTGGAAGAAGTGCCTATCAGCTCTCTCTCAGGGCAGAAGAAACTCTGGCCTTCTCAGCCACTGATGCCCACGCAGGGAGAGTGCTGACTGCCCACAGCTCTGCCCCACGCTTATCAACACATTTAAACTTCTCAGAATTCCTCCTCCTCTTTCTTCCCTTTACCTTCCCTCCTTTTCTGTTACTTCCTTGACCATAAAGAGATGCTTTGAGATTTGAGTTTCATTCCCAACTTTAAAAGCAGGTGAGCTTAACTGGATTTTTCATTTGTATTTTTTCTTCTCAAGTTTTTTTTTTTTTTTTCCCCCAGTTGCTTTGTATTTTCCCTGGTAAATAGACAGGGTCCTAATTATTTGGGCCCGATCATTCAAGTATGGATGACTCAGACCCTGTTTCTCTACTCTCTAAATCTGCTCTCACAAATGAAAGACAGGCAAACAGGCCGTATCAATCCTCGTTTACCTACTTGCCACCGTCTTGGGCAAAAATCTAGATTAAAAAATGAATACGCGCCAGGTGGGGTTTTCTTCTTCTTCTTCCCAAGTTCCTTACTGATGATAGATTCAGGTTTCTCAGCCTTGGCGCTGCTGACATTCTGAGGCTGGATTATCCTCTGTTGTGAGAGTCATCCTGTGTATTGCAGGATATTTAGCAACAAATTTGACCTCCACCTCCTGGATGCCTGTAACACCTCCCCTCAATGGTGACAGCCACAAATGTCTCTAGACATGGCCAAACCTCTGCTGGCAGAGAAGACAGAATCACCCCTGGTTGAGAACCACTGCCATAGATCCCTGAGTTGCAGTCATCTTCATGGATGAAGCTGAATTTTATTCTTGGGCTTTTGGAGAAATCCATACAAGGAGAACTAGAAGGCAGGATTTATTCACAGGTAGAACAGCCAAAGCCCCATCCGTTCTCAGGACGTGCTCGATCTAGGGGTCCTCGGTTCGAGGCCGACGTTCCTCCCTGTCCGCACCGTGATGCCTGTAAACAGACTTCAAGCAGCCTCACCTTTCTGGAAACTTACCATCTGAAAGTAGTTTGCATAGTCAATTTCTTTGGCCACAAAACTGTACATGTCAGCCGACAGCTGGTCCTGTAGGGGGGAAAACACAAGATAGAGAGTGGGTCATGCGGGAGTCTAAGCATCACAGACGAAAGAGCCTTAACCGTGGTTGATCTCATTTTTCCTAATACTTGACAGATTACAAACTTTGCCTGTGGACATTCCCCCGTTTCCCAACCACGGCTCTAGAGGATGAATAAGCGGGAAAAGAACACCTAAGCCAGTGTTTTCCCAGGGCGTTTATTTAACACGTGGGCTACATCAAGAGTTAGGTGAGCTGGTATGGGGGAGTGATGCGCAAATTACTTCCCTGCATCTCTGTGGCAGGCGCCACCGTCTGAGGCAGCCCCGCCAGGTACAAACTGTGCTTCTGCTTTCCTCGTCTTGCCGTCTCTTCCCTTTGATGATGCTACCTGCCTAGCTCTCCTTCATCCTCAGTTCTGATTGGTTGATCACCAGCATATGGGAAAGAAACAGAAACACACCAAGTCGTGGGACGCTGGGTAAGACAGGTGGGCAGGGGAAGGACTGCTGATTCCAAACTTGGCAAAACCTGGACTCATCCAACATCACACACAAATCTCATAGTGTGAACAGTCCCCCACCGCTGAGTTTCCCATGGGACCGAGAACCATGGCTGAATGCTGTGTCTGGTTCTGAAAAGTGTTCCCTCCAAGGAGGACAGTTGTCTGTTTCACAGAAACACTTCCTGCAAGGTGCGATAAAAGTGCATCTTGAGCGGACGTAGACTTTGTCAATAACCGTATCTTTGGACATGTCACATCTCTAAACTTGTGTGTCCAAGTCCTGTGATCTCTGACATCCCTCCCTATTTGGTAGCCCTGAGGTAGATCTTCAGAAGAGATGCTTAGTTAAGGAGAAAAGAGTCTATAATGTTCAAGCTGAAGTAACATGAAAATATCACCCCAGTGCTTATAGCAGCACTATTTCCAATTGCCAAGATATAGAAGCAACCTAAGTGTCCACTGATAGACCAATGGATAAAGAAGATGTGGTGTATATACAACGGAATACTACCCAGCCATAAAAAAAGAATGAAATCTCGCCATTTGTAACAATGAACAGACCTAGCGGGCATTATGCTAAGTGAAATAAGTCAGACAGAGAAAGACAAATACTGCATGATCTCATAGGTCGAATCTAAAAAACAAAACAAAACGAAAACAGACTCATAGAGAACAAGCAGTAGCTGCCAGAAGGGAAGGGGTTGGGGGGTGGGGAAAATAGGTGAGGGGGAGGGGTTGGGGGTGGGGAAAACAGGTGAGGGGGAGGGGTTGGGGGGGTTGGGGAAAACAGGTGAGGGGGAGGGGTTGGGGGGTGGGGAAAATAGGTGAGGGGGAGGGGTTGGGGGTGGGGAAAATAGGTGAGGGGGAGGGGTTGGGGGTGGGGAAAATAGGTGAGGGGGATTAGGAGGTGCAAACTTCCACTTACATAATAAAGAAGCCACGGGATGTAATATACAGCACAAGGGAGATGGTCAATAATATTGCAATAACTTTGTATGGGGACAGATTGTTACTAGACTTATCGTGGTGATCATTCCATAATGCATGCAAATGTCAAATCATGTAGCACACCTGAAACGAACACGATATTGTATGTCAGCTATATCTCAGTAAAAAGGAGGAAAAAAACAGCACAAGAAAGCTGACCCAGATGCTGAAGGAATTAAAGCGGCAACTACATGATTCAGGAAGAGCATTCTGCACCGACTGCAACCACCTCAGCAGCTTCTCCGGCTGCCGATTCAGCTCTTCTCAGTGAGCACGGGGATGGGAGGAGTAATCTGCTTCCTTTTCCAGGATCCTTGACAGGCAAACATCCTTACAGCATTCTTGTACACAAGACAATAGAACCAAGATCCCAATTTCAGACGAGTAGCTACCAAGAGTTCAAGGTAACTTTCCCAAAGAATACAAGGGGCTCTAGGACCACCCACCTCGGTTCCCTCCCACCAGAGCGTCCCTACCATAAATGCCTAATCTGTCAAAGGTGCAAGAGAAAGTGGTTTTGTTGGAACTCAACCTTGTCTGCCGTCCCCCCAGCAGCCTTGGTCTGGAAACATCCATCGCCAGCCTGACAGGCCTAAGGGAGATATTTCAAGTCAGGGAAAAACAAAGGGTGGAGTGAGAAAAATGGCTCGGCAGACAGAGGAAAGGAAGCGAGCCTCGGAAGGGACTAAATGCCGTATCAAATCACCTTCAACGACTCAGCAGATGATCTTAGAGAAGTCGGGCCAACTGTGCGCGCCCTCAGGAACACGACAGGATTTTCTGAAGGTACGATCACATTACCGGCTTAGGAAGTTAACAATATAGACTCCAAGTAAGCCACACAAGTGAGAAATAAACGTGGAAACTTGAAATCAAATTTCTATTCATCTAAATAAATAAAATAAATATTGGGACTTCCCTGGTGGTCCAATGGTTAAGACTCTGTGCTTCCAATGCAGGGGGCCCGGGTTCGATCCCCGGTTGGGGAACTGAAAGTCCACGTGCTGCGCAGCACGGCCCCAAATTTAAATATAAATATTAATCTAAATTATTTATAATTATTAATACATGTTATCAATTAAATTTATTTTATTCATAAATATCAATAGAATATTTTTAAAAAGAAATTCCCATTACTCTAAATCATTAGTGAATTTTCTTTATAAAGGGAAAAAAACCTTCCATTAATAATCACCAGAATTTTATGTATTTAAAAAATCATTTGTTTTCTGATTTTGCAACGGATCCATACTCAAAAACAGACGAAGTAGAAAAACAGATTCACCTGTAATCCCACCACACAGAGATAACCGTGCAGAGATAAGCACTATAAATACTGACATTTGCCCATTTTGTGCTTACTTTAATCAGTCATACGATTGCCTGGTTTACCAAAAATGGGATCAGACTGCTTGGTAGCTCACTTGGATTTTGGATTTTCTTCTGGCTGGCAGGCCTTTTTTTTTCCCACCGATGTTTTTATTTTTTAAATAGTACCTGTTTTTAACTATGTAATTCTATAATACATTTTAGGAGATAATAATTCAAAGCTCCAATGATTCTCCCACCATAACTTTAGAAACCTTTTACTACCCTTTGAAACATTTATTGCAATTTACCACAATCAAAATACTACACTTGTGATCAAAATAATTTTGGGAAATTCAATTTGTATAGTATTAACTCTTCTCATCTAAAAACACCTCTCAGTATTATAAAGCCTTCTTTGATTTCCTTAGTAATATTTTATAATTACCCTATATTACAAAATGTTACGGTAGGATTTTAGATATTTCTGTTGTTAAAGAAAATCCCCAAGATATTTATAAATACTTGTCTCTTAAGTACTTTTTCTTGGTAAAAAGTGAAACCTTGATTTTTCCCGCTGACTTCGGGTTTCCTATCTGGCACGTAGAAGCTCAGTCCTAACAAACGTAAAGAGCTGCAAAAAACTAAAAAACCAACAACTCGTTTCAGATCCATCAGAGAAGTGAGGGTACAGGGCAAACCACTGCCCCCAAACCAGAGAGGCAGACAGGTGAATACGAGAATCACAACTTACTGGAGAAGGAATCCGGGAGCAGAAACCTCCGTAGTTTCAGGAAACCCTGAACTGTAATTGACAAACCGCAGAAGGCTCAGGGTGGCAAGTCTGAGAATTAAAAACTCCAGGGAACGGGGGAGCCCTCACACGTTTGCTGAGTTAAGTTCTCACAGTGAACATCAGAGAAAAACCCTCTTTGGCTTTTGCCAAGGGGAAGAGGAAAGGTACCATTTTGAAATGTTTTAGAGCATTCTACTCTTAGCAAGACCTACCCTTAGGAGAAACTTTTTTTTTTTTTTTTTTTTTGGCCGCGCCGTGGGGCTTGTGGGATCTTAGTTCCTCAACCAGGGATGGAACCCGGTTCAACCCCATCTCCCTGTTCATCCTAATCACAGGACTACAGAATGCTTCCCCAGCTCCCACACCTGACTACTACATCACTAACGGCCTACTTACCTCAGTTCCCTTTACCCAGTACACATTGTGTCCACCTTTCGATAAAACTTGCAAGGCATACTAAAAGGCAAAAACACAGCCTGGAGAAACTGAACAAGCATGAGAACCAGAGTCAGATGTGTCAAGAATGTCGGAGTTATCAGGCTAGGAACTTTTAAAAATATGATTAACATGCTAAGGGCTTTCATGGAAAAAGAAGGCAGCATACAAGAACAGAAGGATCATGTAAGTAGAGACATGGAAATTCTAAGAAGGAATAAAAAAGAAACGCTGCACCTGCCCACCTGCCCCAGGTACCAGCAGGTTCCGTCTTATGGAACCCACCTTGACTTGGTTTTCCTGGATCTAAAGTTCTCTGGGTCTAAAGACAAATATCGTATATTAACACATATATGTGGAATCTAAAAAAATGATACAGATGATCTTACTTGCAAAGCAGAAATAGAGACACCGATGTAGAGAACAAGAGTTCTAATACCAAGGGGGAGGGGAGAGTGGGATGAACTGGGAGATGGGGATTGACATATATACACTATTGATACTACGTATAAAATAGAAAATGAATGAAAACCTACTGTACAGCACAGGCAACTCTACTCAATACTCTGCAGTGACCTAAATGGGAAGGAAATCCAAAAAAGCTATATGTATCTATGTATACGTATAGCTGATTTGCTTTGCTGTACAGTAGAAACTAACACAACACTGTAAAGCAACTACACTCCAATAAAAATTTTAAAAAAACCAAAAAACAAAGCTCTCTGGGTCTAAAGGTCTGGGGAGCTCTGCTTGGGCCTCGCTGTGCCTAAACACAGGGAAACCAGGCTGCCACCTTGCTCACCTCCAGCCCACAAACTTTCCTTTTGCTGGGCTGCCACAGTGTAGGAGATCCAGCTGAGAGAATACAAAGCCATGAAGCTAGAAGGGGAAGTGACCCAATTAGGGCAACCCAGAAAGGGAAGGGAGGAGGACCACAGGGGATGTTTAGAACAGCTGGCAGCCAATGAAGTAGAAATAAAAGAGGAGTCAGAAGAGAACTTTAGAGAAAACATCAGTGCCTGCTCTGAAGGGGATCGGCTCCGCACACAAGCAAAGCTGCTGAGAGCACAAGGCGTGGTTTTATCCACTGGATGTGATCATCCTACAGTTCATATGATGAAACAGAGGCCACAGACCAGACAAGATAGCTATGAAAGAGGGTGGGAGGTATTGAATATTATAATTGCTATGAAGTCATTAAAAGAGACATTGCACAGTATTATCCCAGGAACAGACAAGCAGATGAATGGAATACAGAGCCCAGAAATAAAGCTGAGGAGTCAGATGATAGGATTTCACTTCAGGGGGAGAGGTGGCTTATCTAATGAATGAATTACCTCTTCATATGGGGGAAAACACCCAAATCTCTCCTGCACGCCACATACAAACATAAATTTCGGGTATATTAACACGCACAAAATAGGTGTATAAGATGCATTAAAGACATTAAAACAAAATTAAAGAAGAAAAATTTCTTAACCTTGAGGTGGAAGGTGCCTGATGGACCACCTGGGGTCTTCTCCCATACAAAGGAAATACAGGTATATGATCAAGTGCTTAATGGCAGACATCACTATAAACAAAAATCAAAAGACAACGGCAGACTGGAAAAAGTATCTGCAGCACAGCAGATAGAAGGAAGTTTAATATCTCTAATTATACAGAGAACTTACACAAATTGCTATTAAAAACAATAGAAATACTGGTCCGACTGCCAATACACATAGACAATTTGACAAACTAAGAAGGTCTAAAAATATAGGAAGAATGCCCAATAAAAACACAAAGATATACTGAGGACCACTAACATCCTGGGAAATTAAAATTACAATAACATAGGGATAGCTTTTTTTCCCTCACTGAACGGGCAAAAACTGAAAACAGGAAAAACATACATTACAGAGAAAGATAAAGTGAAATGTCCAATTCTGTTTATTAGTGGTGGGAGTATAAATTGCAGTTTCCTTTCTTTTTTTTTTTTTGATGTACGCGGGCCTCTCACTGTTGTGGCCTCTCCCGTCGCGGAGCACAGGCTCCGGACGCGCAGGCTCAGTGGCCATGGCTCACGGGCCCAGCCGCTCCGCGGCATGTGGGATCTTCCCGGACCGGGGCACGAACCCGTGTCCCCTGCATCGGCAGGCGGACTCTCAACCACTGCGCCACCAGGGAAGCCCCAGTTTCCTTTTAAGAGAGGTAAACTGGAGCTTTCCTGGTGGCGCAGTGGTTAAGAATCCGCCTGCCGATGCAGCGGACACGGGTTCGTGCCCCGGTCCGGGAAGATCCCACATGCCACGGAGCAACTAAGCCCATGCGCCACAACTACTCAGCCTGTGCTCTAGAGCCCGCAAGCCACAGCTACTTAAGCCTTCATGCCCAGAGCCCGTGCTCCGCAACAAGAGAAGCCACAGCAATGAGAAGCCCGCACGCTGCAACAAAGAGTAGCCCCCGCTCGCCGCAACTAGAGAAAGCCTGCGCGCAGCAACGAAGACCCAACGCAGCCAAAAATAAACAAATAAAATAAATTTAAAAAAAAAAGAGAGAGAAGTAAACTGTCAATACCTATTAAAACTTAACTAGTATACATAGTCTTCTACCTAAAAATATCACTTTTGGGGATCTATCCTATAGGGCAAAAAAGTTACCAGTGTATAAGAATATACATAAAACGATGTTGATTATATCATTTTTGTTGATGCCAAAATACAAAGAAACAAAACACATTAGTTTGAGTATCTACCACTAGGAAAAATAGCTAAATATATCATGGTAGATACCTCCTTACTAAGGAATACTGTGCACAATATTAAGACTAAGTTAGATCTACAGCTACTAACCTGGAGAAATGTCCAGGATGTACTATTAATTGAGAAAAGTGATAGACCAATAGAAACAACATGACTGTTTCATAAACACACACATACACACAAACACAAAACAAGTACCTAGAAAAATGCTATATATGAGGGCATATTTGTATGATTATAAAAAAGAAAAAAGGGTGGGAGGCTAGGTAACAGGTCCTAACACTTACTTCCTTATCCGTATAACTTTTATGGCCACTTGGCACATCACAGGGCACGTTGTTCACAACAAATCTTAACAAATATTGTTGAGAAAGGCAAACTGGTCACCTCCTTTGCAAACAGAGGGGTGGGTTGGTTGGTTGCTGGGTAGGAAGGGAAAGAATTATTGGTGTTTTCTTAATATATTTTCAAATTGTTTCCACTGGTTTTGGTGAACATGCAATACTTTTGTAATCTCTGAAAAGGAATTTTAATCTATTTTTTGGTAAAAACAGCCTATGTAAGAAGCTACCCAAGACTGAGTGAAGCTATTAAACTTTTACTCTAATGCGTTTGGACATTTGCATTCAGCAGCTCCCCTCACCACTTTTTTTTTTTTTTTTTCATTCCTGGCCACTCCGTGAGGCTTGTGGGATCCCAGTTCCCCAACCAGGGATTGAACCCAGGCCACAGCAGTGAAAGCCGGGAATCCTAACCACTAGGCTACCAGAGAACTCGCCAGCAGCCCCTCTTAACATCACCCTGCTGTGTCTAGTTAAGAAGGAATTTTGTAAGAAACAAGATTTAACTGAAGGACATGAACCCATGGTAAATGGGTAGAGAAGACACAGAGGAAAAGGGCAATCAACACGAGAGAAGAGTGCTTCTTCAGGAATAGCACCAGCTAGATCTTTGCCATAGACACAGGAATTCAAATGAGAAACCAGCTTTACCCACAATGAGTCTTGGGTCTGAAGTATTGGTCTAACTTTGCTTGGCTCCATAGAACTGGAGGCTGAGAGATAACAAATCCTTTCGAGATATTTTTGATGTTTCTAACTCCAGAGAGAAATTCTATCTGACTGTGAATGTCACCTGAATGCAAGGTCTGAATCACCTGTACAGGGTGGTCATAACAGCAGAAGCTGATGGACAAGGTAAGACTCAATAAAGCCACAAAGAACAAAGATGTATGCATGCTAAGTGGCCACTCTCCTGTAAAACTGTATGTTAGGAAGACAACAGATACCAGCATAATTCTAGAAATGTGGTATTTTTGTTCCTTAGATCCAAACCAAAACTGGCATATCTGCATGTATACAGATGTACATATACACAGAGCATCAAGAATGGGTATTGCTGACAAAGCCCCATAAAACGTTTGTGGGGAAAGTAGATGAGAAACATTTGAACACGGGTGATGGGTGATGAGGGGCACCTATCGCTCCCGAGGGCAGAGGCACACTTTGTAGAACGAGGTCCTCCTCTCCTGACAAGTGGAAGGTTTTCTTTGCTGCACGTGTCTCCTTGGCTAGCATTTTAACTTCATAGATACAGGTATGTCTCCCGCGAAGCAAAGGACTGATAAAGTGACTCAGGAAACAGTAAAAGGCAAACAAGAAAATAATGTAATATCAACAGGGAGTCAAGGCTCATCTATTGTCTAAACTCTCAACTGTTCTGGGTGGCCTAGAATCTATGATTTGGGGCTCAGATGACTTACAAAATCTTCGTGGAGAAACCGAGGCCACTTCCTCCTGGCCTACCACGCAGGAATATCAGTGATCACGCACTGCTGTCCCCCCGCATCCAGGTCACCATGAAAGCCCCAACTCTTAGGGCTCATGCAGGACTCTTTGGAGGTGTCAGCAGGCAAGCCTGGGGACGCTGATTCAACCAGAGGCTCACTGTTAGGGCTTTCACAGACCTCCAGCCAACAGAAAGGGACTCCCTTAGGGCTTCCCCATCTTTCTCAGTGGAGGGGAGCAAAGAGCTGGGTACCCTGCAAATCTCCACTCTGTTGGCAGACTCCTCCATCTCCTCCCTGAGGGCATCCGCTTTGGCACCTGCAGGCTGTAAGCTGCTGGACAAACCCGAAGACTTGGAAGTCTGCTGCCACCTGATGGGAAAGAGGAGACAAAGAGGAGAGGTGTGAGACAGGTAGAGAAAGCCTTGGGGACACTGTGGGAAGCAGAGAAATAGCTGGTCATGAGTATCACCCAGGGAACGACACAGCCTCATTCCAAAGGAGAGATAATGAAAGGTACCCAGTACCAGACCAGGACAAAGGGGGCTCCGATGTCCAAGCGGCAGGACTGAAGGAGGCTGAGGATAGCGGCCACTTCAGACAGAGCAAGGATTCCCCGATTTGCCATCATCCTCCCTACTGTCTTCTGAACACTCAGGCCAAAGGACCTCACCACCGCTTCCCCTGAAGCACGGTCCATGCCATTCCTATTAGCTTCCTGCCTATCCTGAGGGCTGTGAGTTTCGAAACATTCACCTACTTGGCTGAAGCCAATCACGGGTGCTAAGTGAGAGGACAAGTGGGTAAGATTAAAACAAATGTGAAAGCAAAAGTCTCCACTGGTAAGCACTAAGCAGCCTCTGATCAACACTGCAACACCTCATTTATATTTTCTTAAACATTTATCTCTCTGCAGAGAATACTGGCCTTCTGAGGGAGCCCCTTGGGAAACTTTAATGGGGAAGCACAAATATTTCTGGTTGCTAAGTCATTATCAAGGAATTACTGAAAGCAGGCCCTGAAAGAAGGTTCTAATTATGCTAAGATGCTAGTAGCTATAGCAGGGAACAGCAGCGGGCCTCTCCCCCTGAGGCTGTAAACTCAACAGCCTACAGGGCCCAGCAAGTAGGAAAAATAAGTCAAATGGGTCATTATCTTAAAATCTCGCCCACCCAATCCTTTATTTCCTACTTGTGACAGGGACAGGGGATATAAAGCTGTTTCTCAGCTCTAAGAAAAACAATCGGCGTAATCAGGACGACAACGGCTGCCCATGCCTGGCTGCGGTCTTGGGAAGTCAGGAGGAACAGGGAGGGGACGGGGACCTGGCGGGGGTTCACTGGAGGGTGATCAGGGCTGATGGGGCCCAGGCAGGAGGAGTGTGGCCCACAGGTTGCTGGATGTTCCAAACTGACAAGCTGCGAACTGTCAAGCGAACTCATCAGATGAAACGTGACAGCAGATTAAATAGCATCCTCTGGAACCTGCAGGCCAACCGCGTACGGACCAAACCAAAGAGGCCTGCGGGCTCCATGTGGCTCTCGGACTGTCCATCCAATGTAGACGCAAAAAGTGCAATTTTACCCTCATTGTGAGAATCAAGAATTGAATCACTAAGTGTCTTCTCTGTACAATTCTTCTTTCCTCTTGTGTTACGTGCAGGAAAAAATTAGAGAGTGGGGCATTATAATACCCAAAAAGGGGACATGAGTTCTCTTTGCTATTAGCAAAAAGTAGCAAAATGAAGGATTCTCTGTCACTTAAAAAGCACACCCATGTGAAAATTACTTAAAAAGGCTTTAGGACATCAAGCTGGCTTGAAGCTCCAGAGATGGACACGTGTGTCCTGAGAAAGATTCCTCATCCAAATTAGAAAGGATATATTCTATTCCAAAATGTTAAAAAAAAAAAAAAAAATCTAAGCTAACAGATAAGGATTAGTAAAAATTCCTGGGCAATTCTTTCTTATAATGGTTTGCCCTACAGAAATATTTAACTAATACCTCCCAGGCTTAGTCAAATAAAATATGAAATGTCATGGCTGTAATTTAGATCTCAGATAATGAACACACTTCCATGGTTGATTATGGTAGATCATGGAGCTACAAACACCATCCCATTCATGCTATCTGAAGGAAAAAAAACTCACCAATATATAAGTGTAAAAAATAAACAAAGGGGCCACAAACACTCAGCTGATTTTTAGGGTTTTATATATCTGGATTAGATTTGTTTTTTTTTTAAATCCAAATTACACTTAATATATGTATATTAAAATGAAGACATTCTTCCAAGTTATCTCTTTTCTTCCCTATTCCCCTTTATTCCCTCCCACCCCCAATTCTGTCCTGGTAGTTTAAAAACATACACCTTTCCCCTCCATTTATAAGGAATTGTACTTGTAATGGATAAGTAATCTACTTTGATATTATACAATAGTGGTAAAATGCCCCCAAAATGGTCCCTTTGTGGAGACTGAATAGCAAAATATCAAGGGAAACTTGGAAACATTTGTACAGGTAGCAACTAATTGGGAAAAGTGCCACTAATCATGAATTTCGAAAAACAATAAACGCTGGAGAGGGAGTGGAGACAAGGGAACCCTTGCACGCTATTGGTGGGAATGTAAATTGGTATAACCGGTATGGAGCTTCCTTAAAAAACTAAAAATAGAGCTACCATATGATCCAGCGATCCCACTTCTGGGCATATACCCAGAGAAAACCATAATCTGAAAGGACACATGCACCCCAGTGTTCACAGCAGCACTATTTACAATGGCCAAGACATGGAAGGAACCTAAATGTCCATCGACAGAGGAATGGATAAAGCAGATGTGGTACATATATACAATGGAGTATTACTCAGCCCTAAAAAAGAATGAAATAATGCCATTTGCAGCAACATGGTTGGACCTAGAGATTATCCTACTAAATGAAGTAAGTCAGACAGAGAAAGACAAATATCATGTGATATCACTCATATGTGGAATCTGATTTTGAAAAAAGATACAAATGAACTTATTTACAAAAAGGAAACAGACTTACAGGTATCAAAAACAAATTTATGGTTATCAAAGGGGAAACATGGTGGGGAGGGATAAATCAGGAGCTTGGGATGAACATACACACAGGACTATATATAAGATATATAACCAACAAGGACCTACTGTATAGCACAGGGAACTCTACTCAATATTCTGTGATAATCTATCTGAAAAAAGAATCTAAAAAACAATGAATACATGTGTATGTATAACTGAATCACTTTGCTGTACTAACACAACATTGGAAATCAAGTATACTCCAATAGGTGGCGCACTAACTGAAACTAACACAACATTGGAAATCAAGTATACTCCAATAAAATTAAAACATTTTTAAAAATCATGAATTTCGAGGAAGGATGATCTTCTCATTCAGAGGCTCTTATAAGTAAACTCAACAACTGTTCTGCTCTGTTAAGAGAAGAAATAAGGCTTCTTGTCCAAGGAGAGTTTGAGCTTTGAAGTTTGAAGAGAAGAAAGTTCATTTCTTCCCACTAAGGTAGCTGAGGCGACCCCATCATTCTCTGGGAAAGATGCCATCAGTCTACGATTTGGGGATGGTGAAGACAGAATACAAGCTTTAAGGAAAGGCTAATGGAAAGAAAAAGGCCAGAAATAAGGGTAAGATGTTTCACAGACCAGGAGAAGGGTATAGAAGGCAAACTCAAGATCAGTTCAGGGTGACAGGGAGTCCGGAAGAAGTTTTGGAAGGAAACAGGAAAGTTGCTTTAGTGGGACATTTATTGTTTCATCTGCCCAGTCTTCTCCGCTCCTCTGCCTTGGGCATCCTCCACTTTTTGAGGTCCCGGCTCAGAAGGAGGATACTACAAGGAATAGACCCTAATGTATGCAGACTGACCAAATGGGGAAGTGGGGTGGGGTAGAGGTGGGGGCAGTGAGAACCCAACTGCTTCGCCAAGAGTAGCTGGTGACGTTTGCATTTCAGTAGCACAGTATCTGGTCTTACGCTCACTGCTCCATCTTGGGAAACAGTGGCTCAGGGGAAGGGTTAGAGGAAAAGGCAAGAAGTTGGGTTGAGTTGGCTTCAGAAACAACCAAAGTTGTCAAGGGTCTAAGTTAAAGGTTAGAAGCATAAAAACTTGGAGGGGGTAGTAGATTATTTCCTTACCAAATCCCAATACACAAGAGAGGATGAGCTGAAGACATGAAGTTTGTTAAATCATGGAAGAGAGGTCCCTGATGACACTCCTCCGTGGTTTCAGGATCTACGCACCACTTGGTGTCACCATGAAAAACATAAGACAAAACTAGGTTGACCGCGGCTGTCACCAGGGAGAAACTCTCTCTCTCCTAAGGGGGGCTGAATGAAAATATGTGAGTGGACAAGGCAATGACAAGCTTTGATGCTAACATCCAGCCCTCTGAGCAGAAGCTCTGGGCTGGGAATGCAGGTGTTCCTTAGAGAAGCAGAGAAGAGATCTCAGAGCTAAAACCCAGGTCCTCGCAGAAGGAAGTGACTCTGCAAACCCAGGAGCCCGGTGTCCACCGTCACCCGGAGGGTGGAACAAGCAGCATACCCGCCATCATCTTACGTGACTCCGGGATGTGGGACTTGAACACTGGGGCTACAGGACGCATTTTACGTGGCGCACGGACACTGCAGGAAGTCGTACCACACCACTATGCCTGACACAACCTTCTCCCTGTTCCTCCAAGGGCCCTAAGGGGAGGGCCTCAGATCTGGGTCAGAGTAACTTCAATCACTTTCTAATTCTTCCTCCTCTTCCCTTTTCAGCAACTGGAGACCTCAGGATCACAGCCTTCCACAGGCAACAGGACCTAAAACTTAACAGCACGGGTACTACTTTCATCCTGTCCACTTGTACATTTACCTGATACTTGTAGCTAAGGGCACTGCCTTTCACTTTATGGTAGTGCTGTTAAGATTTCTCTTTTAAATAGACTCATTTTGAAAAAATGTATCGACATTTCACAAGGTGTGTTGGCACAGATGTCAAAGATCATTCAGGTGGACTGAAGTTTGGGAAACACTAAGTGAATTAAAGAAACGCTGACAGATACACACTACGATATATACGGTGCATAAACAACATGGACCTACTGTAGAGCACAGGGAACTATGTTCAGTATCTTGTAATAAACTATAATGGAAAAGAATCTGAAAAAAGTAGATGAGAGATAGATATAAATGTATAACTGAATTACTTTGCTGTACACCCAAAACACTGTAAATTAACTATACTGCAATAAAAAAGAAGAAGAAAGAAACTCTGTTTCTCTGCTAACCCAGCCTGATTTATTTCTGGTCTTGGGGGACTGTGCTATACTTTCTGTTGATCCAAATGCAGAATTCTGGTGCCTGAACTAGTTATAGGAGCAGCTTCCTTTTGGAAAGCTCTTGGGAAGTGCTGTGACAAACAGGATCTCATCTGACACTCCAAACAACCTCCCAGGTCGGCCCACAAATACTGCAAATGTTGCTACTGTCTGTGCACAGGTGAGGAGACTACTATTCTGGAAGGCTCAGTGACTTGACCAAGGTCGCAGGTCTAGAGAACAGGCAACCTGCATCTGGGACCTCATCATTAACTCCTGGTTTGGGACTCATTATCCTATAGCTCCCAGCCAAAGTATTTCCAGTTTTGTCTTTGTTTCTTTTTCTCAAGAAAATTAAAATAAGATGCGGAGATTCTTAAACTTGACCTACAAAGGACCAAAGGTAGAACCAAAATGTTCCTTCCGTATTATTATTCACGAGTCTGCACTGTTTCAACGTGCACACGTACGCACACATGCCACTGGAAGAAATAAAAAGGCATTTACACACAACCATGACTGATGACGGCCACAGTCAAAGCCACTGCAGGGCCATGGCATGCCCCTGCTGGATGGGAATCTCCTGGTACATTCTGGAGGAGGGAGCAGGGGAAGGGCAGCACTGTTGGAACTGCACTTCTCCCATGATGGTCTCAGGGTTACAGAATGGCTGCAGAAGACACAGTCACACCATCGACCGCAGGAAAAGGAGACCAGGTCCCCAGAATCAGAAATACTCCTCTCAGGGTAAACAGGATGACACATCACGCTACCTGCCTCTCTGATCTCTGTCCCTACCACTCCCCACTTTGTCCCTTCCACCCCTGCCATGCTGGTCTTCATTCTGTGTCCTGAATACGTCAATCTCATTCCCATCGCAGGACCTTTGCATCTGCTCTTCCTGCTGTCACGGGCAGTTCTGCACCAGATCTTTGCACGGTTGCCTCCTCCTTATGAGATCAAGTGTCATCGCCTCAAAGAAGCCTTCTCTCCTTCACCCTGTCTAATGCTGCAGCCCGCTTCTCCACACCTCCTGCCAAAATTACCCTGTGCTCCCTTCTTGATAGGACTTATGGCTTCTGAAACAGCCTCACGTGGGTGTTCTCTTGCCTAGATCTAACTCCCAGACCAGGCTGTAGCCTCCATGAGAGCGTGATCCCGGGACCTCCAGCGCCTGACACACGGTGGGTGCAAGAAACACTCGATGAATGAAAACGCTCACACACAAAACCCTACCCCTCAAACGTGATCACAGCTCCTTCAAAGCAGCAGAAATGAAAGCAAAGAAATCCCAGCACACCTCGTTCGTGAAGAGTCCATGTCCAGCACCAGCTTTGCTAGATGTTTCCTCTGTTTCTGGATATTTGGGATTTCCACCTGTGGGTACAGGAGAGAAAAAAAAAAAGTTGATTTGAAGCCCAGGACAGATTTTTTTTTTAATGTTTTTAAATTGAAGTATAGTTGATTTAAAACGTTTCAGGTGTACAGCAAATTGATTCGGTTATACATATATATCTATTCTTTTTCAGGTTCTTTTCCATTATAGGTTATTACAAGATACGGAATAGAGTTCCCTGTGCTATACAGTGGGGCCTCCTTGGTTAACTATTTTATATATGGTAGTGTGTACCTGCTAATTCCCAACTCCTAATTTATCCCTCTCTTCCCTTTCCCCTTTGGTAAACCATAAGTTTGTTTTCTATGTCTGCGAGAAAAGACAGATTCTTAGAGAATTAATGATATCTTCCCAACAAGTTTGCTCGAGGTCTCCCCATCCTCATTTTCAGAGGAAATTCTTGGTTCCCTTTCCTGAGCTAAACTCTGCTCTTTCTTCACTGGAATCTGTCAGGTCCCGAGTCAAGCCAGACCATCTCAGAGGCCCTGGGTCGCCCAGCTCGCTTCTGCCCGCCTCACTCCCGCTCTCACCCAGCCGGCAAAAACATCTCTCTGCTTGCGTAAGGGCCAGACATGGGAAGAAAGGCAGGGAGATCTGACACACAGACCTAATTCAACACAGACAGCTGGAGGAGGAGACCTGGCCTCAGGAGGCCTGAGATGCTATGGGGAAAGCAATTAGGATATATTCCTATAGAAGGGAGGTTTTTTTTCCAAAGTAAATAATGAAGAAACATCGCCACGGCTTCACTGAGGGATAAGTTCTCCCACGGTGGCTGTGTGTGGATGCTCTTTTATTTCTAAAGGTGACTTAAGTGAATATTCCAGTGCAGGATGTTGCTTGCAGGCCCGGCAAAAGTGGGGCAGGATGTGAGAATTTAAAAGGAAAAAATGCGAGGATGGTCCAGTGTCGTACGAGGTGCTCTGTATTCACTCTTCCAGGCATAGATGAGTAGGGCACTGACTTCCAGTAGGAAGACAGACAATTGTCCCCAGGCACCGGGGTCGTCGCGGAGCCCAGACACAAGGCGAGTCTCAGCACCCAGCTCAGACCTGTCCCCATGAGTTCGCTGGTGGCTTTGGCTGGGACCCCAGAGCACCTTTCTAAACAGTAAGAGGGCCTCTCAGGAATGGCCTAGGCTGTACCAGGACGGCATCTGAGAAGTCGAGGGCTGGTCCATATCAAAGCACCATATCTAGAACGTTCTCCTAGAATACTTCTAAGCACTTCGGTAATTACTTACCCATTCATCTGTCCCAGAAATTGCACCAGGGGATGGGAAGGTGCTGGGAGTGGTCTAGAAAGGAAACCAGACACGGTCCAGGGCAAGGCTGCCCGATACGGTAGCCTTGAGCCACCTGTGGCTATGCCATTTCAAATACAAAGGAACATGGACTTCCCTAGCAGTCCCATGGTTAAGACTCCACGCTTCCACTGTAGGGGGCACAGGTTCAATCCCCGGTCGGGGAACCAAGATCCCCCATGCCGCTGGGCACGGCCAAAAATAAATACATAAATTCAAGAGAACAAAAACAGAATTAAAAATTTAGTTCCTTCGTTGCACTAAACACATTTCAAGAGCTCTGTAGTCACAGGTGGTTAGTGGCCACCAAACAGTGCAGACGTGGAACATCTCCATCCCTACGGCACCGTGGAGGCTTGTACGATCAATTAAAGGGAACTGGGAGTAGGTCCAGGCTTCAGGACAAATAACATCCCCCAGTGATTTTCTTTCTTGATAAAATTTCACTTGGTTGAAGCTGGCAAAACTGTCACATAGGCATTAAGGCTTCATCTTAAGAAAACAGTTTTCTTTAGTGTCCTTTAAAGTAGAAAGAGAAGGGCCCTATGTAAACAGAAACAGTGAGGGGGCCTTAGAGAGTGTCTTGGACACGGGTCCCCAGCCCTTGTGAGTAGGATCTGCTGTTCATTTTTTTTTTTAAGTTTTTAATTGAAGTATAGTTGATTTACAGTGTTGTGTGAATTTCTGCTGTACAGCAAAGTGATTCAGTTATATATATATATACATTCTTTTTTTCATATTCTTTTCCAGTATGGTTTACCACAGGATATTGAAGATAGTTCCCTGTGCTGTACAGTAGGACCTCGTTGTTTATCCATTCTATATATAATAGTTTGCATCTGCTAATCCCAAACCTCCCAGTCCATCCCTTCCCCTCCCCCTTGGCAACCACAAGTCTGTTCTCTATGTCTGTGAGTCTGTTTCTGTTTCGTAGCTATGTTCATTTGTGTCCTATTTTAGATTCCACTGCTCATTTCACCGAAGACTTGAGATGGGTGGAGGCCAGGGGTGGAGATGGGGCGGAGACCCTACAGGCGACGCGGTGATGCCACCAGCTTTGCAGCTTCACCCATGGGGATGCCAGCAGAGGAGGGGGTGGGTGGGAGAAGGGGGGAGCCTGCAGCTCAAAGGGCTAGCAGGCTGGGGAACCCCAGGCAGTCGTGTAGGAACGATCCCCAGTGAAACACTGTGCCCCAGAGTGGGGTGAGGGGTAGAAATAGCCCGCAGCAGAAGGACCCCAGAGCCCACCACTCCACCCTCCCCGCTCACATGGGCCCAGCCTCACTCCTGGTTCTGACCTCAGCCAGCAGGAACAGGGGCTCGATCACGTCTCTCTCGACTTGCAATTCGAAATGAATCAGCCCCTGGGCCAGCTTGTCCTCCGCCTCGCCACAGAGTTTCAGCATCTTCCTGCGACAGAAGGGAAGAAAAACCATCCTGAGTACCCTGCAGAGGAAGATGTGACCCATCACCCCCCGGCCAGGTAAACACTCACGAGATGGCGTTAATAAAGTAGTTGACTGCTGTGCCGTCCCACTGACCAGCTTGCTGCACGTGGTTTCATTTCTGACACTGCCTACTTTCTAAAGGATGCTGAGTACCTACTGTGTGCCTGGGCTAAAAGGGGATTTGTGGGGAAAGTAAGAGAGACGTGGAGAGAACAGAGTCACACATGCCAAATCCACAGGCCTAGAAAAAGCCAGATGTTCTCCCTCCTGAGACCACTGGAGAAAACAGCCGAAGTCAATGTGCCAACAAACCAACACAGCTTCAAACACATACCAAAACCTCAATGTCAGTAGGCTCTAACAGAAAGAAAACGCCTTCTCCCAAGCCACGAAAACTTATTTAATATAGGATGAGCGAAAAAAAAAAAATATATATAGGATGAACGGACGATTTTCCAGTGAAAAAATGGAATGGAAAACCATGTAAAAGTTTATTAATCATGAGCGAATTACATAAGACCTGAATGAGTAGAAAGTTATGCCATATTCCTAGACGGGAGAATACAGTATTTCAAAGATGTTCATTTCCCCTGAAGGGCACACAAGCAGCCCTCCCTCTTCACGGTACCATGTTACCTGAAACTCATGTAAAAAGTTTTTACAAATTAACAAAAGTATGGAAAGAGGTAATACTATTCTAAGGTTAGTATGTACTTTTCCTGTCCGTATATATTTTTTTAATTAATTAATTAATTTTTATTTTTGGCCGCGTCGGGTCTTCGTTGCTGCACGTGGGCTTTCTCTAGTTGCAGTGAGCGGGGGCTACTCTTCGTTGTGGTGCGCGGGTTTCTCATTGCGGTGGCTTCTCTTGTTGCAGAGCACGGGTTCTAGGCACGTGGGCTTCAGTAGTTGTGGCACGTGGGCTCAGAAGTTGTGGCTCACAGGCTCTAGAGTGCAGGCTCAGTAGTTGTGGCGCATGGGTTTAGTTGCTCCGCGGCATGTGGGATCTTCCAGGACCACGGCTCAATCCCGTGTCCATCTGCACCGAGTTTTCCTTCTCTCTCCAGGCACGGCGGTCTTCCTGAAATCCCCCTTCACCATTTGCTGGATTCTCTCTCTCCCTGTCCTGGGCTGGAGATCCTGTTTCCTACTCTCCTACCCCTGCCTGTCTCGGACACTGCCTCACTGTGGGCCCACCACACTTCGGCTTTCTGAGAAGTGTGTGGGAAGTCCATTTTCTGAGACCCTGCGTGTCACAACTTCTCTTTACCCTCAGGCTAAATGAAAGTTAGACAGGAGACTATATTCTATGCTTCCTATTCCCCCAGAATTTTGAAGGCATTGTTCAATAACCTTCTAGCTTTGGGCTTCCCAGACGGCTCAGTGGTTGAGAATCCACCTGCCAATGCAGGGGACACGGGTTCAAGCCCTGGTCCGGGAAGATCCCACATGCTGCAGAGCAACTAAGCCCATGCTCCACAACTACTGAGCCTGCGCTCAAGAGCCCGTGAGCCACAACCACTGAGCCTGCACGCCACAACTACTGAAGCCTGTGCGCCTACAGCCCGTGCTCCACAACAAGAGAAGCCACCGCAATGAGAAGCCCGCACACCGCAACGAAGAGTAGCCCCCGCTCACCGCAACTAGAGAAAGCCTGCGTGCAGCAACGAAGACCCAACACAGCCAATCAATCAATCAATCAATTTATTTAAAAAAATAATAATAATCTTCCAGCTTCCACTATTGCTTTTGGTAAGGCCGGAATAATTCAGATTCCTGACCCCTCGTATATGACAATGTTTTCTCTAGAAGGTGTAGAATCTTTTATTTGTCACTAGTACTCACTACTGGTGAGTCCTGGCATAGGTTTAATTTTTCCTATTGTATTAGGAGATCGGTGGGCCCTTTCAATATAGAAACTCACATTCTTCACTTCTGGAAAATATCTTTGGATTTTTTTTTTTTAATTTTTTTTTTATTATTATTATTTTTTGCGGTACGCGGCCCTCTCACTGTTGTGGCCTCTCCCGTTGCGGAGCACAGGCTCCGGACGCGCAGGCCCAGTGGCCATGGCTCATGGGCCCAGCCGCTCCACGGCATGTGGGATCTTCCCGGACCGGGGCACAAACCTGTGTCCCCTGCAGCGGCAGGCGGACTCTCAACCACTGCGCCACCAGGGAAGCCCCCCTGGATTATTTTTTAAACTATAATTATGATTTCTTCCTCTCTTCTTCTTGCAATTCCTGTTATTCAGGCCTAAGACTTCCTAGATTGGCCCTCTAGTCTTCTAACTTCTCTATTTTCCGTGTCCTTGTCTTTTGCTCTCTTTTCTGGATGATTTCAACTTTATCTTCCAAACCTACCGAGAAGGTCATATTTTTCATTTCTATGAGTTTGCTTTTGATCTCTGAATATTTCTTTCTTGTATTTCTTAATTAACGTCCTGTTTTTTATTTCATCTTCTCTTATCTCTCGAGAGTCTAAGTACCTTACTGACTGCTACCCCTACACTCCACTGTGCCCGGTGCCCCCAGTCGCGGGATGCTCCGCTTTACCCTCCCCAGAGATGAAGCTCCAGGCTTTTGCTGGGCTTGGGGGAAAGGGGATGAGGGTCTCCCAGCGGTGTGGATAAGAGCTGGGTCTGAGTGATCCAAAGAGCACCTGACTAGCTTTCAACTCCCATTTGCGATTTTCCTCACCATCCCCCTCCAACGACCCACTGTTCCTGAGATCCCTGGGGCCGCCAATTCCTGAGCCTTCTCAGCATTTCATGGTATGAACATCTCAGCTCTCTGCACATCCTACTTCTGGCTTGAGAGTCAGCTTTCTGGGACTTGCTAAGTCAGGTCCCAGTCAATCATATGCTTTACAGCTCACAAAACCCTCTTGTCTTCTCTCCTGTTTTCTCCTGCCTTTGTGGGTTTATGTCTTTTCAGAAAAAAAAACCCTGCATTATAGTCCGTTTTGGAAGGGAACAAAAATGAGATGTGTGTGTTCACTCTGGCATCTTTACGTGGTGTCCTCCATCCTTTACTTTCAACCTTGTTGTGTCACTACGTTTCAGGCAAGTCTCTCAGAAAGAACACATCGATACAACAGGATTCCACGTTTACCCACCTGAGAGTCTGTATATTATAAACAGTTGAGTTTATTCCATTTGCTGTGTACGATTTACAGGTAGAGAGGCAGTAATTGCTATTACCTTCATTTTTCTGTTTTCTATTGTTATGCTTTTCTGTGCTGACCTTTTTTTTTCCCTTTTTTAAATTTTTTTTGCGGTACGTGGGCCTCTTGCTGTTGTGGCCTCTCCCGTTGCGGAGCACAGGCCCCGGACGCGCAGGCTCGGCGGCCATGGCTCACGGGCCCAGCGGCTCCGCGGCACGTGGGATCTTCCCGGACCAGGGCACGAACCCGTGCCCCCTGTATCGGCAGGCGGACTCTCAACCACTGCGCCACCAGGGAAGCCCCTTTTTTTTCTCTTTTAGTCCGTTCTGTGGGCTTTTTTTTTCTATTTTGTTTATTCCTCTCTCCATCCTCCACCTAATTTTGAAGTTACACGTTCTATTACTTTTCTTCTTGTGGTCTTCTTGTGTTCTTACCTTTCTAACATGCACACTTCACTTTAAATTTAAATGTAATACCTTTATCCTCCTTTCATACAAGAGCTTGAAACACTGATGCCCTTTGCAAAGCTCCCTATTATTATTTTCTAGTATTTTAGTTTTCCTTTGCTTTAACTGCCCCCCGCCCCCCAGATTATTATTATATTGCTGTTTCTTAATTCAATGTTTATTTATATTTCTTTACACTGAAGGGTAGCAGGATACACCTCCCCAAAGTATGCCACTGTGGCATAAGGATTAGTTTGAACTGAAGGCAATGGAGAAGAAGCAGACACAAAAAAAGCTCTCCACCCTTCCCTTATTTGCCTAAAAGCAGGACATGAATTTGTAAAGGTGTCCCCCTCCCCCCTCTACCAGGAAAGATAGACGTTAATCACCAGAGATAATTCTAGACCCTTGGCACCAGTGGTCTCTACATTACAAACCTTACCAACTAACACTTATCTTCTACTAGTCCCTCATATACTTACCTTCCTACAATTCGTTGCCATAGAAACTAACATTTTTTTTCCTCTGTCTTGTTTGTCACTTCTCTAAAAATCAGTGTTCTTTGGTTTAAAATGCTATATAAGCCCAAGTTCCAGCCACCCCTTTGAGTTACTCATCACCGAGTTCTGCCATGTGCATGCACTGCACGTTAATCAAATGTGTATGCTATTCTCTTATTAATCTGTCTTTTGTCAATTTAATTTGCACGGCCCTGTGAAGGAATCTAAGATGGGAAGAGAGAAAATGTCTCTTACACCACATTCACTATTTTTTTTTAAAGGTTTTTTTTTTTTTCTTTTTTTTTTTTTTATAGCCACACTGCACAGCTTGCGGGATCTTAGTTCCCCCACCAGGGACTGAACCCGGGCCCTCAGAGTAAAAGCAGTGAGTCCTAACCACTGGACCACCAGGGAATTCCCACACTACTTTTTTTTTTTTTTTTTAAGATTTTTTTTTTTTTTGATGTGGACCACGTTTAAAGTCTTTATTGAATCTGTTACAATATTGCTTCTGTTTTATGTTTTGGTCTCTTGGCTACGAGGCATATGGGATCTTACCTCCCTGACCAGGGATCGAACCCACGCCCCCTGCACTGGAAGGTGGAGTCTTAACCACTGGACCACCAGGGAAGTCCCACTACTTTTTTTTTAAAATGCTATCTTGTTACCTGCATTTCACTCTTTTCTTCTGGACATAATCTACTTCACACATCCTTAACTAGTTTTTCAGTGAGAACATGCAAGCGGTAACTTCTCTAAATCTGTGCCTGAAAATATGTTTATTTTCCCCTTATTCCTGAATAAAGATTTAGTCTATCACTGAATCTAGATATATTTTCAGTCACTACTTGAAGACACTCCTCCATTATTTCCTGGCATTTATTGTGCCTCCTGGATGGTCTGTTATCACTCTAATTGCTCTTTTATACACAATTATCTCTTTCTCTGGTTGATTTTAAAGTTCTTTTTTATTAATAGGGTGTAGTTTTAGGACGATGTGTCCAGGGATGGATTTCTTTCGGTCTCAATCTCAGTTCTTTTTGATCTCAATCAGGACTTTTGGTGCTTCTTAAATCTAAACACTCATGTTTGTATTCAAATCTACAAAAGGAAAATTCAACCATAAATTTCCCCTTCTATTTTCTTCTTCAGGAGCGACTGCTACACATAATCCTGTATCTTTACATCCTGCCATCTGAGTCTCTCCATTTAATGCTGCCTGCATCCTTACCTCTTGGACTTTATTCTGTAAATTCTAAACTCCAGACCTCTTTAACTTCACCAATTTCCATATCTGTGTGCAACCTCCAGTTTCTCTCAAGTAAGTTTTTAAATTATACTAAATATTATTTGAATTCTTAAAAGTTCTATTTGGTTTTTCTCTGATTCTGCCTCTTCTTTTTTCACCCCTACTGTGTTTTGTCTTTATTAAATTTTTAAATTTCATTTTAAACATAATTACTGTCCATCTCCTTTCAGGTTGTCCATTATTTTTCATTTTTAGGGTCTGATTCTCCCACAGACTGTGCATACTGATCGCCTCTCATGATGATTCTATATTTAGTTCGTTTTTATTGTGAGCTCGAAATCAGCAAGGGTTGCTCTTCTGGGAATCCTGTAAGTTCTGACATCTGACACGGAGAGATTTCATATTTGCTTCTGCTGAAGCCCAAGGGATTTCAAGTGTCCTTCAACAGCCTTCCCCACCCCCTACCGGCATGCGGGATGCAGGATCTTAGTTCCCCTACCAGGGATGGAACCCGTGTCCCCTGCAGTGGAAGTGCAGAGTCCTAACCACTGGACCGCCAGGGAAGTCCCAACAGTTTCATGTTAACTTCTCCCCTCGGGAGCTGCCGCCTGCACAGACACTATGACTCCTGGACCTGGGGCCTCAATTTCTCACCGGCAACCTTTCCTTCTTCCCCGTCCAGTCTCCAGACAGACCACAGGTGTCCTCACTATCTCCGTGAGGACTGTTAGTCCCCTTGTAAGGATAGGGACTCACCTAGATTTAGCACAAACCCATACATGGAATTGCCTTACCCAAGAAGCGTGTCATCTCCCAGGAGAGCTGATCCTTCCACCAGACACTGAGCCAGTGTGGTCAAAGGCAACTTTTTCTGAAAAGGAAGAAAACGTGGTCATGAAAACTACTTCAACAGTCACCCACTTACACTAAAATAGCAAGAAGTCAAATACTTGCCGAGATATTACATTAGCTAAGAAACAAACTGACTTTAAAATATGAATAAAACCTAAAAATTCAGAGGATACAATGCTGGGTTAGACTCAGAGATGTCAAAATTCAGAAAATTAAAACGATTAAATTTGCTAAGTTGGAAAATAAGGCTAAGGTTTACATGCTGCATTTTTAATGTAATTTAATTTAATTTTCATTTTGTTTCATTTCATTTCATTTTCTGGCTGCGCTGTGCAGCTTGTGGGAATTTAGTTCCCCAACCAGGGATTGAACCTGGACCATGGCAGTGAAAGCGTGAAGTCCTAACCACTGGACTGTCAGGGAATTCCCTACATGCTGCGTTTTAAAATAGAGTAGCATAGCAGCAGGGAAAAAAGAGAAGATTTCAAACGTATGCTAAAGATTCAAGCCATGCCTTAATTTCTAAAAATCATCTCTCTCAAGAAGTATATTAGCCCCATTTTAGAAATAAGTCAGCTTATGGTCAAGGAAGAGAGAAAAATGTTCACACAGAATTACAATGCAAACAAAATCATCATCAAAATAAGGTATACTCCAGAAAGAAGATATAAAATGGCCAATAAGCACATGAAAAGATGCTTAACATCATTAGTCATTAAGGAAACCCAAATCAAAGCTGCAATTAGATACCACCTCACACCCATGAAGATGGCTCTCATAATCTTAATAATTTATTTTTTAAATACAAAAAATAAATATTGGTGAGCGTGTGGAGATATTGGAACCTTCATGCTTTGCCAGTAGAGATGTACAATGGTCCAGCACTGTAGAAAAGCTTGGCAGCATTTCAAGAAGTTAAACGAAATTACCATATGGCCCAGCGATTCCACTCTGGGGCATGTACTCAAAATAATTTGAAACAGATGGCTGAACAAAAACATGTGCATGACGCAAAGGGCAGCCCAATTCACAATAGCCAAAAGGTGGAGACAGCAGAAACGTCCATCAACGGATGAGGGAATAAACACATGCGGTCTATCCACGCAACGGAATATTATGCAGCCATAAACACGGAACGAACTCCTGACACAGATTACAACACGGGTGAACCCTGCAGGCATCACAATAAGTGAGATAAACCAGGCACAAATGTGCATGTAATGTACAGTTCTATTTATATAAGATATCCAGAATAAACAAATCCATAGGGACAGAAGGTAGATTCGTGGTTGCCAAGAGCTGGGGGGAGGGGGAAAGGGGACCGACTGACTAATGAGTATGGGATTTCCTTTCGGGGTGATGGAAATGTTCTGGAAGTAGATCATGGTGGTAGTTGCAAAACACTGTGACTCTACTAAACGCCACTGAATTGTACTCTTTAAAATAGCTAAAGTGGTAAGCTTTATGTTACGTGGGAAGAGAGGGAGGGAGGGACGGAAAGAAGGAGGGAGGGAGGTGGGCAGGCAGAAGGACCACAGCATAATCCACCTTCCCTCCTGAAGTGTCAACAAGCCCTCTCCTTCCTGAGCTGGACCCACCCAGCACACACGGAGAACAACAGGGTAAGAACAGCTAGATATCTGGGAATTCCCTGGCGGTCCAGTGGTTAAGACTCCGTGCTTCCACTCCAGGGGACACGGGTTCGATCCCTGGTCAGGGTACTGAGATTCCACATGCTGCACAGCGCGGCCAAAAATTTAAAAAAGAACAGGTAGATATCCTCGGGTCTTCCGGTCCCCACTGCCACAAAGACAGCTCTTCAAACAGAAAGTGATGGAGCCCCTCCCAGCCCAGAATCTCCTGTCTTAGCACCCAGAGACCCTCGGCTGTAACTTGCTTACTCCCCAGCATGAATGGTGTGCCTATCTGGGTACCACGCCCGTGGTGACCGAGACCAGACACTGCTCTCATGGAACTTACATCCCAGGGCAGGGAGACGGACACTAAACACAGACACTTTGAAGGAGACCCTTTCGAGAGTGGGAAGCGTCATGGGAACAGCAGAAAGGAGGACGATGGGCAGAGTGGGCAGCTGTGGGGAGGGGGCGGTGAGGAGAAAAGACTGCCCCCCCCCCCCGCCGAGGGGGGACATTTAAGAAGCAACCTGAAGGGAGAGGAAGTCAGCCATACCTCCAGATGACCTGGGAAAGAACATTCCGGGCAGAGGAACTGCAGGTGCAAAGGCCCGGAGGTGGGCTACCTGGCCAGCTCAGCTGGCTCTGCATCCCCAGCAGACCAGCGCGGCTGGAGCACAGTGTGTGATGGGGGAGAGGTTGGGGGAGGGGGCGGAGGCGGGATGGTGCGGGGCCTCGTCAACCAGAGGCAGGCACTGGGGTTTCCTTCTAGGGGCACTTGGGGACCACCGAGGGCCTGTTTAAGAACAACATGATTGGATTAAAAGAACTCAGTCCTGAGACAGGCAACTGGATGACTTGAGAGCAGCACCAAGCTGGAGGTGGAGTTTTAGGAATCTGCTTTGAACATCCCCAGGAGACCCATGGGCTCCAGGTATCTCCGGGGAAGGTCACAGGAGGTAGACCAACCCCCAAGAGTGGTATGGAAGTTCCTAGGGTTCCTGGGGTTAGTCCAGGTGGAGGGGAGCCCAGGACACCAGGTGTCCTCAACGGGTCTAAAATATAACCCCCTTCCTGCCCTTAGACACGTCCACTCCACAGAGGTCTGAGCCCTTTCACTCGAGGAATAATCTTGCTACCCCGTCATTTCACATAAAATGGGACACTGTTCTTGGTAAAAACGAGAGCAGGCAATGAAGTACTAATATATCCAAATGTAAACACCACTTTCTAGCTGTCCTACAAAGCTATGAGGTCCAGGTTTCCAGAGACTTAATTAAAGGCAGAGGAACAGTATCTTCGGAGAGCATCTGCTCCCACCCTCACCTTTCAAAAAAAAAGTTACTGAAAGCACATTTTAGAAAAATGTCTAAAACGGTTAAAAAAGAAAAGGAGTTGTGCAGGTATAACATCTGTCACGCTCAGAGAAAAAGGATGGATTAAGGTATTAGAGTTCTTGACCAGGGGTAATTCTTGTCCCCCCGGGATGTTTGGCCAAGCCTGGAGATGTATGTGATCGTCACCATGTGGGGGACATCCCTGGTATCTAGTGGGTAGAGGCCAGAGATGCTGCTACGCGTCCTACAGTGCATCAGAAAGCCCCCTGAAACAAAGAATTATCCAGCCCAAAACATCGAGAGTGCTGAGGTTTGGGTTTAAAGAAAGGTGTTCAATCTGCAAGCTCCTAAAATATCTGAATCACAACCACTGAAGACGCTCCCGCCAATCCCGAATGTCAGAGAGTCCAGCCACACAAGACCATTTTCTTTATGCTGAGGATCCAGAGACCCGTGACCCACCTGCCTTTCAGGCAGGACTGAAGCCCTTTCTGAGTCCTTCTTCAGAATTTGACAAGGAAGCAAGGCAAGGGAGGATCTTGCCTATAGCAGATGACAGGCAATTTCTAATGGCCTGGAAGTTGGCATCCTTTGGAGAAATATATCTACCAGTGAGTGGAGTTTTTCCAGATGAAAAAGATCAGTCCGATTAGTCCTGGCAGTGAGTGGAGCAGAAGACCACGCCCGGGATGCCTAGCAGACTGTAGGTCAAGTGCAAGAACAGCCCTGAGGACCACAAAGCCATCGGTCTTGGAGGGAGGTGGTGAGGGGACAGCCAGGTGTCTGGTTTCCAGATTCACACAGGAAAAGCCAGTTGGAAATGGTAGGATTGGAGGGGCCCTTCTCCCAAGCAGGGGGCCAACTTTATCTTCTAGTCATTTCCAGTCACTCAACATCCTCACCGATGATTATGAGATGCTTTTCGGTGGCAAAGAGAGCCACTTTAAGTGACAAAGGACCACAGGACGAGAAAGCTATTCCTGTTTCAACTGCACGTTAATTGCTGAGATTTTCACATGGAGAATAAGCTTTCTCTCTTTCTCTATCTCAAATGAATTCATTTTTGAAAAGCAAATGGTATAAAACTCAGGTGCTGGAGGGTTTACAGCAGAAAGTCTTCTCCCATCCTTAACCCTCAGCCACTGGGTTCCCCTCTCCAGAAACCATGCCAGTGATCAGTTTTCTAGGTATCCTTCCATAAATATTCTAAGAAGATCCAATTGTATATGTGAGTGTGTGTCCATTTTTTAAAAATATTTACTTATTTATTTGGCTGTGCCGGGTCTTAGTTGCAGCACACGGGATCTTCAGTTGCGGCATGTGGGATCTCGTTCCCTGACCAGGGATGCTACCTGGGCCCCCTGCATCGGGAGCTAGGAGTTTTAACCACCGGACCACCATGGAAGCCCCATTTGTCCATTTTTAGTGGACACATTTTCCCTCACAACTGTTAACACATGATATAACCCCCTCTACACTTTGCTGTCCTTTTCAGGTAGAGGTATCATTCATGTAATTTCCTATCAAGACATAGAGAGCTGCCTCAGCCTTTTTTTTGAAATGGTTACACAGATCATTGAATGAAGATGACAACACGGATTTAAACAAGTCCTGTAGTGATGGTGTAAGGGGATATAGGCCACAAGCTAGGGCCTGTGCTTGTGGCCCAGGTGAGCTCCTAAGAAAGCATTCACTGCAGGGGAGACACTGAGGGTGATGTGAGCGCTTGGATTCCAAGGGCACAGGTGTTAATGGGGTGAAACCTCAATTAGTGGTGAGTCTTTGCTTGTGTCGATGCTTTTAAGAGTCAAGAAATTAAGAAAAGGAAAAGGAAAAAAGAGAAAAGAATCAAGCAACTAGAAGGAAGCTACCAAAGGAAAAAAAGGAAGGAAGAAATGGATTAAGGTGACATACTTGCACGTCAAAAAGGGGATAGTGAAAATCTATAATCAAAGGCGGGCGAATAGCGGAAGTTAATGGACTGCAACGCACTACAGACTACAAATTATTTCTATTTCTAAAGAAATGCTCTGAGACAAAGGAAAAGCTGAGGGCTCGGTAGACGCGGGGTACTGTGCTGATTTATTTGACCTAATGCCTACCCGTGACTGAGGTATCATTTGCTCTCTCCTCCACACTATGCTCACCCCCACTTCACGTAGAAGAATATTGAATCTCTGAAGGATTCAATTGCCCACCTGTCCAGAAAACCTGCCAAAATGTGTTTCTCTTGCAGACGAGGGTCTAGGCTGAGAGCATCACCCACTATTCCAGGGACCATTAGCGCCCAGGTAAAGAGACCTTACTTAGCGAGCTTCACCCTGACCAGTGGTTTTCCGGGTCAAAGAGAAGCTATTAAAATACACATTTCCCCGATTCTAGTGTGCCGAGAGATCCTTAAGAGTTGAGGGAAGGGGAGACAGAACGTTCCAGGGTTTGGAAATAGTCGATCTGACTTGTCTGAGATGAGTGTTCTCTCTAAAATTATCTTAGGCATCAGCAGCGCAGTTTGTAGGATGACTCAGAGACAAAAAGTCTTATTCTAATATCCACTCTGTTTCCTAAACATACACACACGCACACACGCCCCTCCATCTCTGAAAACTGCTGTCCACTGTCCGCGAATCCAGGCAGATTTGCTCCTCGGGGCTCAGCAGTTCTCAGGGGTGATTTTGGACTCACGGCGGGGCCCTAATTATAGCAGCAGTTTCTATTCCTTTACTATGTATTCATGTCAAGCACCGTGCTGCTGGGCATTTACGTTTATTACCTCACTTAACTCTCAAACCCTACTGGGTAGGAATTCATTGTTATTACTATTTTCCAAGGCAAGAAACCAAAGCATATAGAGGTAATTGACTTGCCCACTGTCAGGCAAAATTAGGAAGCAGCAGAGCTGGGCTTCCACCTTGGAGGGTCAGATCCCAGCACTTAAACTCGGGGCCATCACGCTAAATTGCTTCCGTAAAGAACAGGAACGAGTCAAACTGGCGTGATGCGCTGCGCAGGTTCTGTGCCTAAAACAGGCATGGGCCATCCAGTCGCGACACGTCTATTTTTAGTGCTGCCTACATGTGGCAGGCCCCGTTCTAGGCATTGAGAATGCAGCCATGATGGGAAGACAAGATCCCTGCTCCCGCGTAGCTCACATATTGGTGATGGGAACAGACACAGGAGCAAATGAATGAGCAGGCTAATTTCAGAGGATAACACATGCTATGAAGAATATGCAATAGGGGGATGTGACTGGGGGAGGGAGGGAGCACACACATCAGGTGGTGAGAGGAGCTGCACCAAGACGGTGACAT
The DNA here is from genome assembly GCF_949774975.1 of Lagenorhynchus albirostris. Classification (NCBI taxonomy): domain Eukaryota; kingdom Metazoa; phylum Chordata; class Mammalia; order Artiodactyla; family Delphinidae; genus Lagenorhynchus; species Lagenorhynchus albirostris. The sequence goes on from NC_083114.1 coordinate 5,001,334, forward strand.
CTGAGCTGAGAATCAAACAGTAAGAAGTTGCCGGTGTGACTATTCACAACAGCGAAGACATGGAAACAACCTAAATGTCCATCCGCAGATGCATGGATAAAGAAGGTCTGGTACGTACACACACACACACACACACACACACACACACATACACACACACACACACACACACACACACACACTGGAATACTATGCAGCCGTAAAAAGAAGGAAATCATGCCATTTCCAGCAACACGGATGGACCTAGAGATTGTCATACTAAGTGAAGTAAGTCAGACAGAGAAAGACAAATACCATATGATATCACTTACATGTGGAATCTAAAATAGGACACAAATGAACTTATCTACGAAACAGAAACAGACTCACACAGGGAACAGACTTGTGGTTGCCAAGTGGGAGGGATGGATTGGGAGGTTGGGGTTAGCAGATGCAAACTATTATATACAGGATGGATAAACAACAAGGTCCTACTGTAGAGCACAGGGAACTATATCCAATATCCTGTGATAAACCATAATGGAAAAGAATATGAAGAAGAATGCATATACGTGTATAACTGAATCACTCTGCTGTACGGCAGAAATCAATACATCGTAAATCAACTATACTTAAATAAAATTAAAATAAAATCAAAGGAGGTTGCTGGCCTGAAATGCTGGGTAAGAATATTCCACGTGGAGGGTAGGTCCCACATGAAGGCTCCGCATGGATATGAACAAGGCAAGTTCAATCACAGGTCAGTGCAGTTGGAGGATGATGATGGGGGCAGAGGAGGACGGTGGGCGGGGGCAAGAGCTGAGCTCAGAGATGCAGGTGGAAGATGTACCATTACGGACCAAGGGCCAAGCTAAGAAGCTGGGATTTTGTGCTACAGTGGGAGTCCTTTGGTGGGACTGAAGCATCTGATTTCATTTTAAACACTCACTCAGGCAGTTGTAGAGACCAGATGATGAAGGGGCTGGGGAGGGGGGTCGGAGTGGAGAGCAGAGACCCCGAAGGGAACACTGCTGTGTTCAGGCAACAGATGACTGGTGCGTGGACCGGGCTGATGAACGTTAAAGCAAATGGAGCTTCTTTGGAGGAAGAGCCAGCAGGACTTACTGAAACGCACGCGGGGAAAGAGTGAAAAGTAAGGATGAAGGATGATGCCTGGGACGTAGAGCTGAGCAAGTGGGTGGATTAACAGTCCCAACCCTTCTCTGCCAGGTCCTCCTCCTGTGAGAGCTTCCAATGCTGCAGTTCCTGGGGGGGTCTTGATTCAAGGCCCCTTGTCTTCTCACCTGTATTTTCTCCCTGGGTGATCTCATGAACTCCCATGGATTCAACAAGTCCTCAAGCCAGGGACCTGGAAACCCCTCTCCCTTCCTCGTACCTCCACATCCATTCAATTGCCAAGTCCTGGTACCCTACGTCCAACATCCATCACATCTCCGACCCCTCTCCATCTTCACTGACCCCATCGCGTCCCACCTTGACTGTGCCCCTACCTGTCTAAATGGATCCTGACTTCCCCCACAGCCCCCCCGCCCCATTTATCCATTCATCACACAATCACCAACAAATCTCATCATGTTACTTCTGAATAACACGCTGGCCTCCCACGGATCTCGGGGGGAAAGCCCCGATGCTGACCATGGTGAGACCGGGTGCCCTGCCATCCCATCTCACACCCTCTCCTTGTCATTCCCTAACCTCTAGTCACTCGGGCCACCTTCACGTTGCTCAAAAATGCCGAACGCCTTCCCGTCTCTGGAAAATCCACACATCGCGCACCCTAACCTAAAAGCACTTTTATCAGTGTCAGTGCTGTCACCTTTAGCTTGTCCTTAAAGGTCACTTTGAATTTCTTTTCAGTTTGATCATTTATTCAGTCAGATGAGAATAAGGAAAGACTGCTCAGCTCAAGAAATCATGGGCAGGGACTTCCCTGGCAGTCCAGTGGTTAAGACTTCGCCTTCCAACGTAGGGGGTTTGATCCCTGGTCGGGGAGCTAGGATCCCAAGTGCCTCACGGCCCAAAACACCAAAACGTAAAACAGAAGCAACAGTGTAACGTATTCAATAAAGACTTTAAAAATGGTCCACATCAAAAAAATCTGAAAAAAAAAAGAAATCACGGACAAAATCAAGCACCTGTCATCTGTGCAGTGAAATCACTGATCTGTACATGCCTGAGCTTATTTCCACTGCAGACTTCTTCCAGGTCCACTGAAGAGCTGTCCAGTTCGTACGGTAATCACTGCACCAGTGTGGCCTGCGCCTCCTGCCATCCCGGTGCTCCCCACGCGGCCCACGTGCCCCCTCCTCTGGGGAAGTGTGAGTAACCAGCTGCCTTCTCAGTGCCAATCGTCCTCTGACCTGTCGGACCTGCCATATCGCAAGTTTGCTATCGATTCATGAGATTTTAGAAAACCTGGAGAGCCAAAAGCCTCCTATATAATTCACAAGACCCTCAATCCAATTAAAAGCTTATAAATCTGGGGAACTTGACCTTATCCTCGAGAAATAAAGCTAGCAGTCATCAACCTACCAACACCCAAGGTCAGTTTCAAGACTCTGGGGCCGACAGTCAGATGCTACTCTTGATACCAAAACATACATTCCTGTTGGCCACTTATTTTATTTTACTTTATCTTTGGCCGAAAGACATGCGGGATCTTGGTTCCCCGACCAGGGACCGAAGCTGTGCTCCCTGCAGTGGAAGCGTGGAGTCTTAACCACTGGACCGCCAGGGAGTCCCTTGACCGCTTGTTTTAAAAACAGTGCTTTCTGAAACAAAAGGACGGAAGTGGGTCACAGGCAGGCCTGGCTACAGGCCCCACACACGGACCAGCTTCTGGAGTCCCATATACGTGTTTGCTTGATGAAAGGGTTTCATGTCGAAAGCAGTATTGCAAACTCTGCCTTTAGACTGTCAGGCTCCCCTTGCTGAAAGTCCTGATAGACACAGAACTATTTCCACAGACACTTTCCAAAGCTGTAAACATTTAATTTCTACCACACGTGAGTGATTCCTGCTGGGAATATTAAGAAAGAAGAAACCAGGGCTAGGAAGAGAAAATGGCATGATTGATAGAGCAAGCGGAGCCGTTCTGGTGCTGCAGCGTGAGATGGTGGAAGGATCAGGGCACGTGCCATGATCACTTAGACAAGCGAGACCAGTAGAACCTGGGGGGCTCGGGGCGACCACCGGGAAGAGAAGTGAACAAGAACTCCAGGCCAGAGAAAATCAGACAGACACCAAACACGTCGATCATAAACTGAAGGAGGAAAGAAACCCCCCAGATTGCATCTCCCCTGTAACAAAGCCAAGCGCACAGCGAAGAATAGCTTTTCATCTCTGGTGGACTTGCGGGGGGTGGAGGGGTCAAAGGGAAGCGAATCTTCACGACTGTTCACCCCAAGGACTGCTCATTCGGTGGAGTCACACGATGCAGTGCCTTTAGTACTAATGCCCTTCTAGACAAAGACCCTGGAGCACTTTCATGCAGCAGGTTCTCTTTATTGCTTCATTACAGCAAAAACAATTTTCATAAGAGCCTTTATAGGCCTTTATAGACCTGTAACCTCCAAAACCACAGTGTAATTATCTTACACGCAGGCTCAGCGGCCATGGCTCACGGGCCCAGCCGCTCCGCCACACGTGGGATCTTCCGCACGAACCCGTGTCCCCTGCATCGGCAGGCGGACTCTCAACCGCTGCGCCACCAGGGAAGCCCTGTAATTATCTTGCATGTGATCTTAAGATACTACGGAGGCAAGTGGAAGCTATGAACAAACAGCTGGGGTAAGAGAAAGGTGACAGCCTCCCTAACGGTGGGATCTCAGCACGCCCCTGCTCTCCTCAGGCGTTGCCCCTGTCTGGGGAAGACAAGGATGGGGACCAGATCTTGCCTGGTGAGGGTAGGGGATGCTTCAGGCAGGTTAAAGGGCACGGCGAGGTGCGAGGCACTGCCACACCACAAGACAATTCTCAGACACCGCCTGGTCCGTCAGCAGGCGAGTTTCACATCCCCCAGGGCTGGGAGGGCACTTACCGAGCGCTTGTCGGCCTCCGCCCCTTGCTGGCCCTGCAGACATGCCGTGAGCTTCTTGTGTGTGCTGTGGGAGACCTGCTTCACCAGCTCCAGCCGCTTCTCCACCTGTGGACAGAGCAGTGGGTGGGGCTTCTGGGTGAGGGGAGGTCAGAAGTGGGGTCACGGGGTCTGGACAATCAAGGGACAGGACTGACTCAGGTTTCTGCAGAGACAACATCCAATGCAGGAGAAAAGGAGGGAAATCACAGACTCAGGGACTCTCTGCTAACCATGCAATCAAACGCCTTCAAATGTCTCCTGAGAAACCTCACCCGGACCGGTGTCCACAAGGCAAGGGGCTACCATAAAGGATGTGTCTCTAAATAGAGCAGATGAGCAGCAGCGGAGCAGCTTGAACAGCATCGGGAAGGGCTCGGCTGTGAAAGGGAATACGTGTCTTCGGCACCTATGAGCTACAGGCCAGCGACAACCTTACCTGAAGAAGGTCTTCGCTCAGAACTTCAGTCTTCTCTGCCCTAAAGAGAAAATGGAGAGACATATCGGTCAAAAAAACCCCTAACAAACAAAAAAAAACCTAGGAATATAGTCTCATAATTACTCTCCACTCTCTCCCCACTTATAGAGAGATTAGAAAAACAGAGACATTAATAGCAGCTATTTTTTTTGCAGCACGCGCACCTCTCACTGTTGTGGCCTCTCCCATTGCGGAGCACAGGCTCCGGACGTGCTGGCTCAGCGGCCATGGCTCACAGGCCCAGTCGCTCTGCGGCATGTGGGATCTTCCCGGACCGGGGCACGAACCCGCATCCCCTGCATCGGCAGGTGGACTCTCAACCACTGCGCCACCAGGGAAGCCCTATAGCAGCTATTTTTTAAAAATTTTATTGAAGTACAGTTGATTTACAATGTTGTTAATTCCTGCTGTACAGCAAAGTGACTCACTTCTACATATATATTCAATATATGCTTTTTCATCTTCTTTTCCATTATGGTTTATCCCAGGATATTGAACATAGTTCCCTGTGCTATACAGTAGGACCTTGTTCTTTATCCATCCTATATACACAAGTTTGCATCAACAGCAGCTATTTCTAACAAGAGAGAATATAGACAGTACTGGAATTTATTGGAACCTCAAGGAACCAGCATTCCAGCAAAAACATGGTAAACAAGATGGTCTGAGGAGTCTGCTGCTACAGCATGGAAACTGGATGGAGCACAACAAACACACTTCTTCTGTCTCCAGATTATTTTTTTCCAAGTAACAGAATTAAGTAGGTTCCCCCACCCATCCCCCTTGGTCTCCCCCAAACAAGCAAAAGTAGCTTGAAAATCTGAGCAGAGATCAACAGCAAACACGGAGACAGCACTGAGTCCTGCTGACAAATGCAAATGCCACCACTGAGATCTGGTCACCACTGTGAGCCCCCCACCCCACCCAGAAAGTGAGGGGCTGGAACCAGGGGTTAACACATTCAGGGAAAGAACTTGGATGCCGGCTGGAGTGTCCCAACCTGTTAGCAACCCCTGTCTCACATCAGAGGAGAATGCAAATCTTCTTGGAGCAAAGCACAAAGAGATACACTCAAAAACACAACAGATAAATCAAAATATAAACTAACCCACAGAAAGGAAAGAAAAAGAACACAAGGGACTTCCCTGGGTGGCGCAGTGGTTAAGAATCCGCCTGCCAATGCAGGGGACACAGGTTCGAGCCCTGGTCTGGGAAGATTCCAAATTCCGTGGAGCAACTAAGCCTGTGTGCCACAACTACAGAGCCTACACTCTAGAGCCCGCTAGCCAGAACTACTGAAGCCCGCGTGCTACAACTACTGAAGCCCACGTGCCTAGAGCCCATGCTCCGCAATGAGAAGCCACCGCAATGAGAAACCTGTGCACCACAATGAAGAGTAGCCCCCGCTCACCACAAATAGAGAAAGCCCACGTGCAGCAACAAAGACCCAACACAGCCAAAAATAAATAAATAAATTTAATTAATTTTTAAAAAGAACACAAAACAATAAAAAACAGAAAGAACAAATATAAAACAAAAAATTAAATGGCAGACTTAAGCCTTAACATAGCCATAATTACATTAAAAGTAAATGGCCTAAATATGCCAATTAAAAGATAGACTGACAGAGTGAATTGAAAACATGCAATCTATGAGAATCTCACTTCAAATATGACATAGGCAGGCTGAAGGTAAAAGGGTAGGAAAAGATATCATGCAAACATTTATCAAAAGAAAGCAAAAGTGGCTATATTAACGTTAGAGAAAGTAGATTCAGAATAAAGAAAATGACCAGAAACAGAGGAGCATAATATAATGATAAAAGGATCAATCCACCAAGAAGATGTAGCAATCTTAAACGTGTATGCACTAAACAAAGCTGCAAAAATATGTGAAGCAAAAACTGACAGAACTGAAAGGAAAAACAGACAAATCCACATAAAGACTTCAATATCCCCTCTCTCAACAACTGACAGACCAGCTAGATAGAAAACAAATCAGCAAGAATAAGTAAGAACACAGCAATTCAATTAACCAACAGAATTTAATTGACATTTACAGAACACTCCAATCAACATCAGCAGTATACACATTCTTTTCCAGTACATATACCAAGATGGGCAACATCTGGGTCCATAAAATAACTAATTTGATGTTGTTGTTGTTGGTGGTTTTTTGCCGCATGGCGTGGCTTGCAGGATCTCAGTTCCCCAACCAGAGATCAAACCCGTGCCCCCTGCAGTGGAAACGCAGAGTCCTAGCCACTGGACCGCCAGGGAATTCCCTAAAATAACTAATTTGAAAGAACTGAAATCATATACAGTGTATTCTCTTATCACTAACAGAAAGATAAGAAGAAAATACCCAAACACTCGGACACCAAACAGCATGCTTCTATTTATTATTTATTTATTCATTTAATTTATTTTTGGCTGCGCCGGGTCTTAGTTGCAGCATGCGGGATCTTCGTTGAGGCATGCGGGATCTTTCATTGCGGCTCTCGGGCTTCTCTCTAGTTGTGGCACACAGGTTTTCTCTCCTGTAGTTGAGGCACGCAAGCTCAGTAGTTGTGGTGCACATGGGCTTCGTTGCTGCACGGCATGTGGGATCTCAGTTCCCTGACCAGGGACTGAACCCACATCCCCTGCATTGTCAGGCAGATTCTTTACCACTGGACAACCAGGAAAGTAACAAATGCTTCTAAATAATCCATAGAACAGAGGAAATCTCAAGGGGGGGAAAAATGAACTGAAAATGAAAATGCAATAGATCAAAATGGTGGATATAGCCAAAGCAGTGCTGGGAGGAAATTTTATAGCACTAAAATCATATATTAGAAAAGAGAAACACGTGCAAATGAGAATCTTAGCTCCTACTGTGGCAACCTATAAAAAGAAGACCAAGAATAAGCCCAAAGCAAGCAGAAGGAAAGCAAGTACAAAGTGCATAATAAATTTAAAACAAAAATAATAATGGAGAAAAGTAATGAGACAAAGAGCTGGTTCTTTGAGAAGATAAATACAATTGAAAAAACCTCTAGCACAACTGAAAAGAAGGAAAAAGAGAAGACAAATTACCAAGAATAGGAAAGAGGAAGTATCACTACAAAATCCTGTAGATTTCAAAAGAACGTCTTTGAACAACTAATACACGTAGGTACATTTGACAATTTACATGAAATGGACTACTGTACTTAAAAACCATAAATTACAATACACTCAATATGAAACAAATAATTGAAATAGCCCTGTAACTGTTAAGAAATTGAACCTGTACTATTAAAAGTCTCAAAAAAATATTCAGACCCAGAAGACTTCACAAGAGAATTTTACCAAATGTTTAAAGAAGAATTAGCCCCAATTCTACATAATCTCTTCCAGAATACAGAAGAGGAGGAAACACTTCCCAGTTCATTTTATGAAGCTAGCATTCCTTTGATACCAAAGCCAGACAAAGAACAGTAATAAAGAAAGCTAACTATAGACCAATATTCCTCATGATATAGATGCAAAAATCCTTAACAAAATATTACCAAATATAATTCAACAACCTATAAAAAGAATTTTTCACCATGACCAACCTAGGTTTAGTCCAGGGATACTATTCCAGGGGTTTTTTAATCAATCAATGTAATTTACCATATTAATAGATCAAAGAAGAAAAACTACATGATCATATTAATCGATGTAGAAAGAGCATTTGACAAAATTCCACACCCATTCTTGGTGAAAACTCTCAGAACACACAGAAGAGATAGAAGAGAACTTCCTCAAATTGATAAATAAATCTGCGGGAAAAAAAAAAAAAAAAACCAACTCTGTAATTAACATTATGCTTAATGGTGAAAGACTAGATGCTTTCCCCCCTAAGCCTGGGATCAAGACAAGTATGTCCGTACTCAACATTCATTCAGCATAGTGCTGGAAGTTTGAATCAGTGCAATAAGGCAAGAAAAGGAAATAAAAAACATATAGATACGAAAGGAACAAATAAAAATGTCCCTATTTCCAGATGACATGCTTGTCTATGTAGAAAATGCCAAGGAATCTACTAAAAAAAAAAAATTCCTAGAGCTAATAAATGAGTTCAGCAAGGTTGCAGGACATAAGGTAAACATACAAAAATAAATTTTATTTCTATACACTAGTAATGAATACATTAATACTGAGACTAAAAATAAAATACTATTAACAACTGCTTTAAAAAATAAAATACTTAGGTATCAATTTATAAATATATGCAAAGAATGTGTCTGTTGAAAACCACAAAATAATAAAAGAAAGATCTAAATAAAGGGAGAAATACTGTGTGGATTGGAAGACTCAACCTAATAAAGATGTCAATACTCAGAAAATTAGTCATGATTAAATGCAATCCCAATCAATATTTCAACAGGATTTGTTGTAGATACAAACTGATTCTAAAATTCACATGAAACTGCAAAGGAAGTAGAAAACCTAAAACAATTTTTAGAAAGAATAAATTTGTAGTACTCACTACCCAGTTTTAAGACTTACTATAAAACTAAGTTATCAAAAGAATATGGTAGTGGGCTTCCCTGGTGGCGCAGTGGTTGAGGGTCCGCCTGCCGATGCAGGGGACACGGGTTCGTGCCCTGATCCAGGAAGATCCCACATGCCGCGGAGCAGCTGGGCCCGTGAGCCGTGGCCGCCGAGCCTGCGTGGCCGCTGAGCCTGCGCGTCCGCTGCAACGGGAGAGGCCACAACAGTGAGAGGCCTGCGTACCACACACACACACACACACAAAAATATGGTAGTGAAAGGGCAGAAAAACAAATCAGTGGGACAGAATAAGGAAAATGGACCTAGACAGATGTAAGCAACTGATTTCTGACAAAGATGCAAAGGAGGAAGAAGAGTCTTTCTAACAAATTGTGCTGGTACAATTGGATATTCATATGCAAAACTATGAACTTTGACCCATGCTTCACATCATGTACAAAAATTCACTCATAATGGCTCACGGAGCTAAATACAAAACATGAGACTATAAAACTTTTGAAGAAAACATGAGAAAATATCTTTGACCTTCGGTGAGGCGATGAGTTCTTAGAAACAACATCAAAAGGATGATCCGCAAAACAAACAAAAAATGGGATACATTAGACTTCATCTAAATTAAAAGCTTCGGGGCTTCCCTGGTGGGGCAGTGGTTAAGAATCCGCCTGCCAATGCAGGGGACACGGGTTCGAGCCCTGGTCAGGGAAGATCACACATGCCGCGGAGCAACTAAGCCTGTGCGCCACAACTACTGAGCCTGTACTCTAGAGCTTGCGAGCCACAACTACTGAGCTCGCGTGCCACAACTACTGAAGCCTGTGCGCCTAGAGCCTGTGCTCCACAACAAGAGAAGCCACCGCAATGAGAAGCCCGCACACTGCAACGAAGAGTAGCCCCTGCTCGCCACAACTAGAGAAAGCCCGCACACAGCAACGAAGACCCAACGCAGCCAAAAATAAAAATTAAATAAAAATTTAAAAAATAAAATAAAATAAAAAAGACTGACCCGAGGAAGGAGGTGGGCTAACAAGTGACGCTAATTTTAGGAAGCCTGGTATTTTGGGCCTCATCTTTGTAAATGAAAGAGCATTGTTCACTATCAAGACAATGAACACTACTATTTTCAGAGGATGAGTCATTCTACAGGATGATAGGCACCGTGTAGGTGACATCTGGGTACAAGTTATGTCTTTTCATTTTATTTTTTACACCAATAGACTAAAGCAAAACAGAGCCTTGGCAAATGGATCTAAAAATTGTGCACTGTTCTCCTGATGGGCTTTAGAAGAACAATCACTGCCACCCACAAAAATCTTGATTGTCAGCGGTGTCATACATTAGCTTGTCAGGTCACAGCAGCATTTCCCAGAATGTGTTCCATGAAAAGACAGACCCATTAGACACCCTGAAGAAAAAGGTTCTGTGGACAAATAAGTTAGCAAACACTGAAGGCTATATTCTCCATTAACAGAGCTTCATTAAAATATTAAACGCTCTGAGAAGTCCTGTAGGAAATTTAAATGGCTTAATTTTGGCTAACTCGTCATTTCCCAAATCTATAAAAATATATTTCACATAACACCAGTTAACGATTACACCCTGAGTGCTGACTATAGTTTAGGAAACATGAAGATGGAGGTAATATTCACTACAGAACATCTTGGAGACTGCTACCTTGGAGTTCTGGCCTCATCACAGAAAGACACTTGGTTGGATTGAGAGCCAAACAATGAGGACTCTCAGCTGTCATTACAGAAGTCACGGAAGGAAACAGTGAGGCTGCCTTTAACGCAGAAATAGTCTCATTACAAAACATTTCAGACAATAAGTCACCAAGTTACAACACCCAAGAAGTTGTCCAATGCTCTCAATTTGTCTATCACTGATATTTGCAGCACCTGTTGCTCTCTTTCTATTTGCAGACTCTCAGGCTGGGTCCCATGGATGTCCCCGTCTCCAGCATCTTCCCATTCGTCATTCACACTGCCTTTAGATATTCTTCCTAGAACGTCCCTTTTACCTAATGCCAAAGAGGTGCTCTGCTAAGCGCTTTACAAGCTTTCTACCACTGTTTAAAAGTGTACCTGAGATTTGTTTCAGTCAGGTAGATAAGACATGCAGACGTGGAACTGTCATGAAGAAACGTACGCTTACAGGTTCCCAGAATCAGGAGGCATGGCACACCATGCAGGGACACACAGGGATACACCAGGGCAGGTCAGGAGGCAGAGAGAGCTAGGGGACAGTGTGGCCAACAGTCTTTACTGTGGTTTCCACAAGAAGGATGGGTTGACAGAGCAAGGAAGCTGAGCAGGTTTAAAGTGGGATAATTTGAGTAATTTGGGTGGGCTCTGGGCTACGGTGGGGAGGTCCCTAATAGTCCAGCACTTGGCCCTGGAGTGATTTAGGGGCAGGAGGATACTGTCCAGACTACAGGAGCCTGAAAAGAGGTGGGTGGAGGTATGGATTCAGAATTGGTTGTTTGCATATCAAAGACGTGCTTTCAGGCAAACTGTCTGCTCTTTCTAGGAATTAGCCAGGCCTCGGAGGGGCAGTCTCTCCCAAGCCAGTGAGGCTTCAGATGCCCGAGCATCTGGAATACAGAAAACATAGTGAATACAATCACTCATTCCTTAAAACAAACCCTGGAAGGTGTTATTATCCCCATTTTTTTAAACAGGAAAATGAGGTTACTCTGAATTAAGTCATCACCTCAGTGCAATATACCAAAATATAGTCCTGGAGCTGCAACAACAGCATCACTTTCACACTTGTTAGAAATGTCAATTCTCCAGCCCCAACCAGACCTCCTGAGTCAGAAATTCTGGGAGTGAGCTCCAAAATCTGTTTTAAGATGCCCTCCAGGTGACTCCAATGCGTGTTAAGAAACACTGGTGTATGGAATAAAATCTAAGAATCTCTGCTTTGGAAAATCCTACTGAGTCAACGAATTTATCTCTTCAAGGTCCTCCAAACTGTCCCCACTGTTCTATGCCCAGGCATCTCCCGCTCTTCATTCTGGCCCCTTCCAAGAGGAGGGAGCTGTCAAGCTGCCACAATCAGACCAGCAGCAGAATTTATCAGCAATAATTGATGCTAGACTATAATGGAGCAATTCCAAAGTTCTGAGTGAAAATTCATTTCAATCCAAAAAGAAAAAAAATTATGATAACTTATCAGTCAAGTATAGAGGCAAAATAAAATCATTTTTAGAAATAGCAAAGGATGTTACCTCTCTTTCTGAGAAAACCCCTTGAGGATGCACTCCAGAAGAAATAAGGATAAAACTTTAATCAAGTAAGAAATGACAGAAATAAACCTGAGAGCAGCCAAGAGGAAATCCCAGGATGTCAGACCCGCAGGAGGCTCGGAGAGCAATAAATACAAATTCAACTCAGTGGCCCCTAAGATGAAGCGAGCAAACAAAATAACAGATGAAATGAGTAAGTTGGAAGGTATGAAGGCATATGATTCTCCCAACAGAAAAAAACAAGATAATCCCAAAGAAATTCCAGGAGAAGTACCCAAGAAAGATAGGATTCAAATATGAATCAAAAAACAAACAAATATGAATCAAAGTAAAGTGATGCATGATTGAATCATCTGTAGAATGTAAGAAAAGAGTATTTATTTAAACTTGGCACTAGGCAAAGTCTCCTTTACCTGGGTAGATATCTTTATGTTGGAACCACAGAGCATGAACTATTATTGACATATTACTTGGCTCTGCAATGAACAACATTTAAGTAGCTATAAAAGAAGTACTTAGTTGACTGTTGAACTTTTAGAATCAACCCATGAACAAAACACAGAAGACATAATTATGATGATTACAGGAGAGAATGAATGTAAATTTTATCAATCTTCAAGATGTGAAAAAGAGAAAGGAAAAATGGGAAAGAAAGGAAAGAAAGAGGGAGACGCAAACAGTTGAGAGAGAGAGGTGAATAATGCTCAGTAAAGCCAGCCAAGAGAAACCGTACCATCTGTGGCAACTGCAGAGACGTTTAAACATAAGAAGTAAAATGCTCTTTGTTAACAACTATTGAAAAAATAGGTATGGAGGGGAAGGCAAGTGGTATAATAGAATCAAAACCCCATCTCCCCAACAGGAAGTAAATTGTGTGTTTGTGGGTATATGGGAGAGAACCAACAGGACAAGCGTATTATTTAAAGACGGGGAGCTAAATTACAGAGGAATTGAATACAGAAGTCATTAAAAGTAATTGTCTCCAGAGAGCAGGGCTGGGAGAGGAATCAGGGTAAGGCGGCTGACACCTTTTCATTATAAGTCCTTCTCTACAACTTGATTATTTTAAAAACCACATCCACCTATTATTTTGATTTTTAAGGGACAAGGTTGCTGAAGGTATGGAAGATAGGTATGCTCACCACAGCTGGTGGAAGCATGAAATGGTACGATCTTTCTTTTTCTTTTTTTTTTTTTTGCGGTACGCGGGCCTCTCACTGTTGTGGCCTCTCCCATTGCGGAGCACAGGCTCCGGACGCGCAGGCTCAGCGGCCATGGCTCACGGGCCCAGCCGCTCCGCGGCATGTGGGATCTTCCCGGACCGGGGCACAAACCCGCGTCCCCTGCATCGGCAGGCGGACTCTCAACCACTGCGCCACCAGGGAAGCCCGGTACGATCTTTCTTGAAGGCAATTTGGCAATATATTTTAAAAGCCTGAAAATATAGAAAACCTTTCTCAAAGTAACTTAAATGGAGGAACTCATCCTGAAGAAATAACTGAGGATGTAGATAAAGATTTAACTGTAAGAAAGGTCACCAGAGCATTGCTCTATGGAGGTCTACGTTTATACGTAATCTTTTGTTTCCAGCCCTTCAGTATATGGATATATTGGAAAAAATCCAAAGATCTTCCCTCAAATCCAAAGGGATTGTTTAAATGGATGGGCTTTCATGTAAGTGTTAAAAATGATGACATATATTTGACATGTAAAGGTATTGATAAATTAAGCGAGAAGGAACAAGCTATAAACCAGTACGCACAGTAAAAAAACACACATATATGGATACTCAGAAGCAAAAAAAATATGCTAAGGTATATGTCAAAGTGTTGTCAGCCCTCTGTTCTTCCCTTGTGTTGAACATTCTACTTCTTCTATTGATACAAGAGACAGTATAAGTATTGTAAAATGTATTGCGAAGGTGGTTACCAGGGGCTGGTGGGGAATTAGTTTCATGGGTACAGTTTCAGCTTTGCAAGGTGAGGAATTCTATGGATGGATGGTGGTGATGGTAGCACACAAATGTGAATGTGATTAATGCCACTGAATTGCATACATAAAAATGGTTAAGATGGTAAATTTATGTTGTATTTTTACTACATTTAAAAAACAAAAATAAATTTTAAAAATATTTAAGGCAGTGAAAATATGTTGTGCGATACTATAATGATGCATATGTTTATATATACATTTGTCCAAATCCACAGAATGGACAGCACCAAGAGTGAACCCGAGGTAAACTATGAACTTTGGGTGATTATGATGTGTCAGTGTAGGTTCATCCTTGGTAACAAATGTAACACTCTGGTGAGTGATGTTGATAATGAGGGAGAATATCCGTGTGTGTGGGGGGTGTTTATGGGAAATCTCTGTACCTTTCTCTCAATTTTGTTGTAAACCTAAAACTACTCTAAAAACAAAGTCTTTAAAAAACAAAGTGTATTACAAAATAATGTAAACTGGAATATTTTATGTCACATGTGATAAATTTATGAACACAGCAAGTTATAAACACCATATTTTAATAGTGTGAAGGTTAACCAAATGAGTACATTTCTAAGAGGAGTTTTAAAGGTATTGCAAAGATTTTAGATTCTCTCCCATGTTACTTTTTCCCTAGTCCCCAGACAAGAATATTCTTGCTGGTTCCAAAATATCCAGGCATTATTATTATTATTATTATTATTATTATTATTATTTTGCTGTACGCAGGCCTCTCACTGCCGTGGCCCCTCCCGCTGCGGAGCACAGGCTCCGCGGCCATGGCTCACGGGCCCAGCTGCTCCGCGGCACGTGGGATCTTCCCGGACCGGGGCACGAACCCGCGTCCTCTGCATCGGCAGGCGGACTCTCAACCACTGCGCCACCAGGGAAGCCCCAGGCATTTTTTAATCTCTAATCCAAACCCTACCGATTCCTCATTGCTTCCTCTGAGTCTTTCCAACAGTATCCATCGTTTCCAAGGACGTTTTCGAGCCCCACGGTTAATTAGTACTTCCCTCTCGACAATAAGATGTTTAAATCTCAAATGTCTTGATACTTATTATACTAAATCTTTAAATATGCATTTCTCGTGCCCTCCAAGTAATTTTATGCTGGTTTAAGGTAAGAATATATACTTTAAAAATAATGCATAATGTGCATAAAACTATACATAATATATTCATGATTATTCATAATATTTAAATTAGTAATGTTAATTATATCATATTCTTATGCATTTTTATGTATTATTTTAAATGTCTTTTTGTTTTTAATTTCTCACAATTTTCCGAACATGGACCAGGGTTGTGAAGAATGGGCTTTCCCCATGGTTTTGGAAGTGATTTTAGGATGCAAGTACAGTGGTCTTGGTGATATCTGATCTCTGGAGTTGTTATGGGCTAAATTATGTTCCCCCCCAAACTCCTATGTGGAAGTCCTAACCTCCCTTACCCTAGAATGTGACTGTATTTAGAGACAGGGCCTTTAGAGAGGTGATAAAGTTAAAATGAGGCCATTAGGGTGGGCCCTTATCCAGTATGACTGGTGACCTCATAAGAAGAGGAGGTCAAGACCAGACACACAAAGAGATGACTATGTGAGGACACAGGGAGAAGACAGCCATCTGCAAGCCAAAGAGAGAGGCCTCAGAAGGAACCAACCCCGTGGACACCTTGATCTCAGACTTCCGGCCTCTGAAATTATGAGAAAATAAATTTCCATTGTTAAGCCCCCTGGTGGTGACACTTTGCGTGGCGGCCCCTGCAGACCCACCCGTGGGTGCATTCTGCATCTTCCACCTCCACTCCCTCCTGGTCACTTGTGAAATCTGAGCGCTGTGGACCTCTGTGGTTTTAAGGATGGATGATAGCATGATCTCGGGGCCACAGAACAGAGTAAAAAGCACTGCACGACTATCACACTGTCCTCTGCTCATGATTTGGGGTCCGTGTTTGTCAGAGGCCAGGGTCTGGTGACCAACAGAACAGGACCTGATGTGTTTCCTGAAAGTGAAGGGATTAAACGGTTCAGGATGAACAGATTCCAAGCCATCCTTGGGAGCAATTTTCACGGTATCTGTCATTGCAGAAGGGTTCTCTGGGGTGGAGTTTAAGTGTGATTCTCTCTGAAGTTAAGGCCTGGACTCAATGACTTGCCAAGGTCCTTTTCTGGTCTATGGTTTGGGTACAGTTTTAAAAATAAACCTGTGATCCCAGACCAGCGGAAAGTGGCTTGGAAGTACAGGTCTCTGAGGGGCAAGTCTGCGACACTGAAAATGACAGAATACCCTGGTGCCCAGCTCCAGCGTGACTTGCAGATTTTACACGGGGAGGCTGGCCCCAGGGTCCAGCGGGCAGGATTTTGGACACAATTCACTATGGCGAGAGGGCCAAGACCACAAACGTGGGCTTACTCGTTACTAGCCTCCTGCCCTTGGCAGTCCTGGCAGGACAGGGCTCAGAGACACCAACAAAATGTTATCTTGCTAAGATAGGTGCTATTCCAGAAGTGTCCCCATCCAGACAAAACACTGATGTCAGGGCTTCTGGCCTCTCTTCTGGTGTCCTTCTCTACCTCCCAGGCACCCCTCTCCACCACTCTCTCAGTTCTGTCTTAGAACTGTTACCTGTCATACTCCCTTAGTGGGCGAGAGGAACATATTTTAGACCCCGTCTCCACATTCTTTCTCAAGTGCGGCTCAATTCATCTCCAAGCCACTCTGTGAAGGCTCCCAGGTAGGGAGGCAGCCATAAATGAAGCCAGGCGGACCGCGGTCCAGGCTGATGCTGTGGGCTGCGGAAGCGAGGGGGTTCTGATGATGCTGTCAAGGTTAGGGTTCGGGGGGAAAACTTTTCCAAGCAAAGTAGTCCAAACCTCAGTTTGTCTGGCATCAAAAATATCAAGGCAAACGATGAAATGCAGATGTTAAAGATCAGCTTTCTCCCAGTGGTAGGGCAAGAACCCAGAAGAGGAGAGGAGAACCCCGATTTGATTTATAAAGGAACTTCCTTCCCCTGAAATCATAACTGAACCTAATCTCCTCTATTTACACATGAGTAGAAGATAATTATGTCCCCCACCAAGCTGTGTCTCCCCTGATCCACGAGAAGAAACACTTAGAACATGTTTATTTTTCCAATGACCCTCTCCCACCGCCAACTCTCATCCCCACTCCTGAGTTTGGTCGCCATTTGACTTGAGGCTATTATTAGCTTTTTCCTTTAGAGCTTGTCTGTTTTGTTGCAATAATCACTATGTAGCATACACAACAGATTCCTGGCGAAAATCATCTCATCTGTTTAGGCTAAACTACCTAATGGTCGCAGGATTCACTGCTCACTACACTCTTTTCTGTCCTCTTCTAGTTTCTGGAGCTCCCCATCAGATTGGCCATTTTGCCAGTTTTCTCCTGCTAAATTATACAAATAAGTAAATAAATAAATAAACTCTGAGGCCTCCATGCCCTTGAAAAGTGATGTTACATGAGTAATAAACAGATGTTATAGGAGTGTAACTCCAAAGCCTTTATGTGTTAACCTTACAAATTGGGTAACCGGGTTTGATATAGGATTTTTGATAATAACCTTTTTGTCCATAAGTCTATAGATATTGTTTAATGGTCTTCTTCCTTCTGGAGCTGCCGATAAGAAGTCTGATATTTAGTCTAGTTCTTCTGGTTCTGTCTGTCCAGATGTGCAAAATTTCTCTTTATCTGTAAAATTCTAGAATTTCACCAGGAAATGTCTATACACATAGCTTGAAACATTCATCCACCCTGCCTAACTTGTCAACTCAGAGAACTTTCCTTCTACTTTTACTTAACAGTTGCTCTTCTCTCTGGTTCTTTTTCTCCTCCGGGTTCATGGTAAGTCTCTTGAATCTGACCTCCAAGTTTCTTATCTTTTCCCTCACGTTTTTCACCTCTAAATGCTTTTGCTCTGTGGCCTGAGAAATCTGTTTCTCTTGATCTTCTAGAATAGAGAGTCATTATGTTCTTAGCAGTGACTATTTTTTACATACATCTGGAAAATAGTTCCTTATAATGTGGAAACAACGTTTTCAGTTCCATGAAGTCTTTTATTTATCTATTTTATTTACTACACTGGTATTTTCTTGAGAGTTCACTGCATTTTGTTAAAGTCCTCTTCCATCTCTTTCTTCACCTCTACCTCGACAGGAGCTATTTCTTCTAGTTTCGAGTTTGCGCTCCTAACTTCCTGTTACCATGCCCTTGGAAGTGAGCTGCGATGGTGCCCCGCCTACGCACAGGTACATGTCCCTCAGCACCTGCACAGGTTAGGCTACTGGTGTTGAGTCAGTAGGACAAAAGCAGATGGGGGGAGATACAGCTCCCTGCAGGCTGGTGTTGAAGGGTTAGAGGAGGTACCACAATGGTACTGGATGGCAATGCTCATCGTTTGCGAATCACAAAGTTAAGAAGTAATTCAGCCTCCCAAGTCAGTCCTCGCTGAACCTCTTGCGGTCAAAAGTATCAAATAGGAAACTCAAATCAAAACTACAATGATGTACCACCTCACACAAGTCAGAAGGGCCATCATTCAAAAGTCTACAAACCACACATGCTGGAGAGGGTGTGGAGAAAAGGGAACCCTCCTACACTGTCGGTGGGAATGTAAGTTGGTGCAGCCACTATGGAAAACAGTAAGGAGGTTCCTCAGAAAACTAAAAATAGAATGACCATACAATCCAGCAATGCCACTGCTGGGCATATATCCAGACAAAACTCTAATTCAAAAAGAAACGTGCACCCCTATGTTCACAGCAGCACTATTCACAACAGCCAAGACATGGAAACAACCTAAATGTCCATCAACAGATGAATGGATAAAGAAGATGTGGTACATATACACAATGCAATACTACTCAGGCATAAAAAAGAATTAAATAAGGCCATTTGCAGCACCAGGAATGCAACCGGAGATGATCATACTAACTGAAATAAGTTAGAGAGAAAGAAATACCATATGATATCACCTACATGTGGAATCTAAAATACGACACAAATAAACCTAACTGTGAAACAGCATCACGGACATAGAGAACAGACTGGTGGTTGCCAAGGGGAAGGGGGGTTGGGAGATGGATGGAGTGGGAGGTTGGGGTCAGCACATGCAAACTAGTATATACAGTATGGATAGACAACAAGGTCCTACTGTATTGCACGGGGAATCATATTCAATATCCTACGATAAACCATAATGGAAAAGAATATTTTAAAATGTATATATATGTAAACTGAATCACTTTGTTGTACAGCAGTAATTAATACAACATTGTAAACCAACTACACCTCAGCTAAAAAAAAAAAATTTTTTTTAAATATCAAATAGCTCCTGCAAGACAAACAAGTGCTTACACTAAGGATTGAGGAGGGATCAGCCTGCACCACTCTGGCCTCTCAATTCACAGCAGTTCCCCCCCTCCCCCGAAAAAACCACCCAAATGCACACACACAAAAATTGAGCCCAGCACTGTCTCTCATCTCTGGATATCCTAGGCAAATTCTTGGCTTCAGACTCAACCTCTGAATCTTTGCCACTATAGCAGAAAGCAGTTTTCAAAACGGCAGGATTTCCAGTCCTACGGGCCCCGCCAGGGCACTTCCACTGCTCCATCAGGAGGTGACGTTTATTTCCATCCTCTTGAACCTGGGAGGGCCTTAGTGGCTGCACAGAAATACCTTCCCAGGCTAGGTCATAAGGATGCTCAGTCCTAAAACCCAGCCACCGTGTTGCGAAGAAGCCCAAGCCACACCGAGTGGCCACGTGTGGGTATCTGGCCAACAGCTCCAGCTAAGGTCCCAGTGGATGGTCAGCAAAGACCTCCAGACAGGTGAGCAAGCCTTCAGATGACACCGGCCTCAGCATCCGACCCATCACAGCCAATATCGAGCGCAGCAGAAATGAGCTGTCCCCTCTGAGCCCCGCCCAAGAGCAGATTCATGAGAAAAACGTCATTGTTAACTTCAGGCCACTAGTTTTTGGGGTGGTTTGTGCTACCACGTTACTAGATAACCATAATGGTCACCAGGGCCCACCATGCTATTCCACACAAGATATCAAGGACCTGGGCTCAGACCAGCTTCTCCCTAGAATCCTCCAGCATTTATATTTTGATGCAGAATTTCCATCGTTCTCAACAAGGATTCACATCATCTCCAGCTTTCTTGGTCTTAGGGATGGCTTTGAGAAGATTCTAGAGCCATCCACTTCTTTGGTACTAAAATGACTGTCAGTGAGAGGTAAAATGGGAGGAAACTGGCATAAAATAATAATTCTATATTTTATGCAAGTATAGCAGAGGAAGACATGTAAATGTTATGTCAGTTCTCGGGTTGAGATGCAAATATTTTGAGTTGGCTCAGTGAATGACAGTAGATTTTACAAATTTTAGGGGAAACTACCTGTACATGACAAGCATGAATTCACTTAACTAGGTCAAGGAGTTTTAGAAACGTGGGGTAACGGCGTCAGCAAGCAGAGGTCCTCGCTTCTCTCTGGGCTGTTGATTCTCCAGGGAAGCCTCTTAGCCTCTCCAAGTTCCCTCATCCATTATGCGAGGAAATTGGGCTCAGTGATCTTTAAGATCCTGTGAGCTCAGCCATTCTGCGGACATTTAATGAACATTCATATGTCGATACCAAGAACATGCTGTCCACCCAACCCCATCATTTCACATATGGAAGAACTGAAGACAGCCTGAGAGTTAGCAAGCAAGTGAGAGATTAAGAGACAGAGAGGAAGACACGGAATCCCCACCATCGGAACAATACGCTACCATGAAACTCTGCTTGTGGGATCAACCCAGATGTTCTCAGTATATAGCTGCACCCTATGCTCCGAGGAGCAATAAAACAGGGATTCATTCATGTCCTGCCCGTGGGATCTCTGCTACCAACCTCACAAGGAGGAGTCACGCAACGATGTGGCAGAGAAATGTTTGGCCACCAACATTATTCCAACTACCCAATCACAGGTCTGTACCACCTGCTTCCCATGCTTCGCCCGCTCCCGCCCACTTCAACTGAAGCAAGATGCTTCCCCGCGTGGCCCTGAGTGGCTGGCCATGACTCCTGCTTCTAAGGGACCGTGAGTGGTAAAAAGTTTCCTCCTTCCTGGCAATCATTTGCATGTCTACGGGTCTCAATTCACCTCCTCAAGACAAGTCCCAGGTACATTTTAGAGCAGAAGGTGGCAGACGGGACTCCACAAGAACAGGGGGACATCTCAGGAAGTACTGAGAGAGAAGAACAGAGGAGAGTCAAGGGACGATCTTTAGGTCCTGGGTACCAGCCCAACATGTGGGCAGTAAAGCGGCCTGCAAAGTTTCCGAGATGACGAGAACGGGTGTCTCCTGGGTCCGAGCAGACCCCCTGGGGTAAGAGCTTCACGCCAGGAAGAGGAGGGCAGATTCCTTCCTGTAGGACGTGTGAAAAGCTCCTGTACTCTCTCCTAGGGCTGCGACAACGAAGTGCTACAGAGGGGCGGCTTCCACCACAGAAGTGTATTGCCTCACAGCTCTGGAGGCCAGAAATCTGCAGTCACGGGGCTGGCTGGGGGGTTCCTTCCCAGGGCCGAGAGGGAGACTCTCTTCTAGGTTGTGGCTGCCTCGGGCATTCCTCGGCTGGTAGATGATGTTCCTTCTGTGTGTGGATGTCTGTCCAAATTTTCCCTTCTTATAAGGACACACGCAGCCCCACTGGATTAGGACCCACCCTAATGACCTCATCTTAACTCGATCATCCGTAAAGACTATTTCTAGGTAAGGTCACCTTCCCAGGTGCTGGGGGTTAGGACTTCAACATCTTCTGGGGGGACACAATTCAACCCATAAGAGGTCCGCATCCATTTCACTGGTGTTCTTTTTCTTTAGTTCATCCAGTTCACCCCTCTTTGCTACTTTCAAAGTAAAACCCAGAAGGCCAATAAAAGGGTTCAGATCACCAATTGTGATCACGCAATTCCTCTGTGTGTGTGTGTGGGGGGGGGGGTCACCACAACACCAATTTTCAGACAGCAGCTGCGTGTCCTACAGTTCAATTCAGTTCTGACACCATCTAACTGAAGGCAGCGTCCGATCCCACAGCTTAAGGGCTCAGTCTCACAGGACTGTCCCCCCTCCCCGACACACACACTTTGCCTTCTGACTGGCTATAGATTGAAGGTTCCAAAGAACCCCCTCCTTGGGTTCGATTAATTTGCTCGAGTGGCTCACAGAACTCAAAGAAACATTTTCCTTACTAGATTACCGGTTTACCATAAAAGGATATAACTCAGGATCAGCCTCTAATCACAGGGTTGGTCTCCCTGACCACCAACCCCCATCCTCAGGTGTCATCTGAAAGTCACTGTCGTCTGAAGTTCTGTGCCAGAAAGAGGACCAAGACCAAATACATATTTCTTATTATAAGTCACAACGCCACATGCTGAGAGCTTCAACTATGGAAAAGCAGTCTAGGAGGGTTGCTTTATCTGGCCTGATGCTAGAGCCATGAAAGGAACCCTTGCACACCTGCAGGATCCCCGCTGCAATAGTCACACCCCCGGTGGCGACCACTGACTCTCCTCGTCCTCCCTCCTGGGCACCAAAGTGGAGGTGAGTGAGGGGCTCTGGCTGGGGCACTTCACAGCTCATCACAGCTGCCAGAGGGCAGGGCAGGTAAAGAAAGGGGACGAGATATGGCCGCTGTACACACAGCTCCTCTACTTGGCTGACCTGGGTGATTTTAGAATAGCAGACGTGGTCAGCACTTTCCATTCTTAAGATTCCTGTGCCCACACACCGTGGGCTAATACACTGCCGAAGGCTTACTACACACGTGGCGTGAGTCTTCCCCCTGTTCCTCCTTCCAAGCTCGAGCAAATGCTGGCTTCTCAACATATATAGAAGTGAGAACCTATGGGGTCCTGAGTACAAGTAATACCAGTGGCACAAGGACAAACAGGGCAAGTGACAGCAACCTTCCAACCCACTAGCACGGACCAAATGCATCTTCCTTATCAAAAACCCTAGCCTGAAAAGCAGATCTGCCCCAAATCGGACATAATCTTTAGCAACATCTGATGATACCTGATGAATAAATTTACAAGTCCCTTTTGGCATGGGGCAGGATATAAACAAATAAATAACATGAACAGCCAATGCAAGTAAAGCCTGTTAGTAGACAGAGTATCCTTTTACAGAAAACATGGTCTCGCACGAGTCATTTCCTAGAAAACGCAGCTAGCTCCAAGCCATTCTGCCATTATAGAATATTCTCCAGGACAGTTGCATTGGAAAGCCTTTTTTCTTTTTCCTCCACAAGAATATAAATCCACTCGTACCCAAAGAGCAGACACTCAATGGCAAGTATCCGTTTCCTACCTGTCTGAGTCTGTTCAGGGGACTATAACAGAACACCTTAGATAGCGTGGCTTACAGAGAACAGAAATGCATTTCTCACGGTTCTGGAGACTGGGAAGTCCACGATCAAGGTACCAGCAGATACGCAGTCTGGTGAGGACCCGCTTTCTGGTTGACAGCCCACGTTTTCTCCCTGTGTCTTCATGTGGTGGAAGGAACAAGGGAGGTTTCTGGGGTCTCTCTTATAAGGGTACTCCCATTCACAAGGGTTCCACCCTCATGACATAATCACCTCCAAATACCCTCACATTGGAGGATTAGGATTGTTAAAAAGAAACAGGCTAAAAATGGAGTCACTTGTGCTAAATCCCACGTCAGCAAACCGAGACTCAACACCTAACTGCAGTTTTGGCCTCTGACAGGAAAATGACCTTTGACTAGTGACCAGCACTAGTGAGATTCTGCCTGATAGAACCCCTACCTTCCCCGAAAGGAAGGCGACCTTGCCTGAAACAATCCACTCTAGGCTAGAACCTTCCTTTGTCCATCCCCTTCTGCCTATAAAAGTCTTTCACTTTGCACAGCTTCCTTGGTGCTCCTTTCTATGTGCTAAGATGGGACTGCTGCCTGATTCATGAATCATTAGAGCAAATTAGATCTTCAAATTTACCCAGGTGAATTTTGTTTTTTTTTAACAGGATTTACTGTATGAATTGTGTGTGTGGAGGGACACAAATATTCAGTCTCCAGCACCATGTGTGTAAGAGGAGAGGGGGACAATTATTCTATCTTATCTGGGCCGTGGCCACTTTCAACACTTCCTGGTTCCCGAGTGGTCACATGGGGCTGTGGATCAGTGACGGCCAGATTTCGGCCGAATTACAGACGGCCTTGAGCTCTGGCTGGAAGGAACACCGTGAGCTGGGGCGTTCACCAAACGGCATGTGTCTGGCTTTTTGACAAAATATTCCTTTTCAACTCTCTAACCTGAATATTAATGTTTAATCTGTCCTGAACTGTAGGTTCTCCAAATCCTCCTCAATCATCAGCAGCTCATGAACCCAAGGGGTCTATTTAGGGTCTGATCAGTGCAGAACCTAGTAAAGGGATAAACTTTCCTTTTCAGATGGTGGCTGGATTCACATTTAATTAAGCGCCTGAGTCCCATGTGAGGTGACTTAGTATTTCAAAGTAATTCATTCCTTATCCTTTCAAATGCGGGGCTGGGGGGAGTGATGTCCAAAACACCACAATGAAGCATCCAATCCTTTGGTGGCTTAAGTCGCTCGCTGCAGGCCTCCTCAGGGAGGATTTAACCAGGTCCTCGCGTAAGAACAAGCTTCCAGAGGAAGCGGCAGGAAGTGGGAAAAGAGGCCTGTTCTAGGACTCAGAAACGGCTTTGCCATTAATTAGCTGCAGAGCAATGAGGTTCAGAGAAGTGAGGCGACTTTTTTTTTTCAATAAAGTCTGGCAAGAGGTGGGGGAAAAGTTTTGTTGGAAAACAAGTATCATCATTATACTTCTAGGGATGTGTTATTTTCAGAATACGGATTACAGAAAGTAAATCTCAACGTTTGGGAAGGCACTGCGATAATGCAGAAAATGCACAGGGAATGCATCGTCACGGGCAGTGTCTTTATTCATTAAAAAGCCACGAAACATACGTCCCCACTAAGTACCCTGCAGTACGTTAAAACCTGACATTCATTTAACTTTCCCAATAACCCCTGAGGTCGGGACTATTAATAACATCATTTTATTGACGGGGAAACTGAGGTTTAGCAAGTGTGGATAATGCGCCCAAGGTCACAAAGCTTGGAGAAGCATCTTACGAATACAGTCTGAGCTCAGAGCCCACTTTCGCAACCTCTGTATCACCACAGCTTTTTAAAAAGTTTAGAGGGCTTCCCTGGTGGCGCAGTGACTGAGAGTCCGCCTGCCGATGCAGGGGACGCAGGTTCGTGTCCCGGTCCGGGAAGATCCCACATGCCGTGGAGCGGCTGGGCCCGTGAGCCGTGGCCGCTGAGCCTGCACGTCCGGAGCCTGTGCTCCGCAACGGGAGAGGCCGCAACAGTGAGAGGCCCGCGTAACGCAAAAAAAAAAAAAAAAAAGTTTAGAGATCCTTCCAAATAAAAACTCTGATTATGGAAGACAGGGAGGCAGGGAAGGCAAAAATAAACTGCCTACTTCACAACTGCTTAGGGCTTAGCTTTCGATAGAGTTCTAAATATAGTCTTACTGCTTTTCAAAAAACAGCAGAAAATCATCGCTCGTCAGGCTACCTAGAGGGAAGCAGAGGGGAAGGACATTTCCCCGCCAGGCCCAGTAGACTTCCGGTTTCATCTGCCCTAACACCTCTGGAAGCAGCCACCCAGGGACAATGTGACAACTCCCATCCCTGCAGCCAGAAATGACTGGGCTGGGGGAGGCAGTGCAGTGAAGACAGACAGCTAATTAGATGCTCCTGGGATTTTATAATAAGAGAGGACGGTCAGCTGGGGCTGGACCTGTCAGGGCCAGTGGCTTGGATGGGCTGTCCGTAAGGAAACTTGCAGGAACAGAACTGGTGAGGGCAGAGAAAGACAGGACAGCCTGGGGGACGTGGCCCCTCGGCTCCCAGTGGCGGCACATCTCTCACTGCCGTGACACCTAGTTATCCTTCAGGGTCAGTGTCACGAGGGTGCTAGCTGCTGGGTGCTTATAATCAACTGCCCCTTCGTCAATGCAGCTTGAGGGTTTTCTGTCTCGTGCTTTGCATTTTGCAATCTAGGGCTTTGCCCCAACGCAAACAAGTAGGGCCTCTTCATCCACACACCCCAGCCCAGGCATCCCACTACGCCTTCTGTTATTACGTTTCTTTAAGAGCAGCTTTCCCTTAGTGCCAGGGCCCCCCCTGGACACTTCATCACAGAGGGTCACTCAACTCTTCAACGTCGATGGACCACTTAACTGCTGGAGACAAAGAGACCCCCAATTTTAGACAACTTTTAATAAGCAGTCCAAGTATGTGTGGGAATTTAGAAGGCACAAAGTCAGATTGGCCGATAGTCCAATCAATGGTGTGGGAGCGACTGGATATCCATTTGGAGCTGCTCCATTCCTGGGACCACATAGAAAAATACACAGGAAGTGGATGACATCGTTCATTGGGAAAAAAAAAAAGTAAGATGATGAAAAAAATCAAGACAGTGTGTAATCTTAAGGTGAGAAAGGCCTTCCCAGGCAGGATTCTAAAGTCAGAAGTCATAATGTCAAAAGATTCTGTGACCAATTTCTTAAACTGCTATGGGCGAAAAGTCATAATAAATGACAAACGACAGCCTAGAAGAAAACACCTGCAATATACATAACAAAGCACCCACTGCTCCTTGCAAAGGTTTCCAGGGCATTTACAAAGCATAGGGTGAAACGTGAAGCCTTTCTCCCATCTACCTGTAGCCTGAATCTTCCCTCCAGAGGAACCCCTGAAACATACCCTTTCTATCCTTACTCTACACAGTCAGCGTTCCACACTGTGGATTCAAAATAATTGGGAAAAATAAATTCCAGAAAGTTCCAGAAAGTAAATTTGAATTGACCGCACACAGGAAACTATCTACATAGTATTTACCTTGTATTTACAACTATTTACATAGCTTTTACATCGTATTCGGTATTATAATCTATAGATGATTTAAAGTATGCGGGAGGGGACTTCCCTGGCAGTCCCTTGGTTAAGACTTCACCTTCCAGTGCAGGGGGCGTGGGTTCGAACCCTGGTCAGAGAGCTAAGATCCCACAAGCCTCTTGGCCAAAAAACCAAAACATAAAACAGAAGCAATATGGTAACAAAAATTCAATAAAGTCTTCTTAAAAATATATAAAGTATGTGGGAGGATGTATGTAGGTTATAAGCAAATACTATGCCATTTCATAAAGGGGACATGAGCGTCCACAGATTTTGGTATATGAGGGGTCGTGGGACCCACCCCCCCTGGAAATCAAGGGACAACTATACATCTATATGCATATATATACATGTAAGTTCACAGACACCCTTTTTCTTTTTTACATCATTGGGTTCATACTGTCTGTACTGTGTGTGATTTGATGTTTTCCACATAACACGTCTTAGAGATCTTTCTAAGTATCTACACATACGTCTACCCAACTTTATCAGCTGTGTTAGATACCACTCACTATATCAGCATTTATTTAACCCTTCTCCAACTGAGAGATATTTGTTTCCAGTGACTCTGTTATACATGTGCCCATCAACATCCTGTACGTTCATCTTTGTGTATATGTGTCATAACACTGTCAAATGGGAAAACGTTTACAAAACTATATACATTACCCTAACTTGGTTTTAAAAACAACCACACACATATGTACAGAGAAAGCAAATTAGAACAAACATACCACAAGTACGACTAGGGGATACAACCCGACAATTGGACTGAGTGACACAGTTCGTTTAGACTCTTCTGTGGTTGATCATTTTTCTGTGGTGGACACTATACTTTAATCATCAGAGAAAGTAAGTTTCGGGATGAGTTAGTAAATTCTGAATGGAGACAGAAGGTATGGCTCTCGATTCACTGACCATGATTTCAATCACTCAGACGCCTTTCCCCACTTAACCTGTGGGTTTTCAGCTGTGTTCTAGAGGGTGGATGCTACTAAAGAATGGTCTCTGGGTGAGAACAGGATTCTTGTGTATTTTTACACGTCGTGAAAGTGAAGGATAGAAGAGCTCTGATGGATGACCCGGTATTAGTGCGCCTGTTACAGGAAGTCAAAACGTGGGAAGCATGGCTGCTTGTACAAGTGGGGACGAGGAGGTTATGGTTTGGGGCCAAAGTCAGTGATTACAGCTGAGGGTCCTCGGACGACCAGAAGGGAGGTCCACGAGTTAGCCTGCAATATCTGGAGATGGCGCTACAAGCAGTCTCAGAATTGGTCTCCTAGGAACCATGTCCCTCACCCCAAAGGAAAATAAGATTATTAGGAAGCAGCTGTATTGGGTAAGACCATGGAGTCCTTAAGGGCCATTATGCTAGCCATGTGGGCATAATTAAACGAGCAACTGATCGAACAAATACACCAACCTCAAGAGTGAACAATCAGAGCTGCCTCCCAACACTGGTCCTTCACCTCCAAAGTCAACTTCCATCCTCCCACTCACGTTTCTCTAGAAATGTCTAGCCTCCCCGGCCCCTCCCGGGCTTTGCAGATGACGAAATGTGCTCACATGCTGGGAGGTACTGACTGCAGCGTGTGATGATGACCAGTCGCCACTGAACTTGTGGCCAATAACGCAAGATGGCGGTCATGGCACAGTAAGACACTGTACCTAGCATCTCAAAAACAGGTTCCGGTGATGTGGCTTGTCAATGACAGCGTCTGCACAGGCCATTTTGCTGGAGTGTAACGTGGCTGGAAGTCTCAGAGGTCGGCAAGCCCCGCTTTGGGGCTTCTGCAAGCAGGCTGGGCCCTGCTTGGATAAGGCAAAGAGGACCCTGGAGTCCTGAGATACAAGGCTCACCCAACATCCCTCCATGTACCACCCTGGGGAGGGCTTCATTAGCTCTAACTCCCACCAAGCCTGCCTTACCACCCTCCAGCCCCCCCCGCCATTAGCTGCCTAAATTCCCATTCAGGGATACCATGTGCTCTGGGGAGAGAACACTGCAGACCAGACCACTATCAACGCGCGCCAACTTCACCCAAATCCCTGCTCACAAGGAGCTAACCCACCTCATTCCCTTGTTTGCTGAGGCTGCGGAAACCACTGACAACCTCGGCCTCTGCATGGTGCCGGCGCCTGCCTGTCTGCTCGCCAACATGACACGCAGCATTTGTTTCTAAACGCAGCCTCTTGTCCTTGCTGCCCTTCACCCTGCCCCCTGAGCGGCCAAGTCAAGAGGGCAGCCCTGAGAAGCCCCAAAGGGAGAGGGAAGCACGATCGGTACAGACCTGACAGAATCAGGGTAAAAGGGACCAGGAGTCAGAGTCGGGGGGATGGCATGTGCTGGGGTCACCGGGCTAAGAGGTGGGTGAGAAGCAGGGCAGAGACAGAGGACGAGTCCACCAGGAGAGAAAGGCAGGCGGCAGGATGCTCAGGCAGTTGAGTCGGGAATCAGGAGATGTGCAGGGACTGAGGGCTCCCAACAGGTGCAACAGAGCCACCTGAGAGCGGGAAACCCAGGTGATGCTCTGCTCGTCGCGGGGGATCTTCTATACAGTGGATTCGGGGAACTGGAACAGCTGACACGAGGGACTGCAGGGTCCGGGGTAAAGGAATTCCCGGGGAGGGGGGCATCCTGCTCTTGCCCTGGGGCTTCCAGCTCCCCTGTCCCCTGCACCCCGCTTCCTCACATTCACATTTCTGTCCTCTGTAACCGCCAAACGTTTCTCACGAACGGCTCACCTCCACTTTCCCAATGCTCATTCTATCTTCCCCGTCCTGCCCACCGCCCCCCCCCCCCCCCCCCCCCCGCCACCGGGCAGCCTGTGTTTTAACTCCTCCCCCTCCCCTGGGCATATCCATTGTTTTATCTTAGGCCCTTTGATGCTTAATACACTGCCATGAACATAG
Source organism: Lagenorhynchus albirostris (assembly GCF_949774975.1). NCBI lineage: Eukaryota > Metazoa > Chordata > Mammalia > Artiodactyla > Delphinidae > Lagenorhynchus > Lagenorhynchus albirostris. The sequence goes on from NC_083114.1 coordinate 5,031,583, forward strand.
GTGGTGCCTCGAAATACCCACTGAATGAAATGACGTGCCCCACACCCAGAATGTCCTTCCCTGCGTGCTACACATTTATATTTTTCCCTTAAAAAGGACCCCAAGGGACTTCCCTAGCGGTCCAGTGGGTAAGACTCCGTGCTTCCCCTGCAGGGGGCGTGGGTTCGATCCCTGGTCGGGGAACTAAGATCCGGAATGCCAAATGACGAGCAGCCAAAAAAAAAAAAAACCCCAATTTTTGTAATTATAAACGGTGACAGATGTTAACTATACTTTTAATTATATATTGTGGTGATCATTTCGCAACATATACAAATATCAAATTACATTGTACACCTGAAACCCAATATTATATGGTAATTATACCTCAATAAAAAATAAAGGAAATCACAATGGAAATTATTAAATATTTAGAACTAAATGATAATTAAAGTATAATTTATCAGTGTTGTGGGGTGGAGGCAAATATTCCTTAGACAGAAATATTTAATAATCATTAAATATATAAGAAATATTCCTTAGAGAGCACTGACTACATTTATTACAAGCAAAATGCCATTAGAAGAAAAGAGATAAATGTTTAACTTGAGGCTAGGAAAGAGAGTAATCCCAAAGGAAAAAAAGGGAAAAAATAAAATGTTAAGGACAGAAATGAGTATAGAAGAATAGAAAACAGAATTGATCAATAAACCAAAAAATAATGGAATATGCAAGCATCTTCCGAGACAGTTAAGCAGTAGAGATGTAGCAAATTCAAAACATTTACAGCAAAATAAAAGAGGCAATATGACTATATATACTGTAGAGATTTTTAAAACTCTTTAGAATGTTAAAACAAACATCGATGTAATGAGATATTAAATCACCAAAACTGCCTGAGAAATGAACCAAAAAACCTCACCTGACCACATGCAATCAATTAAAAAAAAACCAGCAGGAGACCAAATAGCACAGACAAAATATACATACAAATGCATCATATATAAATGTATATATAAACATATATAAATGTATTATTTATAAATATATATGTATATTAAGAAAAAAGATAATATAAGCAATAGAGGGAATTAACCAAAGCTAATATGGGTTCTTTAAAGAGACGCGAAACAGAGAAGTCCCTGGGAAAACTAAACAAGAAAAACCAAGCAAAGGCACAAATGACAAATACTGTGAAGAAAAAGCAGCGTTTTTACGTCCATGCCACTCTCTCACTTCGTCCCAGCTTACCCTACCAAATGTAAAATAGATAGCCAGTGGGAAGCAGCCGCATAGCACAGGGAGGTCAGCTAGGTGCTTTGTGACCACCTAAAGGGGTGGGATAGGGAGGGTGGGAGGGAGACGCAAGAGGGAGGAGATATGCGGATATATGTATACGTATAGCTGATTCACTTTGTTATAAAGCAGAAACTAACACACCACTGTAAAGCAATTATACTCCTATAAAGATGTTAAAAAAAAAATAAGTCATGTACCACAATGTTCATTGTAGCTCTTATTTACAATAGCCAGGACATGGAAGCAACCTAAGCGTCCATCGACAGATGAATGGATCAAGAAGATGTGACATGTATATACAATGGAATATTACTCAGCCATAAAAAGAAATGAAACTGAGGTATCTGTAGTGAGGTGAATGGACCTAGAGTCTGTCATACAGAGTGAAGTAAGTCAGAAAGAGAAACACAAATACCGTAAGCTAACACATATATATGGAATCTAAAAAAAAAAAAAAAATGGTTCTGAAGAACCTAGGGGCAGGACAGGAATAAAGACGCAGACGTAGAGAATGGACTTGAGGACACGGGAAGGGGGAAGGGTGAGCTGAGATGAAGTGAGAGAGTGGCATGGACACATATATACTACCAAACGTAAAATAGCTAGTGGGAAGCAGCCGCATGGCACAGGGAGATCAGCTCGGTGCTTTGTGACCACTTAGAGGGGTGGGAGGGAGGGAGACGCAAGAGGGAGGGGATATGGGGATATATGTATAAGTATAGCTGATTCACTTTGTTATAAAGCAGAAACTAACACACCATTGTAAAGCAATTATACTCCAATAAAGACGTTAAAAAGAAAAGTTTTTTTTTAAATTTCCAGAAACATGTAAACTGCACAAACTGACCAAAAAAAAAACTGGTGAAATAAATTAAACCAGAATTTAAAACCTATTCTGCACACGATCACCGCCCCCTAAGATAAAGCAAACAGTTCACACGTTTCAGATCTTGCAGGCAAGCTGAACACCCAGTCAGGGAACAGGTAGGTTATTTCCATCCTATCTCCTCAAACTACTCCAAAGAACAGGGGAATCGGGGTCAATGCCTTCTACACCCTTGAAACCAGAATCCAATACAGACAGCAACAAGGAAACTGATGAGACAAAAAGCTCATTTTAATAACCACAGATTTTCAGCAGGGCATAGCCCACTCCTCCTAACAGATTACACTCCCCAACCTCCCTCTGACTTAGATGGTCCCTATTCTGGGCCAACGAAATGCAGACAAAAGCATGCGCAACCTGGTTTCTGAAAAGTTTTCCCCCACAGACTTCATCTATTTAGAAAGTAATTCACTTCTTCTGTTTAGAACAGCGGTCCCCAACCTTTGTAGCACCAGGAAAGACCATTTTTCCATGGATGCAGGGGAGGGGGGGTGCGGAGGACGGTTGAGGCTGCAGCCGGGGGTTGAGGACCCCTGGTTTAGAATGTAAGAATAGTCACCTGGGTGGGAGAGCTGTGGGGAAGAGAGTTCTGGGGTGAAACTTCAGGTCCTCCCTACCTTCTAGCCCTCTCTGTAAGAGATAAATAAGCTTCTGTCTTTGTCGAGGCTTCTGTTTTGTTTAAATCTTGACCATCTAGGACTTTTCTATTATATGCAACCCAAGCTGATTCCGACAGCCAGTTGAGCAGGAGAGACCCGGGAGGTGGGGAAGCTACCAGCCTTGCCCCCGTAGCTGAGAAAACCCCTGACAGGAGGGACCTGAGGACCAGACGGCTTTGCTTCCTGTGATGCTGGCAAAGCTGTTCAGGATCTCCCTGTGTGGATGCTTGAGCCCAGAAACAAGACTGGGAGGGACCCTACAAACGGACACAGCCAACCCTCTCATTTTACCCGTGAGCAGAGTGGAAATGACTCACAAAACTGATGCACTGGTACACTTCTGATTCCAATTCCCACGTGTGTGTGGGCTCTTTCCACTCCAAAAAGCAACTTTCTGCAATACCAGCTGCGCTTCCTACAATTCAACTCAACTCTGACACTATCTACCTGGAGATGGCATCAGATCCCCCAGGTTCAGGGCTCAGTCCCATGAGACTGCACCACCTATCTCCCACCCCCCTACTTCAGATGCCAATCACAAGTCCAGGTTGTCACCTGTGCTTCTCACTGACCTGCTACAGGTCTGAGGTTCCCAAGACCCCCTCCCTCAGGTTCGATTAATTGGTTGGGGGGGGGCTCACAGAATTCAGAGAAACATTATACAGCTGACCCTCGAACAATGCAGGAGATTGGGTCCAGGATCCGCCCAAGACCAGAATCTGAGGGCGCTCAAGTCCCACAGTCGGCCTTCCTACCTGCAGCTCTGCGCCCAGGCCTTCAACCAACCACAGGTGCAGATCATGTAACACTAGAGTATTGAAACATGTCCACATACAAGTGGACCCACACAGTTCAAACTCATGTTGTTCAAGGGTCAGCTGTACTTACAAGACTGCTGGTTTAGAGTATATACCTCAGGAACAGCAGGGTGGAAGCGATGCACAGGGAAAGGGCCCAGAGCTTCCTCCATGACTTCTCCCAGGGCGCCATCTTCCCAGCACCTCCACGTGTTCACCACCCCAGAAGCTCTCCAAACCCCATCCTTCTGGGGCTTTGTAGAGGCTCTGTTACACTGTCACGACTAATTAAATCACCGGCCGTAGGTCATCGATTCAACCTCCAGCCCCACTCCTCTCCCTGGAGGTCAAGGGGATGGGACTGAAAGTTCTAACCCTCTGGCCAGCCCCGTGCTTGGGTGCTTTCCAAAAGTCTTCTCATTTATGTAAGCTCAGGTGTGGTTGAAAGGGATGTGTTCTAAATGTCCAGACGCCTTTACTGCTCTTATCACTCGGGAAATTCCAAGAGTTTTAGGAGTTCTAAATATATATTTAGGGACAAGGACTAAATATATATTTCCTATTACAAATCAAAACTCACAAGTGTTCAAAGCCAAAGTGGGAAGTAAAACCCAGTTCTTCTGATTTCCACCCAGGTCCCAAGCTGTCTGTTAGATGCATGATTCTCAAAGATTAGAAGCTTCTAACTTTGGCCAAATGTTCATTCATTCACCAAATGCTTACTGAGCAAAAATGCTAGGGACCAGGAACTGGCCTGGGCCCCAGGAACAAAAGGGTAAGTCCCGATGTCTCCAGGCTGACAGCAGGTGGAGGTGAGGCTGATGGGATTAAGGCAGGTAAATGAGGTGAGACATTCGGGAGCCCCTGGGCCCTCCCTCCACTCCTACCCATGGTTGAAGCCAGCAGAGGGATGATCTTCAGAGCCCGGGAAAGCCCCTCACATTCTTGGACCCCTGTCCACGGACATGTGGGCTCAGAGAAAGGTAGTCTTACCCACCACAAATGAGAAGGCAAAGGATCCCGTACAGGTCAGTGAAACTGAGTAAGGCAACTGCAATTTCTAAGAAATGGAAAACGACGCTCTACTCCTTGCCTCTGGCTTATTTTAAGGTTAGATCCCATCCACGTGTAACGCACGCAGTGAAAAGCAATTGGCTACGTACAATTTTGTCAGTATGAAAGCCTGACTCGGGCCAGGCTCCTTATCTATCAGCTCTGCATTGGGTCTTCAGCAACTCGCTTCAACCACCTAAGCCTTCATCATGTCCTTGACTTTAAAACGGAGCTGGTTGGAACATGCTCTCTTGAGCTGTCTTGACTCCAAAGCTGGATCATTTTATATTTATAGTTGATTTATCCCTTGACAAGTCCTTATATGTCTGTGACATTCCACCCTGGCAATGCTTACCAGCTTCCCTCCTAGCAGGCAAAAGTGAATCTGGTGCCTTGGATGAAGCATAAGGACAATCTGAATGCTCTTTTATGGGCAATGTTTTTCGGGCTTGGAGAAAACGAACATTTCAGTGACAGACAAACTGACTCATCACAGAGTCATAGGCTCACACCAACATATCATGGACAAGCTTGTCATCCTCAATCACGCAGCATCAAATGCTGTCTGGAACAAAGGAAGCAAAGGTATACAGGAGAAGATGCTATGTATTGCTTATAATAAGTGCTATCATATTTTTGGACATGGCAGGAATTAATATTTTCGAAAGCCAATAATTAGCAGATATTGTTAAATGTTTATCATCAGACCCTTTTAGGGCCTGGGTTTGGGCAATTCTTTTTTTTTTTTTTTTTAACTGAAGCATAGTTGATTTACAATGTTGTGTTTAATTTCTGCTGTATGGTAAAGTGAGTCAGTTATACACATATATATTCTTTTTCATATTCCTTTCCATTATGGTTTATCACAGGATATTGAATATAGATAGTTCCCTGTGCTCTACAGTAGGACCTTGCTGTTTATTCATTCTGTATATAATAGTTTGCATCTACTAACCCCCAACTCTCGATCCATCCCTCTCCCTCACCCCCACCAACCACAAGTCTGTTCTCTATGTCTGTGACTTTGTTTCTTAATGATGAGCAAACGCAGGGTTCACTGGGGCCAGACAAGGTGAAAACACAAGGGCCTAAAAACAACTGAAATCGGAAGGAAAGACTAAGTTACTTAACAAACATCAGAACCCAGAGAGATCAGGTTCCAGGTAGCAACCAGGATTCAAACCAGAAACAGAAAATCAGATTCATGTAAACAAGCCAAACCAGGGTTAGAAACAGTACACAGAGTGTCAAGGATCGTGGGCACCAGGCACAGACACAGACTGGTACGGGGTCAGGGTGGGAAGGCAGGCGATGAATGCTTTTGAAAGGACTCTGTACAGCGCATGAGACAGACTGTGAAAAGTCCACACACACAAACCTCAGGAAAAGTTCTCTGACCTGCAAACCCTAGAAACAGCTCATTCTCATGACAACAGAAAAGCTATATTTTTAATGCTCTCTGCAGCTAGACTCTGTTCTTTTATGGGCTAGAATCGGAATGGAGAATGTAGCCAACGTGGATAAAACAACATGCATTCTGTGTTCCTTCTAGAAACATAGGATACTGCCCAGTAAGAACTGTCTCTGCCCTCATGGATCTTAGAATCTAGTAGAGATGGTGAAGCAAATCAGGATTTCAGAGGCATCTAAGTGCCCTGATATAGGTTTGAGGAACATTCCCAGAGAACTTGGTCATCAATTTCCAGAAGTAGCTTCTGACTTAAAAAAAAAAAAAAAAAAAGGAGGGGGGGGCGGGAAGGCTTTGGTATGAATTACAGGAAAAATGTATCGGCAACAATACTTGAAGGATATTCATGTTTCATTCCCAATCAACAAATTCAATAGAAAGTGAGAAATGAGTGCGTTGGTGTTGACAAGGTGACTGACGCAGCACAGAGCGTTTCCATGCAGTGATAACACATCATTTCAAAGGCTAGAAATCGACACCAAAAAAAGGCAGTACAGGAAGTCCCTGGGAAGATGGCCACTTGAAAAATGGTACTTCTACCCTTTGATTCAAAGTTACTATTAATATAACATTTAACAGAAAGATTTCTAGGCTATACTTCCCCAAAGAACATGAATAAGAGTTTCCCCATTTTCCATTCTATTCTTATTGCAGATAGCAGGGAACAAGAAGCGGGCTGATATCTGACTTTATTCAAGATCACCTTCTGCCATAAAAAAGAATGAAATCATGCCATTTGCAGGAACATGGATGGACCCAGAGATGATCATATTAAGTAAAGTAAGTCAGACAAGGACAAATATCATAGAATATCCCTTATATGTGGAATCTTTAAAAAAAGATAAAAATAAACTTATTTACAAAATAGAAACAGACTCACAAATATAGAAAACAAACTTATGGTTACCAAAGAGGAAAGGGTGGGGAGACAAAGTAGGAGTTTGGGATTAACATATACATGCTACTATGTATAAAACAGGTAGACAACAGACTTATAGCACAGGGAACTATACTCAATATTTTGTAATAACCTATAAGGGAAAAGAATCTGAAAAAATATATACACACACATATATATATAACTATATATATAGTATAATTGAATCACTTTGCTGTACACCTTAAACTAACACGATATTGTAAATCAACTATACTTCAGTAAAAAATAAATTAAAAAAATAACAACAACAGCATGCTGGGAAAACTGCCTTTGGAACAATGCAACTTCCACATTCTATGGACATCACCCCTCCACTCATCACTCATTGTCTAATTCACATTTTTTTTTCCTAGTGTGTCCAAACAGACTTTGTAGCAAATCAGTCTGTACTGTTTCCCTAAGCATTATTTTAAAGAACTTTACGTATCCAATGGGATAAATCAAATTGTGCCGTGGTGTGCTGAGCTAAAGCTGGATAAGAAAGATGTAGTTCAGGACGGGGGAAAGCCCAGGTAACACAGCAGGCCACTTCAACGACCACTTCGTCAACTCGGTATTACTTAGTGGGTAAACCTGAAACAACCTACAAAGACTGCGAAAGAGAATTCTCAGCTCCATGCTAGCACCATACAAGTTCTCCCCTGAAGGCGAGAAGACCCTGTGAAATTACTTTGTAGCACAAGCAACACCATGATGAATTTCACCTGCACAGCTAAAGAAACAAACCATAAAAGTGTTCCCCACTTGAAATCATCTGAAGTAGTCTACAATCTAGCCCTTTCACTCATTCTATCTGTCTCTTTTACTCATATATGTACCTCCAAGAATGGCATTAGGAGAGATGCCACGGCATTTGAAGGTGTCTCCGGTTTGTCAAGGTAACCAGAAACACTGCAAAAAAATCTTTTCATATTGTTCTAAATGTACTCTAAGGCCTTGTTCTGTTTTCCTGTCCTCCGGGATGGATAATTCAGGGTTTAGTCAAGGTCACATGCTACCCATACTGGCTACAGCTGTGGCTCTCAAAGTATGGTCCCAGCCCTGAAGCATTAGCAGTACCTGGAAACTTGCTGGCTGCATTTTATTGAGTTCCACTCTAGACCTCTTGAATCAGAAACTCTGGAGGTGGAGCCCAGTTTTAACAAGCGCTCCAGGCGATTCTGAGGCACACGTTAGTTGGCGTGCCAATGAACCAGGAACCAATCAGTGTTCTCAACCTCGGCAGTATATCTGAGTCACTTGGGGAGATTTAAAAATCCCAGTGGCCAGGCTGCACCACATACCGATGACATCTCAGGCCTTAGGGGGTGGGATGTGGGCATCAGTATCTGCAGGTCCGCATATGATTTCCCACATTCAGCCAAAGCTGAGCGTCGCGATACCCCAAAGACCTCGAGGAGTTACTTTTATTTCCCTGGAGTGGTTACGCTGTTTCAAACTTCTTTCCTTTGTTCACACTACAATCAGACGTTCCTCGGTATCGATGGGGGATTGGTTCCAGGACCCCCGTGTGTACCACAATCCACGGAGGCTCAAGTCCCTTATATAAAATGGCCTATTACAGTCAGCCCTTTGCATCTGTAGATCAAAAGGCGACTGGTTGAACTGGCGGAGGCAGAACAGAGGATACGGAGGGCCCGCTCTAGTCCGCATCCCTGGGATGTTCTCTCTCCAAGGTGTTCACGTGGCTGTATGTGCTTGTAAAATGCGCAAAGGAAAATTTGAAACTCTTTTTTTCAAGAAGCCCCCACCCCAAATCATGTAAGCGTCATAGATAAAGTAGCTCTACCTCAACTGTCTCCATGTGAAAAATGAAAAAAATTGCAGCTCAGAAAGGGTAATTAGCATGCCCGAGATCACATGAGCTTGGAAGTGGCAGTGAAAACAGAGCCCAAGGTGTCCCTGCAAAGACCACGTTTTGAAGTGGTCACTGGCAATCTCATTCCCTGGTTCTGGGCCCTCACTCCCAAGGTGAATTTCCTCCCAGCTGTGCTTTCTTTCCTACCCTCAAGCCAGACTGCTGCTGCCTCAGGACGCGCCTTTGTGCAAACTGGAGAGGGCACCCCTTCCTCAAGGAAAACTAGCGAAGGCTACTCTGTATCTGCACAGTGTGAAGAATTCTGCCTGGAGGACCTTGGGGACTCAGCTGAACACGCAGCTGCGGGACAGCACCCAGCACCCACACACTGGGAGGGGACCACGCCAGGGTCGGAGCCCTACTCGGGGGATGCTCGGGGTCCGGCCAGGTCTGGGCACCGCCGAGCACCAAGGTGATCCCCTTACCTGAGGCCCCTTGGGCAGGTGACACCAGTTGTCTTCACGGTGGCCCTGAAGGGTCTCTAATCTTCTCCCCAAGGGAACAGCACCTCTTTTCTACCTCCTCGACCCAGATGAGCCACCCAGTACGACCTATCATCTCACCTTGCTGTGCTCTCCCAGGCCAGACACTGCTTGTTCCTATCCTCACGGAAGGGGGAGAGGGGGCCTCGGACACAAGTTGGTATCCCAAGAAACGGGGCGGGGGGTCAAAGAAAGCAACTAAAGGGCTGTTGAGATGAAAGCGTGGCCAACTAGTGACCAACAAAAGTGCCTTCTTTGACCCTGGCTCCCTAGGTCAGCATCAAGAGATCCAGAAGGTCATTGGTACACTGGTTGTGTACCTCACTTGCCATTCCTTTGAAATCTAAGATGAAGATAAAAACCAAGACGTGGCAGAGCCATTCTGACAGAGCTAAGGACACAGTCCGAAGATGTTTTGGCCACAACACACTGCCTGCCCAGTATAACCACATGCACACTACTGGGCTGCAGAAGTGAGGGCCATGTGTACCAGGTTGCACAAAACAAAGAGGTAGGTTAGTACAATGGATCCATTTCCAAAGACTGGGATATAGAATAAAATATGTTTACTATTACTAAACTTCCTGATGACAGGAAACTCTCAATACTGAAAATCTGAATCACAAAAGAATGATTAAGAAATCTAGTTTTTAGGGCTTCCCTGGTGGCGCAGTGGTTGAGAGTCCGTCTGCCGATGCAGGGGACACGGGTTCGTGTCCCGGTCCGGGAAGATCCCACATGCCGCGGAGCGGCTGGGCCCGTGAGCCATGGCCGCTGAGCCTGCGCATCCGGAGCCTGTGCTCTGCAACGGGAGAGGCCACAACAGTGAGAGGCCCGTGTACCGCAAAAAAAAAAAACACACACACACAAGAAATCTAGTTTTAGTGCATACATCCACAGCTCGTGACAAGAAGGAAAAATGTATACTGGCCTTTCACTCAAGAACAATGAACACTGGGGAGATATACTGGGAACTGGAGTTGGGTATATCTGCAATTTTTACAATTGAGAAAAATCAGTGTTTGAGGGTGAATGCTGGTTATTTCCTGCCCTTTTTAAGTTAGCCTTGACCTGGATCACAGAACAAAACTAACTTATTATTTACCTGTAAGTGTGAGTGCTTGACCTCTGTTTTCTTTTGGGGTTAACCTCTTAACTGTATTTGGAAATCACTATGACCTGTGTGAAGATGACCTATAATTTGGAAACAGAAGAGGAGCCAGGAGGAAAGTTAAAACTAATATCCTCTCAATTTCAAGTACTGAGTTCTTCCTTCTTGAACAAAAAAACACTTTAAGCCTAGGGTCACTGATAAAATACCTCTACTAAATCTTCGCAGGTTTCCGTTCATCAGGTTTGAAAAACTCTAAAATGGAATAGAATCCAGCCCAGAATCTACAAATAATTCCAAGCAAGTTGAGACATGGAATTAGAAGAAGTGTCTAGGACCAAATTTCATCAGTGTAAGTAAAAGTACGTAGTCAACCACTGCACTTCATTTTGTTAAGAACGAATGTGGTTTGTACTAACTCAAGGAGAGAAAACTGTTTTCCATAAAGCTCACAGGACACGGTAAAGAAGGATTCAAAGGGTGATGATGAGGAAACCAGATCTGGCTCAAAGATGCAGGAACATGCAAGGAGCACATGCTGCAAAGACGCACGACAACTGTCATCAATTTCCAGATAGGAAGATCCCGCTTTTACAAAGGTGAGCCCCTGGCAAGAAATAAGATACACTGGGACCAGACCATGATGCCTGGCGAAGTGTTAACTGACATGCCAACTTTTCAACCACTGAATAAACAGCCTAGCAGGGGATCTTTTGGCTGCTGTCTCTCCACTAGTATAATTCTCATAGAACACAATCAAAGAAGGTTTGGTAGAGATGAAATCAGCAACCTGGTACATATAACAAAACCAGTTAGAACAGATAAACAATAATGTTCTACTGTACAGCACAGGGGACTATATTCAATCTCCTGTAATGGAAAAGAATCTGAAAAAGAATGTATGTATATGTATAACTGAATCACGTTGCTGTACACCTGAAACTAACACACTGTAAAAAATAAAAAATTAAAATAAAAAAAATTGGAGTTGGGAAGGAGGTGACTACATTTCCCATTCCCTCCTGGGCCCAAACCATAAACTCAGAAGGAATTTTCCCAGTGAGGCTACCTCACCCCAAATATAGGACTAATTCACGTTACAATAAGGAGAGCTTGAGTACTATTAAAGTTGGAGACCAGTGATTTCCAGCACAGGAAGGACACAATAGTCAACCGCTGATATACTGAAAAGAAAGCTGGCCACTTGGAAAATACAGGAAATTGCTGAAAGAAAAAACAACATCTGAAATATTCAAAACTTGCCCTTTTAGATGTATTTTCTTTCAGACTTCTGATGCACATACACAGGTATTTTTAAGAGGACTGTGAACATACAAACATCAGTGTGTATCCTACTTTTGTGCTCACTTAATACTTTCCAGGGAAACACATCTTTCCAGGTCTTGAGAAATTCTGTAAACACATCACTTTTAAAAAGTGATACCTCTAGGAATTACTCTTAAATAAGGTATACAAAAGGATCCTTTTTTTTTTTTTTTTGGCTGTGTTGGGTCTTCTTTGCTGCGGGAGGGCTTTCTCTAGTTGCAGAGAGCGGGGGCTACTCTTCGTTGCGGTGCGTGGGCTTCTCATTGCGGTGGCCTCTCTTGTTGCGGTGCATGGGCTGTAGGTGCATGGGCTTCAGTAGTTCCGGCACGTGGGCTCAGTAACTGTGGCACGCAGGCTCAGCAGTTGTGGCATGCAGGCTCAGTAGTTGTGGCTCACGGGCTCAGTAGTTGTGGCACACGGGCTTAACTGCTCCGCGATGTGGAATCTTCCCGGACCAGGGCTCGAACGCATGTCCCCTGCAATAGCAGGTGGAGTCTTAACCCCTGCACCACCAGGGAAGTCCCAAGGATCCATCTGCTTTTTACAAGATGTTATTTAAATATTTATTATGATGAGGAAATGAACAATAAAGAAATAATTCACGGGTTTCCCTATTACAAAAGAAAGATGGAAAGGGAGGAAAACTGACGAAGGGGAGTCGAAAGCAGACAGCCATGAGGCGATGGAGAAGTGGAAAAATCTGTGAGTGGGAGAAGGATGCTGGGAAACTGCAAGGAGGGATTCTGGATGGGGCAAATTCATCATCTTCAAATACAAGATTATACATCTGATTACTCACACCAGCCATCAACAGGGCAGGGCCCACAGAGCACAATTCTATAAAGCACCTCTCTGCCCCTCACCTCTACAGGTGCCCTCAATATATAAGTGATTTATCCATGTACCACTCATCCTACCAATGCCAGCATCCCACACATCTCCTCGTATTACCCAATCACTGTCAGCCTTGCCAAAGTCACTTACATCCATCAGCTCTGCCATCTGCCCACATCTATAGCACTAGTGACCTGATTAAAAAACGAGAGTGATTAGCCTCTCAGTCTGACCCGTGTTCTGACTCTTCTTAGGCTAGCTCCTAGTGACCACTGCTTCCTTTTCTAAATCTCTACAAGTCAACACAGTCATCATTCATCCTAGCATCTTGCTTGGGATTTGAGTCAGACACACCCATCAACTCTACTTAAAAATCAACCCTCTTTCCTTAAAGAAAACAAAACAAAACACCCTAGCATGACTTTGTTCAGCTCTGTTCTGCAAGCATTTCTGTCCTGATCCACAAGTTCTTAAAAGATACGGCCATTCCCACTTCTGGTTATACACTCAAGAGAATGGAAACCAGGATCTCGAAGAGATGTTTGTACACCCCTGTTCATAGCAGCATTATTCACAATAGCCAAGTGGTGGAAGCAACCCAAGTGTCCATCCATAGATCAAGAGACAGACAAAATGTGGTCTATACGTAAAATATTATCCAGCCTTAAAAAGGAAATCCTGTCACATGCTACAACATGGATGAACTTTGAGGGCATTATGGTAAGTGAAATGCTAGGCCCGACCCCAAAAGGCAAATACTGTATGACTGCATGTATATGAGGTAACTAAAGTAGTTAAGTTCATAGAGACAGAAAGCGAAACGGTGGTTATCAAGGGTTGGGGGAGAGGAAAATGGGAGGTGTTGAATGGGAACAGAGTTTCACTTCTGGAAAATGAAAAAAAAAAATCTGCAGATCGGTTGCAAAATAAAATATACTAAACATTATTGAACTATATGCTTAAAGATGGTTAATATGGTAAATTCTATGTTATGTGGGGTTATTTACAATTAAAAATTTTTTTCAATTATTTTTAAAATAAATTTACCAGTCATTGTTTGGCAACTGGACCAGGCCAGGTGGCAATGATAGAAAAAGGAGGTGATGTTCTCTTATAATATCTGAGGCTTTAACCAAACCACTAAAGCTCATTTTACTCTTTTAAATCAGAAGATCACTCTTCTCAGTGGATGGAAGACAAAAAGTAATTGAGAAGTCCAGTTTTCTCCTTTTTTTTTTTTTTTTTTGCAATACGTGGGCCTCTCACTGTTGTGGCCTCTCCCGTTGCAGAGCACAGGCTCCAGATGCGCAGGCTCAGTGGCCATGGCTCACGGGGTCCAGCCGCTCCACGGCATGTGGGATCTTCCCGGACCGGGGCACGAACCCGTGTCCCCTGCATCGGCAGGCAGACTCTCAACCACTGCACCACCAGGGTTTTATTCACCAACTTATATCATCAAGCCCAAGGAGTTGGCTTATGTTTTCTACACTTTATTATGCAGCCCAGAAACTGATATTTCTTGTTCTTCATCATGTTTGAACGTGACCGAAAATATCCTACACACACGCGCACACACACACACACACACAAACGCACACACACACACCTTTCTTTTCTTGTTCTTAAGGGTTTTGGTAAGCCTCTACCAAAAGGTTTTTTTTTTCCCTCCAGTTTTATTGAGCTATAATTGACATACAGCACTGTACAAGTTTAAGGTGCACAGCATAATGATTTGACTTACATACATCATGAAGTGATTACAATAAGTTTAGTGAACATATTATCTCAGATACAAAATAAAAGAAAAAAAATTTTCCCCTCTGATGAGAACTCTTAGGGTTTAACGCTCTGAACAATTTTCACATGAAACAGACAGCTGGGGCTTCCCTGGTGGTGCAGTGGTTAAGAATCTGCCTGCCAATGCAGGGGACATGGGTTCGAGCCCTGGTCCGGGAAGATCCCACATGCCGCGGAGCAACTAAGCCCGTGAGCCGCAACTACTGAGCCTGCACTCTAGAGCCCGCGAGCCACAACTACTGAGCTGCGTGCTGCAACTACTGAGCCCACGTGCCACAGCTACTGAAGCCCGCGCACCTAGAGCCCACACTCCCAACAAGGGAAGCCACTGCATTGAGAAGCCCGCACACCGCAACGAAGAGTAGCCACCACTCACCGCAATTAGAGAAAGCCTGCGCGCAGCAACGAAGACCCAACGCAGCTCCTCCCCCGCAAAAATAAAATAAAATAAAATAAAATTGTATTAAAACAGACAGCTGTGTTATCTTTATCATGTTGGACATTGCATCCCTAGTACGTATTCATCTTATAACTGGAAGTTTGTGTCTTTTGACCACCTTCGTTTAATTCCCCCTCCCCCAGTTCCCGCCTCTGGTAACCACATATCCGATCTCTTTTTCTATGAGTTTGTTTGATTCTGGAGTTAAATGACCTACAACACTTCGTTAATTCCTGGTGCACAATATAGCAATTCGGTATTTCTATACATTACAAAATGATCACCGCTCATTTCAGCTTTTCCAATTTTTTCATACTGATTGGCACCATTTGGTGGTTTACAGGTTAGCTGAAAACCTTTCCCCTGGTTTGATAAGTCCTTTCTAAATTAAACTTGTCAAAAGACTAGAGCCTGAAGCCACAAGGGTTTCTATGGGATGTTCTCTTTTCTCTGGATCACACTGAACCAATCCCTCTCTCTCACACACACACAAGATTATCTGGGATGAAGAAAAATGCATTTAATTTTTCAGACCTTTCCAACCCTCTTGGCAAGCCTGGCTTTCAGGCGCCTTAGTAATCAAAACCTTGAAATAATTAGAAGCAATTAAACCTTCAACGATTAGAATAAACTATATTTATAAAACCTAATACACTAAATATTATGGTAGGCAAAAACAAAATTATATATCATGCATTTATATGATTATTAAAAAAAGGACACTATAGCATTATAAAAGAAACAAGCAAACAAGAATGTATTTGACGTTTTCCCAAATTGTCTATTTCCCACTGATTTCACCTGGTTCTCCAACACCCAAATGTTATACCTCTTCTGAGGAAATCATTTTTACTAGAAAACAAATTCCATGAGGGAAAGGACTGTATTGTATCCTCAACGCCAACCCAGCGATGGAGACAGCAGACATTTGACTAGTTGGATGAATAAGTGAAATTCACAATCTGGTGCAGAATTTTAGCTTCACACAACTAGCTGTCCAATGCTGCAGAATTTCACAGCAGCTCTATTCCTCATGCAGAGAATGTGAACGTAATCTCTACATTTGGTATGGTTTGTAGGAGCATACTGTCAACTAGACATTTGGAAAAACAGGTGAGGAAGAGATCAAGGTAAGGAAGTGAGTAGCTGAGAGGCAGGAACAAGAAAAGCGAGCAGTGGCGGGGGCGGGGGGGGACGGACGGAACTGCCCCCGGCATTTAGTAAGTGCTTCCAATTTTAAAAAGGAGGTGGGGAGGATGAGAATTCAAAGAAGAGGATGAAACAGGACCAGATGATGATTCAAAGGCCCAGGAGGCCACTGAGAAAGTATGACTTATGTACATCTCAGCCCAGATGGAATCTGAACTGTGACACTTCTTTCTTAATGCAGGCACCCGGAACATGTGCCCAATGTCCCAGAAACGCAAGATACGTATTAGACCCTTATCCTAAAGTAACTCCTGACAGCCTGCCCCTTAAGGACACATATTCCCTTTCTTCCACCAGCTTCAATCACAGTTCTTGAACAACCTCGTAGCTTTTGTCTTTGTAAGTCCCTGATTCTTTCTCTTCCCCGAACACTCTCTTTTTTATCCAAATCTGTGTCCCCTGAATTGCAATTCTTAAGACCCCAGATAAAGTTCTTTGTTCTCCGCAGCCTTGATACTGATTACTGTTTGACTTTACTGATTAAAATTTGTCCTTATCGCTTTACCTTAGCGAAATTAAGGAATAAATGACAGCAGGAAGTGAACAGGCGGCCCAGGCTCTGACCACTGGGCTTGGTCACCGACTGACTGTGACCTCAAGATGCTTTCCTGAATCTCACAAGATTTGCTGAAGCATGAAGTAAGACATGGCATGAATATAGGCCATGTCTGGAATATCAGAAGTGCTGAACAAGTAGTGCCTAAAAAAGCAAACAGAAATAAACCTCTGGAAGGACTCATTAAAACTGGATAAGGCGACAGGAAACCAAAGCCAGGGGAATGTGACACACTGAAAGAAAAATAACTGCAAAGTCAGAAGATGTGTCCCTAAACGAAATCAACTTTACCCTCACTTCTTTTCTCCGATACATGGGATAATGTCCCTTTAAACAACCTGGCCAAACCTCTTTTCTAAAGCAGGCGGCTGCTAAGTGTTGCCAAGGGATACAGGCTAAGCTTGTGTGTAAATTAATCATTGTGTGTAAATTAAGCAAAACACCAGATGAGAGCTGTCTGGAATAGGTCCCTATCCAAAGGGAAAAAAAAAAAAAATTTCATAGATTTTTTTTCTTGTTTAGCTGCTGGAATAAAGAATTTACAGGACACCTAATTTGATTCCTCCGTTATACAGGAGGCAAGTCTTAAGCCTCCAGAGGCAAAGTGACTTGCCCAAGGTCCCAAGGCAATCAGGGATGAGACTGGACCTAGAAGGTAATCTAACCACACCCTGTCAATTTCTCATAGTAACGGTATAAAGGAAAATGTAACATCGACCCAGGAAATATCCCCCAATAAGGACAAGAAATCTGAGTTACAAGACATTAAGTTCAAAACAATCTGAAACGTAAAGATTTAAGAATCTGAGAAATCAATCTTCGCCCACCCCCTAAATGAATCAAGAGAGACAGAGATGAGAGTCTGTGCCCAGAGCAGCAAGCGAATTAGGGAAAGGGAAAGCATCTCTCATCACTAGCACCAGACAGCATATAAGATATCTTCCTGACAGAGCATCTCAAGACAGAAAATAAGTTCCTTGGCCAAAGAGAATTTAGCAATCAGAGCAAAAAGACTCATCACTCTTTTAGGCAAAGAAGGAAAGCATTCAAACAAATACTTAAGAAAAGACTTCTATCTCCTTGAAATCCCAAACCCCCAGAGCTCACACAACCAGTACTTCTTTGCTGCCACGTAGTGGTAGGAGGCCTAAACTGCAGGGCAGGTTCCTAATTGAAGGCTGGCATATTTGACTTTATTCATTTATTCTAATATTTATTGAGTGCCAACTATGTTACAGGCACACTTTTAGACATCAAGATAGTCAGTGAGCAAACAGACCAAAATCTCTGCCTCTGAAGATCTTACATTATAGTGGGGGGAGAAAGAAAATAAACATAATATCTATATATGTATAGTAAGTAGGTGGTAAGTGCTAAGGGGGAAGGATCGTGAATGCTAAGGCACTGGGATTGTGATTTTAGGTATGTGGTCAAGAGAGGCCCTATCAAGAAAGTGACATTTGGGCAGAGACTCAGTAAAGGTAGGGAAATGCCTTAATTAAGGTGAAAATACGTTTGGTATGATTATTACATGAAAAGGCCAGTTTGATCAAAGGTGAATGTGAGCTAATCAAATGATCACCATCAACAATTAGAGCTTATGGGCTTCCCTGGTGGTGCGGTGGTTAGGAATCCGCCTGCCAATGCAGGGGACACGGGTTCAATCCCTGGTCCGGGAAGATCCCATATGTCGCGGAGCAACTAAGCCCGTGCGCCACAAGTACTGAGCCTGCGCTCTAGAGCCCACGAACCACAACTACTGAGCCCGTGCGCCACAGCTACTGAAGCCCGTGTGCCTAGAGCCCATGCTCTGCAACAAGAGAAGCCACCGCAATAAGAAGCCCTTGCACCGCAACTAAGAGTAGCCCCTGCTTGCCGCAACTAGGGAAAGCCCGTGCGCAGCAACGAAGACCCAACACAGCCAAAAATAAATAAATAAAATAAATTTATAAAGATAAAACAAAACAAAAGAAAAACAATTAGAGCTTATAATAAAACCGAGGCACTATGCTTGAGGCTTAAAATCCAGGTTTGGGAGAGGTGACCCAGAGGGGGTCCCAGACACATATATACATGGGGAAAAATAACTGTGCAATGTAGCTTGTGCTAAGGGTCAAAAAAGTGAAACAGACAATAAATGCTATAGAAAGTCAAAACTAGGAGGGCTGCTGGAAGGCTGAGAGCATCAGAGAGGATTTCAGGAGTGATTTGGGGTGTACTGTGGGTTTTAGAGGATAAAGTTTAGATACGCAGAGGAAAAGAAAGTTGGTCAATCAAGAACAGTGAGAGGAAACACACTCAGATGGAAACAGGAATGAGGGACCAGCCTGATTAGCTGAGCAGGGTGACAGGTTAGGATGCACAGGTAGTGTGGGCCCCAAGAACCAACAGTTTTCATGTGAGTTCTGCCTTCCAAAGAGCACTGGATACCTGCCTTATACAAAGTGTTCCAGAAAACAGAAATAAAGTTGCCCAACTTATTTAATGAGACTAAACTTTGAGAACTGAATTCCTAAGCCACACAAGAACTATAAGAAAACAGAGTTCCTGCCAATTTCCTTATGAATGTGATCCAAAAATCCAAAATAAAATACTGGCTAAGCAAGTCCAACGGTATATTTTAAAAATACATAATTAAGTAGTGTTTATCTCAGTAAGTCCAGGATGATTCAACATAAAAACTGTTTACTGATTTCATGTACCTTTATGTATAGTCAAGGAGAAAACAGGATTATCTCAATGGCTGCAGAAAGAGCACTTAATACAATTCAACTTCTATTTGTGATTTTAAATAAATAAATAAATAAAAATACCTCATTGCAAATGAGGATAAGAAGGAACCTGATAAACTTGATAGAGTACCTATACATGAAACAAAAACCTAGAACAAAATGATAAGCTGGAAACCTGTATGATACTATCAGCACTATTTAACATGGTCTGGAATTTCTGAAACACTTAGGAAAAGAAAAAATAAGTATAAAAAAAATTTTTTAAGCTATCATTATTTGTAGATAATATGATGCTCTATTAGGTTAAACTGTTTGAAATTACAGTTTTTATAGGCAAAAATGGTCAGACATCAGCAATGTCATATGGTTCGATGTAAGTTTAGCCACTTGGCTCAAAGTAAGGTTAGTAGGTAACCAACTATGAGAGTTAATAAGAGACTTCATCAAGGTTGCCGATATAGGATAACTTGCCTCCCCAATCAATCTCATTACAGCAGCAAAATCCAACTATAAAATGTAGGATAATAATGTATCAATCACAAGAGCATTATGAACCATGAAATACAAAGAAATCAACCAATACATTCTCTACAGTGAGAAATATGAAACTCTAATAAATACAGATTATGATGTGATTAAAAGAAAAACAGTAGTTAGAAGCTCTAGCCTGTATGTTCACATTGCATCGTGCATCGATCTGAAAAGCGGTGCTATATACAGAACAAAATGAGATCTAGAGTACAATTCATGTAAATTAAAACACCCAAAATTACAGTACATATTTTATAAGAACGCACACAGACGAATGACAATACTTTCAAACTGTTTTTATGGGGAAAGAGAAAATAAAAAGATTAAAAAGACAACAGGCTTACACAGACAGACCAGAGGATGTGCGCCACGATCTGAGAAGCTAACTTAACCCTCTGTGCTGAAGGTCCAATAAAGAAAAGCGATCCGGTTTGAATCACGTGGTATATAAGGAGGACTACTAAACAAGTTTCAAGGTGGTGACTGGGTGTCGAGAGCTGGGGAGAAGAGAATGTTCTCAAGATGACACTTAGGAAGGCTCACCTGACATTGGTGGCTACAGTGGGTTGAGGCTGGGAGAGGACAGTTGTAGGAACACCGGTGACAAATCTATTCCTATGGCAGAGGCCCTTGAGTCCTCTTTGGAAGAAATGGAAAAATTAAAGGATCAACTTGGAGGGACCGTATCAAGAAAGAATCAAGAGAATCTTGGAGCTGAACGGGGATTGCGGGTGTGGAAAAGACAAGGATGACTCCAAGCTTTCCCGTCTTGGTGTCTGGCACCCAGGACGGAAACAGAAAACTCTGGAGATGGAGCCAGGAGGATAAGTTGAATTTTAGAAATAGAAAATACAGCACAATGTGCTGCTGTAGCCAAAACGGCCAATAAAATGTAAGGGCACTGGGAAATTTAAATGAAGTGACCTCCTTAGGTGAAGTCACGGTCCAACGACACTGGTAACAAGGCTGGCTCTGGTTACTGTATCCAAAAAAACAGGCAAAAGACACAAAGAGGAAGAAGACCAGAGAAGAGGAAATCAAGTGATTAAGTCAAATGGCTGAGATGGCTTCCTTACCAGACTCCTTCAAAGAGCTGGAAGAGAAACAATCTAAGAGGGATTGTAAATGAACTATAAAGAAGCAGATTTGTCAAAAATAAGAGAGATCTGTTGAAGCAGAAAAGTGTTTATCAATAATATACTTTAGGACTTCCCTGGTGACGCAGTGGTTAAGAGTCCGCCTGCCAGGACAGGAATAAAGATGCAGACATAGAGAATGGACTTGAGGACATGCGGAGGGGGAAGGGTAAGCTGGGACAAAGTGAGAGAGCGGCATGGACATATATACACTACCAAACGTAAAATAGATAGCTAGTGAGAAGCAGCCGCATAGCACAGGGAGATCAGCTCAGTGCTTTGTGACCACCCAGAGCGGTGGGATAGGGAGGGTGGGAGGGAGGGAGATTCAAGAGAGAGAAGATATGGGGGTGTATGTATACGTATAGCTGATTCACTCTGTTATAAAGCAGAAACTAACACACCGTTGTAAAGCAATTATACTCCAATAAAGATGTTAAAAAAAAAGAGCCCGCCTGCCAATGCAGGGGACACAGGTTCAAGCCCTGGTCCAGGAAGATCCCACATGCGGTGGAGCAACTAAGCCCGTGCACCACAACTACTGAGCCTGCGCTCTAGAGCCCGCGAGCCACAACTACTGAAGCCCACGTGCCACAATTACTGAAGCCTGCGTGCCACAACTACTGAAGCCCGCGTGCCTAGAGCTGGCCTGTGCTCCACAACGAGAAGCCACCGCAATGAGAAGCCCGTGCACCACAGCGAGGAGTAGCCCCTGCTCACCGCAACTAGAGAAAGCCCACGTGCAGCAATGAAGACCCAATGCAGCCAAAAATAAATAATTAAAAAAAATAATAATATACTTTAGAACGAACACAAAGAATGACGCTAAAGAACAGTGCATGCAGCACAGATGCATTACTCTCACTGGCACTGGCTGCAGATAGAAAATCTAGAAACCTAACACTCCCAAAGCCACATAATCAATATTTATTGAGTGCCTTCTACATATCACGCACTGTGATAGACACTGAGGATGCAATGATGGGCTCAAACAGATATGGTCCCTGTGATGGTTAATTTTATGTGGCTACGTGGCTTGGCTATAGCACCAAGTTTTGGGTCAAACATCAGTCTAGATGTTGCTGTGAAGGTATTTTTTAGATGTGAATAACATTTAAATCAGTAGACTTGTAGCAGAGCAGATTACCCTCTAAGTCCATTTGGGCAGCTATAACAGAATAGCATGAACTAGGTGGCTTATAAACAAAAGAAACTTATCTCTCAAAGTTCTGGAAGCTGGGAAGTCCAAGATCAAGGTGTTGGTATAGTCCATGTCTGGTGAGGGCCCACTTCCTGGTTCAGCTGTCTTTTCACTGTGTCCTCACATGGCAGAAGGGGAGAGGGATCTCTCTGGGGTCTCTTTTTATAAAAGGGCACTCATCCTATTCATGAGGGCTCCACCCTCATGACCTAATCACCTTCCAAAGGCCCCAATTTCAAAGACCACCACATTGGAAACTACGTTTCAACAAAAGAACTTTGGAAGGACACAAACATCCAGTTCCCAGCACCCTCCATAGTGTGAGTGGACCACCTCCAATCAGTTGAGGGCCCTTACAGAAAACACTGAGGACCTCTGAGAAAGAATGAATTCTGCCCCCAGACCGTCTTCAGACTCCAGATGGCAACATCAACTTTTCCCTGGTTCTCCAGCCTACTCGCCTGCCCCACAGATTTCAGACTTACCAGATCCCATAATCACATGAGCCAATTCCTTAAAATAAATCTGTCTACATATATACATCCTATTGGTTTTGTTTCTCTGGAGAACTCCGGTGAACACAGTTCCTTGTGTCATTAAAAAAATAGTAATCAAAAGACTCTATAAGTGAACATATATTTTAAAACTAAGATTAGCCTGCAAAAGGGAAAGAAATCTGATTCTATAGAAACATGAAATAAGAGAATGTGACCTCAACTGGGGTCAAGTGCTCTGGGAAATCTTCACCAAGAGATACTTCAGCCAAGATTCTGGAAGAAGAGGAGATACGCAGGCAACAGTAGTCAGGGTGGCAGAGAGTGACTCAGGCAGAAGACAGAGCAGTTCAGAAGCAAAAGGAAGCAGGTAGGAAAGGAGGTCAGGTAGGTACATCAAGGCCAGACCGTGAAGAACCTTACATGGGGTTCATTATCCTCAGAGCAATGGGAAAGCACTGAGAGGAATCAGTTTGGGGATAACATCAGATCTGCCTTGTGAAGACTCAAGCTACTGCGTAAGAAACACAATAGAAGAGGGCCAGAATTGGAAGGAAAAGGTGATGCTGTGGTCTGAATGTCTGTGTCCCCCTAAAATTCATATGTTGAAATCCTAACTCTCAAAGATGATGGTATTAGGAGGTGGAGCCTTCATGCATGACATAAATGTTCTTACAAAAGAAGCTCCAGAGAGACCCCCTAGCTCCTTCCACTATGTGAGGACGCAGAGAGAAGGTACCAGCTCTGAACCAGGAAGAGGGTTCCCACCAGAACCAGACCATGCTGCTACCTTGATCTTGGACTTCCAGCCTCCATAACTATGAGAAATAAATTTCTATGGTTTATAAGATCTCCAGTCTATGGTATTTTGTTACAGTAGTCAGAACAGACTAAGACAGGTGGGGGTCAGTGTTTCTAACTCATCCAACTGGATGGGTGTTGACCGCAGACACAACAATAAGGAAGCCTGGGTAGAAGATCCTGAATTAGGCCTTGGAAATGTTGAGTTTAAGGCACATTTGAACATCTAACTGGAGGCCCCCATGACTTCTTTTCTGGATATCAGCCTCCTAAGAGGTTTCCCTGCTTCCACTCTTGCCTCTCGACTATGTACTGTGCACACAGCAGGAAGAGTAATCTCTTTAAAATGTCAGTAAAACCATATTACTTTTTCACAGAAAATTTCAAACTCTTTTCCATGGTGTATTAAGGACCTGGGGCTCTACCAAAGGCAGCTCCAAGAGGGCTTATGAGCATTCATTCACCTGCACAGAGGGGTCACTGAAGCCAAGGGCATGAAGGATATTGCATAGGACTGTAGAATGATGCGTGAGGAAATCCATTATTTCCTGCAATGGAGACAGATAAGGAATGACCAGAAAAACAGGAAGAATCCCGGCAGAATATAGTATCACTGAGGCCAAGGGAGAGAAAAAAGCACTTCAAGAAAAGGTGATCAGGGACTTCCCTGGTGGCGTAGTGGTTAAGAATCCGCCTGCCAATGCAGGCGACACTGGTTCGAGCCCTGGTCCGGGAAGATTCCACGTGCCGCGGAGCAGCTAAGCCCACGCGCCACAACTACTGAAGCCCGTGCGCCTAGAGCCTGTGCTCCACAACAAGAGAAGCCACCGCAATGAGAAGCCCACTCACCGCAGCGAAGAGTAGCCCCCGCTTGCCGCAACTAGAGAAAGCCCGCGCGCAGCAACGAAGACCCAATGCAGCCAAAAATAAATTAATTAATTAAAAAAAAAAAAAGAAAAGGTGATCAACCAAGGCTGCTGAAACGTTAAATAGTAAAGACTCAGAGATGTCCAGTGGATTTAGCAATATGGAGTCTGGTGCCTTTTTGGTGCCTTACTGAGTTCAGGCAGAGGTATGTGGGTAAGGAATAGGGCCAGAAGCCAGGCAGGGGGGAATACAGAGTGAAAAGGGGGCAACGACATTTGCAGCAACATGGATGCAACTAGAGATGATCATACTAAGTGAAATAAGTCAGAAAGAGGAAGACAAATACCACATGATGCCACTTATATGTGGAATCTACAATATGGCACAAATGAACCTGTCAGCAAAACGGAAACAGACTCATAGACGTAGAGAACAGACTTGTGGTTGCCAAGGGGTGGGGGGGGAAGGAGAGGGATGGACGGGGAGTTTGGGGTTGGTGGATGCAAACTATTACATGTAGAATGGATAAATAACAAGGTCCTACTGTAGAGCACAGGGAACTATATCCAATGTCCTGTGACAAACCATAATGGAAAAGAATATGAAAAAATAACATATATACATGTATATATGTGTATCACTGAGTCACTTTGCTGTACAGCATAAATTAACACAACATTGTAAATCAGCTACACTTCAATAAAAAAAAATTACAAAAAAAAAAAAAGAGGAGGCAAAGAAATGGAGGCTGTGAATAGACACCTTTCCAAAGAGTCTGGCTATAAAAGAGGAGAGGTAAGTCAGGGTGTGGGAGTGTCAGGGGAGGTTTTGCTGCTGAGATGGAAAGGACTGAACACCTTCACATCTTGACGGAATGAACTGTTTGAAAAAGTAGTTGAATATACATAAGAAGGGAGACCTGATAACATAATAAGGTTCAGGAGGAGATGAGACCCACAGCACAGATGGAAGGAAAGAAGAGAAAAAGGATTCCTCCTCCATTGGAAAAGGTGAGAAGGAAGAGAGAATACAGAGAGGTGGTCTTTGGACTTCACAGTGGAAAGTTAAGGCCATCCCATCCATCTGGGAGAGCTTCAGTTTTCTATAGGAAGTAGAAGGTGAGGTTAGTTGTGGTGAGGGAAAGGGCTGGGGATGAGGAAGTTTGAGGAAAGTAGGAAAGGGAAGTACTATTGTTTTGGTGAAGGACAGAAGGAGCTGATCTGACAAACAGTAGGATTCAGAGGCAGCAACAGGGGCCCATTCAAGTTGGATGGTAAAGAATTTGTAGGAGTACCAACCTGCCTCGTTGAGTCACTTCCAACAGCAGGGTTTACCGCCTCAGATACAGGCACAAAGCTCACGGGGAGGGACTTCCCTGGTGGCGCAGTGGTTAAGAATCCACCTGCCAGTGCAGGGGACACAGGTTCGAGCCCTGGTCCAGAAAGATCCCACGTGCCCCAGAGCAACTAAGCCCATGCGCCACAACTACTGAGCCTGAGCTCTAGAGCCCGCGAGTCAGAACTACTGAGCCCGCGAGTCACAACTACTGAAGCCCACGCACCTAGAGCCCATGCTCTGCAACAAGAGAAGCCACCGCAATGAGAAGCCTGTGCACCGCAACGAAGAGTAGCCCCCGCTCGCTGCAACTAGAGAAAGCCCCTGCACAGCAACGAAGACCCAACGCAGCCAAAAATAAATGAAAAAAAAAATCTCATGGGGAAATACTTCAAGAGGGTTCAGTGGTTTGCAAGGTGATCAGAAGTATTAAAGGAACCTGAGATTCTCATGCCCTCCCAAGAAACCAGCTGTTGCTGATCTCCAATGCCAAGAGTGCCAGACAGAACATTACTCTATAATTAGAGAGTCTACACTAAGTTGGTATTTAACCACAGCAGATTTCTGAGTTAGGAGACTACGTGGATGAAAGAAGCTAGAAAAGCAGAATCTATCTGTGCAGCGCAGCAGAGAAAGAAAAAGGTCTCCCCAGTACTATCACCATCTTGCTATTTTAAGAAAACAGGATAGATCCAACACTTCTTGTTGGCCTTGCCATCAACTTGTGCAGCAGAACAACTGCCTCTTTCGCACATTTAACAATTACCTAAGTCCAGCCTCAGCATCAGATATGTGCCTTGGGAAGAGAAAGATGATGGCGTCCCCAGGCAAGGAGGGCAGCCGGGGAACCGAACGTCATTATCCAGGGTATCTTCTTTCTGGCTCTACTGCTGTGCACAGTTGTCTTTGTTCAGCTTTCATCACTTCTACTCAGGGCCTAAAGTGATGAGACGATTCTATCCTGGTTTGCAAATGACTTGCATTCTAGACTTTGGTTTCTTTCTGAATAATTTCTGAATAATTAACAGTAATGGTTTATTAAATAGAGTATGGCCTTACTGGTGCTCCAGAGACCTGCTGGCATTGAACTCTCTGAGGCACAGAAGTTTGAACCCAGGTACCTAAAGGGGTGTCACCACTCTCCCTCCCAGGCCAAGGGAAGTCAATGAAAACTTACTGCAGGGTCAGCCAACTATGGCCAGTAGGCAAATCCAGCTCGTCGCCTGTTTTTGTATGGCCCACAATCTAAGAATGATTTTTAAGTTTTAAATTCATTTTTTTGAAGTATAGTTGATATACAATCTTGTGTAAATCCTAATGAAATAGTCTTCACCTATTATAACCAGTAACTTTTTTCGTCTTTAGTTGTGGTTTTTAACATGTGTTACTAGATATTGAGTAGTTACAAAAGAATATTTAAAACATTAAAAAGATGGGTAAAATGCAACAGAAATACAGTCCAGAAACAGACCCACATGTACTATCAACTGATTTATGACGAGGAGAACACTGCAATGTAATGGGGAAAGGATGGGCTTTTTAATAAATGGTGCTGGAGAAAACGGGCTATTCATCTAGAAAAAAGATGAAACTGACCCCTATGTTACAACATACTCACATACCTATTTAAGGTGAATTTTAGACCTAAATGTAAAGAAAATATAGAAGAATATATAGAAGAATATTTTCTATGGGGTAGGCAATGATTTCTTCAACAAGGTACAAAAACTACTAACCATAAAAGAAAACTTGGATTTTATCAAAATTAAAAACTTCTGCTCCTCAAAAGACATCAAGAAAGTGAAAAGGCCAACAACTGGCAGAAAGTACTGGTAATAATATAACAAAGGACTTCTCTACAAAATATATAAAGAACCCCTACAAACCAATAATGAAGATACACAAAATCTAATTTAAGTATGAGCAAAAGATTGTATATACATTTCACAAAAGAAGAGATCTGAATACCCAATAAACTCATGAAAAGGTGTTCAACATCTTTAGTTGTTAGGGAAAATGCAAATTAAAGCCACACACCCACTGGAGTGACAAAGATCAAAAGGACAGACAATGCCAAGTATTGTCACAAGTATGGAGAAAATAGACTCTTACACATAACTGGTGGGAGTGAAAATGACACAAGCACTTGGAAAACCATTTGACAGTTTATTATAAAATTGACGAGCAATTACACTCCTGGGTATGTATCCAAAGAAACAAGCCTACGTTCACAAAAAGACTTGCACAAGAATGTTCAGAGCACATTTAAAAAAAAAAAAACCTAAAAACTGGAAAAAGCCCAAATGTCCACTAGTAGGTGAATGGATAAACAAATTGCGGGTATATCTGAATATACTAAATACTAAAGAGGAGGAAAAATGAATAAGCTACTGATACTTATTACAACGTGAATGAATCTCACAAATGATGTGTTGAGAGAAGCGGCCAGACCCAAAAGAACACATCCGATCGTTCCAACGCCATTTGTTGAAAAGTCAGTCCTTTCTTCATTGAATTGTCTCTGCATCTTTGTCCAAAATCAATTGACCATATTTGTGAGTCCTTTTCTGAACTCTCTATTCTGTTCAGCTGATCTAAGTGATGTCTCTGTCATTACCACTCTGTGTTGATCACAGTAGCTTTACAGTAATTATTAAAATTGGGTAGTATGATCCCTCCAACAATATTCCTCTTTTTCAAAAGTGTTTGATACTCTAGTTCCTTTGCCTTTCCCTGCAAATTTTAGTGTCAGCTTCTCTGTATCTACAAAAATATCTTGCTGAAATTTTGATTGGAATTGCATTAAACCTATAGATTAATATAAGGAGAATTGACATCATAACTAGGTTGATTCTTGCAATCTTGAACATGATCTGTCTCCCCATTTAGGTCTTCTTTATTTCATCATTGTTTTCAAGTTTTCAGCATACTGACCCTGCACATATTTTCTTAGATTTATTCCTGTTTTCTAAATTTTATTTCCAAATGTTCACCGCAAGTTATTAAAAATACAATTGACTTTTTTAAATTAAACACATATATATTTTTAAATTTATTTTATTATTTCTTTTTGGCTGTGTTGGGTCTTTGTTGCTGTGCGCGGGCTTTCTCTAGTTGTGGTGAGCGGGGGCTACTCTTCATTGAGGTGCGCAGTGGCTCACTGCGGTGGCTTCTCTTGTTGCGGAGCATGGGCTCTAGGCGCGAGGGCTCAGTAGTTGTGGCTCATGGGCTCTAGAGCGCAGGCTCAGTAGTTGTGGCACACAGTCTTAGTTGCTCCGCAGCATGTGGGATCTTCCCGGACCAGGGCTCAAACCTGTCCCATGCATTGGCAGGTGGATTCTTAACCACCATGCCACCAGGGAAGCCCCTACAATTGATTTTTGTATGTTCATTTTGCATCCTGAGCCTTTGATAAGTTCACGTATTAGTTCTAAGAGTGTTTTCATAGATTCTTTAGTATTTTATCCATATGTAATCAGGTCATCTATAAATGGGGCAGTTTTATTTATTCCTTTCCAATCTGTATATCTTTTATTTTTCTTGCCTGTTTGCACTGGTGTGGCTCTCCAGTACAAGGATGAATAGAAGTAACAGAACATCCTTGCCTTGGTTCCAGGGTTAAGGGAAAAGCATTCAGTCTTTCACCATTAAATATGATGTTAGCTTCAGAGTTTTCTTAGATACCCTTTATCAGACTCAAGTTCCTATTATTTCTAGTTAGATATTTTATCATGAGTGGATTTTAAATTTTGTCATGTGCTTTTGCTATACCAGTTAATATGAGCATTTGGTTTTTCTTCTTCATTTAATATAGGAGGTTACATTGATTGATTTGTGAATGTTAGACCAATCATACATTCCTGGGATAAACCCCACTTGGTCACAGTGCATGATTCTTTTTATTTATTGCTATATTTGATCTGCTGTTGGTCTACAGTTTCTTTTGCTTGTAATGTGTATGTCTGGCTTTGTTATCAGGGTAAGGCTGGCCTCACAAACTAGGTGGGAAGCGTTCTCCTCTCTTTCCTCTTCTGAAAGAAATTGTGTAGAATGGATGTTATTTCTTTCAGTGTTTTGTAGAAACCACCAATGAAACCATCTGGACCTGGCATTCTGTTTTTGGAAAGAATGCAATTTCTTTATAGATATAAGACAATTCCAGTTATATTGACTCTTCTTTGGTGAGTTTTGGTAATTTGTGGTTTTCAAGGAATTGGTACATTTTATCTACGTTGTCCAATTTAGGTGCAGAGTTATTTGTAGTATTTTTTTAATCCTTTTAATAACTTGTCAGAGCTGCAGTGATATCTTCTCTTTTATTCCTGATATTAGTCATCCGTGTCTTCTCATCTTTTTCCTTAGTTTCGCGAGATCAACTTTATTAATCTTTTCAGAACATCAGCTTTTGGTTTCATGTATCCTCTCTACTGTTTCGCTGTTTTCTATTTCATTGATTCTCATTCACCTCTTTATCACTTCTGTTTGGTTTGGGTTTATTTTTTATTTTTCTATTTTCTTAAGGTGAGAGCTTAGATTACTGATTTGAGACTGTTTTTCTTTTCTAATGTAAGCATTTAATGCTATTAATGTCCCTCTAAGCTTTAGCTGTATCTTACAAATTTTGATGTTCTAGTTTCAGT
This sequence comes from Lagenorhynchus albirostris, assembly GCF_949774975.1. NCBI lineage: Eukaryota > Metazoa > Chordata > Mammalia > Artiodactyla > Delphinidae > Lagenorhynchus > Lagenorhynchus albirostris. The sequence continues at coordinate 5,062,013 of NC_083114.1, forward strand.
TTCATTCAAAATATTTTTTAATTTCCCATGAACTATCCTCTTTGGCACATGGATAACTTATAAGCATATTGTGTAACACTGGGATCTTCTAGTTACCTTTCTGTCATTGATTTCTAGTTGAATTCCATTATGGCCAGAAAACATACTTTGCATGATTTCAAATTTTTAAATTTAAGATTTATTTTATGACCCACGATATGGTCAACCTTGGTAAATGTTTCAGGGGCACTTGAAAAGAATATGCATCATCTTGCTATTCGGAAAAGTGTTCTATAAATGCCAAATAGATTTCAGTTAGTTTCTACTGTTATTAATTCTTCTATATCCTTGTTGATTTTCCGTCTACTAATTCTATCAATATCAGAGAAGAGCTTTTGAGTCCCCACCTGTAACTGTGGATTTGACTACTTCTCTTTTCAATCTATCACTTCTTGCTGCATGTATTTTGAACTTCTGTTCTCATTTAGGATTATTATGTCTTTTTGATTAGTTGAACCTCTTACTGTCATGTAATATTGATATCTTTCCTCATTGCTGTAATTTTCCTGGATCTTAAGTTTACTGTATTTGATATGAATATGTTCACCCTTTTCTTTTGAATGGAGCAAACTTGACAAACTCTTAATTCTAATTATTTCTTTGCAGGGTTTTGGGATTTCTTACATAAACAATCATATCTGAAAGTAATGACAGTTTAGAGTTTCTTTCCATTTTTCATACCTTTCTATCACACTCAAGAACTTTTTATGACTTATTCTCCTTAGAATGGCAGGGATGGGCATGTGCCGTTGCTGCTCTAATATATAATCTAATCTAATAATATAATCTCTAACATTCTACTCAGATTTAAAGCTTCCTTCTATTTTATTCTAAAGCGTATGCAGCAGTTTTCGCAAAGCATCTCTCTCCCTTGTCCTTTGTGGGTTTATAGGCATGAAAACAAAGTACCTCAGTTGCTGCTAGCAGCTATATTGTGACCATGAAAAAAGCCAGTCTGAGGAAAAGGCCAAGACACAGGTGAAGGCAAAGCAAAGAGAAATGGGGAGAAGGACAGCAGGGGCCCAGATCACAGGGCCCTGGACTATCCCTACCTTTGGACGCCCTGTCACCTGAAACAGTCTCCTTATTGTTTAAGTCTCTCTGGATTGACATCTGTTACTATAATTAAAAGCATTCTAGGTGATACAAATGATGAACAGTTTTCTTTCCTACAGAACTTGAGAGCCTTAAATAGAAATATAGACTGTAAGTTCCTAAGAAGAATCTACACTGTGCCACATTCTTCACAGTCCAAGGATTTTTTTCCCACAGAACAAAACTTGATAAAGAAGGAAAAGGACATGCTTCTGTCCATGTATTCAAAAACATCATATGCCCTGTGTTGCAGGCAGCCAGAGAGAAGAGATTCCAGGCAAGAATACAAATAAGGAGGACACCGCAATAGTCAAGGGTAGGGACACAGATGACAATTGAAGAATCAGAGATGAAACAGCAGATATATTGATAGATAAATTATAATTCAGAGAGAGATTTGTAGGAACTGACTGGATATGGAGGGGTGAGGAATGACCTCGGAATACCAAGAAACACGTCCTCTATGTCACTGCTAAGGTCACAGATCCCTGGCAAAGTGACCAAGGTAGAGTCTTTGATGTCATTGATTAGGGTCTGGTCAACCATCCGGGTGGACTGAACGGCCACCATCCCTTCTTGGTCCTTTGGGCAGAAGCCTCTAATTTTCTTTTTGGGAACTGCTTCTCCCCACTTGCAGTCTGTGTGGACATGCAATCTAGTCAACTCTACCCTCCCACTGTCCCCAAGGGTTGGCCAGGTCACATGACCCAAACCAAGCCAATGAGACTCTCTTTTGCAATGGAATCCTGAGTGGCCCAATGACAGAAAACAACTGGGAAGTAACCCTTTTTTTTTAACTTTTTAAATTTATTTTTTTATTGAAATATAGTTGATTTACAATGTTGCGTTAGTTTCTGGTGTACAGCAAAGTGATTCAGTTATACACGTATATATAATTTTATATATATGTGTATGCGTGTATATATACATATATATATATATTCTTTTTCAGATTCTTTTCCCATATACATTATTATAAAATATTGAGTATAGGGCTTCCCTGGTGGTGCAGTGGTTGAGAGTCCGCCTGCCGATGCAGGGGACATGGGTTCGTGCCCCAGTACGGGAAGATCCCACATGCCGCGGAGCAGCTGGGCCCGTGAGCCATGGCCGCTGGGCCTGCGCGCCCGGAGCCTGTGCTCCACAATGGGAGAGGCCACAACAGTGAGAGGCCCGCGTACCGCAAAAAAAAAAAAAAAAAAAAAATATATATATATATATATATATAGAGAGAGAGAGAGAGAGAGAGAGAGAGAGAGAGTATAGTTCCCTGTGCTATACAGTAGGTCCTTGTTGGTTATCTACTTTATATATAGTAATGTGTATATGTTACGCCCAAATTCCTAATATATCCCTCCCCGCCACTTCCCTTTGGTAAACATAAGTTTGTTTTCTATGTCTGTGAGTCTGTTTCTGTTTGATAAATAAGTTCATTTGCAGGGAAGTAACCCTTTCGAAGGTAGCCTCTGAAGAGCTGTCCTGTCGCCCTGCACCTGGTCACTCCTTTGATTTTCTGAGCCACCCCCATCCTTCCCAAATCTCCATTTTGGCTTAAATTAGCTCCTTCTACTGCTGCAGCCAGAGAACCCTAATAGGTCACGGGGAACCACTGGTCCTCCTCTCCAAGTCACGCAGACAATTTCAAAATGTGATGTGTCTTGGAAATTAGCCACCCTCAAAGGCTACTAGCCCATCACTTCCTAAGAGCAGACTATTTTATTCTGTAAAATGAGATCTGACATCATGACCTTTCCAGATCATGACCATAAGAAGTTCCCCATGTTCGAAACTAAGGTTCAGGAGAACATCAAACATATTTCTAATCAGACCTTTCAGGGCCCCAAACTTAAAACATCAGTATGAGAATTTCCAGCTACATTTTACATTTTCCCTCTTTGTTTTGAGTCCTGCAAGAGTTTGGTTTTGTTTTGTTTTTAACGTTCATTTTAAAGAATTTGGAAATTTTTAGAAAGTACCAGCAGCAAGAAACGAAATCACTCCTAATCCTACCCAAAGGTAAACACTACATGCTGAACTGTCCAGTCCTTCCAGATTTCCTTCCAGTGTGTTCTATGTACTTTTTTTTAAAAAAAATAGTGTACAGTCTCAACTATGTATGTACTTCTGTACCGTTTCCTTAAACATTTCTCAAAAGCCCTTAAATTTTTTTGAATGTTAGGAAAACACTAAGATTGTTACAACTGCAGAGATGTGTCAGAATTTACTTAATCATCCCACTAACGTTAGACACTGAAAGTTTTCCACTTGTTCCCTTCCTGCAGAATCATTAAAGTACAACGATAAAGAACACTGGTGTCAGAGCCAGCAGATCTGGGAGCAAATCTTAAGAACTGTCCTCCTCTTACCAACTATGCACCCAGCAGCAACACATACTCACCTGCTCAGAGATTTGTGCAGACAACTGAGGACAGATCAGAACCTACTCTGAAGTGGCGCTGTGAGGATGAAACAGGAATATCTGTAAAGTACATGAAAGTGTCTGTTGGAGGACACACGCAACCAAGAGCAGCTATGAAAACTCAACCAAGAGCAGCAACAGTGCCCATAAGCAAACAGCTAAAAGCTCTGTCCGCTTTTCATATTCCTTATTTTGTAAAGGTCCCTGTTTGGTTTATTCGTTATGTAGGAGTCTGTAGGGGCTTTTGCAGATACAGAAACTGCTCCTCTTTCAACATAGAGCTTAAAAAAAAAAAAGTACTTTCAAAGGGTCCTCTTCTTACCCCTTCTGGTGAAACTGCAGTGAGGAAACAAAGTGAAGAATTTTCTATCGGCAGATTTTCATTGTATGTTCTTTGTGGTTGGCTACCTACAAGACACTCCATTACCTTAAATGAATGTGACAGTTTTATTTTTATTCATGTCAAGAGCGGTCCATTAGCATTTCCAGAACCACCTAAACTGAAGTAACTGGAAGGACCCTGAGGCTGCTAAGATCCACCCTCAGGAGACAGCGGACCAGGGGGAGCATTTGCCTGTACTTGACCTACTTAGGACGCAGCCCAGATATGGTCTGCCCCTTTCTTAGTCTACTTCTGCAAAATGGAGCTACAAAGAGCACCCCATGCCTATCCACGCTGCCATGAGCCAATAAAAATAATGCCTATAAAGAACACGGCCCAGTCCTTGGCGACAGGGGACAGAGCTGTGGCTTCTGTGGTTCTGCTCTTCTGAATCCATGAGGGACTGGATTTCCCTGCCCCAGCTCAAGTGGCACGGGGTGTGTGATCTTCTCTGGCCAATGAATGTGAGAAGTGACCTGGGTCACTTCCAGGAGGAACCTTAGGAGCCAATGTATGATTCACCACATCTTCATTCACTCACCCACTACCATCCCAGAGGTGCACGTGGAGCAAAGCCTGGGTCCTTGAGGGGCCACCCCCAGCCCCACCTGGCCAGAGCCTAAGCTACCAAGATCCTGAGGGTTTTAACATGGACCATCGTGAGGAATGCAATAACTAGTAGTCACAGTGAGTTTTAAATGACTGAGGCCACCAGTATTATTAATATCTCAAGATGTTTCATGTTTGCCACTAAACATAGAAAAACTGGGTTTGATCTGGGAAAACAAGACAAATGGGTATCAATTGCAACTTGTAATTTTCAGGTACTTAAGAATATAAATAAGGCCTGAACAAGTGTCTCATGTCAAAGAGGCTTTCAGCACAGCAGGGGATCGTGGTCATAACTATAATGTATTGAGTGCTTACAGGCTGAGGATATCCTATTTATTATCTTATTTAATCCTGGCAATCAGCCCATACATTAGGTGTCATTCCAGTGTGACAGGATGAGAAATTCTGTTCTCATGGTTCCTCTCCCCACTGTAAAAAGGTTTTAAAATTTATATATATATATATATATATATATATACACACACACACAAACACAAATTCTGACATGAGAGATGGTAGGTATCAGCAAGAGGATACTTTGTTATCCTAAAGACGCTCCTCTCTGAAGGACCTGACAGATTCCTGGACACCGTGAGAATCTACAGCCACCCTCCTATGATGGAGACAAAGAATGACCTTTCTCATAGCTGCACACGGAAGGAGAGAGCAGCCAGAGGGGACTGGAGTGAGCAGGGGTACAAGGAGGATTTCAAAGACAGGCAGTGGGACAGGAGAGAGATATACTCCTGGTTATTCACCTGTGGCAGAGGCTCCCTTCCTCCAGTCTTATCTAGGGGAGCTTTGTGACTACTTCAAGCCAATGAGATGTAAACAAAGGTGACATCTGTCAATTCCTGGTCAAGGTATGTAAGAGCCAGGATGCCATCTCTACATCCTCTCTTCACCTTTACTAGAGACTGAAAGCCACGTATTGAGATTGGGGGTGGATCACTGAATCATGCATGGAGAACTGTCCTGGAAAGCCCCCTGACTCCCATGACATATCACATGAGCTTAAAACAAACTATTGCTATGTTAAGCCACCGAGGTTCCAAAGCGCAGGTATTACCATGGCAGAACCTAACATCCTAATATTGAGACAACATGGAAGACTCGAGGCTGGGAAAAGAACAAATAAACCCAAGGAAATCAGGAGGAAGGAATTTAAAAATTAAAGAAGCAGAATTTACTACAAATAGGGAAAAAAATGCACCAATCAAGAGCTAAAAAGAAAGAAATTTTTATAAAACTAGATTAAACCTAAAAGCTGATTAGGTGTAGGGGGCAGGAAACCCTCTAGCAAAGCTAGTCCAGGTGAGAAAAGAGAGAAATGCAAATTAGGCTGACAAAGGAGATACACGTATATACTCAAAAAAGATTCTATTAAATTTTAAAATCATCACAAAATTAATGCTTTTCTATAAAACAGGTTACTAAAAATGACTCAGGAAAAGATAGAAAACATAAATAGTCCAATGATCACTGAAGAAATTGGGAAAGGTGTCAAAGAACTACCTCCAAAAAATGTCCTGGAAAAGTCGTTTCGAACCTTCAAAGAACAAGTAATTCCTTACCTCACCATTGCACAGAAAAAGAAGAAAACTGACAGTTCATTTTACAGTGTTATCAAAATGTGACAAGTTTAGCATAAGAAAAGAATTCACATGCTCTCGTATATGAATACTGAATGCCAAAATCCTAAATAAAACAACTAAATCTAGCATCGTATAAGAATAATTAGCAAACCATAGTCAAATAAGATCAACTGCAGGAAGGCAAGGAGAGCTCAATATTAGAAAATCTACTGAGGTTCAAGAATGTAAAACACAAGGTCCTCATGTGCAGGAACTGTAGGAACAATCATTGGTGTATCCCCAGCACAGAAAACAATGCCTGGAACGTAGTAAGTGCTGAATAAATATCTGTGGCATAGATTATTGAGTGAATATATTAATAACTTAAGGGAGAAAAACATATGATTATCTCTAAAGACCATGATAATATAGTTAATCAAATTTAACTTTAATGCCAAAGAAAAACTCAAAGTAAAATACATTTATGCAGCATGTAACATGATTAAAAAATAAAATCTCTCAAACCAATTATCACGCATTTCCACAGAGGATAAGAAGAAGACAGGGAAGTCCACATTTTGCCATTTATTCACCAATATTTTAACACTGTTCTACAAGTCCTAGACAATGCAATTAGACAAGAAAATAAAATAAATATAATACTGAAGAGGAAGAAGCAAAATTACTATTTGTAGAAAATATTTATGATTGCTACCTGGAAAATTCAATAGACTCCATTTTTTTAAAGTACTTAAAAATAATGAGAAAGTTTATGAAGGTGATTGTTTAAGATATACAAAAATCAATAACTTTCCTACATTCCAGCAATAAAGAGTAAGGAAAACATAACAAAAGATTCCAAACATTAAGTCTACAGTAATGACAAATTACCTAAAGCACAGAAGCAAAATTATGCAGGACGCAAGTAGACAAAAACTAGTTTATAGGATCATAAACAGACTTGAATCAACATACCCTATTCCCAGATGGGAAGAATTATCATACTAAATACTGCAAAATTGTCAGTTTTCCCCAACTTAATGCACACGTTTTAAAAGATACTAAGGAAGAATAAACCAATGAGCGAAGCCAAAAGAATATAATCAACTTTTTTTTTAAATAAAAAAGCAATTTGTAAATTAGCTGTGATGAAGCCACAACAAGATTTTTAGGCAAAGCTGTTGAGTCCTAACTGCCAAGCCAAGGAGCTTCCCCAGATGAAGCTGAGATGAGGGGCCCAGACCGACTCCACTGCACCCCCCAACCAAAGCCTGGGATGCACCAACCCATCCCCGCTCACCTGGGCAGTAGAGCCCACCTTAAATCCCTGCCAACTGGCAGGTCAAGAGAACAAACTAGAATCCTACAAACAGACACAAGTAGATGAAATCTTTTAGTACATAATAATGATGACGTTTCAATACAGTGGGTATGAGTTACATCATTCAATTTCATATCACGGTAACTGTTTAAAAAAAAAAAAACTAAATGTGACACCTACGTGATGTCCCACACCAAAATTAAAGAATTTGATGAATTGAAGATTTGATGGCAAAATAAAATTATATAAATGGTAATGAAAATGTATAAATATTTATGTCATCTTAGGCTGAGAAAAGTGTTCCAAAGCATAACATTTAAAGCACAAACCATAAATTGATAGACTTGAGATCACGAAATATTATAAATGACATAAAACAAAATATAAAAGGCAGAAAAAGCTACAGGGAGATGTGCATGGCATAAGACAAAGCTTGTATATGCTTATTAACAATTACCTAAAAGTCAGTAAGAAAACAGTTATGAACATGACTTTAAACAAGTGGGGCAAAGGACTAGGCAGCACCTCAGGAAAGGCCATGAATGTCCAGCAGACATAACAAATGCTCAACCTCACTAGAAATTTGAGAGGAGAAAAGAGGTTTTGGTTTTATTCAGGTAATTAACAAAGTTATAATATTAGCTGCTGATAGAGTTGGGGAGAAGAAATTAGCAATTCTTCTGAGGATGAAAATAGAATATGTGTGTGTGTTCATATATATAAAACGTACATTCACAGTCTTAAAAACTTACATATTCTTTGGCCCAGCAATTCTATTTCTAAGACTTCATCCTAGGAAAGTAAACCCATAGGATATATTTGCTACATGATTACCAAAGGAAACCAGTGGACTCTAACGGAATATTACATCGTTGAAAAATTATGCTGGACACACACTATTATTGACATGGGATGATATTCAAGATGAAGGGGGAGGGACTTCCCTGGTGGCACAGTGGTTAAGAATCTGCCTGCCGATGCAGGGGACACAGGCTCGAGCCCTGGTCCGGGAAGATCCCACATGCCGCGGAGCAACTTAGCCCGTGCGCCGCAACTGCTGAACCTGCGCTCTAGAGCCCACGAGCCACAACTACTGAGCGCATGTGCCACAACTACTGAAGTCCGCACGCCTAGAGCCCATGCTCCGCAACAAGAGAAGCCACCGCCATGAGAAGCCCGCGCACCCCAACGAAGAGCAGCCCCCGCTAGCTGCAACTAGAGAAAGCCCACGCGCAGCAATGAAGACCCAACACAGCTAAAAATAAATAAATGAATTTAAAAAAAAAAACAAAGGAGGAAAAATCTGGTTGCAAAACAGTACACACCAAACCATCTCTAGCTCTTTAAGAACAGATATACACCCATGAAAAAACTTGGAAGACCATATCCAAAATATTCACTGTGGTCTCCAGGTAGTGAGATTACTGGTGATTTTTTTTTTTTTTGCCTTTTTGCCCACCCATGAGTTTAAAACTTTTCTACGATAAAGTATCACTTATGCAACCAAAAAGAAAGTTTAAAAAAAGTAGATTGAATTCTGTGGGAAAATAAACATTTATCCTAAAAATAAACCCTGAAGTTGGAAAATGAAAGCAAACACATCTGCTTCCTGGACAGAAAGGATAGTTTAAAATTGCTCGACAGCCACACACTTCCCACAGGCAGTGGGGTGCCAGGTGCCAGCTTGCTGGGAAGCCCTGCACCGAATAGGAGAGCCCTAACTCTCCCTGGCTCCCCCCAACCCGCCCCCCAGCTTCTCTCCAACCCACAACTGACTTCACTGGGAGCTGAAGCCTCAGGGTATTATCTGCTGTCGTTATCAAAATAGCATTTGAAATATATGTTGTCATAGCATTTGAATCTCTTGATGATCAATAAAAGAGCTCCTTACTTATCCCCTCTAAAAGGAACAACCATAAATTAAATGACTGTTTTGCTCACATGGCTACGGATTCACTCTTTCTAGAGAAAAAAAATTGCTCCTTGTCACCCATCATGAAAAAACGCTAATGACTACTGATACATTTCTTTGCTGGATGGCCACTGGGAGGGGAAGTCATTAATTGCTGTTGAAAGGAATGGCTCCCTCGCAATGACTTGCAGGTCTGGGAGAACAGAATTCTGCAGGAAATCCTGACGACTGAGGGCTGTACAGCAGGGAGCTTAGGAGACAGGAGCAGAGAATATTCCCTCCAGATTCGCTAGCCCGTTCATCAGTTTGTGAGTACATTCTGTTCTCTGTCACACAGACACACCACAGCAGGTGGCCAGACATGGGCTTCCGTAAAACTGATGAAAAACTTCGCTTTGAGACCTCATAAACGTGCACCTTGGGGGACAGGATTGAGTCTGCCCAGCCCTGCTGGCCTAACAGGACGTGGTCCCACTCACAGGGAATCAGAGGTGGGAGCCAAGCAGTCCAATGACTAATTTGCAATGACCTTTCCATGATGCCCTATGGATTGGATCATGGCTCTCAGGAAGCCTGCTGATGGGCAAGGCAGTGTCTCAGAGACACCTTCAAGGAAAAGATCCTCGCTGGCTTCGGCTGCTTCGGCCCAAGCAAAAAATGCCTGCAGCACCAGTGCTCCTAGAGGCTGCTGCATCCTCGGCATCTATCTGGGTACCACTGGCGACTGCAGTGACATCCTGAGAGCTGCACAGCAGCAGTGAGGCTCAGCCCGGCTCTGCACCAGAAACCGAGCCCAATCACGGTGGCAGGCTGAGAGGTCTAGGAATGGAAGACGGGGGCTGTGCAGACCAAACTTGGCCTTCCACTCACCAACTCACAGACTTGAAAACCAAAGAATCCAACCCCACCGGCCCCGCTCCCACCCTCCCACGCCTCTCTCTCTCACACTTCCAGAGCTCCCTGCCTACTCCTGGGCTTCTTGAATGTCCCCCGTTTTGCACGAGAGCACAGAGTCCACTGACGGCCACCGTTGGGCAGCGGCCCTGGGAATCTAAGAAGCCCCTTACACTTGGGAGGCCAGCGTTTTTGGAGAGCTGAATGGGCAAGAAGCAGAAAATGACAAGGAACCTCACCGACCATTTCTTGGGCACCTGGTGTAAGCCAGGCTCCCTTTAACTCTTGACAGTCTTCTGAGGCAAGGGCTACTGTGACCCCCACCGTGCAGACTGAAAAAAAAAACCCTCCTCCTCCCCAGGTCAAAGTGTCAGTTTTACTTCCATTTTCTCGGTCACTTAGCAGGTCTCTAAATCTCAGTTCAGGGAGACCAACCCACCAATTCCACCCAACACAAACCAAACACCACTTGCAAGAAAAATACTCTATGCCTTGCAGGATGCCTCTCACCCCAGCAGCCGATAGACTCTCCTGACGGCAAAAAAAAAAAAAAAAAAAAGCAACGTAAGTCAGGCATGAACTAGTTCCTCCCTTAAATCTTGCTCTGTCCTTCCAAAGCCCAGCGGTGCAGCTGTGTTCATGCCTCTATACGCCCCTGCCCACCACAGAATGAAAGAGGCCCGGTGTCAGGAGCCTCTTGCATCTCTGTCTACGATGCAGGGATCCCTTGCTCACTCACGCCTTCGGCTGCCAAAGAATTTCAGAGAACAGACTATACACCAGGCATTAGGACAGTTGTCCCTGCCTTCGAGGAACTTGAAGTCTAGTGGAAAAGGTAAACAAGACGAGACAAAAACAATGCATGCCTTGCGGACACAGATTCCAAGAGAAAAACAGGGATTTTGTTTACCCTGCACTGCAAGAGCCCCTGAACCAGCGCAGAGCCTAGCACACAGCAGGCGTCCAATAAGCATTTACTGAATAAAGGAAAGAATGAACGAATGCCACGTGCATACAACCCAGTAACAGTTATAGCATATGCCCAAAGATACTTTGAGCTACTATTTATGGAGCATGCCCTAGTGCTGAGCACAGTGTTGGGTGCTTTTCAGGGGTAATCTCAGGTCCTCATTGCCACAATTACCACATTACTGTTACCGAGTCCAAGCCCGTGCTACTCGCCGCATGACAGGCCCATAAATCGAGAGACGAGTTGATGGGGCAGGGAATAATGACTTTATTCCGAAAGCCAGCAGACCCAGAAGACGGTGGACTCGTGCCCCAAAGAACTGTCTTGCCCGAGTTAGAATTCAGGCTTCTTTTACACGAAAAGGGGAGGGGGTAAAGCCAAACACTTCCTGGTTCCTGTCAGTCTCCAGAAGGGAGGTGTTAATTTCTTCCTCCCTGCATTCACAGGTGGGCACGGTCAGGATGTTTCCTGTGAGCTAAACAAAGGTATTTTAGCTTAATGATCAGGACCTGGGAGGCAGGGTTCCCAGAGATGGGCCATTATGTGTAATTTAAGCTTATAGGCAACATCCCTTTAGTGATTGACTTGTAATAGAACACAAAGGGTCTTCCCTATTACATTACCACAGTGCAACTCTTGTTATGCCCATTTTGCAGATGAGGAGACTAAGGTGCAGATTTCAGCTCAAGATCCCGTAGTCAGTAACCAACCAACCAGATCCATCGCACCCGAAAGCCGGTGCTAGCTGGAACCATTAGGCACATGGTGGTCCAGTCTTGAAGGGCCAGGGATGCTTCCCAGAGGATGAGCCAAAGTGAAAGGACAGAGAGAGTCCAAAGCAGAAGGACTGTGTGCAAAGACGGGAGAGGCAGACCGAAGAGGAGACGAAACTTTTCCCAGTTAAGTGCAGTGGGTTTGAAACTCTTCCCAGATGCTGGTACCCTCTCCACGGAGAGGTGAGCACTTCAAGAGGAAATACCGTTAGCTCCACTGAGTACGTGTAAGCACGGCAATTCCTACGTTGTTAAAGGGACTGGATCTGACCTCCGGAGGTTTTATATTCAGAAGACCTCCCAAACCCGCAACTTATGGAAGGCGAGCTGGGTGAAGAGCCGTGAGGAAGGGCACCGCTCCAGCCCACCTCTCAGCCTTCCCTCAAAGACAGGAACGTCGGCATTTCAAAGACACGCAAGGACAAGAATCCGGCGGCTTGTTAAAGCCACGCCACTAGGTGGTCCACCAACCCCACACCTGAATTCCAAGCGTCCAATCCTATTGCTTCCACGGATTCAAGAAATTAAGAAGCAGTGTTAGCATCATGCCTCACTACATTCTCAGTAAGACAAAGTAAAGGCTGCCCCTTTTATTTACCTGCATGGACCCTACGGCAAACGCTTTTAACCTTGTCAGTAAACATGAACTGAGCACCAACTGCCTACAAGGCACTGTGCTATATACAATGAGCATTAGTGGCGATCTATACATTCTGTGTAACTGTATTTGTAAGAAGTCAAAAAAAAAGAAAACTAAGCATTTCAAAGAGTGATGAGTGCTGTGACAAAAACGAACAGGATGATGGGCGGGGCCGTGAAGGAGGCGGGGGGGGGGGGGGGGGGGCTCTCAAAGGCCTTTGAGCTAAAGACCTGGATGATGAGGAAATGGCAATATGGGAAGAGCGGACCCTCAGCTGGGCAGGGAAAGTGGGAAACAGCTCGAACAAAGCCCCTGGATGGAAATGAGCTTGGCGCGTTGGGGGCAAGGAAGCCTATCGTGGCTGGAGCACAGTGGAGGAGGGGCGGGCAGGCGGGTGGGCGGAACAGGAGTATGGAAAGACAAGGAGGGGGTCAAGTCGGACAGGGTCTTGTAGACCCCTGGAAAGGCTTGGGGTGCTTGGTGCACTGAGATGCCCCTGGAGGCTTTCAAGCAGCAAAGCGGCACAAACTGGTTTTTGCTCTAAAAGGTTCACTCAGAATGTCACCAAAATGGATACAAGCTAGTGATACTCAAGAGTGGGCTGGCCCCCACTTTACCCGGTGCAGGACGCCACGGATGCCATCTGACGAAGAGCCAGAAATTCATCCACACGCCAGCATCCACCAGAGACTCCATAAACAAGTGGAAAGTACCTCTTAGTGACCAGCTGCTTGGACTTCCAAGAACATGCTTTCAAATTAGTAAGACCACCTGGTTCCTATTCTGAAACCCAACTTCTTCCCTTTTCCCTTGGTCATTACATCCATGGATGAGGGTGGAAATCAGGTTTTATGCCCAAGGCTCGTAAATCCTACCACTTCAAAAACAAGTCCTGAAGAGAGAAAGAGCTGTGTTTCAGGGGCGCCAGGGAGGAAGCGTGAACACCTTGTTACCATTTCGCTTCCAGCACCAAAGAGACACCCCAGGACCAAGTGAGAAGGGCAATCCAAGTCTACGGTCAGGGGGCCTCTTGGTCACGTGGTTGGTCTGGTGCGATCACCTGATGACAGAGGCCAGCCAGCAGAGTGATGCAGAAATCAAGTCACCAAAGACATGTCAACTCAACTGTCATCTGCTAAACAACCCAGACAGGAAAACACTGCTTCCGCATCCAACATATCCAAAGGCAGCCTGTGTGAAGCTATATCTGTGGCAATGCCATGCCAGAAATCTGGGCTAATCTGACTCTGCTATTCATAAATTCTCCCCCATGTGAAAGCACATGTGTTTGGGAAAGGAAAATGCATCCAAGTCAATTTTAGACATGGTTACTTGGAAACCATCTGGCGTCCCTGGAAGGATACGAAGCCACCACATCCCCTGCCCTCAAATGCCCACCGTAATCAGGGCAGTATGCTTACATGGGCATTCAGTGTCCCCAGTTAGGTCCCCACTCCCGCCCTACCAAATGCCAGTTCGGGCTCCATTTCCCACCCAAGAAAGGTATTGGGTTTCTTGGTAAACCAAGCGGAGGGCCCTCGATGTGTTGAGCTCGCACTTGAACTGCACCCAAGGCTGGGTTCTCTGCTTTCTGCCGCCGGCCTTAGTAGGGAACACCTGCATTCCTTGACCACAGCAACAACAGAAATCCCTCCCCAGGGACATAAGTTCCACGAAAAATCCCCTCTACCTAACCACCCTGCGTGCAGAGCCTGTCGAGCTTTGGAAGAGAACCACCAGAACCCTTCTGTAACATCAATAGAGCCTGGCACCCCGCGGAGCATCTTCTGAAGACACTAGCCCAGATGTAGCCCATTTTCACCGCGATGACAGCCACAGCCGGCTGGCTCTCGCAGCGTCCTAGGGCCTGGCTCTTCCTGACTGTGAGGCCTCGGTCCCCCTCCCCTACCTGGCTGTGATCTTCTGCTTAACTCATCTTCCCGAGGAGCTGGGCCTCCCTTTCCGCAGCCTCCCTCCCTCCCTGCGCTGAAACCTGTCTCAGAACCAAGCCGACAGCAGCGCCATTCCACCAGCACCTGCCCTGCCCCCGCTCCCCCCACCCCTACAGATGCTCTCTCCACCACCTAACGCCTCGACAAACCCGGCCAGGAGAGAGATCCAGAATCTCATACGGTCAGAGCCCCAGGAAACAAACACGGCAGGAGGCGCAGGCTCAGCTCTGCCAAGACGACCAGGCCCAACACTCCCCCGGACCCCCGAGGAGCCCCGAACTCGGCCCAGGGGAAAGCATCTTCGCAGGGCGACCGCGGTTCGGCGGCCTCCAGCGCCATCAGAGCGAACACCTGTTTCCAGGAAGCTCTGGGGCCAGAGGGAGAAGGGAGTCCCGGGGAAAGGCAGGGAGGACGAGGTGAAGGGGCAGCTGGGGACGCAGGTAAAGGATGCGTCACAGTTTGCGCTTGGCAACCGGAGCCCCGGAACAGCGGGCAGAGCATGAGAAGGGGTCCGGGAAGTTCAGGGAGGAGGGCTTGCGCCCGCGAGCGGCGCCCCGAGGGGGCGAGGGCCGGCAGGGAGCGAAGGGCGGAGGGCCGGAGGCCGGCGCGCCCGCTCCATCACCTGCGCGCCCGGCGGATGCAGGCTCGCAGCGCACCCCGGCCCGCGGCGGCCAGCGGGTGACCTACCTGCCCACCGTCTGGTTGGCCAGCTGGCGCATGCGGTTAAACTGCTTCTTCATCGTGGTCCCGCTGGCGCGCTATCCCGGGAGCTGGGGAGGACGGAGCAGCCCGGAGCCCGCCGCAGGGTTACATGGCTCCCGCGCGGAGCCTCCCGGGCGACGGCGGCGGCACTGCGGAGCCTCCGGAGCCGTCTGGCCCCGAGCGCACCTCCCTCCCGGGGGCTCCACCGCCTACTCCCCCTGCCGCCGCGGCGCCGGCTGCCGCATCCTCCTCCTCACGCGTGCCGCGGCGCCTTCATCCCAACGCCCGGGCCGCCCTGGGCGCCGCCGGGTCCGCCCCGGCTGCTTGCCCCCAGCCCAGCTCCGGCGCGGGACCCGGGTCTCCGCAGGCTGGCTGGCCGGCGGCCGGGGGTCCCCGCTGCGCCTGTGCGGAGGGCGCCGTGCATTCTGGGACTTGTAGTTCCGCGCCCGGCGCCCACCTTCCCTCTGCCCGAAGTTTCCACGTGCGGCGGGGCGCGGAGGTGGGCAGAGGCGGCGTCGCCGGCGGCTTTGCCCTTAGCATTCTAGGAAGGGAAAGGTTTTCCTGCTTTAGAAATAAAGTGGAACCGAGAATACAACGGCACATTAAGAGCATCTGTCTTCCATTGTCTCTTTTTTAAAATGAAATACAGGTGACTTACAATATCATATTAGTTTCAGGTGTACTACATAATGATGTGACATTTGCATACATTATGAAATGATCACCACCATAAGTCTAGTAACCATATGTCCCCACACAAGTTGTTACAATATTACTGACCATATCCCTTACGCTGTATATTACATCCCCGTGACTTATTATATAACTGGAGGTTTGAACCTCTGAATCCCCTTCACATCTTTCGCCCGCAGCCCCTCCACCCTCGTCTCTTCTGGCAACCACCTGTGTGTATTTTAAGTGAACGGGAGGCATCGCTGCTTTGAATTCACAGGAGGAGTTTTGCCAGCAGGAACGTGGCTCATAAAGTTGAACCTGATTAACAATGAGGGGCGGGGTTAAGCTTGGGGCACAGGGGTTGATGGTCAGATTTTGAACCAGGCATAGTTTGCATCCCAGAAATTTGATCCTCGCTTTTCACCAAACCTAGTAGGTAACCAGAAGCCAATATAATGATAGTGGCATTGTAATCACGGGCCGAATTTGACCAGGACAACTTTCTTGTGTGGCTTACATTCCAGCCTCATTTCCCTTCCACCGCTGGGTCATCAGCTGTGACCCGCCTGCAGCGTCCTACACAGCGTCCTACACAGGGGCAGCCCATTGACCTCAGTTGGCTCTTGAAAAGGGCTCATTGACTTTCTGCAGCCTCTATCCTTAAGAAAACAAAGGTGATTGCAGTTAGGTTTCATCATGATCTACCGAGTAAGAGCAGCGTTGTCGCGTGGTAGGGTCTTTGGATCAAACCGGTATGAGTTTATATTAGAATTCCAAATACCAATTATATAACCTTAGGGAAAAGTGCACACCCTCCCTAAGCCTCAGTTTTCTCATCTCTAATAGAGAAATAATACTGCATGAGAAATAGCAAAGTTAGAGAACTATTTGCTAAATTACCAACAATCAAATAACATCTAAATTTCTATGTAGTACATTGTCATCTTCATTTACTACAAACATGATTATTGTGAGTGCAATAGAGAAAAATGCTATTCCTACAACAGAAGTACTAATGTGATAAATGAAAGAACTTTTTTGAAACGGGATATGTTGCATACGTTGATTATAGTTGCAAGATGTCCCAAATATGGTTCCAAGTATCTTGCTGGCCAGCTGAACAAAAAAAAAGATGGTTTGAGGCATGTCTTGGCTGAATGAACATGAAATCTTTAATTAGTTGTGAATTTAGCCTCAGTTTATTAGGTCAGCAGCTCTAGCCAATTAATAAGTGAAAGCATTATTTGCTTTCAACCAACTGTGTTATGTCTATAATATCAACTTAATTTTTATACAAACTAAAGTTATTTTTGTTTTGACATTTTTTTAAAAAACCAAGGCACAGCGCGTTTTCATATGTATAACTAATAGTGAGGCATTAAGGGCACTGGCTGACTTTTAGTAGCACTGTCTCTGGTAACGTCTAGAACCTCACTGTCCAATACAGTAGCCACCAACTACACATGGCTATTGAAATTAAAATTCAATAAAATTTAAAATGTAGTTCCTCAATCACCCTAGCCACATTTTAAGGGCTTCAGAGCCCCATGTGGCTAGGGGATGCTGTACTGGACAGCACAGAACTCTGGTAGACCACTCCAATATCATGCCAGACCCTGCCTTCAATTCTGAGATATTTCAGTTCAGGTCTGCTTCTCCACAAAAGACAGCCTACCCTGCTAGAGTGTGGTCCAATAATAGTTTATTAACTGGTGGTTTCTTCACAAATTTCTGTTCTCCTATGAGCTTTTCCTCCATTCAGCCGGGGCTTTTTCTGCTTCCTACCCCAGGGAGGGGATGACAGTGCAGAAAAAAAGAGCAAGGAGCGTCAAGGCTACTCTTTTGATCTTTCAAAGCAGGCTTCAGAAACACATGTGAGAGAGCAGGGCTTTAAAAGAAAGGGGTTTGCAGTTTCAAGACTATGGGCTTTGGAATGTTAATGGTCTACGCCATTAATAGCAGGGTTTGAAGAATATCCTATCCTTCCTATTCTAGATAAAGAACCCAAAGCTGTGGGGTGTTGAACAAGATGATAGGGGAGTGGGAGGGGAGAGAGGGAGATGAAAAGTAGACGATGAGCGTGCAGATTTTATCACTGTTCAAAAATGTCACTGCCTTCCCTATAGGAAGGGATTATACTTCCTCTTCTCTTTGAGGTCAAAATCGATCATGTGATTTTCCTTGGACAGAGAATATGCACAGAAGTGATTTTTGTCACTTCAGAGCAGAAGTTTTAAGAGTCATTTAGAGATCCTACCCCCTTCTTTTTTCACTCTGCCATGAGACCAGCAATGAGCCAGATAGGGGCTGCTACGGATCACAGTCGTGGTGATCCAACTGGAATGAAAAGCAACACCTTTGTTGTTGTCAGAGGTTTGGGGACTGTTTGTTCCTGCAGCATCACTGAGTCTAAGCTGACTACTACAGAGGGAATCTCTGAGAAAGCGACTTTCCCCTTGCCCTTCCCAGGGTCAAAACTTAAGTTGGGTACAGGCAGGTTGGACGCAGATATATCACGTAGCTTTAGGTCATAGAGCAAAGGTCACAGAGAGCCTCCATGTGCGGGCCTGGGGCACCCAAAACACAGTGCTGTGGTGGTTCCAGGGTTCCCTGCACCAAGCCACACGCAATGAACGTGTGTGTGCCAGGAGGGCTGACAAAGGTACCAGAAAGAGCTGGACGCGATGCTGCTGGCATCAAAGATGATGAGAAGGCAGCAATGGCTGGGGTGTGCAGTCAAGAAGCCCCAAAGTACTCTGACATTTAATTTCTATCACCAGAACGGACTGAATGTTTCAGTTAAGCGCATTTGAAGAAGACAATGAAAGGGAGGAGAAGGAGGAAGAGGAAGAGAGAGGAGGGGGAAGAGAAAGAAGAAAGAAAATTCTATTTTATACCTGACTTTGATCTATGGAAGGATAATACTGCCCGCTCCTATGGACCTTACATGTGGCCACGTGACTTGCTTTGACCAACAAAACAGGGGTCTCTTACTTGCTTCGACAATGTGGTAGTACTATTTATCTGAGATCCATTTCCCTTGAAATCTGATATTCCATTTGGGAGCCCCTGAATTAGAGTGGTTTTAGCATCTTAATCCTCAGTCCCAGCATTGGCTGGAGCTGCCCTGTCCAACTCAGGAGTCACTAAAGAAAAATGGTGATTTAAATTTAAGTTTAAATTAAGTTCAAGAGAATTAGAAATTGAGTTCCTCAATGACACTAGCCACATTTCAAATACCCCCAAACCACACATAGCTGTGTCTGCCATATTAGATAGTGTAAAATAGAGCACCAACGTCATCACTGAAGGTTCTATTGGACAGTACTGGCCTTTAGAACAGAATTCAAAACACAGGGTCCAAATACCATACGGTATCACTTATAAGTGAAATCTAAAATATGAGACAAATGAACTTAATAACAAAACCGAAACAGACTCACACAGAAAACAAATTTATGGTTACCAAAGGGTAAAGGGGGTGGGGGAGGGATAAATTAGGAGTTTGGGATTAGCAGATACACACTATTATATATAAAATAGATAATCAACAAGGTCCTACTGTATAGCACAGGGAACTATATTCAATATCCTATGATAAACCATAATGGAAAAGAATATGAAAAAGAATATATATATGTGTATGTATGTATGTGTGTATATATATATATATATATAATCACTTTGCTGTACACCAGAAACTAACACAACATTGTAAATCCACTCTAGTTCAATTTAAAAATTTAAAAAAAAAACAAAACACGGTCCACCAGAAGAGAGAAAACAGAACAGGAAGTGACAAGCTCAGTGTAATTATGGCCGGTCATTTTTTTTTTTTTGCGGTACGCGGGCCTCTCCCGTTGCAGAGCACAGGCTCCGGACGCGCAGGCTCAGCGGCCATGGCTCATGGGCCCAGCCGCTCCGCGGCATGTGGGATCTTCCCGGACCAGGGCACGAACCCGTGTCCCCTGCATCGGCAGGCAGACTCCCAACAACTGCGCCACCAGGGAAGCCCTACGGCCGGTCATTTTATCTGACCTATCCAGGGTATTCTTTCCTCATCTATTATATGGGGGTTTATAGCCCAAGATCTCTAAGCTTTAAGTTTTGGGAAATCCACCAACTGACCAATCTACTTGCTCAATAAATCGCTGTTGGCCTGGATATGCCTAAGCCTTCCAGGATTTAACAAGTCCAAAGTTATATTCAGTGTTACGCTATAAGTGAAGGATATTATTACCCTTTTCAGATTCCAATCACCTTTATACCAGCAAGTATAAAACTTACACCATTAAAACATACCTGTTAGTCCAAAGTATCTTTTTTTTTTTTTTTTTTTTTGCGGTACGCGGGCCTCTCACTGCTGTGGCCTCTCCTATTGCGGAGCACAGGCTCCGGAAGCACAGGCTCAGCGGCCATGGCTCACGGGCCCAGCTGCTCCGCGGCATGTGGGATCTTCCCGGACCGGGGTACGAACCCGTGTCCCCTGCATCGGCAGGCAAACTCTCAACCACTGCGCCACCAGGGAAGCCCAGTCCAAGGTATCTTTAAACAGGATGATAGATGTTCCCATCTTGGGGCATATCAACTCCAATTTTTCAGCTCTCCTTGGATCTGTATCTTTGCCAGAACCTTATCATGGACAGAGTGTATTTCCCTACCTAGTAACTTTGGACTTGGCTATGTGACGGCTTTGGCCAATGGCATGTGGGTGGAAGGGACACATGCCACCTCCACCCAATGTATTAAGAGGCTTTCTTCACCTCTGTCAGTGCCATAAGATGAACTTCCCTGAGGGGACTATCTGTCTGTCACCTTGGGCTCCAAAACGAACAGTTGTTGAGGCAGCCCTGATACGGACTACAGCTGAAATTAAGGGAGTAATTGAACTCATTCTAGGGTGGGCTACTTTAAAAGATAGATAAAATGAATAGAGCTCAAGAAAGGGAAAAAGAAGAAAAACTGAAAGGTACAACTTTAGGAATGAGAAAAAGGATTTAATCACAGATGCCAAAAGAAATTATGAGAATACTTTTGCAATTTTATGTCTACTTGTTTCAAAGTAAGCTCTTTTTTCACTAGGAAAATATATATTACTACAGATGTTTTTAAAATAGGTAGCAATGGGGACTTCCCTGGCAGTCCAGTGGTTAAGAGTCTGTGTTCCCAATGCAGGGGGCACAGGTTCGATCACTGGTCTGGAAACTAACATCTGGCATGCTGCACAGCACAGCCAAAAAAAAAAAAAAATAGGTAGCAAGACCCCTATGTTCATAGCAGCACTATTTACAATAGCCAAGACATGGAAACAACCTAAATGTCCACCGACAGATGAATGGATAAAGAAGATGTGGTACATATATATAGAATGGAATACTACTCAGCCATAAAAAAGAATGAAATAATGCCACTTGCAGCAACATGGATGGACCTAGAGATTATCATACTAAGTGAAGTAAGTCAGACAAAGACAAATACCATATGATATCACTTACATATGGAATCTAAAATATGACACAAATGAACTTACCTACAAAACAGAAACAGACTCACAGACGTAGAGAACAGACTTGTGGTTGCCGAGGGGGAGAGGGTAGGAGAGGGATGGATTGGGAGTTTGGCGTCAGCAGATGCAGACTATTATATACAGGATGGATAAACAACAAGGTCTTACTGTAGAGCACAGGGAACTGTATTCAATATCCTGGGATAAACACATAATGGAAAAGAATACAAAAAAGAATGTGTATATATATATATATATATATATATATATATATATATAAAATCAAATCACTTTGCTGTACACCCAAAACTAACACAACAGTGTAAATCAACTATATTTCAATAAAATAAATTTTAAAAAATAAAAATAAATAAAATAGGTAGCACGTATGAGTAGACCAAGAACACTGAAAAAATTGGAAAAGTCGTTACAAAACAACACTACCCAAAGTAGTCAGGCTCAGATAATTTCACTTATTTAAAAAACTATAAATTTATTTCAGAGATTCAAGAAACAGATCATTCTTCGGCTATTTAAAGTGTTCCAGAGCACAGAAATAAAGGGAAAGCAACTCAGTTCATTTTATGAAATTGGCCTAACCCTGTAACCAAACCTGATGAATGTAGCACAAACATGAAACAAACACAAAAACAACAAACCAGTATCTTAATAACAGACATAAAAATTACGAATAAAATTAATCCACTAATAGCATGTTAATGAATAAAATCTAACACTATATGTGTTTACATATAAATGCAGGTACATTTTCATGGTATTTATTGAGGAATGAATAGTGCAGATAAATTAAAAACTAAAAACCGTGCCTACTCTTACTAACCAAGATATCATCATGAATTTATAAATATATTTCAAAGAAGGGATCACACTTGTTAGGTCAGTATGTTCATTCCCATCTTCTGTTATTTTAAATATCTCTGTGATTAACATGGTGACTAAAACTTTGCACATATACTTTCTTAAGATCAAAATTAAAGAATTAGAATTTCTGCATCAAGATACACACCACTGGGGCTTCCCTGGTGGCGCAGTGGTTGAGAGTCCGCCTGCCGATGCAGGGGACACAACTTCGTGCCCCGGTCCGGGAGGATCCCACATGCCGCAGAGCGGCTGGGCCCGCGAGCCATGGCCGCTGAGCCTGCGCGTCCGGAGCCTGTGCTCCGCAACGGGAGAGGCCACGACAGTGAGAGGCCCGCGTACCGCAAAAAAAAAAAAAAATACACACCACTGTATATAAAATAGATAAACAACAAAGACCTACTATACAGCACAGGGAACTATATTCAATATCTTGTAATAACCTATAATGGAAAAGAAACTGAAATACATATATATTTGTGTGTGTATATATGTATGTATGTGTATATATACATATATATATAACTGAATCACTTTGCTGTACACCTGAAAATAACACATTGCAAATCAACTAGAGTTCAATTTAAAAAGAGAATTTCTGCATCAGAGTGTGTCATGTTTTCAAGTTTATTCTTGTATTGCCAAATTATCTTCTAGATTAAAAAATGGAAACATTTTGCAGGCCCACCTACCATGCATAAATGTTCTATTTTCCCCACACCCTGACCTATATGGGGTATTACCACTTTAATAATCCTGCCAGATGAAGAGCTAAGAAATAGCATTATAGTGCTATGTTAATTGGCAGGGTTTTTCTTTTTTATCGCATTAAACATTTTTCTCACATGTTTCATGGCTATGAGTGTTTCTTCTTCAGTTAATTGCTCACTTCTTCATGTCCTCAGCCTGGTTTTCTCTTACGGCGTTCCATATTTTCTTAGTGATATTAAAAAGCTCTTTTGTTATATTAACTATACTAATGCTATTGTATCTTATGGCAAATGTTTCCCCTAGTTTGGCCTTCCCCCTTTTAAAACCTCTAATGTTGATTTTTGTCTTCCAGGAATTTTACATTTTTCATGTGGTCAAATCCATCAATCTTTTCCTTTATGTTTTACACCCTTAGTTTCATGCTTAGAAAGTCTACCCTCTCCTCAAAGGGTAGAAATATTCAACTGTATTTTCACCTAAGCCTTTTCATGTGTTAATTCTCTTTATTTGGAATCAATTTTAAATTCAACTTTGAGGACCAAAAAGTTAACTAGAGCCAGTAGTTTTGATTCATTTCTTCCTCTAAAGTCATTCTGAAATAATTCAAGTGTGTGTGTGTGTGTGTGTGTGTGTGTGTGTGTGTGTGTGTATATGAAAAAATTCTATTTCACTCGTGGAAATTAGGGAAACGTCCTACTTCCTACCTTGGCAGAAAATAGTACCAGTGATTCTGAGTCAGGGAAGCTGTCCAGGAAAACGTTACTATGTGTGGTAACCTTTTGGGGGAAATTAAACAGAGACCAACACCATCTCCAATAGACCGCTGCCCCCACCATCTCAGCCACCAAATCCTGACTAACCAGACCTCTCTGAGAATGAACAAACGCACACACACAAAAAGACTGAGTAGTTCAATATAATGGTAAAGATGATGATGAGGCTGACAGTGATGATAGCAAGTGACGCTGAAGATAGTAATAAACCATGTAGCTAAGCAATACTGTAAGGATCTCAACACTCATTATCCTGTTCAATCCTGAAAAGAACTCTGGGATGAGGGTTTTATTACACCCATCAAATAAATCAAAGCTCAGAGGCTTTCTGTGAATTCAAGTGTCACCACTGGGCTGCAAACCCAGGTTTCTCTAGTTCAAATGCCTGGGCTTTTATTACAGGTTATTACCTCCATAACACAGGGAGGCGAATCTGAGAACTCAGAGAAATGTCCTCCAGTGAAAAAGTTAAGCAGGAAGTAAGGGAAATAGAGTTTTTAAAGTCTAATTTGTATTCTTGGTGAGAACAGAGAGAACATGGCTTTAATATGACAGGAGCTGGTTGCCAAGAAAAAGAGCCATATTAAACAAGAAAGAGTCCTTGGATAAGAAACATACGACTTCCAAACTAATGAAACTCAACAGAGGCAGGAAATAGCAGATTTGGCACTGCCCGAAGCAAAACTGGGGCATTCCAACATGGGCTGGGAGAAAGCTCCCCAAAATTCGGAGGAAAAAAGTAGGTAATTCAATGAAAGGAAAGGAAAAGGAAGAGAGACATGGAATCTTTTTCAGAACATTAAAATATATATATACATGTAATAGAATTTCCAGAGCAGATGATGAGGAAGAAAATAGCATAAAAGTTCTTGAAAAGATACCCTGCACAGCTGAAGAAAGGCCCAAATCAAAATTGAAATCATTCATCAAGTACCAGCATATATTACTGCAGTGGGTAGAGGTGGAAGCCCTAGATGTATCTTGGTAAAACTTCTGAATTTCAAAGATAGACACATACTGTACTGTATATTTGAAATTTGCTAAGCGTAAATCTTAAGACGTTCTCATCATAAGAAAAAGAATTGTAATTTGTGTGGCATAGATGTTAACTAATTGTGGTGATCATGTCGCAATATATACAAATATCGAATCATTATGTTGTATACCTGAAACTAATATAATGTTATATATCAATTATACCTCAATCTAAAAGGACAACCACTGCCAAGGGGGAGGGGGGTGGGGGAGGGATGGAGTGGGGAGTTGGGGTTAGCAGATGTGAGCTATTATATATGGAACGGATAAACCTCAAGGTCCTACTGTATAGCACAAAGAACTATATTCAGTATCCTGTGATAAACCATAATGGAAAAGAATATAAAAATAGAATGTATATATACATATATATATGTATAACTGAATCACTTAGCTGTACAGCAGAAATTAACACAACATTGTAAATCAACTATACTCCAATAAATAAGTTAAAACAATCACCACCACCACCACAAAAAAAGGAAGATAGATACAAATGTATATAAGTACTGTTCCGAGAAAAGTTTGTCTCTGAAGAAACGCCGATCCTCTCAGTGTTTCCTATTGGCAACACGCAATGCAATAAAATTTGGAGCCATGTTTACAGAGTTCCAATGGAAACAGGTTGTAACTCTAGTGCGACTCAAAAACTCTACATCTGGTCTGACATTCACAAACAAGGGCAAAAGAAAGTCATTTTTAAACATGCAATGCCTGGAAAGGTTTATCAACCACCCATTCTCTAAAAAAATTATTCTTCCCAAAAGAAATAAAAAATCAAAATAAAGAACAGGAAAGAACATTTTCTATAGGAACTTGGGGTAGGGAATGATTCCTTAAACATGACACCAGAAACTCTGACCTTAAAGGAAATATTGATAAATGGGATTACTTAACAAGGAAAGAGTTTGGTTTATCAGATAATACCATTAAGAGACTAAAAAAAAGCAATCCTCAGAGTGGGAGAAGTTACTTGCAAACCACATAATAGTCCAAGGACTCAACTCCAGGATATATAAAGAATTCTACAATACAATAGGAAAAAGGCAGAAAACCTAAAAGAAAAATGGACGGGGGATGTGAAGGGTCACCTTACCACAGAGACGAATCCAAATGGCCAAAGGACATATGAAAAGTTGCTGAACCTCGTTAGTCACCCAATATACACCAATCGATTTTACAAGGGAATACCAAAACGCACCCATAGCCTGGCTAAAATTGAAAAAGACTGGCAAAAACCAAGCGTTGGCGAGGATGTAGCTCACCTGAAGCTCATGTATTTTGATGGGAGGACAAGCCCCTCAGAAAGCTGTTTTACATTATCAGCCGAGGCTTAGCAGTACGCAAAGCCCATGACCCCACCATTTCACACGTTCAACAAAAATGTGTACATATCTGTACCAAAAGGCATGCGCTAGGATGTTTGTATCAGCAACGTTTTCAATAGTCAGAAACTGGAAACAACTGAAACACCCATCCACAGTAGAGTGGACAAATAAAGGTGATACAGCCGTGTATCCCTACCACCTTCTCTCTTGTGTGTACTACCAAACTCTCATTCGCTTTTAGGTTACCTCAAATATCTCTCCTCTTGACAATCAATCCTTTGAATTTCTGACTCTCTGCTTCGGTCCTGTGTGTCTCCTTCCTCACATGGGCATGCTTCTTGAAAGGCAATGTCTGGATTTACTGTCTCCATTTCCTCACCGCCTTTCAATTCCTCGGTCTACATCCACCCGGCTTCACCACTGCACCCAAGATGCTCTCACCACCTCCTTATTATTAAATCAAACAGCACTCTCCATTCCTTACCTTACTGAAACAGTAGCACTGGACACGATTGAAGACTCCCTCTTTCTTGACATTTTCTCCCGCCTCCGTGCCTGGGATACCACCTTCTTCCGGTCTTCTTCCTGGTTTTCTAGCCACGCCCTTTCCTCGCCTTCACCAATA
Organism: Lagenorhynchus albirostris; assembly: GCF_949774975.1. Lineage (NCBI taxonomy): Eukaryota > Metazoa > Chordata > Mammalia > Artiodactyla > Delphinidae > Lagenorhynchus > Lagenorhynchus albirostris. Next base: position 5,088,830 of record NC_083114.1, read on the forward strand.
TCTTACGTGGTGGTGGTCCTCAGCACCCTGTTTTCTTCTCACTCCACACACTGTGTAGCTCATAGTCATCCCCGTGATTTCAGTTAATTTCCGTATGCTGACTTCTCCCATCCCTAAATCTCTACACAAAGGACTCTGAGTTCCAGACCTCTCTCGTGAGTGCTTTTGACTTGAGTGTCCTACAGGCAGTAGTCGCTCAAAACTCAAATTCACAATTTTTCCTATTAAGTCACTCATTCTGGCCTTTTGCCTCTGTGAATGGGATGAACATACACTGGACAACCACCTACCCCTCCCAGATCCGAATCCTCTCCTTTGCTCACCACATCCAGTGATCAAGCCCCATACTTTCCATTCTATTTCAAATCTACCTTAATCTCTCTATTGCTACGACCGTTTTCTTAGTCGAGTCACCATCAGCTTGTTGGCTGTTTTTTTACGGGTTCTTAGGTTACTACCATCACTCTAACCCCTAGCCTTACTCCATCATTCCTCATGTACAAAATTCAACATGTTGAATTTCCCTTGAAGTTCTCATGCCTGTAGAATAAGAAGGGCACCAATGATTTATCAAACGAATTCACAATTTACTCGGCTGCCCTTCCCTTATCCTTGTCACTCCAATCCATTTCCACACTATAGCCAGAGTTCTCTTTCTAAATAATTTGGAATTTGGGATTAACAGATACAGACTACTATATATAAAAATAGATAAACTACAAGGACCTACTGTATAGCACAGGGAACTATATTCAATATATTGTAATAATCTATAATGGAAAAGAAATGTGAAAAAGAATAGATATATATGTGTAACTGAATCACTTTGCTGTACACCTGAAACACTGTAAATCAAGTATATTTCAATAAAAAAATTATAGTAACAATAATAAAAATTAAATAAAAATAATAAAATAAAAATTAAAACATAAAGTGTAAAGATTATTATAGCACTTCCTTGCTTAAAATGCTTCAATGATACCCTCATGTTTTAAAGATAAGTTCACACTTATGGCAAATTCTCATTTATCTCCAGGCCTTTACACAGGCTGTTGCCTCTGCTTGGAATGCTTTCTCCCTCTGCTTTGGCCTGGCTAACTCCATTGTTGTAACTATCTTTGCTTGGTGGTCCTCTGGAGAGCCCTTCTTGACCATCCTCCCCACCCAAGACTTCCTTAAATGCCCTTTCTCTACCACATACCACATGGGAGCAGTATGCACCTACCCGCATGTAAGCAACTTAGGCTACGTTGTCATTCCTTGTTTGTTTCCTCCACTAGGTGACAAACTTCTCATCAACAGGGGTTGTATAGAGTAATCTATAGTTTGTGCATCCTTTCCACCTTTTAGTAAAAGCGCCTCAACCTTGCTTTAGAAAAGCTCACCTTCTCCACTGTCAGTCCACGAGATTCAAATGGTCCCACACCGCAGCTCAGGGCTAAACAGGAGATCCAGACCCTATGGATGAATTTGTATCTCATGCTCATGGCCACAGAGATTGGTTCATGGATGAGACCGCTGAGAGACAGCTGTCAGATTTCTGCTGCAACTCTTAGGAATGAGAAACTCTTTTTGCTGGAGCTGCTAATCTGGCAGGATGAACACCTGGGGTTTCTGGCCATCTGTGACCTTCTTGCTTCTAAGCGGGGAGAACCCACGAGAAAGTAAGGCCAGAACAGGGAAGGAAGAGCCATGGCATGGGGCAAGATCAATGCTAGTCTGAACTAGAGCTGAGGACCCCCATTCCAGGGCTCTTTCACAAAATCTCAGCTCCTCCATTTGGTTTATATATGCACTGATGAGAAAATGATGGTCAGGAATAAATTTAGGGGAGAAAAGAAGATAAAAACTCAGTCTTCCTTGGGGAGTCTCTACAGATTTCATAGATCACTTTGATGCCCAATTTGTTCTACGTTACCATTCGGTTTGCTCAGCTGCGAAACTGATGAGAACGTTGGGTTGGCTAACTTATCTGTCCGTGTGTTTTAACAGCATGTATGTAACTGCAGACTCTGTTCCTTTTCACTGAAGTCCTCATTTTATTAGTATCATCAGTGGTAAGTGCGGGTGAGACGTACAGTGTTTGAGATCAGGGACATCGGAGATAAATAAAGTGCGATTACTGGTTCTGCCAATTTTGAGACGTGTAACCTTAAGCGATTAACTTAGCCTTTCCAAACTCTGTTTCTTCAACGTAAACTGGGGATGATCACGGTACCGCTTCATGGGACCATTGTGAGAATTCAGTGAAATAACAGCACAATGCCTGGTACATCACATAGTTAAGAAAAAAGCTTCCATCTTTTTCTAAAATAAACATTTTATTTAAAAATATACATTTTTTTTTAAAAAGAACACATGCCAACTTTGGTATTTAGCCATTGCTTCTTTTCTCTTCCTGGTCACCCACATTTCTTTCTAGTTACGTATCGTTGAGCAAAGGAGGCCGACGTGAAAACTCCACCACGCAGGGTCCCTGCAGAGAACGTATGCTGGCTCTTCTGACTTCTTCACAATGTGTCTCTTGGTGTTTCGCCAAGGGAGGATTTCAAGTACCCAGCCACACACTGCCCTCCTTCCCCACTGCAGGAGCACTGGAGAGAACTCTGGGCAGCAGTGTGGATTCCCTTCCTTTGGAAAACATTAGAACAGCCTCCAGGATCCTCATCCTTATCCTCCCTTTTCCCATAAACCCCCGGGAGCTGTTAAAACATGTACAGGAAACTCACATGACCAGTGTCCATGAGGCTGGAGGTGATTCAAATAAGCACAAGAGACAATCAGGTGTTGGCCTTAATCCGCAGAATTCTAGAAGCCTAGAATCCACCGACTCCCACAATCAGGAGGGAACTTATTCATATGTTATCAAACTCAATGAATCCTATTACAATTTCCCTGCAAGATGATAGAGACATTTTTCTCAGACCTCTTGCTGTCTTAAAATCATCTCCTAATGTGCAGTCCCAGCCTAGACAGGGTTGCTCTGAAAATGTGGATTCCAGAATCGAACCCAGCTTCTCACCACACTGAGCGGCTCTCAGACTTACAGGACCGTCTTGTTCTAGGACCTGGACTCTGTGTGTCTAGTAATATCATCTAATAAAGCATTAGCAGTTTCAGCATCTGAACCGCCCTGTTGGTTTCTACTGGCTTTATAGGAAAATGAACACTCCAGACTCTTTTAATCCGAGTTCTCTCATAGCTGATAGCAAACTGTGTGCATCTGTGGACTTCCCCCGTGAGGACCACAGCCAAGCCCTGAAGGGGGACCACGCTGCCCTCGCAACCCTGCAGCTTTTCTCCTAAAAGATGGAGACTCCCCGTGGACACCCCCCCACCCTTAAGTGTCCCTTTGGTCCGGAGAGCTCGTTCTGAAGATCAAGATTAGGGGGTGAGGCCAAAAAAAAGTTTCCTTTACCCTTCCCTGATTTTCAAGAGGCTTCTGTATCGGGCAATGAAAACAAACCCTAAAGCTCTCACAGATGATTTAAGTGGTGCAAGTAAGGAAAGATGTCTAAGTGACACACTGAGGCTGTTTGAGAAGAAAAAAAAAAAATGTTAGCATGGGCACAGCTTTTACCTAAAAAGGGGCCCTCCCCTCCACCTTCCGGGAAAACGCAGATCCCTTTGTCACCATAGGTAAAGGGTTTCTGGTTGGAGGACTGAGAGATTCCCAGTGTTCCTGCAACTCCCCAATCACTCAAAATCTGAACCATCTGTGCAGAGTCTACGTGGTGCTGTCCATTTGGGGGTTTGCGTGCTTTGAACAGGTGAGACATCGAGTACTTAGCCACCGGATGAGTAAATTGGATGTGGGAGTTTTCGGCTAGGCCAGCATTGGTTTCTAGAAGAGCTGATGGTGTCTGAACATTTTTGGAAAAGGACTGTCTTGAATGCTTGGGGTAGGTTTTTGATTATTTTTTTCAGATTGGAAATAAATGTTTCTGAATGGCAAAGGCCACCAGTTCACAACCCCTTGACTATTTAGGTGAAGACCCTCTTGCTTTCCTCATTTACCAGTGCAACCATTTCATTGGAGAGAATCATTTCTCATCCAAAATTTTGCAATTTGCTTTTCATAATGCAGAGTCTTAGTTGAACTGAGAGGTTAGGACCTTCCCTTCCTTTCCGTTCCTTTCCTTTCCTTTCCTTCCTTCTTTCTCCCTCCCTCCCTCCCTTCCTTCTTTCCTTCCTTCAACTTCCTTCCTTCTTTCTTTCCTCCCCCCCCCCCCCCGCTTTATAGTAGAGTGTGTGTCATCTCAGTAACGCTGTTAGCAGCAGAGCTTCTAATGAGCACTGGCTTAATGAAATCATTTGCACAAAGCAATTTCCTGACTCCACTGGATAAGCATGAACCTACTGCACCAGCGTTGGGAAAAGCTGCAAATGTCTGCAGGTCTGCTTTACCACGGGGGGTCCCAGGGGTCTTAAGAGAACTACATGTGGCTAGTTTCAAGCTAACCTTGACCATGGCCATCTTCCTAAGTCTCTGTACATCTTTTAGTCATGCTCAATTTGTCACCAGAAAAGGAGACACAACTAAGAGTTTAAAAGAACTTAAAAAAAAAAAATCCTCAACCTCCTCCCAATTATCCTCAGTTTTATCTTGCAAATATCATATCTGATCTACGAAGAGACAGTGAATATGGCGGGTGAAGACTGTGGGAGGAGGTTAAAAACAACAATCCAGGAGTCTGCTCTGGGTTGTGTGTTGGTCTGTAGTAGCGAATGTCTTCACTGTGAGGCGTATATGTCAGTGCCTGATAATATCCTAAAAATATCCCAATGAAAATGCATAGTCTTACAAAGATAGGGGCCTCCTAACCAAGTCTAGCACTTCAGACAGAAATACCCAAAGGAAAAAATAATTGACACTCAGACCAGAGTCTCAGAGATTGCTGTGCGATTGTTTTCCAAAAGAAGGGGGACAAAAATAACATTAAAAAAAATCACACAACGTGGCATAGGAGAAATGGACGGACCAGCGAGCTTTATCAAGATCTGAATACAACTTCGACGTCTGAGGAACACACAAACGTGAGGAATGTGTCACGAAGGTTTTCTTCTCCATAGCTTCATTGTCAAAGAAGAGACTGGCAATCTTCCCCTCTAGATGTTTGGTTCTGATAAAAGCAAAGCATACCGTGTGGCTCTTTTAAAGCACAACGCAGATGGAGGAATGTAAAACAACTGTCATCTTCCACTGGTGCTCTCCCATGAGAGATGGCAGTACCCTTTCCAGCGACCAACGGTGATGCTCTTCCGTCTTTTCACATCACAGTCAAGACGCGCTTGTTCATGGTAAGCAGGTGGCTGTGAGTCATTGGGTTGGAGCCATGAGTCATAAACAGAGAGGCAACGTGTAATCTGGGTGATTAATCAGGAACTCGCAGTGAGAAACGGCAAGATCATTTCACAGCAGATGGAGGCTTAAAGGCTTTTGGTACAGAACTCTAACACTGCCTTGAAGATACACACACATACACATATGTGTATGTATATGTACATATGTATGTGTATATATGGATACATATATACACACATACCTATAGACACACATACATATACATATGTATATATCTATACACACATGCATGTGTGTGTGTGTGTGTGTGTGTGTGTGTGTGTGTGTACATCCCTCTCCTTCCCTCCTCACCCCCCAATAAGATCTGGCAGCTCTCAGAGTAGCAGTCACCAAAAACACTCTGTGTTCACACACGTTTACAAGTTAACAATGGAATGACTTCTAAATCTTTGGTTTTTTTTCAAAAAGAGAACTTCTAAAATCACAACATGTTTGGTTATTTTCTCCATAAGTGCACAGTGAACAATTTTTTTTTTTTTTTTAACAAACGAAGAAAACAGTGCCTTAGTGATTTCAATAAAAAATAAAAACAGCGATAGCTACTTTCTACAGCATGCAACACTACGAAACGGTGAGCTGGGACCACAGTGAGCCTTAGGGAGGCGATCCTGCAAGTTAAGTTTCTCAGTTCCCAGCGAAAGCACAAGAGGTAATGAGGAATGCACACGAGACCGTCGTCTTTTCTCCTTCCATCCTTTTCAACGTGCAATTGTGTTTTCTTTCAGAAACCCAGACCTGAAATACTGTCTCCTTGTAACTATGATTTGTATTTATCTTTACTATATAATGATTTCCGATTTCCCCAGAGCAACCCAGATCGGGGATTGCTATTAATCAAATGAGGGTAGAGACAGCTTTGTGACTAATGGGCCGAGTCACTGGTTTCTTCCTGAGGGCATTCTTTTGACTTCCTTTTGTAGCAGATTACGCATACGGAGAATGAGTTCTCCAGGAGAACCTCGATTTTTTAGCTTTTTAACATATGGCTTTATTAGGGGTATGACAGCTGGTTAGAAGGCAGAAGTTCTCTTCTCCCGATGGTGGGGCAGAAAAGGAAAGATCTCCAACAGAGGAGCAAGAAAGGACTGATATCTTGAAAGAAAAGCAGAGCGGGAGAAAGGTAAGCAGAGGTGGACCACCTCCCACCAATAAGAAAACAAGAAAAGCAGCCTGACTTCTATCATCGTCCTGTTATAGTAACCCACGGTATTTATTTCCAGGACACGTGAAACGATGTTCTCTAGTCCTGTCTGAATGATCTCTGATACGGTTTCCTGAGGCTAGGGAGGTCCTTCTGCTCTGCCTACATGGTCCTCTCTAGTCTTCGACACTAAAGGGGGTTGTGCTGGAGAACTGTCTACGGCAGAAGGTTTTGCTTTTCTTCTTGCTTTAGGGTTCTCACCTGTTTCACAACGCTTATCACCACGGAGACAGTGGGAATGATTCGGCTACTGGTTGAGAAGGAGGGAAATTCTAGGTGGGGTTCTTGAGGCCAAAGGTGGGTCGGTTGTGGGATAGAATTGGGGCCACCGCAACGGGGCAGCTTTGTGGCTGAGGGACGCTGAGTTCACTTCACTCCCCTGGGAATGGTTTGGTCCTGTCCCTCTGTTCTGCCTTAAGAACCTGACACTGGGCCTGACTTCTATTTTGAAAGCCAGGTGACGGACAGACAGGAAGCAGCTTCCGTCATGGGTACGTCCTCCATCACCTCTGATGGACTGGCTTCCCTGTGCTCCCTAGAGAGCTTACATCTTCTTTCCACGGTATGTGTAATAAATTCATGAGAAAAGCTTACAAAGTGAGATTATGCCCCAACGATGCCTGAGAAAAAGTACGGGCTAGAAAAAAGACTGGTGTTTGAAAAGGCAGTGGAAGAATTTTTTTTTTTTTTTGGCATTCTTGGTCTGAAAAAGCATATTTTTGAGTGCACTGCTGAAATCATGAGCCATCACTGAAGGCTGGTAAATATTACATTATCTATCTATATAGAAAAGACTCCGATTTGCTCTTGTTCGTTGTCACAGAAGTCTCCATTGCTTCTTTTTAATTCTCTCCGGCTTCTCCTTCCCCTCCTCCACCCCCCTCCTCCTTCTTTTGGATAATGTAAGTATTTACGGTTGTGTGCTCTCCCCCACCGGGCTCCTACTGGTCTTCCGTAGCACGCTGCGTCAGGCATCTACCACTGCTGTAAGTGGAGGTCCATGGGGGAATTCAAATTGAGATCCGTGACATCCAGGAAATCGATGTTGAAGATGCTGGGGCCGCCGGTGGAGAGGGAGCTGAAGCTCGGGGTGGAGCTGGGTGGCGTGATGTCCAGCCACTCCATACTTTCCCAAGGAGATTCCGTGAAGCTTAAGGGCAGCCCACTGCTGTCCACGGAAGAGGGTGAATACTGAGTCTGCATGGGGGAGAGGGGGCCCGGCAGGATCTCGTGCGTGTTGAAGAGGTCTTCCGCAGCCTTCCCGGAGAATCCATCCATCATCCCATCGAAAGGGGGTTCCTCGCTCCCGATTTTCAGAAGGGCGACGTCGCCCACCTTCCCCAAGGGGCTCTGGGAATTTAATAAGACTTCAAGGTGCTCGTTGCTGTCGGCGCCGTAGTGATCGAAGGAGAGCTGGCCTCCTGCAGAGGCTGGTTCAAAGGAAGCCGGGGGCTTGGCGGGGAGGGCAGCAGTGGGGCTTCGAGAAGACCCAGGTATCTTTGGGACTTTTTGAAGACATGAATGATCCTCTCTGGCGTCAGCTGGCATTTCTGTTGGTAAAACACAATGGGAATTGTTCAAGCACTTCCGCTCGAGCATGACACGTGCATGAATCTCTGGAATGAATGACTTACGTGTAGACACAGGAGATGGCCATGCTTCTCGGGTCACTGCTCATCACCCAGTCTGATCCCCAAACTGCTCTGTATATCCTCAGTTCTTCCCTTGGGTCTCTACCCAAACCCTCTCCTGCTGGAAATTCCACTCTGTGATTATTGATTGCTCAAAGCAGGTTCTTTTACCTGCTTCTTCACTGACACCTGGCTGTCCCCTGAGGACACTACATCCTCCGTTACACCCTCACTGGGGGTTCCTTTGTTGCAGAGCCAGAAGATGGGTCATCAGGTCCTTTCTCATTGCCACGTTCTGATTGTCACTCCCCCTCATTCTTATTAACTCCTCAGTGGTTTTTTTCTTTTTCTTTTTTTTTTGCGGTACGCGGGCCTCTCACTGTTGTGGCCTCTCCCGTTGCGGAGCACAGGCTCCGGACGCGCAGGCTCAGCGGCCATGGCTCAACGGCCCAGCCGCTCCGCGGCACGTGGGATCTTCCAGGACCGGGGCACGAACCCGCATCCCCTGCATCGGCAGGCGCACTCCCAACCACTGCGCCACCAGGGAAGCCCTCCTCAGTGGATTCGAGGGTCATGCTGCTCTCCTTGGCCCCGCCCCCGCCCCCCAGTCTCCTGGCCCCTCCTCTTCATCCACTGAAAACTCTACTTCCGGTTCATTGTTTTCCTCCCACTTCAACTCTTGCCATCCTCTGTGCCTTCAGCATCCCCAGAAGTGACCCGTTGTCCAGCTGGCCTCTCCGTTCCTTGACATTCCATCCCTCCAACCCAGCTGATTCCGCCATTCCCATTCTGCCGGACACAGCCTGGACTTTGTTGTCCCCAAACACTGCATCCCCCTGAAAGCTCGATTTCGATCAATACTGCCAACTCTCTGTCCACCTCCTCCTATTCCTCTAGCTCCCCTCATAAGGACCCCACGACAACAACTTCTCAGCCAGCTGGGGTCACCCCAACCTACCAACTCTGCTGTTTTATCACCATCCATCAGCCCCTTCTGGTTTTTACTTCTTGTCCCGTCTATACTCCTGAGCCACCACTGTAATTACTCTCTCATAAATATCCTCAATCCCCTTGTCCTTTTCTCCCGTCACCATACTCCCTTGGCAAAAGCCCGCATCTGGATGAATCTTATCATCTGTTTTCTCTGAGCCTGCCCTGGATCGGCTGGACGTTCAAGAGAAAAATTACACAATGAAGCTGCCCGGTTCCTCTTTAACTTCATGATGTCAAGCCTACGAGGGGCACTTAATACTGCCTAGGGATCCTACTGTGTTTCTCCAGAAAACTCAATTCACTTGTGATCAATTCATCACTGTTCTTCTTTCCTGGAACCTCCCGTGCTCCCCTCTTGCACCCCGACTCTTTGCAGACCTTGCCAACATACTTCATTAAAAATATAAGGGTGTCTGATAGGAACCCACTCATCTTTCCATTACAAAACTTACGACGATACATACCCCTGTGTCCATCTTTTCCTTTTTCCCTCTTGTTACAATGGAAGAATTGCCTGTTTACTTGCTTTTTCCCCATCTCCCCTACCAGACCGCAAATCCCCTAAAGGTGGAGACTTTGCCTGGTACAGTATTGAACCTAGTATGATGCCTGGCCACTTTTCTCCCTGAAACTTTAAATGTCGTTACTTAAGGGCTCAGATCTGGAGTCTTTTCTTTCTATGCACATGTTCTCCTTACATGATCCTACTAATTTGTGTGGTTTCAAATTTTAGACACATACTATATAATTTTTAAAAAAGAAATAAATGAATGACTTAAAAGGAGGCAAAAAGAACACACTGACCATTTTTTACTTGAATGCCATGTGAACATGAATGGGCCATCAGTGGGAGATTACCAATTAAATTTCATTTTGAGTAGGTAGCACAAAACTTGCCTTTTCTGCTTTCTTCTTCTTATAATTAAGAAGAAGGGGACGTTGGGATTAGAACAGTAGGGACAAGTGGTGTAGCAGGAGAAAACATTTAGGGAAACACGGACTGAGCTGAAAGATGAAAACTGTTAAAATGACTGATGAAAATTTTTCTGAGGACAACGGGACAGAGGCAGTGAGGAATCATCATCTTTGCCTTCTATTCACATTACCTCTGCTTCAAATGTGGACGGGAGGCTGAGAGGAAGTGACACTCAACCCTGAGACAACTTTTTGGTCCAGCTTACAATGAGCATCTGACCTTGATCCTGAGGTTTGCTCCCCAGAGTACATGCAGGTGCAGGGCATCCTGATGTCTTACCTCCACTTTCAATGAGGACATCCAGGAGTTCGTCCATCTGCTGACTCTGGGTCATTTGCTATTGCAAAGTAACCAAAGGAGAACAGAGAAGTTAAAAAATGGCAACCGCTTCTGTAGGAAATCATTAGAAGCAGCACAACAGGCTTTTGAAGTAGGTTTGGCTAGGGTCTGTTTCTTTTTAATTGTGGTAAAATACACACAACATAAAATTTACCATCTCAACCATTTCAGAGTGTGCAGTTCAAGTGCATTAAGTTCATTCACATTGTTGTGCCACCGTCACCACTGTCCAGCTCCAGAACTTTTTTCATCTTGCAAAACTGAAACTCTGTCCCCATTAAACGCTAACTCTCCATTGCATCCTCCCCCAGCCCCTGGCACCCACCGTTCTATTTTCTGTCCCTCTGAATTTTTTTTTTTTTTTGCGGTACACGGGCCTCTCACTGTTGTGGCCTCTCCCACTGTGGCGCACAGGCTCCAGAAGCGCAGGCTCAGCAGCCATGGCTCACGGGCCCAGCCGCTCCACGGCATGTGGGATCTTCCCGGACCGGGGCACGAACTCGTGTCCCCTGCATCGGCAGGCGGACTCTCAACCACTGCGCCACCAGGGAAGCCCTGTCCCTCTGAATTTGACAACTCAGTACCTCGGATAAGTGGATTGATACAGCATTTTTCCCTTTACAGCTAGATTATTTCACTTAGCATAATGTCTTCGAGGTGCATCCACACTATATGTATCGTATGTCAGAGTCTCCTTCCTTGTGAATGCTGAGTAATATTCATTGCATGTACAGAATATGTATTTGGTTTATCCATACATCCATCAATGGTTTATGCATTCATCCATTCAACCAACTTAGGTTGCTTCCACCTTTTGGCCTTTGTGAATAATGCGGCTATGAATATGGGTGTAAACTGACTAAAGGTTTTTGAACCATGTGTGATTAAAGCTCAGTATGAATTCTGGACAGGAAAACTACTGAATAAAACAATCTATTACGACAAAAGAAGGGGAAAAGGAGGCAGAATGCTCCCCAGCCCAGAGTTCTTCAGAGTGAATTCAGTTGTTTGAGAAGCTTCCATCCCAGGAGAGGGGCACCTTAACACATATATAGTGTGGCCATTTTTTTATCACTTTGAAGTGACTTGGGTAGGACACAGAACAAGCCTCAACAAATTTAAGAGGACAGAAGTTAGTTCAAGCATCGCTTCTGATCACAATGGCATGAAACTAGAAATCAACCACAGAAAAAGAAATGAGAAAAAAATGCTTACATGGAGACTAAACTACATGCTACTAAAAAAACCAGTGGGTCAGCGATGAAATCGAAGAGGACATTTAAAAATATCCAGAGACAACTGACAGTGAAAACACAACCGTACAAAACCTATGGGATGCCGCAAAAGCAGTTCTTAGAGGGAAATTCATAGTGATACGTGCCTTCCTCAAAAAAACAAGAAAATTTTCAACTTACCACCTAAAAGAACTGGAAAAAGAACAAACAAAACCTAAAGTCAGCAGAAGGAAGGAAGAATTAAAGAACAATAGGAAAAAAATCAATAAAACCAAAGGCTGGTTCTTTGGAAGGGTAAACAAAATTGACAAACCTCTGGCCAGACTCACCAAGAAGAAAAGAGAACCCAAATAAACAAAATAAGAAATGAGGTGACTCAGCTCTGCCTTCCATTTGGCTGCTGAGGATGTGACCCAAGAACGTGGTTCACATTTCTCTGGTTCCTCATTGTGATAGCTTGTGGAATCTATCAACGTTTGTAGGGACTACACCTTCCCCTCTGGCTCATCTGAGTTGTGAAGCAGAGTCCGTTTATGGAAGTCCACTTTGCCTGGCCTTTTTTTTTTTCTTTTGAAACCAAGAAGGATGTGTTGATGTTTACAGATACCAGGGGACAGGAATGGGGAGAACAGAGGCATAATTGGATCTCACTCTTCTGAGAGCTGGGTCCCAATAAACACAGGCATCAATGATCAACGTGGGTGAGAGCACTGCTTGGAGAACGAATCATTTGCATTAAATGCCTACAAGGTCTGGCAGGTAATGTAAATGAGCCAAACGCAGAGCAAGAGAGAGAGAGGGGTAGAGGCTAGAACACATGTTCTGGTCCAAGGAGGCGGCGATACTTTGTTTCAGGCAATGGTTGTCTGGCAGAGATGTGCCTCCGGGTTGCCAGTTCTCTGATTTTTTTTCAGAAATGGGAAAGCCTACGTTTTGCCTAAAATCTCCCGATATTTAAAACACTCTCTCATCTAAATGAAATCTAACCGCAGGCTGACTTTGCTCTGCAGGATACCAGGGGGCAGCCACCGATGGAGATGGTATTTTCTGGGTTGAGCACACACGGAGGGCCACGTGATCCTTTATCCACATTCAGGCCATTTGAAATATAAGATCACGCATTGCTGGTTTTTTCTTTCTTTTTTTTTTTTTACTTATTAGTTGAAAATTTTCCAAACATAAATGGAAGTGGAGGCTACAACAAACCTCCACGATTACCCAGCTTCTACAACCATTCATATTTTACTAGGATCACTGAATTTTGAAGCTAGGAAGAAACTTAGAAACGACTGGCCCAGCAATTCCTCTCATATATTTGAGTACCTATCCCATGTCTGGACCATGTGATAAATGCTGCATCATCTGAAATCCTTATGCAGTAGATATCGTCCCCATTTTATGTAAGAGAAGTTGAATACTTGCCCAACGGTAGTGGGAGAGGCAGCCGGCACGAAGCCCAGGCATCTGGGCGTCCAGCCAACCTCTTCTCTCTCTGCCTCAGGCAGCATCTGTACACACACAACACATCCCCACAGTGAGCATCTAGACATTTTGCTCATTCCAGCAGGGAGGTGACAGACACGCTCAACAACAGAATCTCCACGCGTGAGGCCGCATCATGTAAAAACACGTCCACTGAGTCAGCCTACTCTTCCGTAAAGACCAGATCATGTGCTTACCTGCTTTACTGCATCTTCATAGGAGGGAGGCTGGCTTATCTCTGAAACTGCTGAAGTTGACTTAGAAAAAGTTGGGGATGGAAGTGAAAACTTTGGCCCTGACTTATCAGAAGAGTGTAAACCAGCCATCTGGGTGAGTAAAACGCAGAGAAAGACAATCAATCCATGCGTCGGAAACGGTACAGCTTCTGTTTTAGAAACTACAGGCTAAATTCTGCAAACATTGACTTAAGGCAAAACAAAAGCTGGGGCTTAAATTTATGTTACATATACACCACAGATACATATTAACAATGGTACACATCACTATGGACTCAAAGCTGGAGGCGTCTCAGGATGGGAACCTCGAAAATTCATTTCCCCCCTCTAAGGTACACCCTGTCTGTTGGGAGAAAGTGAGATGAGAAAAGAAAAGAAAGCAAAGGGTCCATCCAATCCGACATGAAGAGCTCCACCAACCCAGGAATTTCCAGAGTGATTTATCTCCCACCCCGTTTCATTCCTAAGTGGATGTATATGCAGACAGTTGCAGGCAGGTGTTGCCAGGGTATCTCTTCATGAGCCAGCCTTGGGGATTGTGAGAGCATTCTGTGCAGTGCCCGGGACCTTTCAGGGTCTCTGTCCCCTCAGGATGCCCTGCCCTGGGGCCTGCAGCACTTTTGTGTCATGGCCGTCTCACGTTTGTCTCCTTTTTTTTTTTTTTTTTTCCTGGTACGTGGGCCTCTCACTGTTGTGGCCTCTCCCGCTGCGGAGCACAGGCTCCGGACGCGCAGGCTCAGTGGCCATGGCTCACGGGCCCAGCCGCTCCGCGGCATGTGGGATCTTCCCGGACCGGGGCACGAACCCGCATCCCCTGCATCGGCAGGTGGACTCTCAACCACTGTGCCACCAGGGAAGCCCATTTGTCTCCTTTTTACCATCTTCCCACTGCTCCTTGAATTCCCTGTGTCCCGCATCTTTTATATCCCCAATTGTCCCACCTGCTGACATGTATCCGCATCTTTTATATCCCCGATTGTCCCACCTGCTGACACGTAACATCTCTTCCCTTTTGCACCGTGATTCCAACTTTCTGCATCTCTCCAGTCCTTTCCGAGGACCCACTACTTCTTTCTCCACATTTTTTTCCCATGAGCCCTGACTCCAATCTTGAACTTCACTGAACCAGGTCTGTTTGCCATGATGTTTCGCAAACATACCAAGGCCGTGTTAGTTGGCATGATTTCTGGGATGAACCCTGGAAACAGTGCCTTGGAATACCCTCACTTTTATCTGTACATCCATTTCTGTCCTTTTCAAGTGGACTTGTTTCTATCCAAAATGTAATTTCTTTCTGCCTTTGAACCTCAACATTTGGAGAACAGGGGCCACAGAGAGAGAAGAGGCAAAGCCAACCCCCAGTTTAAACCTCCTCCCAGGTGCCTACCTTTTGCTGTACACCTGGGCTTTTGGGACAACAGTTGCCCCCGGCACCATGACTGCTGTCTGCCTGGGCTCCAGAGAAAGAGGGGTGAAGGCTGGAAGGCTGGGGAGAGAAGCTTGAAGGATGGCCCTCATGTGCCCCTGAGTTCTGTAGAAAGGAAGAAGGACAAATTAAATGGCCACCAGCAGCATATTTGAGGGTAACCTTTGCTGAGACAACTAGTCCCTGCCCTGGTATCTCATCTTTCCAAACCTCCCTGAATTCCATCACCAAAGTCTCAGATCTGGCTTTGGACGTATCATTTCCTGTTCACAAACTTTCCATGGTTTCCACACATCTACATCGTAGGGTCTCCACATCTAACCAGGATAAGGCTTCCACACACTCCACAGTTGAGTACGATTTCCCTCTGCGAGCTTCAATTCTACTAACCCCTCCGGGCCCTGGACATACTCCCTCCCTGTGTTTCTTCACATGGAATGATCTTTTCCCGACTCTCCTTCTCCAACTCCACTTCTCAAGTTCAACCCTTTTGCAAAGCCTTCCAGACTTTTCTAGCACTTCATGGTCAACAGCCACTGCCATGCTCTGGGCGGCATTTAATGTCAAAAGTGCCCATCAGTGATGTTATCCTATATTGCTCTTTATCTTCTAATTTTTTTTTATTATGGAATCATTCATGTCTTTACAAAGAGTGCTTTGTAAACCATCAATGACTGTACAAGTGGTAGTTCTTCTTGAGAGTATCGATATCCTTCAATTGAGCCCCTTCTGGTCCACAGCTGTATATTTCAAGAGCTATTTTTACCTTTGTTGCCTAGGCCATGAGGCGCTCAATACCTGTTGTCAATGAGGATGGTAATCCGTGTGAGTTTCAGCTCCTCTCAGAGTGCTGACTGAGGTCTGAGCACCATTCACGTGAATGTGTTGTTCTGGTGGGTTCATAAAAATGCATTCGCCTTACCTATGGCCACGCCTCATACTCCCAGGGTAGAGAATATTCAGTGGGAAAAGGGCATGCATTTTAGAGTCTGATAAACCTAGGTTCCTGCGACGCTGGGCAACTGGCTTCACCTCCCTGGGCCTTATTTTCCTCAATAGCAAAGAGTGATAAATTGGAACTCGTAAGGTTGTTGTGACAATGAATGAGATGACTCATGTACATGCCTCTTACTACCCGGTACACGGCAGGCATCCAATTAATGTAAGTGTTTTTCCTATTCCCTTTCTAATAACATGGATTCCAGAACCTTTTGATAACGTAACTGTCTTTCTCAAAGAGACTTTCCTAATAATTCTTTGTTTTCATGGATAAAAGGAAAGTCCTGGATGGTCACCTTGGTCTAGTCTTTGAACGGGTCACTGTTCTAAGCCATCCCTACTCTCCCTCTGCACCAAACACACTGGTTTCTTTCTGGTCCTTGAACATTCCACACGTGCTCCTACCACAGGGCCCTTGCACTTGCTGCTCCTTCTTCACCTGCAATGCCTTTGCCTCAAGTATTTACAAGGTTTTCTCCTTTACCTCCTTCAAATGTCCCGGGCCCTTCCCTTTAAAGTTGTAAACTTCCAAACTCCTAATCTCCCTTCTCTGCCTTTTTTCTGTAAAATGTATCATCTTCTAATGTGTTAAACACTTACTTATACCTTTTGTTTACTATCTGTCTCCCCATGAGAATAGGGATTTTGTTTGGCCAGCTCAGCACTAATCCCCAGAGACTAGAACAGAGCCTGGCACATCGTAGGTAAAGATCTGCACCGTGCAGACCATGACATGGCCATGGTAACTCCCTCTTTGGCCCTCTTGATGAGTTGGTTTGGCCTATGGTAAGGCTTGATCCCAAGGGGTCCTGGGAACAGCCCCACGAGCCCAATCCAGCCCCTGGCTTGTTTTTGTAAATAAAGTTTCACGGGAACACAGCCACGTGCATTCGTTTACCAGTTGTCTATGGCTGCTTTCGTGATCCAGGCGTAGGGCTGAGGAGCTGTGACAGAGACTGTACATCCCACAAAGCCAAAACCACTTATGATCTAGCCCTTTCCAGAACAAGCCACGCTAGTCTCGGAAGCGAGTTCGCTCTACTGTAAAGGCTTGTGCATCGTGGCGTCGGGCAGCTGCTACTGGGTTTGTGGCGAACCCTCCCCGTGAAAAGTTCCAACGTCAGCTCTGTAGCAGCTGCACGTCCACGTCCCGCTTCCAGGGAAGACGGGTTCACCAGGCATGGGGCCAGGAGTTCTTACCTGTGCAGTACGCACCTGGCTGCCGACAGGTGAGGAGACCCTGTGCTCTTCTCCTTGGGCGCCCGAAGATGCGGGTAGGAAGTAATGGTTGTTTGGCGAGGGGGGCAAACTGATGTGCTGCGGGCTTTTCACAGCCCCGAGGGGCGAATGCTGCGGGGAGCACTGCGGGCTGAGGAATGTGGAAGAAAGTACGCTGGTTTGACCCGAGGGCTCCGCACAGTGAGCGTTCCCGAGGGGCAGGAGCTGAGCATCTTCACGAGCCGGCGGCTGGCCCTCGGAGCAGGCGCTCTGTCTTTTCACAGCTATTTGCGGGGACGCGAACGGACAGCTGGAGGTGGCGTCTTCCTGCTTGATGGGGGCGGCCGGGAAAGGCAGCAGCTTCTTCTCGGGACAGTTGCTCCTCTTGTGCTTCTGCAGCTGCAGCCTCAGCTCCTCCACCTGCCTCTGTTCTTGCTGGAGTTTCCAGGTGAGCTCGTTGATCACCTTCTGCTTCTCCACCAGCATCTTGTCCTTCTCGGAGTCCAGTCCGTCCAGCTCGGGAGGGATGGAACCCCCATTTAGACTGCCCATGAGGCTTTCCTCGGGGCACGCGTGGACTGGGGACGGATGCAGGCCAAAGGACGGGGAGGCATCGTTGAAGGTGTCCGGCAGGGACCCCGCCACCGACAGGTCCGAAGAGGCGGGCGAGATTGGGGGGCTGGAGCTCGTGCTGCCGAAGTGGTAGAAGCCGTTGGACAAGGCGCCGGTGGACGGGGAGGACTGGTAATTGGGCAGCGCGTTGCTGGGTGTCACAGGAAAAGTGACAGTCGTTATGTCACCGAAGTTGGGCACAGGGTTCCCAGAACAGTCCTGGAAGGGCCGAAGCCGGTCCATGAGGGCCGTCTTGGTGCCGGACACCGGCAAACCTCGTATTCGAAGCTGCTGTCTTAACTCAGAGACCTAAAGAAACCAGGCCGTCGTTAGTGCTGCTTAATGACAATCTTTTAAAAATGTATTTATTGTTACAGAAACTTCAAGACATCACGAATGGGATTTTATAATGTCCCCTTCCTTGTTTCCGATTTCCTCCCCTACACCAGATGTTCGACGGTTTTGCACAATTTTACTGATTTGAAAATACTGGCATACACCATGTTTTCACGGGTCCAGATTATAGAAATGTCCGGCTCAAATGAACCACGGCGGTTATCTGGTCTACTGCTCTCCAACCCCCATCTGGGTCCTTGTCCCCACTTTACAGGTGAGAAAACTGATACCTGCCTGGGTTTGGACATCAACCCTCAACCCACAACATCAAAGCAGGCTGACGCCCCAGGACCTCTGCATCCTAGTTGAGTGCCCTGTCCACCACCTCTTTGCCACCACTGGCAAGAGCATTACAGCACAGCTGGGCCCCAGCCCGGGGTTCCTGATTCAGCAGGTCTGAGTTGGGGGCTGAGAATCTGGGTTTCTAGCAAGTTCCCAGAGGATGCAGATGCTACTGGTCTCAGGACCAGGTTCTCAGCCTTGCAGTTCTGCCTCACCATCAATGTCCTAATTTTACTGACTGGCTTGGTAACAGTCATATACTGAGAGAAGTGTGTGCGGAGATGAGACCATCATTCAAATCCTGGCCCTGCCTCTTCCCAGCTCAGTGATCTTTCTGTAAAATGGGTCTGACAGTACCTCCCTTATACATTTTTGTGAGGATTAAAATGGCCTAAAATTTGTAAAGGGCTTGGAGTAGTGCCTCACAAATTGTTAGTGCAGTGTGTTTGCTATTATTATTACGTTGATTCACATGGAATTATTTCAACGCTGCAATTTTATATAATATATATATATTATATAAAATTGCAGCGTTGAAATAATTCCATGTGTTCATAAATCACAGATATGTAAAAATATGACAGACATGATGGAACACTTTAGATCCATTAAAACTGATGCTATTTGTTGATATAGAATAATGAGTAATTATTTATGGTATATGATTAAGTGAGAAATGTTTGAATTGCTTGATTCTATTTCTATAAGAATTATATAAACATGTGTATGTGTGTATATGTGTGTGTGTATATATATATATATATATATATATATATATATACTTAAACCTATGCTTGCAAGATGAAAATGTCTAGATAAAAATATGCTAAAATGTTAACAATCGTTCTCCTTATCTGTATTCCCAAAATAGCCCACATCAGCATATTACTTTTGTAATTAAAATGGGAAATATATTAAATACCTAAATGTCAATAATTCCATAAAACAGCCAGAAATCTATAGGGAAATATTCTTCTGATACTTTGCAGGGAAAGATCTTTCAAGCCTCAAAGCAAAGAAAGTAATAATAAAAATATTGACCACAAAAATTGAAAACTATAAGTCAAAAATACTGGAAGAAAATGCAAATGCAAACAGTCATCTCATTAAAACAATAATTGCAGGGCAAGTAATAAAGTGTTCGTAAGCTCAATGTATCAAAAGAAAAAGACTGACACCCAGTATAAAACAGGGTAATGGACATGATCCAATCCTTCACAAACAAAAGATAAAATTAAAAGAAAAATGGCCAATAACATATGTGTACCATCATTAGTGTTCCAAGAAATGCAAATAAAATAAGTATGTACCTAGCTTTGTATTCATCAAATCGACAAAGAAATGAATAATAACACTGTGTCAGTGAAGTAGCAGAAAAATAATTGAATAAAAATGTTAAGAAAAAAAAGCTTTTTAATACCTTGCTATTCCAAGTGTGGTCTTTGGACCAGCAGCATCAGACAGCATCTGGAGCTTACGGGAGAAATGCAGAATCTCAGGCCCCTCCCCACACCTATCAAATCAGAATCTGCATTTCACCACGAGCCCCAGGTGGTTCACTGGGCACATTCAGGCTTGAGAAGTGCTGCCCTAACACACTACCTCTGGGAATAGATTGGCACAAATGTTCAGGACAGGAATGGGGCCATATGGATCAAGAGTTCTTAAAAATAGTTATATATTTTGGTTTAGAAGTTCCACTCCCATGTATTTAGCCTGGGGAGATAATTAGAGAAATTAATAAATGTGTGTACAAATTTTATATATATATATATATTTTTTGCGATCCGCGGGCCTCTCACTGTTGTGGCCTCTCCCGTTGCGGAGCACAGGCTCCAGACGCGCAGCCCCAGCGGCCATGGCTCACGGGACCAGCCGCTCCGCGGCATGTGGGATCTTTCTGGACCAGGGCACGAACCCGTGTCCCCTGCATCGGCAGGAGGACTCTCAACCACTGCGCCACCAGGGAAGCCCACAAATTATATTTTTAATAGCAAAAATTTGGAAGCAAGTTAAAAGTCCAATAGAGGGATGTCAACGAGGTGGAGAAATGATATGCCAGTATTAAAAAGAAAAATCTTATTGAATATTAAACGTTATGAAAAAGTCCATGATAAATAAAATAAAAGAGCATGCCCGAAGTATACGCTCACATAATTATTTAAAAATAATTATTTTAAAACCAAACACGTTCATGCATATTTTAAGTCTAGAAGGATACAGAATCTGTGAGTTAATTGTCTTTTAAAATACTTGGGACTTCCCTGCTGGTCCAGTGGTTAAAACTGCGCCTTCCACTGCAGGGGGCGCAGGTTAGATCCCTGGCCGGGGAACGAAGATTCCACATGATGTGCAACCAAAAAAAAAAAATACTCTTCACTTTTTTATACGCTATCATATTTCAATAGTGAATATATATTACATTAAGAGTTATTTTAAAAGTTATCCCAAAAAGGATTTGAATAACTTACCGTACCACAAGCAATAAAATACGCTCTCAGCCCCCCAGCCTGGCTAGCATTGTTTTACCATTTTCTTTTAGATTTGCTGGTTTGAAAAAGTGCGAGATGGCAGCTCATCACTGTTTTAATTTAGAGTTACTTAAAATTAATGAGCTCTACGTTTATTTTTAGAATCTGCTCTGGCACTGAATAATTTAAACAACATTATTAAATAATGCGGCTCATATTCTAAAATAAAATGAATACTTGTTCCGTCCAGTTTGCTATAAATTTCAGAATATTATGCTGTGTAGGCTTGCCTGGGACAAAGATTTGTATAAACCTCTTTCTTACATTCCCTGGTGTTTTATTTTTTGAATTAATTCATTTTTTGGCTGTGTCATGCAGCATGTGGGATTCTAATTCCCCGACCAGGGATCGAACCCGCACTCCCTGCGTTTGAAGCACAGAGTCTTAACCACTGGACCACCAGGGAAGTCCCTCCCTGGGGTTTTAATCGTTGATAAAACTTTAAACCATTTATTACGAAAAATTTCAAACATACACAAAAGTAAATAGAAAAGTGTAGCGAACCCACAAACCCATTAACCAGCTCTGACGATTATCAGCCCGCATTTGTTTCATTTATACGCCAATCTTGTTTGAGTTACACCCCAAACTACTTCTTCCCCTACATTTCCTGAATTATGTGGAAGCAAGTTATACATTTTAATCTGTAAATATTTTGGTATCTTTGTCTAAAAAGTAAGTACTTAAAAAATATAGATATAAGATCATTATCACACCTAAAAAGATGAATAATTATTTCTTAATATCCATCAAATATTTTCCCAATTTTTTAAACTTCCCATTTACTTTCTCTCTCCTCCCCCGACCCCCCATGCTCTCTGGTTCTCTGACTCTCCAGTTTGTTAGAAGCAGGATACAAAAAAATCCATATACTGTCAAATTTCCACTTAGAACTTTTTAATGAGAAATCAAATTTTTTTCTCAGTGCCTTTCCCCTTTCACTTCTTTTTTTTTCTTTCTTTCCTTTTTTTTTTTGTGGTACGCGGACCTCTCACTGTTGTGGCCTCTCCCGTTGCGGAGCACAAGCTCCAGACGCGCAGGCTCAGCGGCCATGGCTCACGGGCCCAGCCGCTCCGCGGCATGTGGGATCTTCCCGGACCGGGGCACGAACCCGTGTCCCCAGCATCGGCAGGCGGACTCTCAACCACTGCGCCACCAGGGAAGCCCTTCCCCTTTTACTTCTATGAAGCAAAACATAAGCATTTTTCTGGAAAACATCACCTTCATTGCCTTACCTTTCTGATTACTTTTTTTGAGGGTTACCTTCATTAAGTCCTCTGATTTCTTCCTTTCCCTAAATGTTTCCATCATTCACCTCCTTTATTCCTCTTCTCTCCTTCCTTTCCGCCTTCTCCATCCTTCCCTCCCACTCTTTCCATTTTGTTCTCCTTCTATCTCACTTGCTGCTCTACTTCCAACCCTCCCCACTATACAAACGATTCCAAGATTTCTGTTCCTATCCCTGACAGCACAGGTGAGCTGAGCGAGGCTAATATACGTCTAACTGATGGAAACTGCCTAGACTTTTTCTCTTGGTTGTCCTCCTGGTACTTGTGCTCAACTTTTCTAAACTGAATGAACTTGCCAACATACCTTGAAACCATCTCCTCAGTCTACCCTCCCGATTTCTGCTACTGCTGTAACTCTCCCAGGTGACACCTCTCCCCATACACCCAGTAGTCAAGCCCAGTTCAGGTTTCTCCCGTCTACCCCCCGCCCCCTTTCCACTCTCAAGAATGACAATAGCAAAGCCTTTGATATCAGTCACTTGAGTTCAAGCCCCAGTTTTGTCACGTAGAAGCTGGTTAACTTGCATTTCACTTAACCTCTTTAAGATCCTGATTTATTATGTTTACATTTAAAACTTATCTTGTGGGGCAAAAATTAAACCAAATCTCAAAGTAAACAAAACTGATAAACTTTTAGCCAGACTCATCAAGAAAAAAAAGGGAGAGGGCTCAAATCAATAAAATTAGAAACGAAAAAGAAGTAAACAGTGGACACCACAGAAATACAAAGGATCCTAAGAGACTACTATGCCAATAAAATGGACAACCTGGAAGAAGTGGACAAATTCTCAGAAAGGTACAATCTCCCAAGACTGAACCAGGAAGAAATAGACAATATGAACAGACCAATCACAAGTACTGAAATTGAAACTGTGATTTAAAAACTCCCAACAAACAAAAGACCAGGACCAGGTGGCTTCACAGGTGAATTCCATCAAACATTTAGAGACGAGTTAACCCCTCTCCTTCTGAAACTATGCCGAAAAATTGCAGAGGAAGGAACACTCCCAAACTCAATTCTAAAGCAAACCTCTGAAAGCTGGCCGACCGATAGTTTATACTCAAAAAATGGTAGTTCCCACTGTCACCACCACCATCTCCTTATACCTCTGTTAATTACTGTAACTATAACCAGCCAATGATTCTGCGCATGTGCACGCCAAGGAAACCACCTCTAGGGGCTCTGATAGGCACATCATAGCTGGACTATGTTTTCTTTGGGGCCAAGACATCTCCAGTCCTACGTGATCTGAGCTCCCATCCAGAGATAGACTACTTAAAAAAAAAAAATCTTTGTAGAAGACATATGACATAAAAGTTACCATTTAATAATGTGTAAGGGTACAGTTCAGTGGCATTAAGTACATTCACGATGTTGTGCAAATATCACCATCTCCAGAACTTTTTCATCATCTCAAATTGAACCTCTGTACTCATGAAACACTCACCCTTTATTCCCCTCTCCCCTGGGAACCAACATTCTACTTTCTGCCTCTATGAATTTGAGGACTCCAGGGACCTCACAGAAGTGGATGCACACAATATTTGTCCCTTTGTGTCTGGTTTACTTCACTTCACATAAAGTCTTCCAGGTGAGAGGAGCTACTTCTGTCTCTATGGATTGATGATCTGCGGGGGTGTGGAGGGTGAGGGGCCACCGCTCTGCAGAGCAACATGATACACCTGACGTCCTCCTCTAGGTTTACAGCTGCCAAACTGAAACAAACTCGACGAAACCTAAGCACTTTTATTCCAAGTGTAAGGAACAGAGAAACCTTTGATATCAAAGCCCAAGATACATTTTATCTACCAGTGTTGACATTTGGTGGCCACTGAACTTCCTCTAATTTGAAAGAGTCCCAAGCCTACTTTTCCCCCAAAGGAGAGAATGACTGAGGGCTGAGCATGGGAAGAAGGATGACCAAGGAGGACTGAGGGCTGGGGAAGGGCCATAGGACTGGCCCAGTGAGGACCACGGGGGCCTTTAGGAATTTAGTGTTTTGGGGGAAAAATGATAAGATCCTTTGGGGAGAAGAGTAATCGGTGGGGTGGAAACTAGGTAAAGAGGTGCAATCATGGAGCTGCAGTAGGCATTAGAGGGAGGTGTGCCCACGCATTGGAGACCCGGAAGGGCCCTGCCTCCATCCTTTTCTGTCCTTTTGTAAACACCGGACAGACGAATCTGGCGATCCTGAGGACTGCTCTGAAACACACCAGGTTCAACTCAAAGGCCAGCGTCCTTTCAGTGAACAGAGATGCATGAGTGTGATCCAGAGTCAACTGCTAGCGCACATACATCATTTAACAAGCTGCTGCTACACTTCAGGGCAGAAGTTCTCAGAACTGCGGATTTCATAATAGAACAGCACCTGGTCTTAAATGATAGTATCGACATAGGGTTCCCAACGTTTTACCTTGTTGAGTAAGGACTATTCTCCGTATTTAATAGCATCCTGATGGAAGAAAAAGAAATAAAACACCAGAAACACTCAACTTCTATCCACTGCTGCCATCATTTCCCGATGGAAAGGACATTGTGACATTCAAAACATTGTGGGGAAATAAATACTTCAGATAAAGACTGGTCAGATATATTGAACGCAGTTAGATTCATGAAAAGCTCTTGACGTGGCTCTTGTTTTTCTTATTTCAAGAGACTGGTAAAAGTTCATCGTGAAGTTGGCCATTGGAAACTTGCATCAATCTCAAAGCCGCCCTCTGCGCTAAGGGCTAGCACGTATACGATTCTGTTTGACTCTTACAATGACTCATTGCAAAGGAGGAATGTGAGAGGCAGAAACATTAAGAGAAGAGCTGAGCTGGGAGCCCCCAGTCTCCTGTTCTATTGGGTATCCAACCACAGTGGTTAAAAATATATATATATTTGTTAAAAAAAGAAAGAAAGAAAGAAAATCATGTCAAACCGTATACCTTCAGATCATCTAGGTTGGATGGGAGCGGGCCTGGCTTGAGAGAAGAGACACCAGTTTGTCCAGAAAAACTGTTTTTGGCAGGAGACAAAGGGGTATTGCTCAGCGGTGCTAAAGGAGGGTTTGGATTTCTGACCACCTGCTCATTTGGTTCCCTGAAAAACAAACAGAAAAGAGGCACTTAAAATATCATCAAATACAGTCAGCTATACATCTGGGGGTGCGATACTGTGATTTAGAATAGGAAATATATATTTGGTCTTCATCCTGGTTTCTGGCATAGCTCCTAAAACCCTTGGGATTTCCTAAGTCATGAGAGCGCAGAGCTGTCTTTTGTTATCCTAATGAGGTGACTCTTGGAAGCCACCTAAGGATGGAGGGTGGTGGCCTGGAGAACCAATCATGTGATTAGAGGGTTGGAACTTTTAGTCTTGCTCCCGACCTCTGGGGAGGACAGAGGGCTGGAGGTTGAACTGATCGGCAATGGCCAATGATCTAATCAACCGTGCCTATGTAATGACGTCTCTATAAAAACCCAAAAGGATGGGGTTTGGAGAGCTTCCGGGTTGGGTAGCATGTGGAGACTTGGGGAGGCTGGTGCACCTGGAGGGGCCATAGATGCTCTGCCTGCCTCCCATGTACCCTGCCCCAAGCGTCTCATCCATCTGGCTGTTCCCATGGGGAGTTACGTGCCTTTACAATAAACCGGTTACCTAGTAAGTAAAATGTTTCTCTGAGTTCCCTGAGCCACTCTAGCAAATTAATCGAACCCAAGGAGGGGATTGTTGGAACCTCCCATCTGTAGCTGGTCTGTCAGAAGCACAGGTGACAACTTGGACTTGTGATTGGTGTCCGAAGGGGGAGGGGACAGTCTTGTGGGACTGAGCCCTCAACCTGCGGGATCTGACACGATCTCCGGGGAGAGAGCATCGGAATTGAGTTGAATTGTAGAACACCCAGCTGGTGTCAGAGAGTTGCTTGGCAGTGTGGGGAAAACTGGGTGGCCAGAACCCTTAGGGGGTGGCTTGCAATTAGATTGGATCACAAGCTAATTGCCCAGAAGGATCAGGCGTGTAATAATAAATACATCAGCAACAATAATCAGTGCAACGTAATAAAAAATCAGTAGAAGTGGCAGGGTGAGGAAGAACCAGAGTGGGCCAGATGGCAAGCGGCAAGCACCCCTCAAGCTAGTTTTGGGGAGACAACAGGGAGTGGTGGAGACTGTGGCCGCGGGAGAGGCCCGTCCATCTGTGATTTAGCAGATGCCCTGTCCTGGGGAGGAAGGAGCGTGCGCACAAAGCTTGATTGCGTACAGCACGTGGCACGATCACCAGCATGACCCGAGGTTGAACAGAGGCAGGTGGGGGAACCTACATCCCAACTTTATGGTTGAGGGGAAAGACCCTTTACAAGGTGACCTAACTGTGAGATCACACACTGGGCTCAGGAGTCAATCTTTGGGGCTGTCACCCAGTCACTCAGCCCTGAGCCAATTCCTGAAACGTAATCCGTATTGGACTGGCTCCCAATTCCAGCGTTACATTCTTAGATGGCTCCTCCCCTCCGTTCTCTAGCGCTAATACTTTCCCCAAAGAGGCCTCTTACCAGGGGCACTGATGTACCTGCTTCCTCCCGGCCTTCCGTCCCTGAAAAAGTGGGCGTGGTTTCTGAACCGTCATACTCTAAACACACCGGACTGGGATGCGGTGCAGCGCAGGACTCGCTGGGTCCCCAGGGGCTGGCCCGGGGGCCTCGGCCAGAGAAGCCACCAGCAGCGTCTGCCCCCAGGCGCCAGCCTGGGCTTGCCTGACTTACTTGAGCTGAGCTTGGTGGAGCCCGGGGTAGCTGAAGCAGTGCTGTTGCTGCTGACTGAGGATCTGCAGCTGCAAGAACAGCTGCTGCTGCTGGAGCAGCCGGGCGTAGGCGGAATCCATGGGCGGAGGGGACTTCTCGGCCTTCTGGTCCGGGGGGATGTACTGGTGATATTTGAGCTTCTTCACCTTTGGCTTGGGGTCCTTGGGCTTTTTGTGGCGGTTCTTACTGTCGCTCAAGGACTTGGACTGCAAAGCGGATGGAGAAACGGCATGTGCTTTAGGTGATGGATGGGAATGGTTTGGCATCATGAATATATCTCTAGGAGGTTTCATGGGATGGATGTTCCTGAACCCCCGACACACAATACAGCAAAGGCAGGATGCACAAAGAGATCCTGGACGTTAAGGTACCTTACGGACAAATCCACTGCAAGTGCATCGCAAAGGAAGGACACCCCTGAGGCGGGGAGTCTTGAGTCTTAGAAGTGGCTCCAGGAGAATTTCCTTCCCGGAGAAGAGGGAGAGGTACACTTGTGTTTCATGAGGACACCTTTTTTTTTTTTTTTTGTGGTACGCGGGCCTCTCACTGTTGTGGCCTCCCCCGCTGTGGAGCACAGGCTCCGGACGCGCAGGCTCAGCGGCCATGGCTCACGGGCCCAGCCGCTCCGCGGCATGTGGGATCTTCCCGGACCGGGGCACGAACCCGTGTGCCCTGCATCGGCAGGCGGACTCTCAACCACTGCGCCACCAGGGAAGCCCGAGGACAACTTCTTAACCTAAAACCACCTGACGGCCTAACGAAGGAGATATTCTGCTCTTGGGGTGGATTCAGAAGAAAGCGCTTTCATCTGTATGCATGTAATCACCTTTAGTGAAGCCCTTAGTACGCTGACTTATTAATGACGTAAACTCAGATGAAGTTCAGCTTGCCTCTGAAAATCCAGAATGTGGATCTCTGTTACCTCAAACGTAAGATCAATTCCCCTTCCCATCAAACACTGATATAAGATCAGGAAGTGACATCCTCTGAACTAAAGATTCTTTATTGACTACAGGAAGGGTTAGTCACCCACTGGGACCTCTCCAGAAGTTACCCATCATGGAGCACGATTTGGACCCTTGAAAAAAGTTAAGGACACAGGCTCGGAAGTGAAGACACATTTTTGAACATGGTACAATCATCCAACTTCATGACATCTCAATTACCTCACTTGCAAGTTGGGAAAAACATGCTCTACTTTCGATCTCAGTACAATGGAAGGATGGTGAAACATACTGTTGAAATAATAACAGATTTCAAAGGACAGTGTGGTTATATTTATAACCCACTCCTAAAATCCAAAAGCCTCCATAGATTGGAAAGCAATAGATCCATACTGGAATCGGTTAAAAAACATACATTTCCAAACCCTGACTTTATTACAGAAGATTGAAAGGAACATAGATATGGTGATGGTAGAGTCTTTTGAGGATCTGGGGACAAGTGGGAGGGAAGGTGTGGTACCAGCAGTGTCCAGAAGAGGGGGCTCCTGAATAGCTGGCGGGCATGTTGTGACTGGGCAGCTTCCCCGTTTTAACCACAAAAGTTTTCTCTGACTCAGCGCATCCCTCCACCGAAGCCTTTTTTTTGTGTTTTCTCAGGGCGGCTTCTTCTTGGAGACCAATGAACAATGAACTCAAGTATTCCCGTGGGCTAGGGGCTCTCCTCCCTGCTCATTCATCGGTTAGCGCTCCAGGTAATGAATCAGTCTTCTGCACTTGGGAGAGTTTCTGCAGGGCTCCTACAGTCAGCTCTGCCCTGCTTTGCTCCGGTGCAGCCTCCGCTCCCACTCCTAGAACTTGCTTGTCTGGGGGAGCTGCAGCCCTGGGTCTAGCAATTAAGTCAGGGGCTAAGGCATTTTCTCTATCTGTCGCCTTAACATAGGGACTCTGAACATTTTAGAAGGTACGAAAATCGGACCATTTTCTCTGGATAGTGAGAGGCAAAGGCCGCTGAACCCATGGAACTCCGAATCCCTGGAACTGTACAGTTTCATATTTTTGACACCAGAGGATACTAAGGCTGTGGGTTTGCTTTTGTTTTCTTTCTAGAACTGCGTGGCCGATAGAAGGGGAGCACAGTCATCTTTCTAAAGCAGACCTGGATCCCAAATCCAGTGGTTTAAGACTTGGGCATGAATGTATAAAGCAAGTTAGTGTAAGGCAAGAGGGAGTGGTGGGGCCTGCAGCTAGAGAGGGCACGACTTCCTAAAGGCCTTCTGCCTCGAATTCGCACACATACTGCGCCGGGCACGCAGCACGCCCCCCAAGCCACCTGCACTCAGTTTGTCCATCCCGCACGGCACACTGAAGTCCAACCTCCAGCCTGCAAAGGAGACCATCACCAAGCTGCCTAAACATACTCCTCTCCAATGGCTTACCCCTCCTGACTCTTCTCCTTGTCATTTTCTGCCATCTGGGACTCCCTCCTCTGCTTACTGTCTGACGTCGGCTCATCCTTCGAGGCTGGCTCAAACCCTGGCTCACCTGGGAAGCCTTTCCTAACCCACAGTGAGGTCTCTCCTCTGCATGTCTCATATGACACTCGAGGCTGCCCCGTAACGGTCACACTGCTGCAGACCCTGCTGAGGGGGGAGGGAGACAGACATCCAGCCCCAGGTCTGCTCCCGAGGCTACTGGCCCTGATGGGGGGCTGTGGCCACCTGGGGAAGGGGACTCTCCTTCTGTATTGCGGTAAAACACAAGGAACACAGAAATCCCCAGTCACCATTCAGTGGCATTTAGCGCATTTACAATGGGGTGCGACCATCACTGCTACCCAGCTACAGGACATGTTCATCACCTCAAAAAGTCACTCCATCCCCATTAAGCGGTCACTCCCCATCCCCCGCTTCCCTTGGAAACCACGAATGTGCTTACTGTCTCCATGGATGTGCCCATTCCGAAAACTGCATAAAAATGGAATCAGACACCGTGGTGCTTTGTGTCTGGCTTCTTTCACGCAGCATGTTTTCAAGGTTCATTCACGCCGTAGCAAGAATCAGGGCTTCATTCCCTTTTCTGGCTGAATAATCTTCCATTGAATGGATATGCCCTATTTATCCATTCTTCACTTGATGGACATTTAGGTTAGTTCCAACTTTTGACTATTGGGAATAGAGCTGCAATGAATATTGCCGCATACATTTTTGTTGGAACACCTGTTTTCAATTCTTTTGGGTGTGTATCTAGGAGTGGAATTTGCTGGGTTACGTGGTCATTCCGTGTTTAATTTACTGAGGAACCACCAAACTGCATTCCACGCAGACGCGCCATTTCACATCTCCATCAGCAGTGCACAAGGGTGCTGATTTCTCCACACCCTCATCAACACTTATTATTTTCCATTTTTAAAATTTTAGCCACTCTGGTTAGTGTGAAGTGGTATTCTGTCGTGGTTTGGAGTTGCATTTCCCTGACAACGAATGACATGGAACCCCCTTCTTGTGTGCTTGTTGGGCAATTTGTTTATCATTGGAGAAATGTCTATTCAAGTCCTTTGGGGCACATTTTTCTTACTTGCTCAAAGCCCCATATGGACTAGTGGTGGCTGTGATATCAGACTAGATTGTAGGCTCAGTGAGGGCAGGAATCATGGGGGGTTTTTTGTTTTTGCAGTACGTGGGCCTCTCACTGTTGTGGCCTCTCCCGTTGCGGAGCACAGGCTCCGGACGCGCAGGCTCAGCGGCCATGGCTCACGGGCCCAGCCGCTCTGCGGCATGTGGGATCTTCCCGGACCGGGGCACGAACCCGTGTCCCCTGCATCGGCAGGCGAACTCCCAAACACTGCGCCACCAGGGAAGCCCAGGAATCATGTTTTATTCAACCTGATATGCACTACTTGGAGCCTGCAATGTGAGCACCGTTCTCTTATAGAGGATTTTACAGTTTTCAAAGAGTATTCTTGTGCATGCTCTCAATGGCCTTATGTGAAGCTTATGCAGTCGATAGGGCAGAGATGTTTTCCCCTAGCTGGGTTGCTTCGTTCTTTGAGAAGCCCTCTAGTAGCCTCCTAGCTTAGAGATGATGAATAGTCATCAGCTGAGAACCCACAGGCACTGACCAGTCAGAAGAGCTGTTGGCCTTCACGTAAGTCCTGCTGGACCAGCTGGTTATCAACCCTGCTCCTCGTTGAAACTGACTGTCCTTCCTCAGGGCAACTATTATACTCCCTTAGTACCAAGAGGCTGAAGGCTTTGCTCATTTGCATTAGGCAGAATTTAAATACTTTGGTAGAAATACCGATGCAATTTCTCTTGGCACACAACGTTAGAAATCACTGAATCATCCCCTCCACCCTCCAGTCGCAGGGAACGAAATTCATCCATGCCACTTATTTTCAACGCTGTTGAGCTGAGTGGACTGTAGGCTGGGTTTAAGCGACTGCAGTCTGGGGAGCTCTACTGGGAATCGGAAATACCCGCCATCCATTTATACGATGAAAACCACTCCTGTGTACATGCAGTGGAGGGGGCAGCGGGTGGGCACCGTTACTTCAGCATTGATTCTAACTCAATTTACAACCTTTTCAAAAAACGTGTCTTAAGAATCATCTCAGCATCAAGCGGTGGCTTTAGAGCTGAGAGAACATGCCCCCCAATCAATCAGAAGTTATTTGGGATAAAACGAAGAAAGTCAAATGACTACCAGGCAGTTAACTGAGGAGAAAGTACTCTGTGAACTATTAGATATAATCCTGAGAAACTTAAACCAAAAGTATGTGATCGTGCTTGTAGTTATGTGTCTCTTGTGAGTGTAACCCTCTGCTTTATTTCCATAGGGAGACTGGCTTGAATGACATAGGGTTTGCTGTAGGCAAGGCCTTCAGGTTTGCTTCCCTTGCATAAAATGCAGCTGCCCTGCACCTGTTTTACGCCACATACAAAGCCTGTGTGCACTGCAGTCAGTTGTGTCTATCTCTAGGCTGAGCCGATGAAGCCTTTTACGTCAGGAATAGGCTGGCTGAGCTGTGATCCCAAAGAAGGGCAAACATTGCCCAGCGGGGGTCTTCGTCTGCAGGGGAGACCCCTGCTGGGCAAGAGCATCTTGGTCCATATACACCGATGGCCCAGGTCTCAACTCCTGTCTTGCGATGCTCCCAGTGGATCGAACACGTCCGTGTGACTCTCCCCCTGTTGACAGACCTAACTCAGCACTCCCTGCCCCGAGCTGGCCCTGTGAGCTGAGTGCTCAGACGGGCGTGGAGGCCGGCCCACCTTACCTTGACAGCAGCGTGTACAGGGACGGGGTTGCCCAGGGGGCCGAGCCCCTGCTTCCCTGGGTCTGACTGGTTGCCGGGCTGGGGGGCCGAGTCATTCCTTTCATTTTCTGAGCCAGAAATAAGATCCTAAAAATCCAAAGTTTAGCATTATTAGGATGCGGGAGTGAAGACTGCGTGACGTGGAAATGTTGCGGGAGAGCCTCCCGCTCCCACCCCCCAGGTCTGCTGTGTGAATCCTAGCTTCTTATCTCAGGAACATCAGATTCTGTCCTCCAGCGGGAGGAGTCGTGTATATAATTTGTCATCCAGTTGAGGACACTTTTAAGAGAGAAAGCAGGCATGATTAATAATTATTCCAGCAGACAGGTATAGGACTGGCCTGTTCTAGGCAAACTGGGACATCTGGTCACCCTGGGTGAGGGTTCCACCTACCTGCGGCTAGGTCTACGTGTTGGAATTGACAGTGGGATTGAAAAAGAGAGGAAGCGGGGGAAGTGGGTGTAGGAGCTTTGGGGGAAAGTAGGACAACAAAAAAGTTAGATGAAACAGGAGTTAGCAGATGGAGGGAAAGTGTGTAGGTATGTGTATGTGTGTGTACGCATCTGGGTCTCTGTATTTGTGTGCATGTGTGTCTCTCTGTGTGTCTGTGTGTATGCCTGTGTAATGTATGTGTGCATATATATATGTATCCCTTTGCACGTGTGTCTGTGTGTATACTTGTGTCTGTGTGTGTATGTCTGTGTATATGAACATGTGTGTATATGTAAGTGTGTGTGTGTATGTGTGTAGTATCAGGAAAACCTTTATGAAAGGCACGTTGCCGTATGCAGAGGACTCTGAAATAGACCAAGTGCCCTCTCTCTTTCCCCTACAATCCTAGGCCATGACTTTGAAAAAGGGGCAGGGGCTGCTCCATGATCTCCCCGAGCGGCTCAGCCCTTCCCTGAGCCCCAGCACCTATCAAAGGTCTGTAGCCTCCCTTTCTCTCAGAGCCTGTGCCCTCATCTGTCACATGAGGTTGCCGGATGAGCTGACATAAGATGATTTTTGCATTTTGCCTGGCATTGTTCAGTGTTTGTTCCCTTTTTGCCCCGCTCCGAAGGTTAAAAAGAAAAGAATGCGTCTTCTCCCCAAAGCATCTTTAAATCAGAAGCTGAGGAATTTACTGTCAGAGTAATAAGATACAAATGGTCTGATGTACTGTTTGATGTTATCAAAGAAGTTGGGCTGCAGAGACCAGCTGCGGGATGCAGGGGAAGGAAAAATGCTTTGATTATAAACTCTTGCACAATAAACGTACGGCTCTTTTGGCTCTGCTTTTTCTGTCTCCCGTCTCCCTCCTGTTCCACATTTCCTCCTGGGCAGCCTTGGCTTTGTTCTGATGGAGTGAAGAAGGGCCTGACAATGACCGGTAACAGCACAGTTTCAGGAAACAGCGTCGTGGTAAATAATTCCCGAAACTGCCCCTGATCCCTGCATGCTTTACAGTGTAAAAATGTTTTCAAATACACTATCTAATACGGTTTACAAAGTGCAAACGTCCAGCTATACAGTAAGTCCTGGGGGTGTAATGTACAGCATGGTGACCATAGTTAGCAATACTGTATTGTCTCTCTGAAAGTTGCTGAGAGTAGATCTTACAAGACTCTCATCACAAGAAAGAAAATTTGTAACCATGTGTGGAGATGGATGTGAACTAGACTTACCCTGGTGATCATTTCACAATACATACAATGATATATTGTATCTATCGTACATATTGTGAAATACACAATACACGTGTATATGTACCATAGATACGATATCAAGCAATTATTTTGTACACCTGATATTGTATACACTGTATACATTGTGTATTTCACGATATATACAATATCAAACAATTATGTTGTACACCTGAAACTAATATAATGGTATCTGTCCATTATACCTCAATTTAAAAAATTAGAAGTACATACAGATATAAAATATCCATATATAATAAAAATGAGATATCTCTATATAATTAAAATATATAAAATAATATCTGTTAATAAAATATACATCATATATATAAAATATCTGATTTCAAGTCATCGAATTCCTGTGAGGCCAAGAGCAGTAAACGCTTCCTGAAGGGTAGGGGCTGAGGTCGGAGGGGTCTCTCCAAAGCCAGGATGTGGTGGAAGATTCACATCTCGTTGTCCCACGAGTGCGACCCCTCCCCCTCCTGTGTGGGCCTCACACTCATCTCCTCTGGGGGCTCTGGGAATACCATCCTGCCAGGCCAAGGAAAGGTCCCAGCAAGCCTGGGTGTGGCTCATAGAGGGGGAGCTCCAGGTGTTGGTGGGGGGCCCTGCATGCTCCTGGGGCCACACAGCTACTCAGCCTCACTTCCTTCTCTGCAACATCTAACAGAAAACGCTTGCAAGGTGCCTAGCACTGGCCCTGGTATACAGTGGGCACTTAATAATGGCAGTAGATGATGTCAGCCATCATTATACTGCTCCTAATAAGTGTGCTTTTAACAGTATGTGCAATATCCATTTCTCACATCTCGACAGTCTGTGGATTCGTCCAGAAAAAGGGGAATGCTGTGTCTGGGCTGGGGCTGGAAGTGGTCCTTGCTCCAGGGGTTCGGCAGGTAGACGCCTGCTAAGGGTAGAACCGGCTCGGGGCTCCAGCTTTGTAGCCCATCAGCGCCTTCTGCTTCCCGCTCCCCAGGGTCCTACGGTGGTAACTCAGTGCCTGGAAAGACCGTGGGCTTTGAAACCAGTCCTGCTGAGGCCCTTTCTCTCCAGGAGACTGTTGGTTGGTCATCTCATCTTGGAGAGCCTCATTTCTACCTTGTCTCTAAAAGTGGAGATAAAAGAGATCTACTTGACAGAGTAGATACTGAAAACATAAGTCAAAAGGGCATATTTCTGGGGATTCTCTTTCGGTGTTATCTGGAAGCTTTTGCCCTTACACACAGACCCCTGGACCGAATAGGGTGAGAAGAAGGATCAAGATGACGTGCCATGAAGAGACATCTCTGGGGTCTCTAAGCAAAACCACCTCAGCACTGCTGATTTCAAGACTGAAGAGGTGACAGGCTGAGATGTGGTCTGTTTACCTGGGTTTTCCCCCGAGGACCCGCCGAAGGGGTCTCTGTAGCTTTCATGTCTGGGGGGGATCCTGCTGAGCCCTGGAGGTCTTCACCTCGAGTCTGATCCGGAGAAAGCCCATCGCTGCTGTCCTCCTCAAAGGCAAATGCATCCGCTGATTTGGAGAAACTCACCTGGTTACCTGAGGGAGTGAAAGCCAAGAAGAACTGGGTCAGTGGCAGTGCTTCCCTTTTAGGAGCAGTTACCTACCTCCTTACATGTTTCCAGTTCAAGGTAGGAGTGGAGATATATTTAAAATGACTTGCTTTCCCCTCTATTTACTCCATACAGGGGAACTTGTGTTTATAAAAGTGACACGTTTGACAGGGACGAATGAGTGACATATCAAAGGTCTATCATCTTTATTAAACTTCATTTTCAGACTGATCCATTCCTGCACATTCTGTATGTGAGCCCTATCTTTCTGAAGCTAAATCAGGGAAGATGAAGGAAAGAACAGGGGCCACCGGGTGCAGGAGGAGAAGGTCCCTGTCTCCCTGGGGCTTTACGACGAGAGGTGAAACTGAAATGACAGAGGGCCATCTGCATCGTGTTCAAACATAAAGCGGGGCAACCGGCGCAAAATGTTTCGCGAACTTTGCTATTAAGGAGAAGACAGGGAGCTCCTAAGTTTAAATTCCTAAGTGTCAGAAGAGCTGTCACCAGAATGTCCCAAAGCCCCACTCAACGAACGCATATCTGTTTATAAAAGCCATAACCGTGTTTCAGAAACTGGAGTGCGATCTTTACTTATTTATTTTTATTATTTGGATTTTGTTGTTATTCCTCTCATCTTTGTCTCTATTTTGGAAATCCCCAGCGAATCACACGTGCTCAGATTCTTCCCCAGCAGCCTGCGTGGTCTCGGGAGGGAAACCCAGACATTGGCTTGGGGAGTGGGGTTACCAGACCAGATGGGACTATCGTGACATCCTTTTATGTCCCTTATGTGTTTTCTTTTTTTATCATTTTGATCATTTATAGTACTGTGATTTTATTTATTTATTTATTTTTGGCTGCTGCACGCAGGCTTTCTCTAGTTGCAGCGAGCAGAGGCTACTCTTCGTCGCAGTGCGCGGGCTTCTCACTGCAGTGGCTTCTTTTGTTGCAGAGCACAGGCTCTAGGCACGCGGGCTTCAGTAGTTGCGGCACGTGGGCTCAGTAGTTGTGGTTCGTGGGCTCCAGAGCGCAGGCTCAGTAGTTGTGGCGCACGGGTTTAGCTTCTCCGCGGCATGTGCGATCTTCCCGGACCAGGGCTCGAACCTGTGTCCCCTGCATTGGCAGGTGGATTCTTAACCACTGTGCCTCCAGGGAAGTCCCTCCCTTATGTTTTTTAATTGCCAAATCTCCTCTGGCTTATTATCCAAATGCACAGTACAAAATGTGCTGAGGCTACACAGCTCTTGTGACCCTCTTGCAGGCACAGGTCTTCGAAAGGAATTTATGTATTATCAGCAAGGTTTCCAGCCCGGTATTCTGCAGTTACACTGACAAGAACTTTTGACTCAGGCTTGGGGCAGATAAGAGAGAGGAGCTCTCACTGTGGAGATTGGAGAGGCAGCAAGGAGCTGGAAGTAATGGAATGAATGCGGTTTGGGGCTTGTCATCACCACCACTGCTGGCATCTGTCACGGACCCTCACTCAGACACGCAAGTGTCAAATCAGGAGAGAGGCCGGACCAGGACAGGGCAGGTGGGAACTCCAGTTACTGGCCCGCTGGGCAGCCTGCTAACCTGGAAAGGCCCGGGGACCAGCGTTGCTGCTCCTTGGTTTCAAGATTTCTTTCTAAAAGTCATTATTACTTTTCTGTGATTATAGAAGTAATGTTTACTTATAAAAATTCATACCATATGAAACGTACATAACAAGGTACATAACCATCCCACTTCCGTTAATGATTTATTCCCTCTTCTAGACTTAATTCTATCCATACAGCAGGACACGCACATATTGAAAAAGCATTTCAAACAGACAGGACTGAGTGAAAGACACTGTACTGAAACTTGCTTTTTTCACCCTACAGTGTATCTTGGAGATCTTTACATGTGAACTCAGAGATCTTCCTCAATGTTTTGGTAACAGCTACACAATATTTCATTGTATGAATGGGAACTTTTGTTTTCCAACTTTTATTTCCCAAGGGGCCCTTATCTTTAACTATAAAATTTTTGACATAATAGAAAAGTACAGAGAATAATATAAAACATGTGAATCACCTGAAATAAATATATGCCAGTATTTTCCTATATTTGCATCAGAAACCTATTCATTTTCTAACAGAAAGGGCTTTCAGCGGGTATTTGACAAATGTCAACTTTTTCTTTGCAATCAGGAGTCGCTCTTCTCTCCCATCTGGTCTCTCCCTCCTCCCTCCCTCTCTATTTTAAGGTCCAGAGCTAGCTCACACCCTTCCCTTCTTTTCTTACAGCAACATCCCCCCCCCCACACCGGGGCTCTGCAAAGAAGCCTCCCTCTGTCATTTTCACACGGTGTGAAGGAATTTATATGCCATTTCCCCTTTCTCCAGGGGATCACGTGCCTGCGATCTTCCTAGGAAGGTCCTTCCAGGAGCCTCCATGAATACCTTCCATTGTAAACTCAACCTGTTAATTTCTTTACTTTAGAAACCACGTTTTCATTGAAATTTCAGGTCCCACTTCTAGTTGTGGAATTAAAGGCTTTGTCCCTGTTGAAAAGATGACATATTATTCAGGGCCAGGTGGGCATGGGATTTGGTGGGGGGGAGTGGGTGTTAAGCCCTCCCCACCTCAGAAGCCACAGCATTTCATTGGGATTTACTTGGCGTAGACCGTGAGGCAAGACCAACTCAGAGAGCCCCGCGTGTGTGACCGTACCAGCCCCTCGGGGCAGCCAGCCTGCCCTGCCCAACAGGACCACCGTGGGGAGAGCTGTAGCATTACACTCCCTCCCCACCTCCTTCAGTCTGAATGGTACGGATCTTCTCTGTGTGATCTGACACTTCGTGTGACAAAGACGACGCCCCCGCCCCCTGCCACCTCCACCCGCATCAAGGATCATGTCCCAAACGCGTGCAAATGAGAGGGAATTAACCAAACTGCAAAGTTGTCCAAGCATTCTAACACGCATGGAAATGTTACAAGAAGGGCGGGGATGGGAGAAAGAGAGAAAATTTCTCTCTTAGTCCCCCAACTATCCCCCTTCAATAGTTTCAAGGGGAAAGATAACAAATGAGAAAAACAGTGGTTTGCATCAGCAGTTCACTTAGCAGTGGCAGCAGTAACGGAAGCAATCAACTGTGTTAGGCCTTAGAACGGTCCAGGAAGTCAGAGGAAGGACCACACTCTCTCATCTCTGTTTTGCAGACGAGGACATCGCAAGATCCAGGTCCCCCAGTTCTTTAGAGACCGAGCTAAGACACAGGCCCAGCCTTTGTATGCTCAGAGCCTCCAGCAGAGGGGGAGGCAAAATCAATATCCCTCCCGGGAGGTCAACAGATACATGTTGTTTAGGGAACATCGCCAAGACCCACTGGGTTGGTGGCAGTGGGGGGGGGTAGCGTAGAAATCGGCCAACGTCCACTTCTTTCTCGGCACACACGTACTGAGGACAGATCCATCCTCCACAACATCTTTGACTCGAGTTTTTGAGATCTGAAGGACTGAACGTGACATCTTGACTGTGAGAAGAAAGAAGGCAGGCGATCACTTCGATCTCATTGCCACTGTCTCAGAAAAGGGATTGGGAGGATTGTGAAGCCCTGTTGTTGTGGCCATAAATCAGCGTGTCCTTTTCACTTTGGCACCTGCCTGGAATGATGCGGAAACGTCCTAGAAGTAGAGTGTTTGGAATAAAGGAGTTGGTAACCAGTCCCATTTTCCCCAGAATTGGATGGAACATTCCTCAACTATTTTGTTCACTTCCAGCCTTCCCACTCAGAAAGGAGTAGAGAGAAGCAGAAGTATAATCAGATACAGTATGGTGAAGATACGGAAACCACGAGAAGGATGCTATCCGTCTATCTGCACGGGACATAACCGGAGAACCTGTCAAGGACTAGACTGCCTGGTGAGTGCTGTTGGTGGCTAGCAGACAAAGGGGATGGAGACGTGGGTCGTCCAGGCAGACTCACTCCCAGGCGAGGTGGGATGGAGCTGAGCCTGAAATGACGGTGGACAGGATGACAGAAAAGGGGAGGGCGCCTGGCAAGAGCTGCGGGGCGCAGAAGGGAAGTTACAGGGTGGTGATGAGCAGAGTTGGTGTGGGAAGGATGAAGAAGTAACTCTCCCAGCCACCGGAGTGGATTACTTTAAGATCCACGTCCTGGAGACACACAGCTTCGAGGAGTCTACTTGACAAGTGACATCCATCATTTAAAGAGATTCTTCTGCTTAAGTCAAGGAAGAAGCCATGAGTACGTGCAACTGTATACACGAAGAAGCCATGAGTACATGCAACTGTATACACGAAGAAGCCATGAGTACATGCAACCCCGTACATGAAGCCATGAGTACATGCAACCCCATACATGAATAAGCCGTGAGTACATGCAACCCCATACATGAAGAAGCCATGAGTACATGCAACCACGTACAGGGTAGTTGTTCACACCTGAATGAACAAACACAGGGTGAAGACCAAGGCCCCCCAAATGACTCCCATCTAGTTTCTAAAAAGCATGTTGCACCAGGTCAGAATAAGCCGACAGACACACTGAGGACCCCTCAGAGGCTGTCCACACTCAGAGAGCCGACCAGGGGGGCCCTGCCAGTCCCCCAGCACCACAAAGGGCTTGGATCTCTGACTGCGAGGCCAGAAGGTGAGCGACAGGGCAGATAGATGAGCCCACACTAGGCTCAGCCCCTGCTGATGAGAACGGTGACAGCAAGAGGCCCCCGAGAGCGTGGCAGTGGCTTCCTTTGGAGCTGAGGTACGTGGTGTTCAGTGTGGTCCGTGTGGGCCAGACAGGTCGGTTTGTTTCTTGTTCTACCACTTCGGTGGTGGAGTGACTGTTGATGAATTACTCAACTTCTTAGAGCCTCAATTTCCCCATCCATCAAATGGGCAACATCATCATAGTCACCTCTCGGGGTTTTGAGGATCAAAATAACGCATGTAAAAGCACTGCGCTTTACATGTTTTATATGTTATTCACAGGGTCCCTGACGCACACGTGTCCAGTCATTTCTAGCTGCCGTTGTTGTTATTATTGTTTTCGGTAGCAGTGTCTGCTTGTCTCAAGTTCACCACGATCAAAAATAAAACAAAGGGGGGCTTCCCTGGTGGCGCAGTAGTTGAGAGTCCGCCTAACGATGCAGGGGACACGGGTTCGTGCCCTGGTCCGGGAGGATCCCACATGTCGCGGAGCGTCTGGGCCCGTGAGCCATGGCCGCTGAGCCTGTGCCTCTGGAGCCTGTGCTCCACAATGGGAGAGGCCACAGCAGTGAGAGGCCCGCGTACCACAAAAAAAATTAAAAAAAATAAAACAAAGACCACCCAAGAGGCAGTTTATCCTGTGGTCAGCTTTGCAAAGGTCAGCCCAACTCCGGAGCCAGAAACACTGAGAGGTTCCTCCCGGGAAAGCAAAGACAGACCTTTCCCAGAGCAGGAGGAGTGTCACAGGAAAGGCTGCGCGCTCCCCGCTCTCCTGCCTGGTTCAAGGCGGGCTCGGTGGAGAGGGACGAAGGTCACCTTATCTGGCTGCTTCAGGAACAAGCAAAGTCTGTCGGCTCCGTGCTGTGACCCTGGGCCCCTGCTCCAATCCCCCACGGCGGGCGCGGGGCTCACTGGCCGCTGTGGGAGAGTAGGGCGCTGGCTGTTGTCCCTGGAGACACGTCAGGCGCTGTGATGACAAGGACCTGCTTCTGGAAGCCCTGACTCACCCCCAGGCTATGCCCACGGGGCTGTCTCTGGGCACCGGCCCCTTGGGGATCTCGGCCTGGTGACTCGGCGCTTTCCCCCTCTTTCTCGGAAGTGATTGGATGAATGAATCAGTTGGACTCTCCTCTGCATAAACATTTAAAATTCCAAGAGGAAAATGCGATCGCTAGAGTCCTGGTTACCTTTCCGCCGGGACCCACACCAGGGGCTGGAAAGCATGGGGTGGGAATGTGAGAACAAACTTCGCTCGCTTATCTGTTTGCAAGCCTGAGCGGTGTTCGCATGACAGCTATTTTAATTCATGATCAGACTTCCCCATGTCCTCCTGGAAGAGACTGAAGCCAAATCCACTTCCTAAGGGAGGAGGTGGGCTGGTGACAGTAGCTATAGTTTAAGAGTGGCTCTTGCCTAAAGAGACTTCAGTACACTGAAGATACCACAGTCCGGAGGAGATGGATTATGCCGTCCAACAAAGACCGAACCTACTGCCCTTGCAGGGGGTCAGATGCCTTTAGGATGGAAATCGATGAAAGTGGAATTCTGGAGGAACGAGCATTCTTTTTCCTCAGATCCCAGGCACTTCAGAAATTGGCTTTAAGTCTCTAGATAGACCCTGATGCTAGGAACACACGAGTTGTGAAAAACAATTCAGCTGCATAAACACTTGTCCCGTAACAGCTTTCGAGGCTAATTCTCCAGGAA
The DNA here is from genome assembly GCF_949774975.1 of Lagenorhynchus albirostris. Lineage (NCBI taxonomy): Eukaryota > Metazoa > Chordata > Mammalia > Artiodactyla > Delphinidae > Lagenorhynchus > Lagenorhynchus albirostris. The sequence goes on from NC_083114.1 coordinate 5,130,735, forward strand.
CGAATTCTTAGGTGGGCAAAGATACGTTACCACTGTCTCAGAGCACCCTAACTTTCCTCCCTGTCACCGCCCCCCTCAAAGCTACTGGCTTCCTACTTCTCTTTTCCCACCCCCTTTCCAGAACCTTCCTCAGAAAAGTATTTATCACGTATGCCTCCGTGTGTTTCTTTGCCCCAAGGATTATTCGCGCTTTGGAAATAACTTCTCATTATGGAATGACAGATTTTGTCCACGAGAAAGTTATGCCAAAGCAAACGACGCTACCATCTGCCTTAAGGCCATGGTTATTGTCTATTTGTCTTAAAGATGCATGATCGGACAGCGGTCAGACTTCCAGAGTCTCTGAAGAATGACTGGATACTTAGTAAACAAGAATTTTTGTTCTGTTTAGTGATAAAGTCTGAGCCTTGGGCTTACAGGTGAGCGAAGACTAGCGTAGGATCTTCTAGAAAAATGTACACGACGCTTGTAAATGGATGACTCCTGGGCCATCCCTGGCGGACAGAAACGTTGCTTTCCTGTGTCGAAGGGTTAAGGTGATAAAAAGAACTGCTTTATCTTGGATAATGGTGCTGTATACGCTAAATCACAGGTTCAATTAAAAAAAAAAAAAGAGCTGAAAAGCAGACTCAGGGATTCAGGTGGGAAGCCTGGCTCAGTTCAAGGAAAAGAGGAGGACACTTCAGGGGGAGGGGCTTGTCCACTAGAGCAGGATACCGGGACCCTTCCACTGTTTGAAGAGTTGAGAAAGCCAGCTGCGGTTCTCTTTTACCCAAGCAGAAGCCAGCTTCCTTGGTACCTAAGGGATGCTCCTGGCAAGTTAAGAAGACACCCGGATGACCAGAGAGAGGATTAACAGGCTTGGAGTAGGGCTCTCAAAACTGAGGGATGCTAAGTGACAATGATCACGTGCAAGCAGAACAAAGCCAGGCTCAACTCCAGTGTACAGTCTCTGTTCTCGTAAATCATCCACTCCCACATAATGTTATACTTGTTGTATTTGGCGTTCTGGCCTGAGAGTAGCTGTTAGAGGTTTTCTAAGAAGGAGAAACAGGGAAACAGGTGTATGTTCTGAGATGTAGCCACGAGGCGCCCCAAGCCTCCTTTTGTGTCAGTGAAATCACAAGGCCCCCTCTTCATCCACATTGCGTCACTCTGGTCACACAAGCCTATGTTTCCTCCCCAGGGAATCTGTAAAATTCTACCTGACTCAGAAAATAAACTTGCAGGCTGGAAGACGGATGACTAGCTGGCACCCCAGAAAGGAGAGGAAAGTTTTGGGGGAAACGATTTGCTACAGTCATTCAGCTGAGTTCAAGAGGGGGGACATCTGGGAAGGAGAAGAAAAATCCCAGAGTAGGGGCTGGTTCCCTGTCTTACAGTATCCTTCCCTCCCTGCACTGAGAGAGGTTCTGGATTATTGTATGTTTGGGATGGAGAAGAGTTGGTCTTGAATAAAACCGGGAGGGAGGGAGACAATGAGTGTTTCGCTCAGGGCTTGGCAGAAACACAGACGCACAGCTGCAGAGGGAGCTGGAAAATGTAAACACATCTGGAAAGGCACGTGCACAGAGGAGGAAAAATACACCCATGCCAGGAGAAGGATACACAGAAAACCACAGCCCTGAGTCACCACTTCACCGAGGGTGGATGATGTGACCCCAAGAAGTGACAGATAGGTGAGGGGTCGGCATCATCACCACCACCGGAAGGGCTACTCAGAGCGCCGTCTCTACAACCGGTCGCTGAGCAACTCCCTCTGCCTCTCTGACACTTCACAGGATGCCACAGCCTTGCCCATAGGAACTCATGCACATTGAAAGATTACCGCTAGAGAGCCTGAGGCATGGACGTTCCTTGGATGAGGTCAACCTATATCCTCCACCTCTTTCGCTAGCTATGCCTTCTCTTTATTCTTCACAGATCCCTGCCTCTGTCTTACATCTTCCTACATGAGAGCCCCCTAGCCCTCTTTGCTTCTTATACATCCTTCATACCCCCAGCTCCCCCTTCACACCCCGTCTACCGGGCACTCCTGATTCTCTGTACCCTGCGCAGCTTCTATTTTTACAGCATCTATCACCTTTTATTGGGATATATAATTATTTATGGGTTTTGTGTGTTGTCTGTGTCTCCTGCACTATAATATAAGCTCTGTTAGAGCAGAAATTTTTGCACGTTTGTCTAGTGTCTGACACATAGAAGATGTTCCATAAATATTAAATGAATAACTCCATAAATGAAAGGGCAGGCTTATCGGGTCCATCAGTTTAAATTACCACACACACTAAAGTCTCCCAAGTCTACAGCTCTAGACCAATACTTCCTTCTGAAGTCTAGTTGGATAGAATCTACTGCTTATCGAATCCCTGCCCTTGGAGTTCCTGCAGACCTATCAGCTGCAACAGTTGAAACGGGAATTCATCATCTCTCCCCAGATCTGCTCCTCCACTCTTGATACATGGCTGTCATTTACTCAGTTGACCAAGAGGGAAACCTCACTGTCATCTTTGACTCTTCCTTTTGTTCACACTGACATATTCTACTGGTCATCTAATGATGCAACGTCAGTTACCCCTCAGATGCTCGTTTTTTGGTACCCACAGCACGACTCTTGTTCAGACTCTTAACTAAAAGCTGTTCATCAGATTTTACGTTCCCCCTTCCGAAGTACAGAGACATTGCTGTGAAATCGCTGTTCGGCCAGGGAACACCACCCCTGCCAGCCGTGTGTACTGTTTTCACAGTGGGATGTGAGTGGAAGCGATGTGTACATCTCCAGGTTGAGGCTTTTTAAACGTGTGGGTGGACCTTTTCAGTTTTTCTTTCCTCTTCACTGGCTAGATCCAGAGGATGATGAGACTGTAGGGCACAGTTGGCAAAATTAGGGCCTGTGAGCCTGCTGTCTGTTTTTGTAAATAAAGTTTTATTGGAACACAGCCATGGCCATTTGTTTACATATTGCTTATGCCTCCTTTCCCACTACAGCAGCTGAGATGAGTAGCTGTGACAGCTTAGAGACCTCAGCTTATTCTTTAAGAAAAAGTTTGCCACCCTGGCTCTGGGGGATGGTGGAGCAGCAAGACCAAAGGAGCTTGAGTGCCTGAAGGGTTTGCTGTCGAGGAAAACCCTCTCTGGACTGTTTATGAACAAGAGATAAACGTCTATGGTTAAGCAGCTGAAATTTTGTGGTTTGTTTAGCAGCCTCTGTTATCCCAACTAACAACAAAAGAGATGTAAAGTCTCAAATAAAATACTAGCAACTTCTAGGGAAAAAAATCCAAGGAGGATTTATTTCCAGAAATGCCAAGGACGATTAGGAAAGATAGCAATACCACATTGCTAGATCAAAGAAAGAAGCCCATATGATCATCTTTTCATGCGTGTTGAAAGCATTTAAACAACTCAGCATCCATCCTGCAAGCTATTCTTAGTGGAACAGAATAGAGAAACACTTCCTTAGAACATCTACCTCCAGCACGAGTTAGTGTCATATTTAGAGGTGAATGACCGGAGGAATTCCCACTGAAGACTGAATCAACAAATGTTATCATTGGGCTTCCCTCATTGTGCAGTGGTGAAGAATCTGCCTGCCAATGCAGGGGACACGGGTTCGAGCCCTGGTCTGGGAAGATCCCACGTGCCACAGAGCAACTAAGCCCGTGCACCACAACTACTGAAGCCCATGTGCCCTAGAGTCCGCGAGCCACAACTACTGAAGTCTGCGTGCCTAGAGCCTGTGCTCTACAACAAGAGAAGCCACTGCAATGAGAAGCCCGTGCACCACAACGAAGAGTAGCCCCCGCTCACCACAACCAGAGAAAAGCCTGCGTGCAGCAACGAAGACCCAACGCAGCCAAAAAAAAAAAAAATGTTATCATCAGCATAACAAATATATAACATTATATAATATTGCTTTTGAAGCACTGGCAATGTACCAAGAATAATAATTGTCTACTATGTAATATAGCAATAATTTTTAAATTATATAATGAAATATTGCATAATGCAAAATAATATAAATTATATGTGCTTTATATAATTCACACATATAATTTTATATGTAAGATATATATCTACGTGATATAAATGTTTTATATATGATAAAATATATATAATTAGATTTGTATAGTATATTATACTATTATAACATATCATTTACAAATAAAATATTTAATTTATAAATAAAATACATAAAATTATATTGAGTTTATATTATGAATATACTGCATGTAACTTTTAAAATGATGTTAATTGTGTAATTTATTAATAATTCCATGACGTTGCTTTTCAACAACCAGCCAGCGCTCCAAGGCAGAAAGAAAAAACAAATAGGAGGCGCATCTTCCTTATTTGTAGATGATGTGATTGTCCACGCAAACAATTAAAGATAAAATGAGATACTATCGGAACAATTAAGAAAATCTTCAAAGATGCCCAGTTACAAAATAAATGTGCAAAATTAAGAGGTTTCCAATATGTAAGTAATAACTGATGTGAATTTATTTTTAAAAACCTTACCAAGGGAAATAAAAGAAGATTTGTAGACATGAAAAGAGATACTATCTTTCTGCCTCAGAAGAATTAATACATTTTAAACCTATGAATTCACCATAAACTAACCTATAAATTCACTGCAATCCCAAACAAAATTCTAATAGGATTGAAGTTGGAATATAATAAACTGATTCTAAATTTCACCCACCATATACTTGTGAGAGTAGCCAAGAAACATTAGAAAAATCAGACCAATGTAAAGAAACTTGTGAAGACAGATATTAAGACGAATTATAAAATACACCACTAAAATTGTGCAAAAAGGAAACTTAGACCTGTCTCTTAAACCGTGCACTGAAATAATGTAATATGCAGTAAAGACTGAAATATAAAAATGAAGTATATACATGTTAGAAGACAGTATAGGTGAATAACTCTATTCTTGAGGTAGGAAGTGTTTTTGATAAGCAATAACAAATTCAGAAACTACAAAGTAAAAGTTTAAGAGATTGCACGATACAGAAATTAAAAACTGCTATAGGTGAAATACACTACACACAAAATCAAAAGGCAAAGGACAGAAACCAACAAACAAACAACAAACAAAGCCAACAATAAAAGGCAAAGGACATGCTGGTAAAAGGATGTGTAATACCTGTGACAGATGGAGGATCAGCTTTTTTTTTTTTTTCAATATATATAAATAGCTTTTATAGTGAGGGAAGAAAATGCCCAGTAGAAAAAAGGAATAGCCACGAATTGCCAATGACACAAGAGCCCATGGAAAAACATCATCTCTCTATAAACCAAAGAAGGCGATTTAAAATGAGATATTTTGCCTATCGTATAAAAATCAAAGATAAATTTGCATGCATGGAATAAATATAATGTTTCAATAAATGATAAGAGATACGCGATAGAGATCTTTTCTGTCCTAGATCTCATCAAGGTAAAGACGGGGATGGTGCACTGTTGACTGGGCTAGTCCAAGTTCAAAGGCACAAGATATTTAGTGTGGACAGAGAGAGTAAAGAAGAGAGAAAACCACGGTGGGATATTTAATGGGCAGTGATGAGGATACTGTCTCCCCTAGAGTTGATTCTTCCATATTTACGGGTTCCAAATACAAAATTCATGTGGCTGGCCTCTGACTGGTTGGGTGCAAGACTTTAGAATGTCGATAAGTTTAACAATGAACTTAGCATTTAATAAAACATCTTTATGCATAATATTGGACAATGTGTCAAAACATGTAAATGTGCATTGCTTGTTATATATCAGTAATTCTTAGAGCTTTTGTAGGCTTCATTGGAAGAGTGTAATTTGCCCGTGGGAATGCCAGGATTCCCTTTCTTCCTTCTACCATGGTTTTCCCAGATTCCACCTCAACACCTCTGTGAATGAATTCAGGACCCTCCGGCCGTTTGGATCCACGTGGCTTCAACTGTTCCAAAGGTCTACAAAATGATTTTACGCAGCTGATGAGAGAATTAACGTTTGTGTCTCCTCTTTCAGTATCTGTACTTCAACCGTGTGGCACACATGTGTGTTGTCAAAGAGTTTTCACGTGCTTAAAGAACTGAAGCTCACTCCCAAGAGCCGATGAGTTGGGCTGGTTGGGTTTTCATCTTGGAGGAGTGAAGGGACCTGGGGAAGCCCCAAGCCACAGCACTCGAACTGGGCTTGGCGTCCAGGTCTTCCCATTCAGGTCCAGCGCTCTTCCCACTCTGCCAGTCTACACCCCTTTAAAAGAGGAAGGGCGGAGAGTGCCAGGACCCCAAAGTGATGGAACCTTGCAGGGAAGATGTTTTGAGGTTTAAAATCAAGTCAGCTCCCCAACCTGCTTGAGCAGAACCAGACTGGTCTATGTTAACCTGACTTTGGAGGCTGAGCGGGTTTCAGTTTCTTCCTTACTCCCCGGACCTCTGGTTACGGGGAACACTCTGGAACAGCGACCCATGGATTGACTCTTGTCTAGTGAGAGGTCTTCACCCCCAGGGCCCCAGCGTTTCAGAGCCACGGCTGCCCTCAGACCTCAGCACGGAGGGAAGCGTGCCACTCATTTGTGCTACCTACCCTTTATGGCCTCTTTCACAGCAGAATCCACAGGGAGTATGTTCTTCTCTACCAGCTCCAGGGGCCCCGGCCGGAGAGCGATTTTTTCATTGAGGTCATCTGCAAGTCGGGCTCTTTTCAGCTTCATCTGAGCAGTTGGAACGGATCTCTCTGCAGTGGAGCCTAAGGGGTTAAAATCAAAAGGGTCAGCTCTAGAATTCGATGTTATTTTTGTGGGGTTTTTTTTTTTTTGCTTTTGTAACCCAAACACCCTGACACATTGTACTCCACCATCCTAATAATTTTTCAATGCAATCATCCTCATTTCACATGGATTAGCAGCGAAGACTAGACACTTCCAAATAAAGGCAAATAGAGAAGCACAGAAGAGTTAGAGAAACTTGCTTTGTGAGGATTTGGGGGAAAAAAATGTGCAATTTGGCGATTCTGTAAGTAAGTAGTCCACGGGGCCTGTATTGCTTGCTGACACTAAACTATAGCATTTGCATGCAAAGCCTGTCTACATATTGCCCGGCCCAGGCTGAGCTGGCAGTAAATATTATCTATTATTATAATTAATTGTAGTAGCGTGACTTCTCAAGAGTTTTAGACTTGTTGAGGTTGTGTTACTAACTGATTCAAATGTCCAGGTCCAGCTGTAAAAGAAAAACAATTTTTGGGGGGGAATATTTAATTTAACAGGGATTTTAAAAAATTGAATGTATCCAACAGGCAGTTTCTCATCTTTGGGAGAGTGGGAAAGGTCACTGACAAGCCCTGAATCACCGCTCTATTCCTCTTTGGGTGAGGCCCAGACTTATTTCTGCGCAAGAACGTGGAAGAGAATCTTGTGAGCCGGTGGTTGCTATAACGCAGGACTGGAAGTTAGGGTTCCACGGGAGTTTGTAGCTTTCCGCTCAACTCTGCACATTTAGAAGTTGAGAACTTTACGGATGTCCTGGTCCTATTGTTCTATTAATATCCATCTACTAACCCAGGCTTAGTGTCTGGCCGCTGCTCTAGAAATCTCCACACAGGGGAGGGCTAGGGATGTCTCATGGTTGCAACAGGTCAGCCTTGCTTAGAAGCTACATCTGCAAAGCACTCGATGTGGGATGGAGAAAACATCAATATTCCAAACCCCAAAATGGAAGTTTCTAAGCCCAAATCCTCTCCCAACTACCCGTCAGGCCAGTGCAAGGGCTTCTGCTACACCCCCTGCCTCAGGGATCTTTCTGACCCATCCTGCACAGCCATACAGGATTCATCCTCAGAAAACACTCCTTTCTTGCATCCCCTCCAAGATGGTCCTCTCCATCCATCTCTCAGTCCAGTTTCGCAGGCTCGCCAGAAACTGAATCCACCCCCTACGTGACCTGAGATGGTTGATGCCCAAACTACCACTCCAGCGAGCCTGGTCCTTCGCCTTCTGCCCCCCGCCCCCCATCTTCCTGAGGTCACCTTTGTACCTTTGCTTACTTTGTTTCCCTGCCCTAACAAAGTCTTCCTGACTCCTGTTCTTACAGCTTCCTTCTGCTTCGACTTGCAGTTACAAGCACTGGTCCCTAATCTTATATTTCTATTTCTAAAATCAGACCATGAACCCTTGGAGGGCAAGGGTCATTTATAATCTAGCAGAGCCTTGGTGCACCAGGGGGCCAATTTCCAATTTCTGTGTGGGGGGGGGATGGGTGGGTTTCATGGGAACCAACAGAGACTAAACTTGGGGTTTCTGTGGTTCATAGCCTGATATTTTAATTCAAGACTGGCCTGATACGACAGATAATGCTTTCTTGATTATAATATTATACATACGTATTGTTGTAAGTACGGAAAACGCTAAAACATTATGCAAAAGAAGTGAAAGCATTAGGAAACTCCCCACTTAGGGTCAACTGTTTTTAATAACTGGGCATCTTTCTTAATTACTTATACAGTATTTATTGGTAAGTCTGTATTTCTTCATCATAGAATCTGACTGTAAATACAATTTATGTATATATTTTTGCCTCCCCGATTTTGACTGTAAATATAGTTTTGTTTTCTGGTCTCCTCACTAAGGAGCCTTTTCTCATTAAAACATGATTCTTCTAAAGCCTCATCTGTGGTAGCCGCAAGTTATTTAATCACACGGATGGTGCATAATTTATTCAGTCTCTCTACTACTTTTTGACGTTCCACTGATTTCACTGTGTCGCTATTTAAAGTAATGACATGATAAACGTCACTGTACATAAATCTTTGTATGTCTGATTATTATTTTTTTGATACAATACTAGACATTTATTACTGGCATGAAGGATGGACGTTTTAAAGGAAGCTGATATATGTTGGACACTCCCTATGTGCTCAGAGAAAACTGGGAGGGGGCACAGCCCAGAATGAATGCCAGGTCTGGTACTTCTTGGCCACTATATGGCTTCCCAATTTGACCGTCTACATGGCCTCAGATGACTAGATGAGAGCTCAAAACCACCACTTTGGAATGGCAGGGGACCCTTTCTAAGGGGAGTTAGCAATTGTGCAGAGACAAAGGACCCTGGAAAACGGCCCACGCTCCATTCCCGCTGATGGGCCCCAGTTTATGACTCTGGGCAACCTTACCTTGGAGTATGTGCATTTTCACCACGTCTGCACGGTCGGACCTGTTTCTGACCTTGTGCTTCAGGGTGTCTTCAGCCTGTGAGACACAGACACAGAATGAATTCTGCTATCAACCTCATACACTTGAGTCATCTAGTTTTAACTTTAAAAGAAACCCCTTTTCTCTCAAAGGGAAAATGTCTCTTTTTGTTTGTTGTTTGTTTTTTGTTTGACAAATGCAACATGCAAATATCTCTGTTCTCCTATGTCTTGATGAAGGAGGGCTCACAAAGACCTCTAATAATTTTAGGATAGAAAAATAAGACACAGAGGTCAAAAGCTTGGGTCCACCTCAGCGCTCCACACTTAAAGGCCAGGCAGGTACCTAATTATAAAATATTAATAAAACTGTGATGATACTACACTGCTTTTGCATGAGAGCCAATCCTATTCCATTGCCTCTTTTTTTTTTTTTCCGGTACGCGGGCATCTCGCTGTTGTGGCCTCTCCCGTTGCGGAGCACGGGCTCCGGACGCGCAGGCTCAGCGGCCATGGCTCACGGGCCCAGCCGCTCCGCGGCATGTGGGATCTTCCCGGACCGGGGCACGAACCCGTGTCCCCTGCATCGGCAGGCGGACTCCCAACCACTGTGCCACCAGGGAAGCCCTCCACTACCTCTTAAAAGAGTCAGAAATTAACTAGAGTCAGAGATGAAATGTAACCTCAATCCATCCAGTATAACATGACAACATGTGCCCCCCTCCTGTTTTGCCCTTGATCTCTCTCTCAAGACGTGAAAACGTAAATCCTGCAGACCGAGACCCACTGTGAGCTGGGAGGCCACTTAGAGATGAGTTATTTACTGAGTCTCGTGGCTTTCTTGATGATGGGGTTGTCTGTAGGGATGGCGCTGGCTGTGACAGGGCCACCGCTGGACCTCAGGGCTCTGATTTCTAGTTCTGGGTTTTTATCCCACTATCCTGAATCTCTTAATGGGCCCCCGAGAGGAGTCTGGGGATCACTCCAGTTCTGATGAAAGACAATTATTCTCCAGGCAGTAAGGAACCCCAGCCTCTCACGAGTGACTCTGAAGAGCCCCAGGGCTCTGCTCCTTCTTCCAGCCCCTCCCCTCACTAGTTGCCAGGCTAAGACGTCCCAGGAGAAAGATACCTAATGGCCTTTCCTTCTACATACACCGCTGATGCTTGCTCAATAGCACTTACTGTGTTGATAAATTCAAGTGGCGGAGATTTGCTCTGGAGGTACAGTATATACACCGATTTCCCCCCTCAAATGCTAAGAGAAAGAGAAACAAATAGAATTCCCTTTGCCTTTAAATAGCCACGAATAAGCTCTGTATCTGCAGGCCCTACCCTACCACTGAATTGGATTTAAAATAATCTGATTGTTGCTGAGAAAAGCCTGTCACGAAGGAGAGGGCAGCTTGCCTCCCTGTTTCATGTCTCTCTGACCCCCGCCGCATCCTTGCGGGGATACCCCCCGACATCAGAAAGATGGGGGACATTTTCTTAAAGCTAATAAACGGTAGCTTCAAAGCCAATACTATTGATCCCATGTCCACAGTTTTCAGTTCCTAGGAGGAAGATTCCACATGGTGTGCGGGGAGGGGACCAGCAAATCGGTTGAGTTTGCAGGAGAAATTCTACCCGCTTTCCCCCAAGCTTAGCATTCAGAGATCCAGAGGCTGGGGCCTGAGTTCAGGAAGGTGGGAAGTTTGCAAACAGTTACCTTGCCACTATCCAAACGTTTTCTTTGCTCATGGAATTCAGGTGGGCTTTTCAGGGCTGAAACAGAAAGACACAGACGTGAGCAGAGAGGGCTTGGGGCCGGGAGCGGCGTCGCGGTGCTTGCCGGTGTGCTTGCCGAGCGGTGCACAGTGGAGATGTGATGGACATGTGATGGCCTTCATCAGGCCACAAGCAATGGAAGAGGAAAGGCCTGGAGGTCACCAGCTTCCCTGCAGCCGGAGAATCCAGAGGAAGGCGGACGTCAGCCTCAAACAAGAGGAGCAGCAGAGACAGAATACGCGACAGGAAGAGAAGTGGCAGAGACAGGGCATTCCAAGATGCTGAGGAGGGACAGGCCTGGGGGAGGAGACCAGGCAATGCTCTAGCTTTAGGGGAGACTGGGGGGACTACCACCCTCTTTGACTTCGCTCTGCCCTTGAGTGCGCAAGTCTGGGTGGAGACTGCAGTCTGTGGAGGAACCTCGTCCCACGTTGCAGGAGGGGACTTGTCCTTTGGGTCAGGGAGTTGGCTGGTGGGGTAGGAACATGCAACCAAAGGGCAGTGAGTGAGAAGCACAGAATCAGACTCTGAGGGCTGGAAGGGACCTTGGAGATGGTGAAATACAGCTCCAAGCCTGAGCGGAATGGGGAAACGGAGGCCCACGGAACGGGACTGCCTCGCCCAGGGTCACACAGGTAGGGCTAGGAGCCTAGGTCTTCTGACAACCTAACTTCTTTCAGGGTGTGATGCTCAAAACACTAACAACCAGTCGACAGGGCACTGGTCCGTCACAGCTCACAGCAGCCGGAAACAACCTGGACCGAACGCCAGCCTCCCTTCTTTCCAAGACCCACTGCTCCCCTTCCCAGCTCCCAGCAACTCCTCAGGACGATGCACTGAACTTTTGACTTTGCAAAGCAGTAGAACATCACTCAGCAAAATTCTACCTTTTTACTGGTTTTCCTGATCCCCTGGAACAATTGCAACCAGAAGCTGTAAAGGACCACCTTTCATCAGAAGTGATGAGGCGGTTCAGAGGTTAGAGAATTGCATCAGATAGTTTTCTGGGTAGTAGGTCTGGACAAGTGGGCGAATCACGTGATCCAGGTTTCAATATTCACTCCCACAGATGTCAACTCTCAAGCGGCGGGCAAGAAAATATTCTTCCAAACCTTGGCTGGCATAAAAAAATTGGATTTCTAGCCAGATGGGCACTTGGGGCTGTGTGTGTGTGCATGTGTGTGTGTGTGTGCATGTGCGCGAGTGTGTGTGCCTCATTCAGCCTTAAGACCATGCCGAATTTGAGCCCAGCTCTCAGACGGGCTTGCTGGACAGCAGGCAGACTCCACTGTGGTCCTGGCAACTGATCGACCACGTTATCCTCTAGTGAGGATGCTGCCTGGGAAGCTACTAAGGCATCTCTAAGTCTTCCTGTCTCACCCCGACATCTGCCACGTTGACCAAAGGAACGCACAGAGTAGTCCCAGCTGGCTGCCTCGTGCCGAGGAGAATGGACAAGCACACTATTCTCCTCGATCTGACCAGAGACTAAGAGGCTTCCTTCCTTATAGGAAAAAAAGAATCACCCATTGCCTGACTATCTTATTTCCCATGGATCTAACAGCCCCCGTTTCTCTTTGCTGCTTTTCATGCTTAAAATGAGCCTCTCTGCCAACCCTGTCCTTTTCAATGGCCGCTTTCCCCCTCCCTGTCTCCTCACTCAGTGGCTCTGAGGAATCATCTGGAAAACTGTGCAGGCCTGCTGCGTTGCTCACGCATTTTCTCTGATTTGGGTCTGACCCTCATCGTGAGTCAGGAGGCTTGCCGTTATTTGCACTTGATCACAGTTGCAATTTATATTGATGGAGTTTTGAAACCATCTCCCATTTCCCCAGGCAACCAGATGCTACGAATCTGCTTGAAGTCCAGTGGGCCCTGGTGAGTCTGTACAACCTGAACCCATAGGTCTGCACCTCTGTCCGACAGTCTGGTGGTCACCTAAGTGGGTATTATACATTGGTGCGGCTTAATCTCTTCCATAATCCAGAAAAGGAACTGATCTCAGTGTGGCCTTATTAAGTGGTTAAAAAGAGCAACACAGCCTTTGCCTTAAGAAGCAACCCTAAGGGAACAGCATGAATCTATCTTGAGATCACTCTTACATTCCAAACTCAATTGGTTTTAATTGGTCTTAGGACTTAGGGGCAGTTCATCTGGTTCTCTTATCCCTGAGGTTTTTCAATTCTTATTTGCGGAACTTATTAATTCTCCTATGAAACACTGCGTTTCCTGTATCTTAGCTTGCAGAGCTATAAATCATCACTTCTTGGTGTTAACTATTCCCCTGTGAAATGATTGTACAGTCCAGTTCTCCAGGGCCAGGAGCACAAAGGTCTTCTGGGATCTTCTGCCCCAGGGTGGGAGAGGCTACGCCCATTTAGCCAGAACATGGGAAGGAAGCTAAAACATCCACACACTGCTTTACCCCACGCTCTTCTTTTCGGGGCTTAAGGGGTGTTACGTGGGGTACCATTTGGCTTGCCATGGGCCCTGTGATTGACATTTGCCTTTTCTGTGATTCCAGAGAATGTGGGTTTTAGCCACCTCCCCTGAGGGCCAGCGAAAGCCATAATGCACCCCCTATCCCAGTTGACTTTTTGGAAGAAAGGACCTCCTTTGCTGCCAGCCCTGGGAGTATCCAATGACACAATTTTGTATTTAAGGGACGTTGACATTTAGGATTGAAAAGGAATTTGGATTTCTAAATTAAAAAAAATAATAAGTCAATGTGATCTCAAATTAAAATACGGTTGTAAATTCAGTCAACCCGACGTCTAACTCATTCCGCCTGGAGGAAGATGAATCGCTTCTCACAGGGGAATTCATGTTCTCGCCGCCGAGTTTAGTTAGGGGCTGTTCCTATTTCTGTCCCCGCGGCTCCAGCTAATTTGGGTCAGCTGTGTGTATAAACATTTGCTTACTTAGAGCTCAGGAAAAGATCCCAAGATAAGAACAGGCCTCCTGCGGTCCCCTGCTGCTAACCTCCTGCTTCCAGCACGAGCCCAGCAAAAGGAGAAAACAGGCTGCAAGGCCGTGGACAATCCGTCAGGGAGAGGGGCCTGGCTCTCACAGAGGAGGGGCCTGGGGCTGGTAGCAGCTCTGGTGGCAGAGGCAGGGCCTGCCTTCTCTCCCAGGGCCGCTCACTGCCAGGCTTGCAGGGGAGAACCCAGCTCCACTGGTATACGGATAAGGACCAAGAGGCAGCATCAAAGAGGCCGCATCTTGGGCAACAGATGGAGCAATGGTTCTCAGAGTGTGACCCCTGCACCAGCATCTTCAGCAGCAGCTGGAAACTTGTTAATAATACCAATTTCCAGGCCTACAGAATCCAAAGCTCAGGTGGGACGTAGAGGAACGGAGGGGTCTGTGTTGGAACACGCCCTCTGGGAGATCCTGGCGCCCCCGGCGTTTACAAGGCCAGTGGGTGCTGATCTAGAGTCCTTGGGAAACTGAGAGTTCAAAAAGTGGGGAATGATGTCTAGGACTGATTTCTCAGTATTTCAAAAAGCTGAAGAAAAAGGGTGTGTTTGCCCAGAGAAAGGCTGCTTAGTTCAATGAAACTGCCGCTTCTCATACTTGCTGTCTCGAATCAGAATAACTTGGGTTAGAACTGGTTGTTCTCATCAAGAAGCACTGGCTGGTAAGCTTATATGCCACTAATTAAAGACAGATATATGGATTAATAATTCACATATGTAGGGTTCTTTGGAAGGAAGACAAAACTAATTCAAACGCAAGACCTATGGCAGTAATGGGTATAGTTTAAAAAGTGACTAAAATTTTGGGAGCCTTCCCTGCGGGCTCTGTCCTTGCTTTGCCGTCTATTTTTGGAACAGCCTTGAACACGTCTGATAGGTTTCCTGTGTTCTCAGTTTCCCACTTACAAAATGCATCTAGTAGTACCTGTCCTCTCTTGGCTCTGTTTTTAAGGACAAGTTGGACCACGAGTATTTTTTTTTCCCCAACAAATGGGCTCCATGCTATGGGTGTGATAATGCTTTGGAAATTGTCTTAACTCTTTAGGTAGCAACAGATTGCCTATTCGGTACCCAAAGGATGGCCTTAGGGGTCTGAAAAGAGTGCATTTTCCCAACGGAGCTCTGTAATATTTAAGGCCTGGCTTGCACACTTGGAGAATTGAATGCATCACACATGAATACTTTGGAATTTCGCAGAAGGGTTCAAAGACAAATTCAAAGGGTGCCTGTCATCACCGGTTTACTAGTTTCTAAGGAGCAAGGAACTAGAAAATCGAAGGAAAGAGGGAGGGAAATAAAGAAGTGAGGATTTTAGACCCAAAGGGGCTTGGCATGAAAATCCAGGGCGCCTTTTTTTTTTTTCCCTCTCTCTGAGTTTGAGATGTTAGAAGGAAGGGGAGAGGGACAGATGAAACCCTCGTGCCGTGTTCTGCTCAAACAGCCAACAGTGTGTGGTACGGAGGGTGCTGTGGGGAGAAGCCAAGTCAGATGGAGGCACTGAGAAAGGGAAGGAAGACTTTGCCCCGTCAACGTCTCAAAACTATCAGGAAGCTGCATGTGCTGTGGGTAGAGGAAGTGCCCCGTCACTCTTCTTGCTATGCAGGAGGATCACAGAATTCAGGGATTTACCAAGGCTTTGCAGTAAGTATGTGGCTGCTGAGGCTTGGATTAGTCTGCAAAACAAATAAAGGCAGCACCATTCACAGACAGCTCATCGTATCTTTCCATTCATTGACATCGATCAGACCATGGAACCAGGCTGCCCAGAAACTTCTTTCCGGCCAGCGGTGCTTTCTCTGAGTCTCTGGGAAGAAGTCGCAGCCTCTCTGGGCCCCTGGGCCTCTGTAATCCACTTCAGTTCTCTAATCTCGTTTTCTATATTCCCGGAGAATAAACTCAATGTTCCCTCCTCTCTCCCCTGGGTTCCTATAGAGCAGCCCCACTGTAGTAGCAGAAGGAAAGGGAGAGGAAGTCACCTATTTCCTTCAATTCTCCCAGAAACTCACCCTGTGTAGCGGTGGGACATTATCCAATATTATTAATGGGGATAACTAAGCAGGAGCGATTTGAGGAACCTTCTGGACTGTAGGCTCTTTGAAACAGAATTCATGTCTGACTCCTTTGTGTTCCATAAGGCCTTCCTCCCAGCAGATGGTCGAAATATTTACTGAATTGCTCTGTGACCATTGTTTTCTTTTTTTTTTTTTGCATTGAAAACTCAGAGCTGATCGTCTTTCTGCACTAAGGCTTCTGAAATGGTTGGAATAAAACGGTATTAAGATTCAACCCAGGAGATGATGCCCAGAGAAAAGAAGATAGTGGGGAAAATCTGCCTGAGAAATAATGAACAGATCTGAGCCCCATCCATAGGTCTCCAGAGGACGAGCCTGGGCTCTATCTCAAAGGCAAGAGAAAACAAGAGAACCCTGATGTCCTCTTGCAGCCTTGAGCCTGGCAGGGAGGGGTGGCAAAGCCATCCCTTTGAACTCTAGTTGATGGTGACAAGCAGGCAATTTGAAATCTCCATTTTGAGATTCAGAGGTAGGATTTTGGAGAGGAGTTCAAACAATATATTCTTAAAGTAATATTTCTAAGGTAATGTTGAGAGGCTATTTCACTCAGATTTCACGACTCTTTGGAAAATGTGAATTCCGCCACTGATGCTATAAACGTGAAAGCAATCTTAGAAGCCAACCTGGGCCCATGCTTCTGGCCCGAGAACGCTTTCCCACTGTTTAAAGTTGTTCAAGGGGCCGTGTGCCTTCCTTGACTAAATTCAAGGAAAAATGCCTTTAAGGGCATTCAAAGCACCGGAAGGGGAAAATCCTAAACCTATAATATATACAAGTAAGATAGGAGTACGTGCTTAAGAGAGGTGATGAAGGGCGATTATAAAAGAGACTTTGATTCTGTGACTGCTGTGGCCTGTTGGTTACTCATCAGCAACTTTGAAACCTGCAGGGTGCAAGCCCATGAAGGAGGAAGAAATTAAATTCAATCCATGTGGACCAGTTTCACTAGTCTACTGAAAATCACCCATGGTCCCACTGGAGTCAGTGGGGGAGAAACCTTCTACTTAATCATCAATTTGGTGCGCATTTGAAATGAGACCAGCCACAGAGCAAACTCAGTGGAATTTTCCATTCACTCTTGGTCATGGTGAGACATAGATTACAACGTAGAACCCAAAGTCATTTCATTAAAACCATGGGCTTTTCCTTGGCATTTTCACATATACATGTTTTTATTTTCCCAAATTCCAACTGAATTTTTCTGGCCACAAAATGCTTGATGATAGAAACTTAAGGAAGTGCTTTTACAGTTCCAGTGATTCCTTTTGAATATTTGAGTCAAGAGCCCTACACCAGGATCAGGAGACACGGGTTCTGGCCTCAGCTCTGCCGCACTAGGAGTGGACTGCACTTTTTTTTGCAATGGACAATGCCCTTGGGATTTAATCTAATGTACCACTCATGACTAATTCTGTCCAAGGAGACCAGGCGTTTCCATTGACCAGCTAAAAACTGCAGAGCCATCCGATAACACCATAAGGACAATGGACAATTCACTTGGCCATAAGCTTTCCATTTAGGCAATTATGACAAGTTTGAAAATTCAGGGGGAGCACTGCAATTATTTCCAACGTATGGATAACGTGAGATCGTGTTACTAATTTTATCGTGCGTGCATTTAAGGTCTCACAGTTCAGGTTTGTAAGTAGGACCACACTGGGCCCTGATTTTGGGATATTTGAAAAGCCTCCTAGGCCTCTCCAATCTCGGTTTCATGGAGGTTAAAGACAATGAGACGTGGACTAGGGAAGGGATTTTCAAACTCTGTTTGAAGACGACCAGTGCTCTGGGGAGGATAATCAGGGTCATCTAGGAGGGATGAGGGGAGCCGGGTGAATGGGACAGAGGACCCCGACCCTGTTCCAGTCAGTGTACATATATATATATTTTTTCCATAAATTAAAAATTTTTATTTATTTATTTATTTATGGCTGCATTGGGGTCTTCGTTGCTGTGCACGGGGTTTCTCTAGCTGCGGCGAGCGGGGGCTACTCTTCGTTGCGGTGTGTGGGCTTCTCATTGCGGTGGCTTCTCCTGCTGCAGAGCACGGGCTCTAGGCGTGCGGGCTTCAGGAGTTGTGGCTCACGGACTCAGTAGTTGTGGCTCGTGGGCTCAGTAGTTGTGGCACATGGGCTTAGTTGCTCTGTGGCATGTGGGATCTTCCCGGACCAGGGCTTGAACCCGTGTCCCCTGCCTTGGCAGGCGGATTCTCAACCACTGCGCCACCAGGGGAGTATATATATATATATATATATATATATATATATATATATATATATACACACACACAGACACACTATCTTTAACTATTAAAAAACATTGAAAATCAGTAAATTAGATGATCTCCAATGACTATCGGCTTTGCTTCCCTCCATTCTACCCCCTTTCTTCCTCCTTTCCTCTTTCCTTCCACTTCAAAACATTCAAATGATAGAACGAAGACATAAAGAGCCCTCTTGTAGAACATAACTAGTTTCACCCTGACTCATACTATCTGTGTCTCTTGTCACCTTTTCCCCTGAAATCTCGAGTCTCTGCGAAGGACGGTCCTGCTCACTGTGGCCCCCCCACAGCACCTGGCACACCACCCTGCAGAGAGTCAAGTTCATCATGAAATGTGTTGAGTTTGATTGAGCTGAAAGGACCCTGAGACGGTGGGCTCCTGTTCCTTCCTCTGGAGCGGCTGCTTTTATACACACGCCCCCAGGGGCGCTGAGTAAACAGACTGCATGTTTCATGTCTGGGTTGATGAGGCTACCATCTCAGCCCCCAGCCTCTCAGCAGGTGCAGGGGCTCGACTGGGTCTGGCTTCCCCAGAAGCACTAAGTCATCGAGGTCTAGGGGCTGGGCCTGCAGGGTGCACCTGCTGCGGCTCTGACATTTTTCCACAGCAGAATTGACACCCTTGGGAAGCCTGGAGAGGAGACGGCTAAAGAGTAAGGAAAACTGACGATGCTTAATCAACCCTTCTCATTTTTCTGAATTAAAAAGAAATATCATTGCATTACTCTTAGGACTTTCCCCCAGCAATTATCTTAATCATACGATGGGCTATGGATGCAAAATTTCTGTCAAGCAGTATTTCGTTAATATGTACACTACTTGATTCTGAAAATCCTGGACAACAAAATATTCTATCTTCATTGGATTCGACTCTACAAATGGACGTTCAATTTGCATGACTTACATAAGGGTGTTACGTACAAATGTACCATCGGGTTCATTCCTATTTTTATTAGGTGTTTCACTGACTCCCTGAAATTTAACCCCAGCAACCTAAAAACAAAAGTTTATTCTCATCCAAAAGCCAGCTGCAAGACCCGGGCTTGGATTATTTAAGCACGTAGGTTAAACTTTAAATCAGCTGTGAACAGCTTGAGGGGATGCAAAGGTACCAGGCCTCTCTACTCCAATTGCCTTTCCAGAATTAAGGGAAAGAAACACCCGTGAAGGAACAGGTTACTTGAATCCCACTGAAACCGATGTGCTCATCTTATATTTGAGGGCACGTGGCAGAGACTGTGGTCTACTGAGAGGATCCTGGTGGATCTAGACTTGCCTACACTCCATTCTTAGTGAATTGTTCTTCTAGACGTGGTTAAACAAGTTCGATTCTACGTGTCTGCAACAGGATTCTGAAAAAGACTGGCCTGCTCACATTGGAGTGCGAACGGATTTATCTGTCTCGAAGTCTGCAGACTCTTGGTCTTTCCTGGGTTTTAGCACCTGCCCTGCTGGGCTGACTGAGATGAAACAGGCCACACAGACTTGTACCTTTGGTTTCTCTTCCTCACTGTACATTTTATGGAAGCAGCCTTTCAACTGCAAGGTGAGATCTTTCTTCTGTGCTTTAGCAAACCTCTAAAAAAGTTGTTCTGCCATAAGGCCACCGGCTGTTTATTCTTTGTAGCGCTTAGCCATGAACAAAGAACTTCACCTGAATTACCAAAGGAAAGGGACTTGAATATTCTTAGTTCTGTTCTGGTTCTGAAGCACCGACAACACTTAAATTGTTTGGACCTTGGATCACAGGGCACCAAGGTTACTACCTGCAGGACATTCAATTAAGGGCACATGCTTAACCCTGAAGCCACAGTCATGACGAGCACCTGGATTTCTGCAGGAGTCATTATGGATACTGACTTTTAAATTTTGCTGGGGTGAGAAGTTCGAAAGTGTCACCTAAAGGAGCTTACATGGTGATTCCATTTATCCAGTACTTTTCCTGTTTCTATAGCTAACCAAAAGTTAGCTTCCATTGCTAAACCGGCAGGAAATTTCAAACGTATCTTCTAAAAGATATGATAATCCTTCTTCTTTGACCCAAATGATGGCCAGTAATTCAACGTTATACCATTTACACTAGAATGGTATTGCCGCTCATTATGCCAGAAAGGAAGCACTGGACAATATTCAGTTACTTGTGGACTCAGGTACCCACACAGAAGTGAAACCGAGAAAAAGATGATGTGATTGATGCTTCCGGAAAGAAGAGTGATTAGATCCAATTCTAAAAGTAGGAGAGAGGGATGGACGCCCATAGAATTGTGTTTGTCCTATAAGCAAACCACCACATTAGAATTTTCGGTACAACCTATATGATTAAAGGGAAGCGCTTACAGGTGAGTAGCATTTGGGGCTAAGCCTCCTTGCCAAGGTCTGGGGTTCCTGCTGACACAGAGTCTGTGAGGCTCTGGGGAGACTGATCCGTGGAATTAGACTATGACCTCTGAGGTGCTTTCCAGCTCTCAAGCTGCATGGTCCCATGGTACAGATCAGTCAGTAAGAGATGCAGCTACTCACGTGGTATGATGCCTTGGTTAGCCAGCTGTTCTTGGGTCCTTCTCTGTTGAAGCCGTAACTGTAAAACTTAGAAAAGCAAGTGTTAGTTTGTGAGTTGGGCTAAGACTGATCGCAATCACTTCTATTTGCCTCGTACTTTTTTTTTTTTTTTTTGCATCACTCTTCTTGCATTATTTCTAGAACAGTTCTGAAAGTCTGCGTGAAGGACACTTGCGTGTCTGTTGTAGACGTGGAGAAGGAAGGATGAGAGAAGCTGAGGGGCTTGCAGGGTTTTGCAGCAAGTGGGTAACAGCTAGAGACTAGCAGACTTGTCTCCTCTGTGAAGTGAATGTTACTTTCACAGCAGCATGCTCTGTCTTCCCCTGCTATACCACCTGGGAGGTGAATACCATCAAACACTGCTGGGAACTCGGCCATGATTTCCAAAGAGGAGACGGAGTAAAGGAAGCTTGGCCTCTCCACTCTCACCTGGGTTCAAATCCCATCTCTAGCCCCTTCCTATGTGGGTAACTCTGGGCAAGTTGTTCAACGTCTCTGACCCTCAGAGTGTTTTCATTTGTAACTGGGAACAATGCCTGCCTTACAGGATTGTTATATAGTTTGATTAAACTGTGTATGCAGACTGCTTAGCAGGGTGCCTGGCACCTAAGTCATCAATAAATGGTAGTATTCTGAGAGTTTAGAATCCACCTGGAAATTCAGAGAAGGGCTATTGGAGTCATGCTTTACTTAGAAAAATTAAAACATTGTAATCTGTCCAAACTATAAATTATAAAACTTTGTTACTATCCCTAGCATATTATTTATGATTTTCTCATTCTCTTCACCCCTTTCCTCCTAAAAAAATACCCATCATCTTTGGACATTTACAATTTCTCAGGGAGATTCTGAGTTCGCCATCTTGGTTCCCGGGTTTAAGTTGCTCAGGATAAGAACAGAAAGAGCAGAACTTTTCAAGGAGAGGGATTGGTTTAATCGCCTTATAATGAAAAGAGAGAATAACCATTGCTTTTATGAAGATAAAATTAGAATGGAGAGAAGAGAAGCAAAGATGAAAAGGATATATGGGCTGATGTTCAAGTTTACTTAGTATTTCAGAGTGAGGCTTCAGAGCAAATGCAGTCATAAGATACACTGAGAGAGTAATGGAGAAAGACAATTTTAAAAAGTGTTGCTGTGGGTTTTGAATTGGCTTCTCACCAAACTTCTTTGGGAGAGACCAATGTCACTGAAATACTTTTAATTACTTTTGGTGGCTGGACTGTGCTTCACTGAATAGCCTCATATGACTCCATCTTAGGACTGGACAACAAAGAGGACTAAATTATTTAACTTTGTGGATACATGAAAACGACACGAGCGTTTATTATTCAAGTCCTCCTTCAGACCAACCCTCTTACTGATAAAAACCATAAACTCTGAACATAATGTGAAAAATAACTACATGAGGATTCTGAATAGTGACAAAATCAGGCAGACTGTAGGGAGGAGTTGAAACTTGGAGAGGTGACTTACATGCAGGTGAGTTTCTCATTTTGGGGCGGGAGGCTTTGCCTTGAGGGTGGCCTGTAGTCATGAAGTGACAAGTCATAGGCAGTTAAAACTCCAGTAGAAAACCTGCTCATCTTTCTGGCCAGAGGTATCAGGAAAAGGTGCCCAGACAACCAAGGCTGCCCACCAGGGAGTGAGGGGGAAATCAGCAAGGGAGGGAGCTGGAGGAGGGGGTTCCCTAATTCCATGTGTGAATCTCTCCAAGTTTCAGGTTGATCCACTAACGATGTTTCCATGGGGCAGATTCAAAGCAGCACAGCAAAGGTTTAAAATTAAACTGGAATTTGAACATCTGTGCACACAGGCAAGAGAGAGCTTAAAGTGGGACTCTACCTGGGTTAACTGTGTGCTAAAACAAAAACATCAGCATTCTCCTGAGGACCGTAGGAGTCTATGTATAAGATTCACAATGTCCAGGATGCAATGCACAATTACTCTACACACTAAGAATTAGGAAAATGTGACCCACTCTAAATGGAAAAGACAATAATGAGATGCTAACCTTGAGATGACCCAGATGTTGGAATTATCAGTCAAGGCCTTTAGTTATTTTCAACTAGGCTCAATGAAGTAAAAGAAAACATACTTGAAATGAATGTAAAGACAGGAAGTCTCACCAAGAAAACAGAACACATAAAAAGGAATCAAATGGAAATACAAAACTTAACAGTAGAATATCTGAAATAAAAAATTCACCGAAAGGCCTGAAAAGAGAATGAATGTTAGAGTAATTAATCGGTATACTTGAACACAGAGCAAACTAAAGAAGAGAGAGGGAAATGATGGAAAAAGTGGACAGAGCCTCTGGTACCTGTGCCACAATATCAAAAAGTCTAATATCAGCTAATTAGAGTCCTAGAGAGAGAGCAGAAAAATAAATAATTGCCCAAACTCCCTAAATTCGGTGAAAAACAGAAATTTACAGATTCAGAAAGTTCAACAAACCCCAAACCAGATATAGTCACAGAAAACCATACTTAGATACATCATAATCCAATGGCTGAAAACCAAAGAGAAGGAGAAAATCTTGAAAGCAGCCAGGAAAAACAACACATTACATAAAGGGAAACATTGATTTAAATAATCACAGACTTCTCAGTAGAAATCATGGAGTCCAGAAAATAAAACAAAATGAAAACAAACCTGAAACTGTCAACGCAGAATAGGAAATATCCTCTAGGAATGAAGGTGAAATAAAGATATGTTCAGGTAGAAGGGAAACAGGATAATTTGTTGCCAGCAGACTTTACTACAATAAGGAATTAATTTCCTTATTACTTACTACTATGCTTAAGGAAATTCTTCAGGCTGAAGGGGAATGATATCAGAAGGAAACCTGGATATTCAAGAATGATGAAAGCATATCAGAAATGGTAACTAGCTGGGTAAATTTTAAAGATTTTTTTTCTTCTTAAGTTTAAGAAATGTATATGTCGTGTGTGTGTGTGTGTGTGTGTGTGTGTGTGTGTGTGTGTGTGTGTGTGTGTGTGTATATATATATATAACTGTTTAGAGAAAAGTCATATCATTGTCTGGTGATGTTCTTAAGGCATGTAGACGTAATACAGGTAACAATGATAACATCAAGGGCCCTTTGTGACAGCAAAGGCTATAGGTTGACTTTAGGTAGACACTGTAGGTAGACTATGAAAGGTTAATTATGTATATTCTCATCCTTAGAGCAACTAAAAATAAATGCCAAGAGGTATACTTTAAAAGAATAAATAGATTAAAATGGAATGTTAAAAAATATTCAAATAATCTAAAACAAGGCAAGAAATGGGGAAAATAGAAACAAAAAGTAGAGGGACAAACAGAAAATGAGTAATAAAGTGGTAATCAATAATTACATTAAATATTAATGGGTTAAACACTCAAAAGGCAGATTATCAGGAGGGATTTTTAAAAAAGCAATATTCAATTATATGCTGTCTACAAGAGACACACTTTATACATAAAGACTCAGATTGGTTAAAAACAAATAGATGGAAAAAAGATACGCCATACAAACAGTAATCATAAGAAGGTGGAATGGCTATATCAGTTAATATATACTTTAAGTCAAAGAGTATTAACAGAGATAAAGAAGGGACATTTCATAATTATAAAAAAGACAATTCATCAGGAAGATCTAGCAATTATAAATGGATAGGCATCTAATAAGAGCTTCAAATTACAGGAAGCAAAAACTGACAGAATTAAAGGGATAGACAATTTCAAAATCATGATAGATTTTTAAGATCCCTCTCAACACTTGGTAGGACTAGATAAAAAATTACTAATGACATAGAGGATGTGAACAACAATATCAACCATCTTGATTTAATTTATATTTATAGAGCTCCACACCCACTAACTACAGAATAAACATCCTTCTCAAGTGCACATAGTACATTCATCAAGATATACTAGACCATAAAACAAGTTTCAACAAAAAAAACTGAACTCATATAAAGTATTTCTCTGATCACACTGGAAGTAATTAGAAATGGGAACCAATGTGCTATTTAGGAAAATACCAGGTGATAACTTCTAAATAATTCATAGGTCAAAAAATGAATCACGAGGGAAATTACAGATATTTTGAACCGAATGATAATGAATATACAACATACTACAATTTATGGGATGCAGATAAAGCAATGCTTAGAGGGGAACTTGGAGTCTTAAGTGCTTCTGTTAGATTAGGAGAAAGAGTTAAATAATCAATGACCTAAGTTTCTACCTTAGTGAGCTAAAAAAGAAGTATACTCAAAGTAAGGAGAAGGAAGAGAAATAAAGATCAGAGCAGAAATCTTCAAAACAGAAAGCAGACAAGTACCAGAGAAAATTAACAAAGCCAAAGGCTGGTTCTTTGCCAAGACAACAAAACTGACAAAGACTCACCAGACTGACCAAAAAAAAAAAAAAAAAAAAAAAAAAGAGAGAGAGAGAGAAAGGATAAATTTTACCAGTATCAGGAATTACCACCCTAGACACTCGACATTAGAAAGGATAACAGGAAAATATCATTAACAAATTTGTGCCAATAAACTCGACAATTTAGATAAAATTTCTTGAAAACTACAACTTACCAAAATTGATACAAGAAGAACCAGAAATCTGAATATGCTATATTTAATAAATAAATTACACTGATTACCAAAAAGTTCCCTCCTCAAAAAACCCTCCAAGCCCAGACTGTTTTACTAGTAAATTCTATCAAAATATTGTGATTGGAATAAGTGATTTTGCAAGTTCTCTGTCAAATAACTTCCATATTCTATATATTACACCAAAAGTAAGAATCCTCAATTATTTTGTATTTATCATAGATCTTAATCCAATAAAGGAAAAAGTTTAGAGAGATATCCCATTACTAGTGTCAACCATTTTGAAGCCTGCTTCAGTTCTCTAGATATAAAGCTATTTTGACTTAGATCGACTGCATTAAAGTAACAGAAGTGAATGAAAGAGAAAAATATGAAAACACTTTTGAACAAAAAAAATGGAAGAATTTGGTGATATGAAGGAAGAGAGAAATATATATATATATATATATATCCCCACATGTGGAATCTGACGTATGGCTTGAGGCTAGACTATAACTTTAATTTATTCCAAATAATTGGCAAACTACATATATCTCTGCCATTTATTAAAGAATTTTCCTTTGCTCACTGATTTGTAATGTTGCTTTCATCATTTATTAGAGTTCTAATATAAGCCATGATCTGTTTCTAGGTGCTAAGTTCTAATTTATACTAATTTACACTTCTTATCCTTTTCTCTCCTCTTAGCAGCAAAAGTAGTAAATGTTTTCTGCTTCGAGATGGCAGACGGAGTACACAACTGATTGCTATAAATAACAGAAATGATAGTTTAAAAACTCTATACCTTCACAGGGAAAGAAAAAGGGGATTCCTCAGTGGACTGGAACTGTAAGTAATCTCTGAGACATAAAATGAATATGGAATTGATTGGATTGGAAAACTCATCCCAAGACATACACAAGTGAGTGACTGAAAGCCATGCCAAGAATCCTCCTTGCCTTGGCGCAGGTGGGAGTCTAAGGCTCAACGTAACAGGATTGTTAATTGGGGTACCAAAGCTAGAGGTCTGCCCCTACTATGTCCTGTACCCCTCCATACACTGGATCGGGCATTGGTTATGTGGGATGAAACTGTCTCCAGGTGGGAGCAGTAAACAAGTCATCTTGGGAGACACAGTGGTGGGCTTCAGACTGTGAAGCAACATGTCTTTTCCCCAGACTGTGCTCACCTGTGCATCAGACAGTCTAACAGGTATCCGCAGGGCATACGTGAGGGTACAACCAAGAATCACCTAACCTGGGAGGAATGTCAGCACCATGAAAGAAAGGCTCCAAACTTCAACAAAACAGTGTGAACGAACGGAGCAGGTATTTCTCAGAGGCAGGCAAGATGATTTTCATTAATTAAAAGTAAAATAAAATAACCACTTCATACCCATTAGGATGGCTACTGTTTAAAAAAATGGGAATTAACAAGGGTTGATGAGGATGTGACGAAACTGCACTGCTGCTGAGAATGTAGACTAGTTTAGCTACTATAGAAACCAGTACGGTGGTTCCTCAAAAAATTAAAATAGAACTACCATATGATCCAGCAATCCCACTTCCGAGTATACGTCCAAAAGAAGTGAAAGCAGAGGCTAGAAGAGATACTTGTACACCCAGGTTCATAGCAGCATTATTCACCGTAACCAAAAGGTGGAAATGACCCAAGTGTCCACCAGTGAACGAATGGACAAACAAAATGTTGTGTAGACATACAGTAGGGTATTATTCAGCCTTAACAAGGAAGGAGATTCTGACACATGCTACAATGTCGATGAACCTTGAGGCCATTATGCTGAGTAAAATACACTAGTCACTAAAGGACAAATACTGCATGATTCCACTGATATGAAGTCCCTAGAGTAGTCAAATTCATAGAGACAGAGAAAACAATGGTGATTGCCAGGGGAGGAGGGGACCAGGCCATGGGGAGTTATCGTTTTAATGAGTATTGAGTTTCAGTTTTGCAAGATGAAAAAGATCTGAAGATGGTTGTAAAACCATGTGAATGTATTTAATACCACTGACTGTACACTTAAAAACGATTAAACTAAATTTTATGTTTTACTATAATCAGAAAAATAAAATTAAAAAATAAACCAAAGGTCAAAATATAACTTAGTTCATTAAAATAAACACACTCAAGTGGATGGCTGAATGAATACAGTTAAAAATAAATCAGTAAACTGGATGTCTGAGCCATTCTCTTAGAATGTAACATAGAGGGATAAAGGGTGGATAGCAAAAGCAATATGGACTCAATGTAGAAACACTGCAAGATACAGAAAGGCTTCCAGGAAAAAAAATACTCATCCCTGAGCTAGAGATAACTATTACTAATATTCGATTCATGTACTTGAGCTCCTTTTTCCTATATGTTTATGTGGGATCATACAGTAAGTTTTCCTTCATTAGCTGCTCTTTTTAGTAATGTATCACAAATATATTCCTATGCCATTGAATACCCTTCAAAAGAGACAATTTTATAAGCTGCATAGTATTTCATTTTCTGATTATTCCATAAGTGATTGAACGAAATGCCTGTCATTGAATAATGAGTTTGTTTCCCGTATCTTACCATGTAAAACTGAAGCAGACATTTTTTGTGGTTAATTTGGGGCCACGTCCTCAAGATACTACTTTGGGATACACTCTTAGAAGTGGAACCGTTTGCAGGCGTTTGGTCCGTAAAGCAAACAGCTCTCTTGAGGGGTTATTCCGACGTTCTTCTCACTAGCTAAGTAAAGCACGGCAGGGTTGTCCAGCACCCTTGGCTTTGCTGCTCTTATCACTTGGAAGCTGCTGTATCCTTCTCTCCAGTGAAGCTGGTGGCCTGGTTGCCAGTTCAGTGCTCCAAGCCTACAGGGAGAGGCCAGACGGCCAAGGGCAGGATGATCTTGGCAGTGGCATTTGTCCCTGGGAGGCTTCTTCTCCAGGTTTGGCAAAGCTCTGATGCTACAGAGGTGGAGACTGAATGACCACCTCCCTTTCCATGCCTGCTTCCGGCTGCATGTGGGAGACCCCTGATATTGGGGCAGAAACCGTACCGCTACTGGCCTTTCCCTCTGGGCACAGCTGTCCTCAGCTATTGTCTGGCCTCCATCCCTGACTGTCTCTCTGTGCTTTACTGACCAGCACTGCCCTCCCTGCTTTCAGCCTGCTGTGGCCATTTGTGTCCCCAGAGCTCTTGGCAAACCTCCACTGCTCCACTGTAGCTAAAAATACTCTGAGCAGAGGGTTGCTTTTCAGCCCAAGCCTTCCCCCACTCCCAGTTCCAAGCACCTACAAATTACGGGTATCCATGGAGCTTCCTCTTCGCTTCCTTTGAGGCCATACGGTTATCTCTGGGAGGTGAAAGGGAGTGAGTTCTTGGCGTCTTTTCCATGTCATCCCAATATGTTCCCTTATGGTGCTGCATTCGGGTGTCAGCCTGTCTTAGCTTTCAGAAACAAAGCAATGTTTTTTCCTCTATTTTTGTGTTCATTTGGGCATCGTTGCCAGAATTAAGAGTCACATGTTTGCACTCAGGTCGCTTCTTTTTTGTTTAAATTAAGTTTCTTTATTAAAAAAATCAAAATCATTACAATGTTATATTTAAGGACAAAAAGAGACAATAAAAACCAATGTGATATTTCCTCCCAATGTTCAAATAAAAACGTGATAATTATTGTGACCAATTACACAATAATTGTTAGGCAATATTTATATCATTCTAGAAATTTCCATAACTTGCCTAGGAACCAATAAGAAGATCTGAGAAAATATTAAGGTTAAAACAAAAAGGAATCCTCAGTACATGCTGTTCTTTACTACACACTATTTACATTAGTGATTTTAATCTAATCATAAAATACCAGCTCTACTATATTAAATTCTCTTCAAGACTGACAATTAGTCCAATTTGGTTTTCTTGGTACAAACACAGGTATTTATTCTAATCAAGTTGCTTCTTTATTCATAAGTTCTGGGCTCTCAATTCTGAGTTTCTCATCTGTCTGGGGCTTTTCTTGCCCCAGTACTACACTATTTGAATTATTCTAGATTTATGATAGATTTTCATGCCTGATAGGGAGGATCTCACATCACCCTTCTTTTATAAATGTGTCTTGACTACTCTAGCCTGCTTTTCCCCCAAAATGAATTTCAGGATGTGAGTAGCAGGTTCCATCATCACCCCAAGAACCTACCTCCCCAGAAGCAGGAGGAATATGTTCCTTTAATATTCTGTAATCACAAGTGCGAACCCTACCTGGATAGGTAGCATCATCCTGGTTAAGATTATTAAAGAATATATAGAAACCTCTGGGTCAAGTATAGTGCAGGACCAGGACTAGGTTCCCTGCATGCAGCTGGGGCTGAGACTGGATACCCAACCCAAGAATGGGAGCTAGGAGTACTATTCACAATAGCCAAGACCTGGAAACAACCTAAACGTCCATCGACAGGTGAATGGATAAAGATGTGCTATACACAGACAATGGAATATTATTCAGCCATAAAAAAGAACGAAATAATGCCATGTGCAGCAACATGGATGGACCTAGAGATTATCATACCAAGTGAAGTCAGTCAGAAAGAGAAAGACAAATACCATATGATATCACTTACATGTGGGATCTAAAATATGACACAAACGAATCCATCTACAAAAGAGAGATAGACTCCCAGACAGAGAAGAGACTTGTGGTTGCCAACGGGGAGGTGGGTAGGGGACAGAAGGATTGGGGGTTTGGGATTAACAGATGCAAACTATTATATATAGAATGAATTAACAACAAGGTCCTCCTGTAGAGCTCAGGGAACTAGATTCAATATCCTGTGATAAACCACAATGGAAAAGAATCTGAAAAAGAATGTATATATATGTCTAACTGAATCACTTGCCTATAGAGCAGAAATCAATACAACATTGTAAATCAACTATACTTCAATAAAGTAAATAAATTAAAAAAAAAGGATGGGAGCTAGAATATCTCTACACACCACTGGGTTGCAACCAGAACATGTCAGTTGCCTGGGCCCAGCAGAGGAAGCAGGGCCAGTCAGGATGGGAAGGACCAGGTACAACTGTGCACGTCTCTGAAGAGTTTCAGGTTAAAGAGGAGGGAGCTATTGGGATTGATGGACACTGTGACATTTCTCTTGTCACACAGAAAACCACCTCTGCTACATGCCCAGACAGACCTTTCCTGATGCAAAAGGGAAGCAATATGATGGAGCAAGGGTGGGAATGGAAAACAGAGACTCAACTTTGATTCCACCACGCCGGGTGACCTTGAGTAAGTCACTCTGTCTACGAGTCCTAGCCTTCTCTGTGTATAGCAACAGTGTCAATAACAAATCAGAATAACCAATTTCACAGGATTATTGGGATGGAGTTAACGAGTTAACCACTTTCGAAACTATATAAGGCTGTCAAATACCTTTCTGTTTTATACTGCTAATAGCTGCTTCGGGAGAAAGCCCAACTGCTGGGTTCTGGTTACAGAATTTGAAGAGAAGGAGCTTTAACTTGTAGTGGGAGCACTAAAGTATAAGTTTTAGCAAGTCACAGCTGTCTTTAAATACTGGACAAGTTCAGGGCTAGCAGTTGCTGGGGGCAGGTGATGCAAATTGTAAAGGAGGGATTTGTAGGAAGAAGGGACCAGAGATACAGAGGTTATACAGTATGGAGAGTGAAGTGGGAAAGGCAGAGGACAGAAAAAGAAGTGAATGGTAGAAGCTGAATCAGTAACTCAACACAGATCAATTCTTCCATCTTCCTGTTCACTGTTTCGCCCTGTCTCTCTGGCATTGGTAGAATTGAAAAGTGCCAGTCTCTCGGACACAAGTTTTTATATAAATCATCTCATCGAAACCTCCCATTAATCCTGTAGTTGTATGAATTCTGATCCCTATGTTAAAACTCGTAAGGCCCAGAGGGTGTAAATAGCTCATCCAAGGCCATAGACTTATGAAGCAAGGACAGCGAACTTCAAACCCATGACTTTGGACTTTAAAGTTTTGCCTCATGGGTGCAAATCCTGAATGGAACCATTTGGATGATAAAATGGTAACTTCTTCCATGTTAAATCTTATGTTTTAATGTATTTCCTCCATTGGAAGCGTTCCTTTCAAATGAAGAATCAGGAGCCACTAGAAAACGAGGCATGTTTTATGCTCCCTGCCTCTTTGGTAACCCAACGTAAGGGACCCTCAGCTCAGCATTACTGTCCGTAGTGTTTCCATAGCAACAGTCATGTGGAGTACCATTCTCACCAACACAGGTGATGGGCTCAGTGGAGTCTCCAGTTAGGATGAGGCTCCTGAATGATCCCAGACTCTGACGGCATCACACAGAGTTGTTGCCATGGTTTTGGTGAGAAGTATTGCTTTTCTGAGGATTGCAAAACACTTTATGTTCCAACCCCATGCTTGTTCATTCCTGACAGAGTGGAAAATGCGTCTCCTTGGCTGAAATGTTCCTCTTGAGTCCAGCCCAAAGATGACATTTTTAGGAAAGTTTGAGAAGAATCCTGGGTCTGTTACTGAGTCACGATAGAGTAGAAATGGATCTTTTCTATTTAAAGAGTTTTGTGCTACTGTTTGAAAATGTCACATTGCTAGGGAACAGTGGAAATGGAAAACTTTCCATTTGCCATCAACAAAGAAAGATCATTACTGAATGTGAAACAGAGGAGTTGAAGAGAAGTTCTGTTACCTGTCTGACCAAAATAGAAGGAGGCTGATGGGAATTTGATTTAATAATATCGGTCTGCATAAGTCTGGTGCCCTAAAAAGGGATCACTTATCTGGAATACAGCGCATGTCATTCTAGAACCCCCTCTGCTCTTACGTAGTTGTTTCTTTAGACTGGTCCCAGAATCTCTGGATCTCAGTTTAATCCAAAGCAACAGAAGAGATTAGATTCGCTTAGATCGGGATTCTCCCAATTCATCTCACATCAAGAGTCACCTGGGACCTGGAAAAGAACATTTCTTTGGGATCCTTCCTTGGAGACTACAGTCCAATAGCTTTGGTGTATATTGGAAGTATATTTTAACAAACATTCCAGGAAATTCTGAGGAAAGAAGTAGTCTTGAGAAACAGAGATAAGCAAATATATTATGCGAAGAAATGAGACCATGTCTTTATACTGCTTTGTGCCTTGCTTTTTCACTGCTAATATATTGTCACTTTTTGTGTAGGTGTGTATATGTACACTCTCATTTTTAATGGCCACATAGTGTCTTGTCATGTTCTACGATCTGTTTAACAAACCCCCTCTTATTGTACATTTAATTTTTTTTTCCAGAAATGATGTATCACTTTGTACTCCTACTGGGACTTTTGGAGGGTTCGCATTTCACTACACCCTTATTAACAGTGCTGTTAAAGAGGAGAAAAGCTTTGCTAATTTGATAAGTAATGACGGTATCCGTTATTCTTTCTAATTAGTCAGACACATTTTCATAGATTTGTTGATTATTAGTATCTTTTCTTTTGTGAGTGGCCTGATAATATTCTTTGCAAAGTTTTCCAGTGGGATTATATTTTCTTATAGGTTTGGGAGAGCTATTTATATCTGAAGCACATTAAACATAGTCATATATGTTGTAAATTTCCCCTGGTCTTTTGTTTCCAATCAATTTTGTTTGTGATGATTTTTGGCATTTAACATTTCTATATGCAATCTTTTTAAATACTCTTTTATGATTTGTATCTTTGGTGTATACGTAGAAAAATCTCCTTCATCTCCAGATTATATATTCACTTAAATGTTCTTATATTTTTATGGTTTTGGTTTTTGTATCTGACTTTGCACTGCACCTGGAATTAATTTTAGTATATAGTATTAAAAAAGGCTTTCATGGTTTTTTCAAATTGTTAACTAATTATTCTAACATAATTAATTTCGAATTAAATGGATTTTAGATCTAGATTCTGTCATATAATACTTATATATAGTACTTCTATACCCTTGAATCCTTTTCTACCCTTTCTTTATCTTCTGACCTCGATACTTTGTTTTGTTAGGCTGGGTTTATCCTTGACTTAAATATACATTTGGTACGGTGTAGGAGTCTAATCTGAAATACCCTCGGCCCTCCAGTTACACAATCCTTGTTTAGATGATCAAAACCAAGCCCCCAGAATGATTTCTAAGTAATTACAAGGTTTCAAGGGACCAACTGGTAGAAAGTAGCTTCTATTCACACCAGCAACAGAGGTGACATATCAAAGTTAAGATAGTGCCATGTATTCATGGAAATGTTTATATACGACAGGTAGGAAAAGTTTAATCTGATGAAATCTGAGTCTGAATCAGTTCTGAATGTACTGAGGATTTTAGGGAAAAAGGGAGCAGACAAAAGAAGAGAAAGCAAGGATGGGATAAAGGTAAAAAGAGGAAGTAACAAAAAGAAAGACAGTAGGAAAAAGGTTTCGTTTTCTTTCACTGTGAGGAGAATATTTGTGTGTGTATGAATATCCCAGTGAAGGCTATTAGTTCATATGTATGTATTGGAAAATAAAAGATGGGTTAAATCAAGGGTGAGTTTCTGCTCCAGGAAGGAAACCACAGATGGGCCTAGTGTCTTGGTACAACTATGGATTTGTAAGGCTTCCACCCAGATCATGAGCTGCCTCCCTGGGCCCAGCGTGGAGGTGATTCTAATTCTGAATGAGGTGGAGGGAGAGGGGAAGGATGGAAGGAAGGAAGGAAGGAAGGGAGGGAGGGAGGGAGGGAGGGATTTCGAAGCAGCAATTTGGGAAGTAGAATTCTTCATGGGAGCCATCTATACCGACCCAATAAGCTGGATTATTACCCATTCATACTTGAGTTTGGGCTGTATTGACAAAGCTGGCAGGTCCAAGTGAAACCCAGATATCTTTCCTCCGACCACTGATGGTGGAGAGTAGCTGTCTTTCCCCCTAAACAATAACACTAGGTGTCTTGGTGTTTCCCAACTCTTCGGCAGTTGTGAATTCTTGTTTATTACTTTCTATCTAGAATACGACATGGGCCCATGAAGTTGCATCCTACAAAGAAGTTGCTGAGATCTGTGTGCTAAGCTTCTATTTGGTCCATCTAAGTAAACCATCACTGCGATGAGCATCATCCTTACCCATCACACCTCCCGTGTTGCCATGGAGACACTGCCTTCCTAAGACCATCATATTATTCATATTTGATTGATTTTCTGTTCTACCCTCCCTCTACTCAACTGTTTTTTTTCCTACCAAATCCTCCATTTTTCCTAAACAAATTTCTCTCAGCCTCGCTTTACCTGTGGTCTCTACGCAGCTCACTTGCCATCACCCTTCGGCCTCTAAGAATGGTCATATTTTCTAAAGCGGTGGTCCCCAACCTTCTCGGCACCAGGGACCGGTTTCGTGGAAGACACTTTTTCCACGGACGGCGGGTGAGGGATGGTTCAGGTGGTAATGCCAGCGCTGGGGAGCTCTGGGGAGCGATGGCGCGACGGGGAGCGGCAGATGAAGCTTCGCTCGCTCGCCTGCCGCTCACCTCCTGCTGTGTGGCCCGGTTCCTAACAGGCCGCACACCGGTACCAGTCTGCGGGCCGGGTATTGGGGACCCCTGTTCTAAAGGAACCCCAGAATGCATGGTCTAACAAGATACTGTTTCTGAATTATAAATTAATTTGTATTTAAACGTAACCAAAGTCATAAACTAATTTGTGTTTATTTTACATTTAGTAAGTCATTTTTGTGGGAGGGAATGAATGAAAAAACACCTCAAAGAAGGTAAATGATAAACGGAAGACATGTACTCACTAAACCAACCATATATTCATCATCTAGAGAATCATCTTCCTTCTAATGTTCCATAAATTCCACTCCAACAGTGGCTCTGCTTTGACTACGTGGTAAGGTGAAAATCAATCCCCCAATTTTGCTGAGCGAACCCAAAGGTCTTCTTCCAACAACACTTCAAAATAATAATACAGAAAGGTCATCTCGGGCTTCCCTGGTGGCGCAGTGGTTAAGAGTCCGCCTGCCGATGCAGGGGACACGGGTTCGTGCCCCGGTCCGGGAAGATCCCACGTGCGGTGGAGCGGCTGGGCCCGTGAGTCATGGCCGCTGAGCCTGCGCGTCCGGAGCCTGTGCTCCGCAACGGGAGAGGCCACAACAGTGAGAGGCCCGCGTACCGCAAAAAAAAAAAAAGTCATCTCTTTGGGCTCCAGCCTCCTTACCCATGAAGGACAGGACAGATTAAGTTAGAATTAGGTGTTCTCAAACTTAAAAAAAAAAAAGACACCTTTTTTTTTTTTCAAGCTGAAATCCTACATGGAAGGAAAAACAAAACAAAACAAAACAGTACCAGGGAGCACAGTAAAAGCAAAACCTCTCATGAAATGTCAGAGCTCTGTGGAGTAGTTTCAAAAATCATTGGGTTGGGTCGTCCCTAAATCCCTTCCAACTTAAATGTTATTTTTGTGATTTCGATCCTAAAAATCTCAAACCTCCAAGGAGACATTGCTTAGGAACAGACGGAGTGATTTTTACTCAGGAACGAGGGTCTGAGGGGCGGATAACGGCGCTGCCATTGCATCAAGAGAACCCTGTTCCTCCAGCCCAACTTGGTCCTTTGAACCCTCCTTGCGGGGGAGTAAAGCCTCGCGAGAGGCGGTAAAGCTTCCGATTCAGAGGACCACGCCAAGGTTCCTTAGCAACAGCAGCAGAGGGAAGCCTCTCCCATCAGCAGCTAGTGGTGGGCTCTCACTGCTTCTTTAGCGCCTTATTACAATGCGCTCTTGTCTCCTGGTAGAATCCTCTGTACCGTGCCTAGCAGCCAGCATCCCTTGGCAACCACAAGAGCAATCATTCCGTCAGACCGGTAACGCTGCTTGTATCCTCATTGCTCTATACGTTGTTTCATGTCCTGCATATACAATATGCCCTCTGTCTAAATGTGATTCCTTTTTATCATCTGAATATTGGAAGACAGATGCCAAAGTCCAGAATCTCACAGAAAACCGAAGTGAATTGTATTAAAAAAAATAATAACCTGCATCTACGGTGAATTTCTCATTTGCACGCAGGCAAAGTACTTATGAGTACTGGTTAGAAGATCACCCAGAGCTCTGCCTGCTGGAATACAACAGCGGATGTCCCCTGCAAGTCACACGAGAGTTCAGGGGACCAGGTCCTGCTGCTCCCATGAAACAGCTGTGTGACCTCGGTCAAACATACGTCACCTCTGCAGACCTCGGCTTCCTACTAAGAGCGTTAACATTTCATGACCTTTGGTTTCATCTTTGACCAGGGTCTTTCTGTGCATGTCTCCAAATTCAAGCCTCTGAGATGTTTCTTAATCTCAGGAGTTCTCCCCATGAGATGATGACACCGTCTTGTAATAGTTCTTAGCATTATATTCGAAGTGCAGGAAAAAGAGTGCAAGATAGCAGAGCAGTATACCATCGAGGGTTCCAAGAAGTCAGATGTGAAATGCAGGGTCTTAAAGTGAACCTCCAGAGGCAAATGTGACCCAAAACAGCTATTATTTTTACAAAGGTCCCAGAATTTTTACGATGCCCCCCATGAAGCTACCAATTCAGTCTCTCAAAAAGTATTTAACAGTCCCTTGCTATTGGCTGAGACATCTCCAGACACTGAGGATGATACACAGTAATTTAAGGCATGAATAATCTAATGAAGAAGAGAAGATGCCCACACATGAGTTAGATAAATAAAGTGTCAGGCAACACATGATTAAAGAATACATATTCACAGAAGGGTACCGAGGATAAAAGAATGGAACCTTTACATTTGCAAGGGAGAATCTTATAGGAAAGATGGGTGATAAAGGGAATTCTTGATCAAGGGAAAAGCATGCCTAAAAATTGGAATGTGGAATCCATATGGTACCTCCTGGCCAGAGCCAGCTTCATGAGCATATATGACCTGTGCCATGAGCATCCCACGCTCAGAAGGGCCCTGTGCTTAGTTTAACGCTGTGCTGTCACCACCTGAAATTGTGATCATTTTGAACACAGGACCCCACATTAGAATGCTGCATTGGGCCCTCACCAGATATGTAGTGTGCCCCAGAACACCAACTTTTCAAGGAGA
This sequence comes from Lagenorhynchus albirostris, assembly GCF_949774975.1. Classification (NCBI taxonomy): domain Eukaryota; kingdom Metazoa; phylum Chordata; class Mammalia; order Artiodactyla; family Delphinidae; genus Lagenorhynchus; species Lagenorhynchus albirostris. The sequence goes on from NC_083114.1 coordinate 5,168,233, forward strand.
GGGACTCCTGTCGTGGGGCGGTAAGAGATGATACTGGAAAAGGAAGTGGGGATTCATGGAAAGAGGGCCTTGAAACCTACGCTGAAGTGTTCAGACTTTCTCCTGTAGAAAGACGGCAGTACTGTCACTTTTTTTAAAAAAATTAATTTATCTTTGGCTGCGTTGGGTCTTCACTGCTGCGCGCAGGCTTTCTCTAGTTGCGGCGAGCGGGGGCTACTCTTCGTTGCGGTTCGTGGGCTTCTCACTGCAGTGGCTTCCCTTGTTGTGGAGCATGGGCTCTAGGTGCGCGGCTTCAGTAGTTGCGGCACGCGGGCTCAGTAGTTGTGGCTCGCGGGCTCTAGAGCTCAGGCTCAGTAGTTGTGGGTCACGGGCTTAGTTGCCCCGCGGCACGTGGGGTCTTCCCGGACCAGGGCTCGAACCCGTGTCCCCTGCATTGGCAGGCGGATTCTTAACCACTGCGCCACCTGGGAAGCCCATTTTGAGCACATTTTGGCACATTTTGAGCAGCAGAGCTATATGGTAACATTGAGATTTTAGGATAACTAATCTCATGTTAACGTGAATGGCGGAGACGGGGCTGGTGTGAAGACTCTTATCAGGCTCCGTGGGTAAAGCAAGAAAGGTCACTTGGACGTGGTGAGAATGGAGAGGAGAGGGACGATTTGAGAAACAAGTGGAAAAGAAGAATCACTATGTCTTGATAATAAATTAAAGATGGAGAGACAGAGTCAGAGACAGGTGAATCAAATTTACATGACAATTTCTTTCATCAGACTTTGGCAAAGAAGAAATAAAACCACAAAAACTAAAGCACTGGGCTTCCCTGGTGGCGCAGTGGTTGAGAGCCCGCCTGCCGATGCAGGGGACACGGGTTCGTGCCCCGGTCCGGGAAGATCCCACATGCCGCGGAGCGGCTGGGCCCGTGAGCCATGGCCGCTGAGCCTGCGCGTCCGGAGCCTGTGCTCCGCAACGGGAGAGGCCACAACAGTGAGAGGCCCGCGTACCGCAAACAAACAAACAAACAAAAAACTAAAGCACTGTTACTATAATTATTGGTAGCAAAATTGGTAGGGCTATCAGGAGCTTTGAGGCCATGCTTCCATCTGGGAACTTGGCAGTAAGGTGAGTGCGTTAACATCATTCATCCTTCATTTCATTCTTTCAATAGTTATTGATCTCTTACTAAATATCTAGATACCGTTTTAGACATTTAAAGATCCAGCTGCAAATAAAGCGGTCACTGACTCTGCCTATGAAAATTTTACAGCCTAGGAGGCAAAAGACGTTAAACAAATAATCACAACTGTGGGTACATTATGAAAGGGACGCTTCACATCGTTTGGGAATTAGAGAGGCTTTTCTGGTCTTTTCTCCCAGGAAACTTAGGCAAATAAATAAATGGAGTTGTTAAGCCCATGGCACTTAATTTGCTTCCTTTCAGTTCTACTGAACTACAGCCCATTTTGTGTGTGTGCATCCGTGCGCACGCATGGGTAGTTTCCATTTCCGAAAGACTTGGCTCCCCTGATAAGAAAGGGGGAGATATTGACAATAAAGTCCCTGGCAGAGTGAGGAATAAAAGAGAAAATAGGAAGCAAGTCATACCTGCCTTTCATTCTCTTCTGAACGGTTTTCCACTGAACTTACAAGGAAATGCCTTTCTGATCTGCTATGGAGGTGGTTTTTTTTTTTTTTTTTTTTTCTTTTTGCGTTACGCGGGCCTCTCACTGCTGTGGCCTCTCCCGTTGCGGAGCCCAGGCTCCGGACGCACAGGTTCAGCGGCCATGGCTCACGGGCCCAGCCGCTCCACGGCATGTGGGATCTTCCCGGACCGGGGCACGAACCCGTGTCCCCTGCATCGGCAGGCGGACTCTCACCCACTGCGCCACCAGGGAAGTCCCTGGAGGTGGGTTTTGTGTAGCTAAGATGTTCCCACAGGATGGCCTCTCTTCCTGATCTCAGTTTTCCCCCAAGGATGGGCATCCCCCCAGCCAGATTGGGCTTTTCCCTAGGAATTTTGGAAATTGGACCGGGCGAGAGCTGTCTACTTGGGAGCTGTCGGGAGTGGCCGTTTTCAACCACGTGAACTGGGAAAATGGTGAAGCTGGCCAACAGGGATGGGGAGAGCCAGGGAGAGTGGCCTGAAGGTATTCCAATCCCCAATTCCAGCTCATTCTCCTCCAAGTATCAACCACATTGCTGTTGCCGAGTTCCATGAGACAGCCCGGGATGCTTATAGTAAGTGCTCTTTCTTTGTTTAAGCTTGTTCAAGATTTAATTCTCTACTGGTTGCAAACCAAGAAGCTCCCTGCCGATTAGTATTGAACGGGGGCTGCCGGTGGTGGTGGAAAGCTACCAGCACAAGCAAGCAAAGCTTTGAGATCTATTTTAAAATCCTGGTCCACGAGTCAAAACTCCTAGGGGTGCAGATCTAGGGTCTGTAGAGGTGGCAGAACATACACCCCAGAGCACGATGCTGGCAGACCCAGGCGGCCAAGTTAAGCACGTCACGGGAAGCATCCTGGATGGCTGTTAATGTGGCGTCCTCTCTAGCCGATGCCAGGTAAAGACCACAAGCCCTGGACACGACAGAGCGATAGTCGGCTGAAAGCTCTCCCCTCAGAAGGGGCAGTCGTATCTGTCCAAAATTTTGGCCTTGAACTTCTTTTTGTTGAGCTCCACCCTGAGTTTGGATCAACCTTCACGTACGACCCCCGACTTCGACGTCACTGCCTTCAAGGACACCGTCAGGCACAGGGCAATGGAGGATCTCCTGGCAAGTAACAAGCAGGACCACCACTGGAGGTTTCAGGGATGCTCAGAGCTGGGAGCTGATGTTGTCGGACACAGACTGTAGAAATAACTGCTCTCTCCTTGCCCATCGGGTGGCCCACTCACAGAATTCTTTCCTTTCCCTGTGGCCCACCCACAGAATTCTTTCCTTTCCCCGGCATTTTCCGACTCTGGGACAGACCCCCTTCCCAGGAGCAGGCTGCGTCACTCGTGGGTCTGATGGTACACGGGCATCAACCCGCCTAGTACAGAGGAGATGGGGGGATGAGAACTGAGAGAATGTGGCCTTTTAGGCCACGTTGTCTACACTGTTCCTGCCCCAAGCCTGGCCGTGTTCCCCAAACAAGGCTGAAAGCCAGGGATTATTTTTGTGTGTCCTGCTGACATCTGAGCACACCCTGCTCCTTGCCTTCAGAGTCCAGGTACCAAGAATAACTGTTCCCTTGACCAAGCGTTGCCCTGTGTGCAGCCACATGGTCACGGTGAACAAGAAGGACAGAAGCTGACTGGGTACCCGTCCATTGCTGGGGGCATCGAGAGAAGAGGCAGAGAAAATGACGATCAGGTGACTGATGTGCCCTTTGTGGTCTGATGGAGAAGGGGAGCCTGGGCTGCCGGACTGGCGTTAGTCGTCTTCACAGATGAGCAGACATGCAGGGAAGAGGCTGGGACCAGGCACCACTGTTCTTTCTTGATCTCACGAGATGTCCCGACTCTGCTTCCTTCGAGGAGATTGAGACACACGAATCCAGGCCAGCTTCCAGCACTGGGCACGTGTTGGGTAAAAACCAGGGGAATATTCACATCCAAAGAGCACCAGCTCAGAATGACCATGCAGTTATTTCAATGATCAAGCCTCACACACAGTCTCAAGTTTGAGAAGGATGTCTGTTCACACAAACAGTGCGAAGCGATCCTTTCCCTAAGCACCACACTCTCAGTTTGTCAAAACATTTGAAGAAGACTAATTCATGCCTCAAAAGGAATTCTCTCTCACGCAGCCAGCTGCCAGGTTTGTGAGCTGAGGGCTTTTATGTTACAACATCTCAAGACACTACAGGCAGGAGGAACGCAGGCCTCGAGTGGGTGTGCTGTGGGGCTGACGATGTCACTAAGGGGACAGAAGGTGCCATTTGCCTGCTCTCGGGGAGGACAGGATGAGAAAGCCAGCTCCGGCCAGCCTAGATGCCTGTGAGAATCAGTACGGAGTAGGAGTTGCAGACGTAGGCTCTGAAGCCAGGGGTGCATATGTTCAAGTCCTAGCTTTTCCATTTACTAGTCGTGGAGTCCTATGAAATGCCCTTCGGGGCTGGGTTCTCCAATTTCTCCATCGGTGAATGTGGCGGGATGGAGGGGGACCCAAGGTACCACCCCACAGGACTGTTGTGTGGATTCAGTTCGTACATGTGAGGCACTGAAAGCAGTACCCAGCAAACAGTGAGCACCCAATCATTCTTGGGGTGCTCTACTGGGACTGCGGTGCATCTCCCCAGAGCCACCCCCGTGTGGGGAGGACCAGCTGGCGTCAGGCCATGCTGCCACCAGAACTGCCCGCTGAGCCCTGACCACTCGGCTGCAGGGAAATTTTTTCCTCCATCACAAATAGGTCCCTGAAGCGTGCAACAGAAACTCGGCAACTGACATAAACAATTTCAAACAATCATTTCAGAAGACAAATGGTTCCATGTGGGCATCAAGATTCCTCCGGAGGCTTTCCCCACTTGTTTATGTGTTCCATGGCCTAGAGCCACGAGTGAATTAGGTGGACAGCGTGCCACCCCGGGGCGGGGTGGGGGGGGCAGGAGGGGCCTGGGGGACCAGAACCTGCTGTTTGACCTGCTTTCCTTGAAAGCTGGTGCTGGGGTGGGGGGTGGTCCTGGAGGAAAGGGACTCTGATTTTCACCTCCCAGGGTCCACCATTCATTGGGAGGGGTCACAAGATCCAGGTTCAGCCCTGCTCTGCCATGTTTCTGCGTGTGAATTTCAGTGGGTCACGAACCCTTTCTGAAACTCATTTTCCCATCCCTCTAAGGAAGGTATCATTAGACCCATTTCACAGGGTCACTGCCGTGATCAAACTAAGACTCCGTGAGCTGGGATAAATGACTACACAAACATTCAAGAGGTGAACGCAGGCGTCCAGGGAATACCTGGATGAGAACTGGTATTAGAACTTGGAACCAAGGGTGTGCTTTACGAGGGCAAGGAAAAGGAATTCTCTCCAAATTAAGGGGAAATTTTTCATTCCACGTCGCTGTAGTCCTGGAATAGAGACTGAAGTTCTTTTGAGATCCTAAGTGAAGCGTGTGGTATACTGTGCTAGCACTGAAAGCATATATTGCCTCTTCTGGTTATAAAACATATTTCCATTTCATTAGCTATTCTTTGAAAGTACCATATATAACATGCACGTTATATTACATTTCAGTGTCTTCAAACATTCTCCCTTTGTTGAGCATTTTGAGTTTTTCCTTCAATTTTTCTGTAGCATGTATAACACTACAAAGAATATCGATCTGTGACTCGTCATATGAAGTGTACAGTATATACATAATATACAATAGACATATGTGTATATTATATACTCACACCATTATATAATCATGATATATATAATAGTGATTGATATAAATATATATAACATATAGTAGTGTGAGTATATATATATATGTACACATATACTGTACCTTTAAAGTTTGAGAAAATAGTAAATGTAGGTATATTGAAATTTTTTTTAAGCGTTAGAAAATAATCTTGGCTCTACTGTTTTTACAAGGTTTTGAAACAACCAAACATAACATTTAAGAACATTTTCTGTCTCTGGGACATTCCATAGCGCTGGGTTCTAGTCTATGTGCTAAGACCAGAACCTTCTACAGAGACTGGTATTCTACTAAAGCCAAAGGCTGCTTTGCCATTTCTATGCCTATTCTGTTCTCCTCTCCCAGCTAATACCGTATCTAACTTGCTGAATTTCACCCCTCTCTCTAATCTAGCCCTTTGAACCTTGAAGCCAGTGCAGATGGCTACTACGTGCGAAGAACGCTCTAAGCAGAGGGACCATTTATTTTGCTGAGAGCCACTGGCCTTGAAAAAGCCAGGCATCGGCCCATCTTTGCACCATCGATGGCTTCCCAGGCTGCATGTTCCTCAGAGGATCACACTGAGAACTTGGTTCTGGGAGCCCAGAACTCTGGTTCTAAATCTAATGAGTAACCTTGGGCAGATTTCTTTTTTTCTTTTTTTTTTTTTTTGCGGTACGCGGGCCTCTCACTGTTGTGGCCTCTCCCGTTGCGGAGCACAGGCTCCGGATGCGCAGGCTCAGCGGCCATGGCTCACGGGACCAGCCGCTCCACGGCATGTGGGATCTTCCCGGACCGGGGCACGAACCCGCGTCCCCTGCATCGGCAGGCGGACTCTCAACCACTGCACCACCAGGGAAGCCCTTTGGGCAGATTTCTTAATGTCCCAGACTCTCAATCTCATCGGCACGACCAGTTTTGTAATCGCACAGAGCTGTTATGAAAATATAAGCGTATCAACCTGCGAGTTTAATGCACCATAAAAATAAAAGGTATTATAATTTAGCAGAGTGCTGTCTGATCCTCAAACACTGTTCCCTCTGGAGAGAGCTCTTCGCCTTGGTTTCAGTTTTAGACAGAACAATATTTTCGATTACAAGGGTGTACTGGTAACCTTGCAAGGTCCCAGACAAGGCCTGGGGCTCTTGTCGGAAACACATAAGGACCTGAGCTGGACAACTACCCCTGTCTGGAGGATGAAAATGATAATAATGCCTTTCTCAAAATTTTCTTTTAAAGGGAAGGAATAAGTGATAGTACGTACATAAATCACTTTATAGAATACGGTGTAAATCCTATAATGATAATGAGTATATGCAACATTCTCAAACACCACCTGGGGTAAAAAGAAACGAGAAGTAGCAGCAAGTCTCACGAGGTAACCACAAGATGGTTGTAAATTTAGAAACAATATGATATTTTATAATAATATTGAAGTAATTTTAAATATTGCAGATTAACCTCCTATAGCATATTGATATAAATAATGATATAATCACGAATATTAATCCGTGGATAAAACCATTACCATTGACGGAGTACACAAGTACATCCCTGCACTAGGTCCGATACCTTTTTTGTCATTTCACTAAAGCCTCGCAAAATTTCCACAGGGCAGGCAATTTTGTTCCCACCTTCACAGACGGAAGACTGGAGAGCTTGAAGGATATGCTCAAGTTCATACGACCAGGAAAGGTGAAGCCAGGATCTGACCCCAGGTCAGTGAGACTGTAGGGCTTGTATCACGATATACACATTAGAATTTTCCAACACAGATTAATCGGAGGGGGTGCCAATGTTCAGTCTCAGCTGCAGACCAAGTTTTCTCGGTTGTAGTCTGAACGTGAATGTGCTCTCAGATTGGTGGGAGTTTGTAACAACTTAAACCTCCTAGGTGTTCAGCCAACCTGTTTCAGCGGCTCCTCAGTTAAGGAATCTTTCATCTCCTACGACTGCATTGCTTAAAACGCAATACGCAAGCAATGTCCGCTGCTAATTCACGTATTACCAAAGTTATTCCTGCTTACTATAGAAGATACAGGAGACACTGAATAGATCATCAAAATAAGGGATATAGGAATATAAGAAAGAAGATAAGAAAAATTAAAAATTACTCATTTTCTCACCACCCAGGGATAATCACTGAGAATGGATCCTTCTAGACTTTGTTCTATGCTTGAATGCTTTGCGGTGTGTTTTGATCCCTAACTTGCTGAGCTTAAAATATTTCAGCTATCAAAGTTTTTTTTTTTTTTAAAGGGAACACTTGTACACTGTTGGTGGGAATGTAAGTCGGTGCAGCCACTGTGGAAAACGGTATGGAGGTTCCTCAAAAAACTAAAAAGAGAACTACCATATGACCCAACAGTTTCTCTCCTAGGCATATATCTGAAAAAAGCAAAACCACAAATTTGAAAAGATACATGCACCCCAATGTTCACAGCAGCATTATTTACAATTGCCAAGATACAGAAGCAACTGAGTGTCCATCAACAGATGGATGAAGATGAATAGATAAAGAAGATGTGGTCTATTTATACAATGGAATACTACTCAGCCATAAAAAAGAATGAAATTTTGCCATTTGCAGCAACATAGATGGACTTGGAGGGAATTGTGCTAAATGAAGTAAGTCGGTCAGAAAAAGACAAATACTGTATGATACCACTGATAGGTGTAATCTAAAAAATACAACAAACTAGTGAATGTAACAAAAAAGAAGCAGACCCACAGAACAAACTCGTGGTTACCAGTGGGAGGGGGGAGGGGCAATAAAGGGGTAGAGGAGTGGAGGTACAAACTACTGGGTATAAAATAGGCTCAAGGATATACTGCACAACATGGGGAATATAGCCAATATTTTGTAGTAACTGTAAATGGAAAGTAACTTAAAAATTGTATAAAAAATTTAAAAATACAAAAACTTTTTTTTTCACTGCCTTTTGATCAAGAAATGAGCATGATATTTAGAATCTACTGACATTTCTGTGTGTGTTTGGGGAGGGTGCTAAATTTAAAACTGTCTTCTAATATTTTATGTCATGTCACTTATTTATTGTATAACTGAAAGTCTGTGCCCTTTTATTACCAACCTCTCCCTATTTCCCCCACTTCCCAGCCCCTGGCAACCGCCACTGGACTCTTCTGTTATTTGATATTTCTTACATGTATAGTGTCTTAGGGCAAGTCTGTTGTTGTTGTTTTTCAAAAATCTCTTGAAATTTTTTAATCAGATAAACTGAGATTAAAATACTCAAGTTTCATTAAAAGTCCTGGGATTTGGGAGAGATGGCATGTATAATTTACAGGTTAATTAGTATTAGAAACAAGTAGCTTAGTAAATCGCTATTTAGAAAATCACAGACAATAATGGCAATTGGGTATAAACCTGAAGTTGTAGTCCAGAACTCCACTGGAATGTAGAATTAAATCCACTGGGCCAAGTGTGTGTGGGGGGGATGGGCGGTGGAGGGGGAGGGTGGGAGAAGCAGGGTTTAGCTTGTGACAGAGATGGTCATCATGGCACAGATGGGATCAGACCTCGTCTCTGCCATTTACCAGTTATGTTACTCCGACTAAGTTGTTTGACATCTTGAGCCTCAGTTTCCTCATCTATAAAACGGAATAAGCATACCTGTCTCATAGCATTTTCTGTAAGGATTAAATGAGATACTGAAAATGTCATAGATAACAGGTTCCCAGTAACTCTTGGTCCTGTTCTCTTCTCCTTTGACGAAGCATCAATCATATCTGGTAATACGGTCACATTTGGTCCCCAAATAGCAGATCACACAGAGGTAGCCAAAGGTTTCCAAAGGTATCAGGTACTTGTGGCTCCTTTTCCTTTTCATTCTTGACTGAAAAGGTGTGAAAACTCACTGAACAGCAGTCCGCATTGGATAAGTATCCAAGATGACCCTGAGTTAGTTCTATCACAGGGTCAAATATTCACTGCCGTGTGGAAAAGGGACTAAGGTTAAGCTTGGGGCATTGTTAAGTGCTCCAGAAATACAAGCTACCCTAGCGGATCATAAAGATTCCTATCCATGATTCCCACACTTGGATTATTTCCTCTAAAGGATGAGTATCCTGTAAAACAATCCAGAGGAAGAGAGAGTCTATGTGCATGAAGATTTCCATAGCAGTGTTATTTATAACATAAAAAGTATAACTGGCTTAACATTCCACTACAAGTGGAATTATTATGTACTTACTTGGTGGAATAGGATACAGTCTTTAAAACAAGAATTATGCTACTACGGAGCAGTTTGGACCACTGCTTATGATATCGTGCTGACTGCTAAAAAGGCTGAGTTTAACTTAGGCGTATGCCCTGACCACAGCTTTGTAAAGTTCTTTACCTGTCTGCACAAGGGCAGGAAGGGAACACAAAACAGTAAAGACATTTGAAGTACTGAGGAAATGATTGTTCAATGAATGTTGAATAGCATTCTCTTGGAGTTAGCCTGTTTTGAAGCCCCACGGCCCTGTCTGGAGCTTGAGTATCGGAAGGTCCCGTGTGGAACTTTCCCTCAGACCAAGAAACCAGCCCAATCAGTCATGAGGACAA